>NC_064253.1:62498628-63123628 GCF_003254725.2 Canis lupus dingo
TTTTTTTTTATAACTTCCTAACTGGCCTCTGTTACCCCCTCCCTAATTAGTAGTCGTAGTAATAATAATAATAATCACTAGCTCTTTTTGAACACATGCTATATATCTCAGGCTTTGTGCTAATAAGCACCATCCTCAAATCCCTTTTAATCCTCATCAGGAAGGCTCATCAGGAAGCAGCCTCAGAGTGTTTAAATAACTTACCCAAAGTTACACGGCTAGGAAGAAATAGAGCTAGAATTTAAATATAGACACAGTTTGAGGATAAACCTGCTCCCTTCCTGGGATGTCCAGAGTCCATTCTGAGATGCTTTGGTGAGGGAATGTTAAGGCAATAGACAGACGTAAGCCACACTGAGGAGTCGTCATCAGAACACAAGAGGATTAGAGCAGAGCTGTCTGGTTCTCTGCTGCCTGACACTCATGTGCTCCAGATCAGTTGTTCCTGACTCTTCTCTGAAGCTGGAGAAGCAGCTCCTTGTGAGCTACCTCGCTTGATCCCAGAGCTCAGGAACGCAGCAGACCTTCACAAGGGAATGAAGAAGACAGGCTTCCCTGACACAGGGCTCAGCAAGTAGCCAATAAGTGGTTGCAAACCATTTTGCAGTTAGTAAGTGCCCTCTTGATCAGGCATAGGAATAATAAAAAAAGATTACTCTCTCGAAGGGTCAGTGACTCATTTCCTTCTACACTTCTTTGCCCATTGAAGCCCTTTACCTTGCACTCAGTTAACAACAATAAAGACATAGTCAATCAACATCAACCGGATCATGGGACAGAATAATATGAGGCCTGACTGAAGCTTTGTTCCTTGCAAGTTGATGATGATAGTGGTGATGGTGGTGGTTACTGCTGGTTGATGATGATAGTGGTGATGGTGGTGGTTGTGTCTTCTGAGTGCTTGCTGTATTCAAGGAAGCTTCATAAGAACTGGGTAAGGGAGATACTTTCATTACCTCCTTTTACATATGGGGAAACTGAGGCTTAGGCACATTAAATACTTTCTCCAAGGTCATATAGGTAGTGGTGGAACCCATCCTTCTATCCTCAGGATAGGATGTTTACCAGCATTGTGCTTTTATTATAGTAGTTGCTGTCATTATTATTACATTTTATGGAACAAACGTTTATGCCAGTCCCATGTTGGGCACTTTGAATCCTATTTAAATTTCTCAATGGCTCTCTGAGGTTGGTATTATTCCTACATTCCAGCATTTTATTCTGAATCTAGTTACTGTGCACAACTCTGTGTTGTCTACCTATTGTTAAATCCACTTGTGAGGGGGATAAAACACACTATAAAATAAACCAAACACCTGAATGCGAACACTTTCCACATCACCTATTTATTTTTGCACCCTCCCTTCCTGTAATAAACATGTGTGTTTAAATTTAGATTATAGGTACCTGTTTGTTGCTAATACAGGTGCAATCCATGCAATGTTTTACCCTTCCTTTATCACCTGACATTGTTTGAGGACATTTCTCTAAATCTTCATAATGATGATTTTCTTTGGTGACCATAACCACCTTGTGGATATGTCAGTATTATGAAAGTGAATTTTTGGACCGTTTAGTTTACAATAATGATCTGTGTCTAAATCATTTAAAAGATTTTTTTAGTTGCTTTTTGGTAATAATTGTCAGCAGAGGGGTTATTGGGTCAAATGGCCAATAGCGCATGTTTATTGAGCAGTCTTGTGTTCTTGGCTGTGTTTAGGAGCTAGAGACACACTGATGACTAGAACAGACACAGTTCCTTTCCTCACCAAGCTTACATCCTCTGTAAGAGAGAGACCAAAGAGATTAGCAAATAAATAAGATGATTATGAATTGTGACAGTGCTCTGAAGTTATCGGATAAGCAAAGGGATGGGATAACTGTTGGTTGGGGGGACATAACTGGGGGGTGTCTGCTTGAACAGATTTCCTGGAAGCTGCTCTGAGAAAAGGCCATTTGAGCTGAAACCCAGAAAGTGAGGGTTATCTAAGCGGAGGGATGGGGCACATGCAGGTGTGGGTGTCTCCATATGTCCAGTGAGCTTGGCATGTGAGCAGTATACAGTATTCAGTATATAGATGACCACACATCTCAGTGCAGTGACTTGCACCAAAAACCTGGATCTGTTTGGGGGATCTCTTTAGTCCTGCTCTCTGACTCTTCTAGTAGCCTCCTAATGGGTTTGTTTCTGCTCTTGTCCCTTCTTAATCAATCTGCCATTCGGCAGCTAGCATAACCATAAATATGGATCATGCATGACTTGCAAGTTACAGAAACTCCACCTGGAACTTGGTTGAGAAAAAAAAAGCATTTAGTGGCTCACATAGATGAAAAGTCCAGGTTCAGTTGGATCTTGGGGCTCAAATAATTGCCACAGGACTCATTCTCAGCTCTGTTTTACTCTGGCCTGACTTTATTTCTAGGCATGTTCTCCTCTTGGTTATGGGAAGATGGTTCCCAGGAGCAGGTCACACTTATAACTTTATCAACATTTCTGGCTCAAGTTTTGTTTACTGGCCTGGTTGAGGTTACGTGGTGGCCAGGTGGGCTGGGGGTGGGTGGGTGAGTTGGTTGGAATGTTGAGGGATACACTGAGGCAGGGAATGATTATCCAAGTGTGGATTATGTGCCCATTTCTGGTGCTGGGGAGTTGGGCCAGTACCACCCAAAACTCATGGGATGAAGATTAGTGGAAGGGTAATTAATTATTCAGAGGCAAATGATGTTCTGCTGCCAGGAGGAAGTGAGATGCAGGGCAGGCAAAAGCAAAATGATTTACATCTCTGTCTATGTCTATATCTACATTTACTTTTGCATCCATGGAAAGATCCTTCTCCCTTACTCATTATAGTGCAGCCGCTTTGGCCTCCTTCCCTCAGCCTGGAACCCTCGAACTCTTTACCGCCTCCAACACTTGGCACATGCTCCCTCCCTCTGCCTGGACCATTTCCAGAAAGACTGGATCATTCTCATCTTTTAGCTCTTAGCTCAAATTACCCTTTTTCCGAAGCCTCTCTGGCTATCCATCCAAGTGGACTCCCCCAATTATTTTCTATTCCATCATCTCATTTCTCTTTCATAATACTCTTCATAGTCTATAATTAATTCTCTTGTTTGTCTCGTTGTTTACCCCTTCAGTCTCTCTCCCACCAGTATGTAAGCTTGGAGAGGACAGGGACTGTATCTGTGTTATTTATTGGTTGTGTCTCTAGCTCCTCAAACACAGCCTGGTACATAAGAGATACCCACTACCTGTATGTTGAGTAAAGACATCAATGGATGGATGTTGTTAGTTTCTCCACTCTTTCTGGATTGTGATCAAGTCACTGGCTTAAATAGTGTAGATTTAGTGGTCCCAAACCCATAGACCAGTAGCCACCAGAGCTCAAGCTTTGATTTCAAAAGCTGCAGTTCTAGCTCTCTTGTTTCTACCATGGATAAGCCAGTAGACCTTTATAGGCTTTAGTTTCTTCTTTTATAACTTTGGCACAAAGACTCTTCCTAATCTCCTAAAGGAGAGGGGCAGGGAAGAATCAAAAGTAATATGGGATGTGGAGGGGTTTTATAATCTGAAGAGTGTAATGCAAATGTCAGGGCTTGTTATTGCCAATAGATTTCTGAGCTTTCTGGATTCCAACCCACATCTGTTCTGAACCCTTTCTTTCTTTCTTTTCTTCCTTGTGTTTCTGGTTTCTAAATCTCATATCCTTATTTATTGATCAATTTATTTGTCAAATAGTTGATAGTGTTATTCTAGCTTCAGTGCTAGGTGTTGGGTTATGGTAGCAGATGAGTTTGCTTGAGGATTATAGGTATGTGTGTGCATGAGTATGTGTGTGTGCGCATGAACGTGTGTCCTTACGTGTGCTGTGTATCCTGGGAGAGCAGGGTCAGGAATGAAGGTTCTCCTCTTACCCTCAAACAAGCTTCAGGTCTTCTCAGAGATTGTTCTGCCTGTTTATTTACAAAAAGGTGGGGGCTTCTGGCTTCAAATGATAATTTTATGTGTGAAGAACTGGCAGGTCATCAACCATAATATTTTTTTCAATTAAAAAATGAAAATGACCTTCAAAGGCACAGAATTAAAAACACCAGGAATGGAAATCACTAGGTTTCTAACTTGGTCTGGACACAATAGCTTGCTTCCTCCTTATTTTTCCCCAGGGGCCCAGGGTATTGGGCAACTGTAGGCCAACCCATTCGGCTCTTCCTCATTTGGCCAGGACACTGGCTGAGCATGAAGCCTTCTTTCAGGACTCTTCATGTGAACAAATTGTACACAGTCCTTGATTTCATCACTGCCTTTGAGGGCTCAGAATCTTGTAAGTATGCTTTAGTTGGGCATTCCTTATTCTTTTGTATACTTCTGTTGGTTCTCTGAGTCTGGGACTGATAACATAGTTCAAAACTCATGAGGTGTTGTCAGATGTCACCTTAGCTTTCTGAGGAAGACTCAAAGAATATATGCCTAGCTGAAGCCAACATGGATATCCTCATGGATAGTTTGGTAATTGGCTTTTGGGGAAATGAGCTCTGCATTGGGGCCTCTCTGAAATCTCCATACTAAATCATTGATGGGAAAAGTAATATCTCCTCAGAGAAAGTTGAAGGATGAAGAAGAAAGAATATCTTTATTTATTAAACTTTTTTTTTTTCAGTCAACTTGATTCACCTATGTGTCATTTGGCAGCTGCCATGCTCTCTGCTTCTTTGACTCATGAACACCTTTCAGGACATTTCTTGCTTTGTCTCTATTCTAGATTTGCCCAATATTGGGCGTTTGGCTGTAGCTCCCATTTGGAATGGTTAATTTTCTTTGTCAACTTGACTGGGTTAAAGGATGCCCAGACAAGCTGATAAGACATTATTTCTGGGTGCGTTTGTGAGGGTGTCTGCAGAAGAGATGAACATTTGAATGGGTAGACTGAGTCAAAAGGTGGCCCTCATCAGAATTGCTTGGCACCTTCCAATCCTCTGGGGGCCTGAATAGAACAAAAAGGTCGAGAAGGGACAAATTTTCTCTCTCTCTGCTCAGGCTAAGACATCATCTTATCCTGCCCTTGGACATCAGTGTTCTTGGTTCTCAGGCATTTAGATTCAGATAGAACTTTATGTTATCAGCCCGAGTCAGACCTTTGGACTCAGATTGAATTATACCACCACCTTTCCTGGTCCTTTAGTTTGCAGATGGCATATGGCAGGATTTCTCTGCCTGCATAACCGTGTGAGCCAATTCCCTAGTAAATCTCCCCTTATATATATCTATGTACATCTTATTGGTTCTCTTTCTTTGGAGACTGTGACTTATACACCATTGGATCTTTCTTTTGCCCTGCCCTGTATAATCACATCAATTTATTTAGGGTATTTCAGCATAGCCCTTGGCATTCCCTCAGCACTTGTCTTGGACTCCATCATCTTGAACTTCAGGCCTTAGTACTTAGCCTGGGCCTGTTTAGTTGGCTCATCCTAGACTTGGATGCCTACCATGGACCACGCTCTGGCAAGGCATTCTGTGGTTTATTTTATGTAGTTGGCTCCCACTGGGGGCACTTTGTGCTCCGAGGATTTCATTTAGCTGAAATTCCAGAGGGCTCCATCCCCCACCTCTCACCCCCAACAGGTGTCCAGCATACCTGTTGCTTGTGCTGAGCAGTAAAACAATTCCTCGGTGCTATAAACTTAAGGGCTCACCTGCTGAAGGTCAGTGTGTTCAGAGATGTTTTTATAGCCAGTAAACATAGCAGCCATTTACAATGGAGCACATTGGCTCGTAAATTATTTCGCTGATAGCACTAGCCCCTTATTTCCAGAGAAATGGGGGGAATTACACATCCACTCTACATGGTGAGAAAATGCAGTTCTGGTTTTACCCATGGACTTCCTATCATTCTACTGATAAATTATTTCTTCTTTCTCCCTAGCTTATTAGTTAATGTTGACGTTTTGGCCTAGGGGCTCAAGCCACATTTATCCAATCAGTCTTTTTACAGTGCTGAAAGTGCAGCCTTTGAGAGGCACTTCTTGGGTTCAAGTTGGCTGTATGATGGGTAGTTCCTTGACCCAAAGCTCCATCAGTGACAGTGAACTTTGGAGCTTGTAGCTATTTTAGGCGTTAATGGTGATGTGCCCTATTCTTCAATGGGGTGACTTCTGGGAGCCATGGTTAGTTCTACTACAGGTGAAGGCAGGGTGTTCCTGCTCCGTGACTGTACAGAAGGAAAGCTTGATTCATTCACCAGCAAGTGTGTTCTGCTGCTTGGCGCATTGTCTTTTCTTCCATTTGCCTTTCATGGTTGGTCTCAAACGCTAGGAACATGAGTGGAGAAGGACAGAAAGTTTACAGATCATGGAGGTGGATGTCTGACAGCTCCTGGGGGTTGAAAGACCACTGAACAGGATGACAACCAGCCACTTCTGAAACCTGGGTCTGCTGTGGGCCTGCTGAGTTGACGTGGACACTTCACTTTTCACTGGGCCTTAGTGTCTTTATCTGTAAAATGGATCCACCAGGGTTTGCCTCACAGAGGACAGGTGATGAGAGAATGCCTGTGTAGAGCTCAGCATGTCAAATGCAGAGAACTGAGCTGCATGGACCAGGTTTAGGTTCTCAGGAGGGTGTTCAGGGGCACGTAGCCATTCTTCCTCCTCTCTTGTCCTGAGAAGAACTGAAGGGCAGAAGCCCCAGTGTGTTGTGAGCCTGGGCATGATGTGAACTGCCCTGGAATGTGGGAGGGCTCACACAGTGTGAATGGGCAGCTGGACACTGATCCATGGAGCTGGGTTTTGGTGGCTTAACAAGAGTTCCATCACAAGCCTCTCCACTGCTCATCTGAGGTTAAAGCTCTTTCTAATTTAAAAAAAGGGTGGGGGGGACTTGGGTGGCTCGATGGTTGAGCATCTGCCTTTGGCTCATGTTGTGATCCTGGGGTCCTGGGATTGAGTCCTGCATGGGGGCTCCCCACAGGGAGCCTGCTTCTCACTCTGACTATGTGTCTGCCTCTCTCTGTGTCTCTCATGAATAAATAAATAAAATCTTTAAAAATAAAAAGAAAGCTCTTTCTATTTATAGTCTTTCCCACCATTTGGGTTGAATTGAGTTGGGGTTCTAGGAGAATCTTTCTGGGAAAAGGATATCTCTTTCTCTGCAGCTGACTTCTAAGCATCTCCAGATGGACTGGTAGGCAGAGAGATAGGAAAACCATGGGGCCATTGAGAGGACAGCTGCTGGCCCTTCTAGACAAATAAGCCTTGTAGCCCTGGTGGAAGGTGCTAGAGGACTGTAAAATACCAGGATGTTCATATAGGCATTTGCAGTAAGGGCTTTGCCCCACTGCCTGACTTCCATCCAAGACTAGTTTGGGCCTGGAGATTTCTCACTTCCGCTTCTTCCTGAACAAATGAATCAAGCCCATCTGAGCTGCTCCTAGCTGGATCCCCTGACATGCGCAGAGGGAGAGAAACTATGACCTATCATGTTAGCTGTGATATCTCATTGCATCCTGAGAGCAGCCCCCACCCCCACGCTGGAGTGGATAACCCCAGATTCACAGGGAACTGAGGGTTTATGCAGGTGAATTGACTTGTACTAGGTCATGTAGCCAAGATGTAGCAGTTAAGATTTGAACCCAGGACTCTGGTCCCAAATCCCTGAATAGCTTTGCCACCTCAGAGGCTAGGAGGGAAAAACACTGAAGAATGGGGCTGTGAAGAAGGCAGAATGGATTAGTGAGGAGGCTCAGGGAGGAGCGGAAAGGGGAAATACATAAAGAAATGCACACAGTTATTGCTTCATCAAGGCAAATGAAGTTTGCTCATGTGGTGGAAAATTGTGAAACTTGGCTTTGAGAGCTCTATGTTCTATCGAGCTCTGGGCTGTGAGGCCTGCCTAGCAAGAAGTCTCACAGCACACCCACTCCCCCCCAACCTCTAATTAGGGATTTGGCTGTTGGGTCATGCTTTCCCACACAATTTGATCAGATTTATTGAAATGGCAATTTTCCTTATCCAACCACTTCTTATCGTCAATTCCACAAACTTATAAACACCATCCGGCAATGGGAGGCAAGAGGCTGAGGGAAGCAGGATGCACATTTGGTCAGTACCCACACTGTCAATTGTCTCAGTGTCTCCTTCAGGGCCATGGGACGGGAGTTGTTGCCATCCTTGTTACTCCAATGAGGAAGCAAGTGCAGAGAGTTTATGACACTTGCACAAGGTCAAATAGCTGGCGATGCAGCCAGACTTAGAGCCCAGCTCTGCCAGGTTTGGGGACCCATCCCTTTCCACAGTCTGAGGGCTGCTTTGTATAAAAATGTGTTAACATGTATTCTCTAATTTAATTGTCATAATACCTAGAAATTCAGGTATGTGTTCTTAGTGACCCCATCTTATAGAGGTAAACCAAGACTCAAGCCTTGGCTTGAGACCTCAGGGCTGTCTAGTGCATGATCGAACTTGCATTTAAATTTTCTAGACTCTAACTTCCTTTACTAGGGTTAAAGAACAGAATCCCCCATCTTTCCATCTGTCCACTCATCATCCATCCAATCATTGCCTTTTTTTTTTTTTAAAGATTTATTCATTCATTAGAGAGAGAGAGAGAGAGAGAGAGAGAGAGAGAGAGAGAGAGGGAGAGAGAGGCAGAGGGAGAAGCAGGCTCCATGCTGGGAACCTGATGCGGGACTCGGTCCCAGGACTCCAGGATCGCACCCTGGGCCAAAGGCAGGCGCCAAACCGCTGAGCCATCCAGGGATCCCCCAATCATTGCCTTTTTAATGCCAACGTTTAACCAGGTCCTGTGCTAGGTCTAGGCACAATACTGTAGTGATAAAAACCTGTTATCTGCCTCCAGAAGCCTGTGATCTGCAAAAACCAGTAAGCAATTACCTGATAAAATGCTGAAGTGAGCGTGGCAGTAGAAACTGTAGGTGGGGGGAAGAGTAATCTGCCTGGTTGGTTGGGGGAGGCAGTGACACTCTGCCTCATGTGTTGAATGCCTTGTTTTGAAGAGCGTGTTCTGTGTGTGTTTTTCATAATCTCCTAATTGAAAGAGGCACCTGCCTCTGTGGCATCCTTATGGGCAGTGGTTGAGCAGGAAGTCATCCTCCTTGCGAATTAGGTTAATTTGGTGAAAATGAAATGAAAAGCTCTGTAATCTGGGGTGATGTGAAAACCCAGGGAGCACAAAGCTATAGTTGCTGCAGAAGCTGCTAATTGAATTGTGACCTTGGGCTCTAGCTGATTACATAAACTATCTTCAGGTGAGAACAAACCCGGCCTGGCCCAGCTGACAGGAGCTAGGCTGCCTCTTCTCATTAGGATCCTGAGTGCATTTCTGTAACTGCCCAGACATGTAGCGGGGGCTCCTTTTCTGCAGTTTACATGTCCTAGGAGGACTCTGAGTGGACTTCCCTGAATCCCTGAAATTAGATGTAAAACATGTGTATGTGTATATATGTGGTTCTCTGGGAGAAGGGCCATAGCTGTAATAAGTTTCTTAAAAAGGTCCCTGAGCAAAATAATATACAGAACCAGTGATGTGGTTTCTGGTTCCTACTTAAGCAGAGTTTTGATTCAGTAGGTCTGCGGTGAAGCCCAGGATTCTGTTTTTTTATTTTTTTATTTGTGTATTTGGTTTTAGATTTTCAGGTGATTCTGATGGTCAGTGGTGGTTACCATTGCACTAGAACTTTGACTTCTCCAACTTTCATGTGTATATGAAGATCCTGGGGATCTTGATAATATACAGATTCTGCTTCAGTAGGACTAGATTAGATAGACTTAAGTATAGATCCTGGGTCCAGTGTCCGTCATTCCTGTGTATCATTAGGGACGATATCAGTTATAAATAAGAGAATGATTGACTAACAGTGGCTTAAACCAATAAGGGTTTGTTTTTCATGCATAACAAGAAATCCTGGGGTAGCATTGGGATCCTGGGGGAGCTACCAGTCATCAAGGACCCAGGATCACTTTGTCCTCCCGCTCAGCATGTAGCTCTCATGAGGAGGAGAACACATCTCCTAGCATCCCGTCAGCATTGGAAGCAGGAAGAAGGGGACACCTGTGGGAATCATGCCATCCCTAGCTGCAAGGAATGTTGGAAAAGGTCTATGAACATTTCCAGTCTTTATTCTTGAACGCAGTAAGAGAGAAGAGACTTCAAAAATGCTACCGGGGCAGTGCACAATAGTATCCATCACATCATGTGATTCTAGGCAATTTACTAAATTTTTCTGAGTTTGTTTCCTCATTTGTAAAACAGAAGAGTAAGCGTGGGTTGCGGTTCCCACAGCAGCAGCAACAGCATCCTCTGGAAACCTGAGTCCCACCCCAGACCTACTGAATCAGAAACTCTGAGGATGGAGTCCAGCAATCTGTGTGTTAACAAGCCCTCCAGGTGCTGCTGGTGCTCACTCAAGTTTGAGAACCGCTGGCTTCCAGATTTCTGGGAAGACTAAGCAAAGTTATTATTTCAGGCGTTTGACACACAGTGTTCATAACTTGTAGCCTGGGAGTTCACATCTTAGACCAAAACAAACTGTGATGGAGTCCATTTCTTGGAATGCTGACTTGGAATAAGAAGTTTAGAAAACATCCAATAAAGAATTTCCACGGTTTGTTCTGACTAGTGACATCAATCCTTTAAATCCCTAGGATCCTTTCGAGAGTCTGTTGACTAAGAGCCCTAAGGAAAGGCTGCTGAACTGAACAAAGTTGGAGAGTCAGCTGTTCCTTTATTTTTCAAAAATTATAGCTTTATTGAGATATAACTCACATACCATATGATTCACCCTTCATAAGCACACAATTCAGTGACTTTTAATATGTTCACTGAGTTGTGTAACCAACACTACTATCAAATTTCAGAACATTTTTATCACCCCCAAAAGCAAACCTCTTACCCATTAGCAATCACTCCCTGTTTTCTCTCCTCCCTGCAGCCTCTCTGGCAACTACTAATCTACTTTCTGTTTCTAAGGATTTCCTTTATCTATCTATCTATCTATCTATCTATCTATCTATCTATCTCTCTATCTTTTTTCTTTTTACTGAGTTGTTTACAAGGGGAAATTCCAAGATTAACGTTGACATCATTGAAGAGAATATCAAAATTCTAAGACCAAAGTCTAATACGAGTTCATTCTGTAGCATGGCTGCCAGTGAAAATAATAACAACAATGATAATAGTGTTTACTGTTGTCAACAAACGTGATTCTGCGGTACTGGGAAGCAGAACATGTCTGTGACCTTTACTCTCATCTGTAAGGTGGGGGAGCTGAAATTCCTGGGATGATCCCCAAGGTCCTCTGACTGAGAGTCTATAAACTGCTGTTTTGTGCTGGTTGGAGCCAACCAAAAGTTCTGCCCATGTCTCTGGGTCCTGCACTGGGAGTGGGACCACTGATGTGGAAGTAGATGAGGAGGGCCTTGAAGACTTGGCCAAAGAAACTGGGTTGTTACTTTGGAATATGGAAGGGGCTGGAGATATAAGAGCCCTATCTTGAAATCTCTCTCCTGGGAATAGGAGGAGGATGGATTTTATGGGTCTCAAGAAGCAGAATCATGACTAATGCAAGAGGCTACAGATCAATACAAGGGAAATCCTACAATGGTGAGAGATATTAAACACGAAATAGGTTATTTTCATAGTGAGTGCCTTGTCACTGGATGTGTGTTCTTGGAATGGTGATTCAAGTATCTGATTGGTTCAGGTTTTTGTCCAAAATGTGATGTTGTAAATCCCTATAAGTCCAAAATCAAGGTGAAGTAAATGTGTGTAAAAAATCCTTACCTTTCCTATGTCCATGGACAACAGCTTATGGCAAATGATGCAGGTTTTGTTGTGACTGTGACCTTTCTCCTCTCTAATTGGAGTCTTGCTTGGCATATAGGGACATTCTCCTGGGATTTGTGAAGAAAACAATTTTCCTATTGGCATTCATTTCTCACTGAGGCAGCCAGTATTCAGAAATGGTCCCCCTATGCTCAAGTCTCAGTGGAACCTCCAAAAAAAAAAAAAAAAAAAAGGAATAGTCCCTTCTATCTCTGGTGGGAGAGAGGCATACAGATCAATACAGATCAGACCACTGCTGTACAGGAGACCAGGGCCTTCATGGTGGCACATACCCAGTCAAATGGGGGCTCCAAGTCAGGGAGCTTTTCTGCTGGGGTAGCCAAGGAGGTCTTTACAGCACAGAAGCTTGAGCTGAGCCATGAAAGGAAAAAGGAGTCCCCTCTGGAAGGCCAGGCCTGAGTCATGTGGCCAAAGTGCCTGCTAGCAAATTTCCCTACCAGTTCCCTTGGAATCCAAGCCTGATAAGAAGGATGATGGTGGCTAAATGCGTCAAGTCCTGAATCTGGCCAGGCGCTGTCTAAGCACTGACTTGTTTTGTCTTATTGAATCCTCACATCAACCCTATGAGAAAGATACTATTATCTCTAGTTTACACAGACAGGAACTAAGGAGTTTACGTAGTGACGAACAGTGCTGTGCAGAAGGAAGAACCAGGGGACTTAGAAAGGCTTCAAGGGATGAGTAGACAGTGTTCAGGGGTGGAACGGACACTACAAAGGGAGGAAGGCACACATGCTGGTGACCATGGGGGTGCCCGAGGAGCAGGAGGTGCTCACCTTTCCATGCTGAGGACTGGTCCTGTGTAGGTTGGAAGGAGTGGGTGGAGGATAGCTGCCTGGGAGGACAGGTCAGTCCTTACAGGGCTTATGTGTCCTGCTCTAAGCAGCCTGACTTCACCCTCTAAGACAGCCATTGAGGACACACTCGGGTACGTCTGAGAAGTGTCTCTTCAGGAGGCTGTTGGGAAATGGACTTTTCCATGACCTGTCCTGTCCCCCTGCTTCCTCCAGGATCTGACTCACCCCTTGACCTTCTCTTAATAAGTGCATGGTTGTGATAATAGCAGGGCTCAGGATTCACCCAGGTGGCTGGTCTCGTCTCACCTAATCTGTCCCTAAGATACTTTGCAGGCAAGGTCTTTCAAATCTGGTTTCCCATTGCTGCAAGGTGAGTGGGCTTCCAGCTGGGCTGCCCCATCCTTAATAGAGAATTCAGCTTCAAGTCAGCTTTCCCAATCACATGTGATGCCAAGACAAGGCTGTAAAGGACACTGGGTTTCCCGGGGGGGTGCTTAACAAAAAAGTGTAGTAATTTCAACTCCTTAAAAGGCTTCGTACAAATAGCTGGGCTATTAGGGAGTTCAATCCTAGCACCACACAGTTTTGCCCTTTTGCATTGGCAGGTAGCTGGTGGAACAGAAAGAATTAAGGCTTTGGCATCAGAGGAACCAGGATGGGGATGCTGGTTTAGCCCTGTCTAGCTGTGTGCTTTGGAAGAAAAAAGCTAGGATAAAAATTCTGATTTTTTGCAGAGCTACAGATCATAGAAAGTATAGACAGCCAGGAGGTATTTGGACACTGGATTTTTAATTCTTCGTATTTGTATTATTATTCTTAGCAGAGCTACCATCAGGGTATCCTGAAGAAGAACCCCTTCTGGGGGCCCCAGAGTGTGAGTGGAGCTTACGATGGTCCCACTGGCAGTCGAATCCGCCCAGTTTCTTCTGTAGACAAATATTTGGATTGAACTTCAACCTCTGCACAATGAGGAAACATGTTTTAAAGGCCTCACATGTCAAAAAAGTCTTATAAAATGAACTTAACGAGACTTCTGGATACAGTGGGAGCCATATGATTGGCTTCTCTGGTGCTCAAGGCTGGAATGCAGCCCCTAAAGCTCCTGCCACGTGGCACTCCACGCCTGGTCTGTCTTCTTCTGGCCACATCCTGTGTCCCCTGCCCGCCCCTCCTACTTCCCTGATAAAATGCTCACCTAGAGATTGTTCTGAGATGACTAACTGAAATGCTTTACAAATAAACTGTGCTACAGCAGTACCTGGGTAGCTCAGTGATTGAGCATCTGCCTTTAGCTCAGGTTGTGATCCCAGAGTCCTTGGATCAAGTCCTGCATTGAGCACCCTGCAGAGAGCCTGCTTCTCCCTCTGCCTGTGTCCCTGCTTCTTTCTGTGTGTCTCTCATGAATAAATAGATAAAATCTTTAAACAAAACAAAACAAAACAAAACTATGCTGTGAAGTCACGTTTGAGGGAAGTCCAGAAAATCCTCTAATGTTATGGTCAGTTGCATTTGAATAGAGGCAAAGCAGCAAATAACCTTCTAGGCCAACCCTTCACTTTTTAAATGGGGAGACTGAGGCCCAGAGAGAGGAAGGCTCTCATATAGTATGCATAGTTTATGACAATAAAAAAAGATTAAAAAATAAATAGATAAGGCATAGGCTAGGGCTTTCTGCCAGATGGGAGCTTAGAGACTCCTCTCCTCTCCTGCTCCTTTTCTCCCTATATCTAATGTCTATCCTTACAGGACCAAATGAGGTTGATGGCCTATTGCTCCCATTTTACAGAAACATTAAGCAAATTCCCCATAACAGAAACAGGCTAGTGGCCATGTGATGGCCAAGTCAAGATTCCACCTGAGGTATTCCTGATGACAGGACTTTCTCTTAATCATGATAGCATCTTAAAGATGAGCATGTGGAGGCACAGGGTAGAGAGTCAGGGGTACTGCCTTAGGAAACTGCTGGCTCTGGACTCCGATCTGCCATGACAACATAGGAAACTCCAGGTCATTTCCTAGAACTACTGACCCTTGTCTGCCTACTATCAGCCTTTAAAAATTCAAGTCCATTTTTAAGCTATATGCCTCCTTTCACTGTTAGGAATATTTGGATTTAAAATGGGGGAGTTTGGGAGCACACGTGGCTTCTTTGGAACTGAATGGGTGAGGATAGAGATCTTCATGTTCAATGGGCAGCCCCAGGCTGAATTCCTGATTCTCTTTACTTGGTTGCTCCTTGGCACTGTTCCTGGCACATAATAGGTGCTCAATAAATAGCCAGTTGAATGAATGAATGATCTGCATTGTGTGAACGTGTTAGTTCCTCCTTTGGACCTTGGCTCCTGGTTCTCAGGGATGGGGCTTTCTCCTTTCCTCTGCCCTTCAGGGCTTGGCATGATGCCTTGGCTGGAGAAAGCATTCCATGGGTACATACTAAACAAGTGCATACATGGATTTCTTCTTAGGCAGCTGGTGCTGAATCACCCAGCTGGACTTGGGCTGTATACAGATTTGAGGCCTGCTTTTGGAAGCGTTTTCATCTTCGTGCATTTATAAACACGTTCCCATATTTTTGATCTTGTAGCCACCTGATCCAGCAGCAGAGCTGTTGTTATCTATGAATGAACTCAGCGCACTGAGGGTGTCCTACAAGGCTTATGATCTCACTGAAGGAGAATGGGGCACAAGGGAGGGGCCGGGGTATGGGAGGCACTTCAGGCAGGGAGCACGGGTCCTCAGTCAGGAGGAAACTGAGACCATGCCTGCTGAGTAATGCATGCCACAGGAGATATCCCTAGCCTCTGAATGTGTTCTGCTAATACTAGTGAAAATCGGTTAGGAATTGGATTCAGTTGGAGGCATTTGAAACCTCACCCTTCCCCAAACTCTTAGCAAGTGTAACATTAGCAAAGTGTAACATTTGTTTTTTTGTTTTTTTTTTCATGTAAGTAGTCAGAGTTAGTCTAGTCCAGGATTGGTATGTGATATAGCCTCTGGGGCTCAGGCTCCTGTCTTGCTGCTAGTCTCAAAATCACCAACTAGTCCAAAATGCCAGCTGGAGCTCCCGCCATTATATCTGCATTCGAGAAAGGAGGCAGGAAGAAAGGCAGAGAGATAAGGACAAGAATACTTTAAGCACACTCCCTGGAAACTGCAGATGCCTTTTCCAATTTTACCTCATTGATCGGAACTTAGTCATTTGGCCAAAGATAGCATCAAGAGAGGCAGTGATTTCTTTTGGGTGGCTGTATACTCAGCTAATATTGGGGGGTTCTAATATGCAGAGGGAAGGGGAGAACCAGTATTGGGGGCAAACTCAAGTCAGTCCCACAGTGTGAGCTTCAAGACCTCTGGGCCAGAGTGAGCAGGTATTGTCGCTGATACCGTTTTAATGCCCTGGAGACTCAGAGTGGTCGATAGCTTGCCCAGGTCACAGAGTTGGATATGAGAGGAGCTGGGGTTTGAATCTAGATCTCTCTGAAATATAAAACCCAGGTTGTTCACTTGTCCTGGTTTTGGATTGAGGTGATGTTTTCCTATGGACAGGAAGGGCCGCTCTACCCGTGTTTGCGCTGTGTCAGTGTTCAGCAAGCACACCTGTGTGCTGCGTGCTCGTTCAGCCATTGTGTTCTCGTGGGCCTACTTGGTGCTGTCCTTCTCCAGTCTGGCCATCTGTTAACTGCCCAACACCGCTTCTCTTACTCATCTCCGTATGTCCCACGTTCCTGTAGGATTCAGCACCTAGGGGCTACCCCGTAAGTTTTTGTTGAGTGAATTAATTAATTCATGAAGCTAAATTACAGGACCAGTTGTTACCTTGGGTTTTCTCAGGGCTCTTGTCTCTGTGTCCTGAAGAGCCAGCCCATTCTGAATTTGTCAGCGCACAGAGGCTTTAGAAAGCCACTCTCTCCCTTGCTGTTCAGAATCCCACACAGCGCAGCTGGGCCAGGTGCCCTGCTAGACCCTGAGAATCTAAGAGAGGAAAGGTGCTAATGCATATTTTTGAGAGCCACTGTGAACTGTGCACTTAGCTAAGTGCTTCTTATAATTACCACCATTTTGCTTGCCCTGAAAACAACTTTTTTAGGAGATGTTATTCCCACTTAACAGGTGAGGAGACTGAGACTCACAATGGGACTGTCATTTTCCAAAGGTCATACGGCTTGGGAAGCTGACCCTGGCTTGTTGGACTCCAAAATCTTTTCATCTGTGCATCATTCATGTTTCCGTTCTTGCCCTTCAATGCCTTACAGATTTGACAAGTTGTAGCCATTCACACATTCACTCAGTACCCAAGGCAGCCAAGATACATGACAGAAAACCTGGTTTGCTTTGTTCACATATTATTCAGGCACCTCTGTCTTTGGCCCTACCCCACAATGCCAACACACACACACACACACACACACACACACACACACACACACATTCTGTTCAGCTTCCCAGCCTCCTTGTGCTCAGTTTTGCATGCTTAGTCAATCCATGCAGTGACATTCTTGGATCATCCACCCCAGGCCCTCAGGCTCCTCCCTCTGCCAGCTACCTTTTCTTATTTCAGACCTCCTCCCTTAGCTGAGGGTTGTGGGAAGGGAGTGCAGCCCCAGTCTCAGGGGATGAATGAGGCTGCGCCATGAGTCAGCCTGGCTGGGAGGGATGCCTCAGGCTTCCCAGGAACCTGGGATGAGGGAGCTGGGATGAGCCTGGGTCTCAGGGGTCTCCAGCTTCCCGGGGGTGATGAGCCTCCTGGAACACCTCAGCATGCACATCAGGGACAGCCATCAGGTCTTGGGATGGCGTGCAGTGGTTACAAAGGGCTTTTCCGTCATGCCGTGTCTTTTATTGCCTCCGACCCACGCCAACCTCAGAAGGGCGGTTCATAGTGAGAACTCATTTTATAGCCCAGGGAGAGGAAGCCCTGCCAGTGTCAAGGAAGGGTCTGGATCCAGGCAGCCAGTACAAGCCAGGCGGGGGTTTTCAGTCTTCTCCAGGCACTGCTTAGCTCATCTGCTCAACATTTTCAGGAAGTCCTTCTAGCCAGATGCTTTTCTACCCTTGTGCCCACCTCCTCGCCTACTGGGCACTAGGCTTGCTGGCTTCTGCTCTGTTCCCGCAGCTCTCAATGCTTGCTGGTTGGTGCCCTCGGGCCTTTGCCCAGCTGGTCTCCCTGTCCAGAAAGCTCTTCTCCCCAATCTTTATGTCACTGGCCCCTTGTCAGTCAGATCTGAGCTGAATGGCCCTCTCTGGGCACTCAGTGTCAGAGCTACCGAGGCCCTCTCTACTGCAATATGTGCCCTTTATGGGGGATCCCTCGGTGGCTCAGCGGTTTAGCACCTGCCTTCAGCCCAGGGTGCGATCCTGGAGTCGCGGGATCGAGTCTCACGTCGGGCTCCCTGTATGGAGCCTGCTTCTCCCTCTGCCTGTGTCTCCACTTCTCTCTCTATGTGTCTATCATGAATAAATAAATAAATCTTTAAAAAAAATATGTGCCCTTTATATGTATTTATTTTATGGTCCGGCCCCTCCCCCCCAGTATCATTTTATGAAAGCAGTGACTTCTTGTGAAGGCTGGATGCTTAGAATAGTGGCTCAGAGCTTGGGCTGGCAAACTGGGTCTGTAAAGGGCTAGGTGGTAAATATTTAGGCTTTGAAGGGCCACACAGTCTTTGCTGTAGCCACTGGACTCTGCCATTGTGTGTGGAAGTAGCCACGGACAAGGTAAGTGAATGGGCATGGCTGCGCTCCAATAAAACTATTTATAAAACCAGGTCGGAAGCCAAGATCTGGCCCATGGGCCTTGGTTCACAGGCCTGTGATTCAGAAGACAGATTGGCTGGAAATCAGCTGAGCTGTGTTTGGATCCTACCTCTGCCTCTCCTTTTGAAATCTTGGGTGAGCCCCTCCCCTTCTCTGTGCCTCAGTTCCCTCTCTCTCATCTGTTCAATGGAGACGATGTCAGAAGAGAGCTCACAGATTGTTGGGAGCAGACCATGAGCATCTGGCTTGTTCGTTGCTCAGTCTCCAGCCTCTCATGAAGTACCTCTACAGAGTAGGGACTCAGCACGTACATGGATTTGTTCAACACATGAATGGCTGAGCACCGCCGGGGAGTCAAGCCTCGTGCTGGGTGCTGGGGAGGTGCTGATGGATTAGAATTGGTTGGGCTCACTGTTCCCGACCGTGTGCAGAGATTTGGGGTCATAGTTGAAATCATTTTCATGGCAGAGGTAGCAAATGCCGCATCTCCTGGGCAAGCGGCATCCATCGGAGAGAGGGAGTGCTGGGGACAGTGGAAAGCCAGAGCATGTATATCCCTCTAAATTGCAACCATGGACCATGCAGGCTCAAGTCCCAGACCTTATTCAAAGAAGTTTGAAATTTATACTTTTAGGTATAGTCTCTCAATTTTTACTAGTAACTGCAGATCTGATAGGGCAAAAAGGAGACAAACCAGGACACCAAATGGACTCTCAATGGATACAGTTGCAGGTGGAGTTCAGCCACCCCCTTCACAAAATCCTGTTCTAGGGAGGTAGAGTGGCTTGCCCATGGGCACACAGCTAGCATCTGGAGGCCCTGGGGTCACACCCAGGTTCCCTGGAGGCGGGTTCTGCACCAGTTGCCTCCGATGCAATTGGTTGAAGAGGCAAGGGGTGACTTGGGAGGTAGGCTACAGTGACTTGGAGGTCAGTAGCCCTCAGAATCTCCCCTTGACCCTGTCTCCTGGCTTTGAAGGTTGTCTGCAGGAACAGCCCCAACAGAGGGCTGACCTCAAAAGCCAGTCAAAGGAATGCCCACCTGGTCAGGACTTAGGTCCTTGCCTCTCCAAGGTGCCCCTTCATGCTTCCCTCCCACACAGCTTTCTCCTCCTCTAGGGACTTCCTACAGTTTTGGCCTTAGTGTCCTGTCCCCTTCAGCTTGGGCCTCAAGGCTCCTTTGCCTGTCAGCCTGGATGACCCATGAGAGAGAAGGTGGAGGGGAGCCTGAAGACATGACTTCCTCCCTCAGTGGGGTCTGGTGGAGAGTTCATAGTTCTTGGAGCCTGATAGATCTGGATCGGAATCCTGGCTCTGCAGCCAGTCACCAGCTGGGTGACCTTGGAGCAGGTCCTTCGCTTCTCTGAGCCTCAGTTTCCTTGGGTTTGAAGCAGGTTCAAGAGTCTCTGCTGAGATAATGTGTGTGCCCTGATGGCACATGAGCTGGAATGCCGCAGTCACGTACAACTGGCGTGTTCCTTCCTGGCTCCTCTCCCCACCCTCTGTCCTCTCCTGCTCCCGACCCTGGCTGGCCCCTGCAGCGACTCTCTTGCCTAGATGCTGAGAGAAGCTTGTGGAACCTGGGTGGATCTTCTGCCCCTGAATCTCCTCTCCCCAGTGCCAGGGCTGCATGGGAGGGGTTTGGGCATAAATTACGCCCATCTGTTCCCTCCCTGCTGAGGGAGAGGAGGAGGGGAAACACATGGGCCTTGCTGGATGTTGTACTTTCCATGCGCAGCTGTCAGGAACAATGGAAGAGAAGAATGTGAGCTCAGTGAGGAGTCCACCCCACCCTGCCTCCCTGCCCCTAATAGGAACCACAGAAACTGAGTTCTCTGAGGGCCGAGCTTCTGGAGAACACAGACCCCTCCTCATGCCAGCCCAGACAGTTCTCATACCTACCCATATGTGCCTCCGAAATCATTCATTCATTCATTCATTCATTCATTCACTCATTCCATAAATGTTTCCTGAGCATGTACTTTGGGCCAGCTAATGCTTTGGGCTGAGAATTGAGAGGACTGTCTTGCCTTTGAAGAGTTCTTCATTTAGTGGGAGACATGACAAGGAAACCAGTCGGCTTTGAGTGCAGTGGTGGTCCTTTGATGCCAGGAGGCGTTTCTGTGGACAGAGAGGGAAAGCACCTAGCCCACCAAGAGCAGGGTGAGTGTGGCGAGCAGTGTGCAGGGACTGCAGGCTGAGGTATGGGAGGAGGCGGACTGCGGAGAGTGGTGATGAGCCCTTCTCTTTCCTGTCTCTCCCTGCTTCCTCTACTGGATTCTCCCAATCGGCAGATCACCCTGCTCAGGTCTCTCCCCTTAGAGCACAACCTCCCTCTACTTCACGTCTCTCTCTAGCTCCTGCCCCATGAGCAGTCAAATTCCCCAAATAAGTTTTCTGTGCTGTGCTGTGCATTTCCTTCCCTCCCACTTACTCCTGAGTCTACCTCTACCTTCTTGCTTCACTCAAACACTTCTGAGAAGGTCGTTATGACCTCTACATTCCTCAGTCAGTAGGCATTGCCCAGGCATTTTATTTGATTTTCCAGCAGCATTGGACATGGTGGACCATTCTGTCCTGCTCAACATACCTTCCTCCTACAGCCTTGGCTGGTCTCCCTCAGCTTCCTTTGTTGGGTTGTGCTCTTGCCTACCAGATTTTTAAGTATTTATTTATTTATTTGAGAGAAAGAGCCAGAGAGAGAGAGAGAGAGAGAGAGAGAGAGAGAGAGAAAGCAGGGGGTGGGGTAGAGGGAGAGGAGAGAGAGAGAAGCTCAACTCAAGCAGACTTCCAGCTGAGTGCCAAGCCTGACACGGGGGACTCAATCTCACTACCATGAGATCATGACCTGACTCGAAATGAAGAGTCATATGCTTAACTGACTGAACCTCCCAGGCACCCCTACCTACCAGATTTTTAAACGTTTGAATTTCCCAAGGCTGGGATGTAGGTCCCTCTGACAGGGTTTTTTTTTTTTTTTTTTTTTAATCTCTAGGTTACCTAACTGCTCCTATAATTCAATTATCATAACTGCTGATAGCTCCCAGACCTACCTGTTTCTGCAGAGACCTCTAGCTTCAGACCATAGACCCGGGAGCCTAGCTAGCATCTCCACTTGAATATGGCCCCAACTTCCCCAACTCAACAACTGAATATGTCACCCTCCCTCCTGTCCTGATCCCCTCCAGGGAGTGGCTCAACTGTTCACTAGCAGTCCAGGTCACAGACCTGCCATCCATGGTCATTCTTCTCCGTTACCTCCTCACCCCCATCTTAGCACTATAAATCCTGTATGCCAGGAAATCCATCAGTCCTAGGTACACTGGGACAGTTGGTCATGCTACTAAAATCCATAGGCTAAACACCAAGTCTCTATTATTATTTAAGAGGCCCTGGATAATCTGACCCCTAACCAGCCTCCCCTTGTGCCTCTCTCTTTTTGCTCTTGGGGTTCCAGACCATATTCCTTCACCACTCAGAGCATTTGTGCATTCCGTTGTCCCCTGTTTCTGGAACTTTTCTCCCTTTTTGCTTAAACATCCCATCCTTTGCTTGGAGATGCCATTCTTGACATTCCCAGAATGGATTAGGCTGCTCCTCATATATATTCTCTTAGTGCTTTTCTCTTAGCTCCTTCTTGGTAATGATCACACGGTTAGTCAACATCTGTTTCCTCATCAAGAATGTGAGTTGCACTTCAATAGGGATTGTGTTTATCTTCTTTTCCACCTGAGTCTTGCCCTAGCACAGTGTATGGTCAATATATGAAGAACATGGTGCCTGGGTATACCTGGACCCACAGGCAGGGGCTTGTTTGTCAAGCTTTGGTAGAATCATAGGCAGATACGCATTCTAAAGATAATATTTTGGTGCCTCTATGGCAGGTGGATTGGAGAGTGCATACCCATTGAAGGAGACAGATGAGGAGGCCCCTGGGACATTTTAGGTGGCATGAACTTGGGTAAGAGCCAGTGAGTTGGACTGTGGAAGCTCTAGTTGTATGAAGTCTATTCTAAACTGGTTAGAGACCAACTATATATGGCAGCGAGGAAGCTGGAAGGGCTGAAGGTGTTTCTTAGGTTTTGGGCTTGAAGGCTTGGGGGTTTGAGTGTCTGGGTGAAGGTCTCATGAGTAGCCATGATATATTTTGTTGTACCACAGTAAACTTTGTGAATCAGTTGGTGTGGTGGTTGTGATTTCTTAAATGTCTGGTCTCCATATTTTTGTCAAAACTACTTTTCTTGCACCTCCTTGGATCCATTTTATCCCCTTTCCTCCCACCTCTACCTCCCAGCTCCTGGTAGAAAAGAGCAGGACTCATGGTGAGTCAAGGACAGAGATATACTTTTAAGACTTATATGGGGTGCTATAGCCCAGGCTAATGAACACAGCTCTGGGCGGGTGGTTAGCATGTCTGTGTTCCATTCTCAGTATGGCACCTCACCAACTCTGGGACCTGGGGAGGGTCCCTTTCACTCTCTGGGATCCTTGGCCGCCCCCTCCCCGTCCCCGTCCCTGTTTCTACAGCCCTTGAATGAACGCAGTGGTCCCCAGCCCTGGCTGCATAGAATTATCTGGAGAGCTTTTAAAAAAAAAAAAAGATCAGGCCCTCACCCCCTGGAGATTCAGATTTAATTGGACTAGGGTGGAACCTACACACTGGCATTTTTTTTTTTTTAAAAGCTCTCCAGGTAATTCTTAAATGCAGCCAGATCGGGAACTACTTGGTCAGATGATCTTGGAGACTCTTCACCTCGGGCAGTCTGACCTAAGAATGGTCCTGTTTGGTCCTCAGGGGTCTCTAGGTTTGACCTGCCTTCCATCTCTGTACCTTAAGTCACCTGTGCCCTGTGGTCCTGGCCTTGAACCTAGGCTCTGGAGTAGCAGCGCAGGCCGGTTGCAGCTGAGGCCAGGAAGCAGAAATGCAGTCTGTGGAGAGGGGGATGGGGCGGGAGTTCTGTGAGGAGGAACAGATTGAAGCCATTAACATTTGATCAGTTTGGTATTGTTCTTCTGGAGACCACAGCTTATGAGGCTGCTTAATAAATGTCTGGTCGGGGGCCAATCCAGAGCCGCCACATGGGTGTTGCCATGGTTTCTGAGGAGGCTGTTCCCCACACGAGTTACTGCTTCCCACCCCGAACTGTGAGAGACTGTGTCTTCCCGCTGCTCCTTAACTCCGTCCCTTCCCAGAAGAGTGGGGGGGGGGGGGGGGGGGGCGGGGCAGGGGAACATCTGTCCATGGCTGGGGCCACATGCTGCCCCCCCCCACCCATGGGACTGAACTCCTGCATCTCTGCTCTGCCCTCTTCCACATGGTCCCATTGCTCAGCTGGTGTAGCATCCGTGCCCCAGTTTCGGGGTCCCTGTGTGTGACCCTCCTGCCCCTGAGCTGGGGAGAGGAGTGGTGGGTAGAGACTGGGGCTGGCAGAGTGTGTGTTTGTGTGTGTGTGTGTGTGTGTGTGTGTGTTTGCCCACCCGAGTGAGCGTGTGACTACTTGTGACGGAATATGTGCAGATGAATGTGTGACTGTTTAGGAGTAGTGTGTGAATGTGTCAGTGTCTGGGCGTACTTGTCCGTAGGTGCGTGTGTACTGACTGTGACCCTGTGTGCCTGTGTTACAGATGTGTATGTGTGCATAAATGGTCAGAATTGGGAGTAAGCACCAGGCATTGCTGCTAAGTCTTCAAAAAATGTATTAGGACACAAATGACCACTTATACAGCCCAACATGAAAACAGCCATATAAATGCCCCCCGCCAAAGAGCTGAAGCTTACAAAATGCAGTTAGGGCTTTCTGTGCACTCTTTCCTGTCTGCCCCCCGCCCGTGTCCCTGGAGCTAATCCTGCGTGAATCTGCAACGTACCTGTCCATGCTGATACTTAGCCCCTGCGTGTTTCCACAGATGGGCTTCTTCCTCTCTTGAATCTTTCTGTAAAACAGAAGTGTGCACAAGCAATGTGTTGGGTGGGGTTATAGGATGGGACAGGAGGTGGTGGGGAAGACAGGAGAAATCTTGTAATGAGAAATGCTTTTAAAATGCACAATGACACTTTCTGGGTGTCTGACGGAAGATGAGCTTTCTAACCTCTTCCAGCCTATTTCTCATCTGTAAAAGGAGATGAGGGGGATCCCTGGGTGGCGCAGCGGTTTGGTCCTGGAGACCTGGGATCGAATCCCACATCGGGCTCCCGGTGCATGGAGCCTGCTTCTCCCTCTGCCTGTGTCTCTGCCTCTCTCTCTCTCTCTCTGTGACTATCATAAATAAATAAAAAAATTTAAAAAAAAGGAGATGAGGATGAAATGATATGATATATGATATATGCCAAAAGAAATGGCACATAGTTGGAGCTCAATCATCTTTAATTAAAAAAAACTTTATTGAAGAAGAGGCAAGAAGGTCAGCCAACTTTGCAGAAGAAAATGAACAAACAAATGATTAGATTCAGGGTGGATGGAGGTATGCTGGATCTTTGTGCCTTTCTTTTTTTCCTTCACTCCCTCCCTCCCTTCTTTTTCTTTTTGAGTTCCCATAATGTTTTCCTCTTTTGGGGTGGTTCTATGTCTCTGCAGTGGGAAATTAAAATAGAGGCAGTTTTTGCCCTAGCAAAGGACTTTAGTTGAAGGTCCCCTGTCTGCCTATTAATAAAAACAAAACTGCAGGTAGAGATGGGGCTGATTTTGAATATATAACAAAGGTTAAGTGAGTATTCAAACAAACCTGGGCTGTCAGGTGAAACCTGAGCTAATATAAAACTACTGGAAAATCGAAGCCAAGATTCAGCCTTCCAATCCTATAAGGGAACAGGAGGCCTTTAGTGGTTTGTTCGTCTATCTACTCATTTACTCAGTTATATCCTAGGTTTGCAAACGTGAAAGGGATCTTTCTAGGAGCAGGGAAAGGCAAATGCAAAGGTAAAGATAAGACATTTGCTGGTGTCCCTGGAAATATACAACATGGCCAGCACTCCCTTAATGCTGCTTTGCGTGTCTCTGCATGTCACGCTGTACCGGACATGATGAAGAGCTGATAATCAGAAGACATGAAGCGTCAAGTAGGTACTATAAAGTCAGGACAAATGTGAATAAATGGCTGACAGAGGAGGGGCAGAAAAACCTTGCCATTTATTGAATGCTTATTTGGTGGGGGCCCTTGGCCTAAAGTAATTTTATTATTCCACTTTACAGATGAATAAACTGAGGCTTAGGTTAAAGTATTTGCTTGGTAAATATCAGAGCAGGGAGTCAAACTCGGGTCTTTTTGACTTTCCAGCTCAGCACTGCTTTTTGAAAAGAATCCTGTGGCAAGAACTATAATATGACTAGTCTAAGGTAGTTTCCAGTGAATAAGAAAGCAAGAATCTGATCCTGACTGGAGTACTGAGAAAATCCAGCATAAGATAAAATATTTTGGTTAGCATTTGTCTAAGAAAGCTTTGGAAAGCAAATTGTATATTTGGCTTTGAAGGAGTGGTCCTTTTATATTCCAGGAACTTTAGCTTTTTTGTTTTCTGAGGCTACGGTTTAAATCATATATTCCTGGTATGATGTTGAGCAAAGATTCCTGAGACAAAAGAAAGAAGGAAATAATATCATTGGTGATAGAATAATATCATAGTTGAAATCCAAGTTTTATAATCCTTCCTAAACAGTTCTGAGCTTTTATGATTTGCTAGAATGACAGAAAGACTTAATGTAGCCCAAGTGGGGTGTGTGTGTAGGGGGAATGTCTTGATTGCTAAGGCTGCAAAGAGATTTTTCAGTTACCTCTTAGTGTTTTGTTTTGTTTTTTTTTTTTTTTAATTAAAAAAAGTTTTTGAGCCCCAAATGATCTCCATAGTTTCCTTAGATGGGATTAGACATGAGTTTCAAGTTTTCAAAGTTCAACTGGTTTGGAGTTTCCTGTGTCCTAAAAATGTCTTCAATTAAAAGCAAGAAAAAAAATGTATTTTTTTTTCATGCTCATCAAACTAAAAAATGGCTGAAGGGATTTTATTCAAACTTTCCCCCAAAATTCACCTTTTGCCAAGACCCAGCATGGAAAATTTCAGCCCAAAAGGATCACTCTTTGGCAAGTTACCCGAGCTAATGAAAACAGAGGGGCATAAAGGAAGTCTGTGTGTAGCTCCAACTATAGTGGTCACTGGAGCCCACATTGTATGAGAAGAAGGGTCCCATTCAATAGCCTCCTTTTAAGTCTTTCTTATCATCAATATGGATGAGACTTGGATTTGAAGTGGCCACCAAACAAAAAGCACTTACTTTGTGAATACAATCTGGGTTGTGACATTATTTCAAGTGGCTTTGCTCAATTATGATTGACTTTAGAATCAACTTATTATAAATGGAAAAGGTAAGAATTGTTCTAAGGAGTGTTGATTGAGTGATTCATTCATTCATTCATTTACTCAATTAATTTACAAGTGTTTACTGAGTGCCTGCAATGCGTGTGGCACTTGAATAGATGCTGGGAATGCTGTGGTGGGGAAACAGATGTGGCTCCTGGGCTCCTAGGTTAATGGGAGAGGGGAAGGAAATAAATTCTAGGGCAACAGAATAGGTGCTGAGATAGAGAATATTGGGACTGGTGGTGATAGGAGGCCTGTACTGGTGGGGAGGCTAGTGGAGGTCTAATACACATTCATTCACTGTTTAGTAAATGTTTAGCAAGTGGCATTCATGTCCCAGAGTCCTCAGTGGGAATGCAGAGCTAAACCAGATCTTGATTCTGCCCTCAAGGTGCTCCCAGCCCAGAAGCAGAACAGGCAGGTAAGCAAGGAGCTCAGATAATGTGTGATGGGTGGGGTGCTTTAATGCAGTCATGTGCAGTGTCTACTGGGGGGTCGGCAGGAGAGAGGAATATACTAGGCTGGTAGTGGTCGAAGAAGGCTTCAGGAGGAACAATTCAACAGGCATTTGTGAGAACAGATGTTGGGGATACAGAGATGAATAAGAACTGGGGCTGCTCTCAAGGAGCCTCCAGTGAGTGCAGTCTTACTTCCTGACTCCCTGTGTGGGGACCTGGAGTCTGAAGGTGTCTGACCCACCTCTCCAGTAGCAAGCATGGAACTTGAGTTAGAGGGAGTGCTTCGTAAATGGTGAGATCCTTTCTCTGAAGTTTCATGGGGGCGCTCCTTTGGATTTAGCCTCTTAAGGGCTTGGCATTTGGAGTCAGACTGCTTGGGCTCAAATACCAGTGCTGGTGCTCCCTAAGCTGTGTTACTCTGGGCAAGGAACTCTCTGTGCTATAGCTTCCCTCTATGCAAGGCAGGGGTAGTAGTGATGCCCACCTCCTAGGGCTGTGCTGGTCTAAGGACTAAAATGTGATCATACTTCTCCAATTCTTAGACGCATGACCAGATGGTATCATCTGGATGTGTCACTAGTGTTGCCCCTTACTCTTCTACAACCCACTGTTCATTCAGTCTGACAATTATGTTTTGAGCACTTTCCATGTCAGGCACTGTGCTGGGGATTTAGCAGTGACCATGCCAGACCCTGGGGTCTCCATCCATATGGGTGGTTAAATTCCTTAATGTCTCTAAATGGAAGTCCTTTGCCTCTTCCACCCAGATAAATAGCGATTTGTTATCTCTGTAATGCCAAAAAAATTAGGCGCGAGTGTTGATTCATTTTTCATCAGCACATCTGGCTTTTAGGTGAAAAACTCTGCCAGAAATTTTGAAATATCTTGTTACTTTAAACATCAGAAGGCTGGGAGATTTCCCATTATTAATTGGAAGTAAAAACTTCTTCGTGGTCCAGAGCAAGGGCAAAATTGTGATTTCACAGGTCAGCAGAAAGCTCACCATCACTGTTTTTGCTTGGTATTAATTTTATTCAGGGAGTGGGAGGAACAGAAGAAAGGTGGTTTCCAGAATGATAAATCAATGTGGCCATGTAAATGCAGTCAAGGGAGGCAACTGATGTGGTGGGGAAGCATTGCTCAAGTGTGGACGTGGGCAATCATTTCATCTTTGTGAGCCTCAGTTTCCCCTTATGTAAAACTAGAATAATAGAGCTTCAATGTGGGACGGTTTGAGGTTTAGAAATAAGAGCAAGAAAAGGGAAACCCATCAGGGGCGCCCAGGGTAAGGTGCTATTCACCGTGGTTTGTGTTCCTGAGACCAGGGATGTGGACTCATCCAGGGGACAGGGACACTTCCACCCTTTTCTATGCTCTGGGTCCCTTGATAGGTCAGAGATGGTGGCAGCGCTGAGAGCTCCGAGAAAACCCGAGGTGGCTGCGTAGCACGCTACTTGGGAAGTCTATATTCTCCTCTGAAATTGCCAGATCTTGGCGAGGATTTCCCCCCATTTTCTTTGATGAGCTTGTTCTTGTTTGTTTCCGGTTTGTTTGCGAATCTCTGCATTGCACAGTTAGTCCCAGGGGATGGAGGGGATGAAGACGGGAGCCTGGACTTGAGCGCGTGCCTGGTGTATAGACCCGCGGCTCTGCGGGTGGCAGCTTTTTTTTTTTTTTTTTTTTTTTTTAAGTGGTAGTGGGTGCGTGCCTTTCCCGGCCCCGCATCGGGCCCCAGGCCACCCTCCCTGTGCCCCCGCCCAGCTTCCTGCGCGTCTCCCGGGAGGCGGGAGGCGGGAGGCAGGAGGCGGGACGCAGAACCCGGCCGCGGGGCGCTGACCGTGCGGGGCCCGTGGGAGGCTCGGCGGGGCTGGGCGGCCGGCGGGTGTGTGTGCGCGCGTGTGTGTGCGCGTGTGTGTGCGTGTGCGTGTGCGCGCGCCCGGCGGGCCCCCGAGGCCGCGGTCTGGCACGCGCCCTGCCCGGTGCGCGCGGGGGGCGCAGGAGCGCGCGGCGGGCCGGGGCGCGGGCCGGGGCGCTGGCCGGGCCCGTGTGAGCCCGGGATTCCTGCTCGGCCCTTAAATATGCCGGTTATTTTTATCCCCCTACGTCAGGCGGCGAAGGCCATCCCACCAGTGGCCGCGGCGGCCGCTACACAATGTTTCCCTTCAGTCGGGAGGGGAAATGGAGGGAGGCCAGACTTCCTGATCACATGGTGCTGAAGTCAATGAAAAAAAATTAAGGGGGACCCTCCCTTTCTGCGCGCGGCCGGGTCCAGGTCCCCCTCCCCGCCCTGCCCCGGGGGCTCCGTGCGGCGGGAGCAGCGCGCTCCAGGCCCAGGGCCAGCGGGGCAGGAGAGAGAAAACATAAACACGAGATTGTTGCAGTAATTGGTGGCTCTGAAAACACTGAGGAAATGAGAGGCTTGTACGAAACATCAGCCGACAAGAAGCGGGGTGATGTCAGACAGCCTTCCAGGATTAGAAACCCTTAAAAGCTCCGAGCCCGCGGCCGCTGCGGAAAAGCGCTCGGCTCTCCGGGTAGGAAGCCGGGCTCCCGGCGGGCGCTCGCCTGGCGGCCGCCTGTCCCCCCTTGTCCCTGTCCCCCTTGTCCCTGTCCCCCTGTCCCTGTCCCCCCTCCCCCCTGTCCCTGTCCCCACCCCGTCCCTCCCGTCCCCCTGTCCCCCGGCCCTCCGGCCCTGTCTCCCCTCCTCCCCTGGCCCTCCTTTCGCTTTTTCTTCTTCTTCCTTCCCTCTCTCTTTTTCTCTTATTTCCGCTCCCTTCTCTATTAAAAGGGAGAAGAGAGACCACATCAGATGACTTCATTTCTCAGACACCAGGTCCTTTTATATCTTTCTCTTACTTAGAAACAGCAAACCGCACTTACCCCCCCCCCCCCCCCCCACCACAGGGGCAGATGACTCTGGTTGTCCGCTGCCATCAGAATCTGCTCTTTCTTTTCTCAGTCGGCGTCTGGATCCCTGTTTTCGGGTTAGCCCTGCAGGTCCCAATAATGCACAAACATGTGCCAGGGCTGAGAATAGGCAGGGCGCAGTTATCCAGGACGTGCTCACCAAGAAAATGGGATGAAATCCTTGCAAAAATCTGGCACTTTCGGAGTAGAATGTGATTCCCCAGTAACGTGTCACCAGCCACCCAGCAAATAACTCTCACTGCTTCGACTGCACTTTCTTCTCGCCCATAATGGGCATTAAGAAGACAAAAAGCACACAGTGTGTGTACACACACACACACACTCACTCACTCCCTGCTCTCCCCTACTCTCTCCTAGTCCCAGGACAGCATAGCTAACAGCCAGTGAGCAGGGTCTCTCATGCTAGGTCCACCTGGAACCTTCCTGTGTCTTTAAGTTGGAAACCAAGTCCAGTGACACCCAAGGTGCCACCTGTTGAGGCTTTCTCTCCTGGTATTTGCCGGGGTTAATGAGGTGATGTTTGGAAAGGGTTTGAGCCCCTACAACCAGAGGCACCCACGACATTTTTTCAAAGAATGATTTATGTCCAGCTTTACCCAAATAGGAACCAAAGAGGGTTTACTGTTTTCTCATCTTTAGAACAGATGAATTCAACACCTGGGTCCTTGGTTTGGGGCATATCAGAAGCTTTAGAGTCTGCCTTACTAATTCCTGTGTCACCCTCTACCAGAATTTCTGCCCCCCCCCCCCCTGTGACATGCAGGAAAAAAAGTCACATCAAGGTCAAGTCTGTATACCTTTGGAGGAATTGGACTGCTTCCAAAGACTTGGGTTCCCCTCACCACTGCTCATGGTGAGAACAGCGTTCCTTAACCGAAGCCCCTTCCCCACACACTCATAAATCTTGTGATTTAGCCCCCCTCAGGCTTGATGTCTCTAAGCTGTAGTAATTTAACCTAAGTGTACTTTTTGGTCTGATCCAATATACCTGTGGCTATACCACCCACCAAGAGGTAGATAACAGCCCTGTTTTCCAGTTCTCACGGGCACATTTTCCATCTTTGATGTTTCCCTTATGCTCTGACATCCCAATGGGAAGCCTCATGTCTCCTTCCCGTCTTCTCCTGTGTCCCTGTGTTAGGTAATTGTGTCTCCATGCCCTCTGTTTCTCAACCCAACAAGCCTGCGGTCTTCCTTGTCTATTCTTGCTTCCTCCCCATACATATCAAGGTGAACAGATCTTGCTGTTTATTCCCAGAGAATAATCTCAGGTTCTCTGATGCTCTGCATCTTCTGGAGTGAAAAACAGCAAGGGCTGCTGAGGCAGAGGGCTTCTGCTGGGGGCCTGGGCATCTCACAGTTTGAGTTTAAAGCCCTGATTTGCTACTCAGTAGCTTCACAACCTCAGGCAAATCACTTTGTTTCTATGAGCCTCAGTTTTCTGATCTATAAAGTGGGGATAATGATAGATCCATTTCATGGGCTTATTGTGAAGATTGAATCAGACAAAGCATGTAAAGGACTAAACCCAGTGCCTGGCACAAAGTAGGTGTTCCACAAACGGGAGCCCTTCATTACTGCACTCTACAGTAGTGCTGCTCAGATTCTCCCTTGCTGCAGAATCATCTGGAGGCGTGGTGAAACACAGATTCCTGGGCACCGCCCCATAGCTCTTGATTCTATAGCTGCAGGGTGGGGCCTGAGGATCTGCATTTCCAGCAAGCTCCTGGTGCTGCTGCTGGCGGCTTAGGGAGCACACTGGACTGCAGTGTGGAAAATTCAGGTCTGCTTCTGTCTCTGGCTTCCTTTCTCCACGCTCCTTGGCAGGGCCCATGGGACCCTTTTTTTTCTCCTGGCACAACTCACCTCTCTAGCCTACTCACACCAGACTTCTCCCCATTTGTTCTGTTGACACCCCATAGTCCTCCAGGTCCCCTTACTGTTAGAGCTGCCTCTCTGTTGGAATGTCCCTTCTCTTTCTTCACTGCCTTGTGAGCTGCTTTCTCCTTCTCAAGACCCTGGTGCAAGCCTTCCTCTCCTCTGAGGCCTGTTTCCTCTCAGAGACAGCTTTCTCCCTCTTCTGTGCCCTGCTCTCTGCTTAGACTTTACTGTGGTGGTCATTGGACTCCAAGCAGTGATCTGTGAATGTGGCTGCTGCTTCTACTGGTCAGTTGGCTTCTCTGGGTGGGGCCTGGATCCTGTTTGTATTCCAGGTGTGCATGGTCTCCAACTTATAGAGTAGGCTCAACATTTGTTGAATGAATGAGAGAATGAATGAAGCAACACCCATCCTCTAGGAAAACCACAGCCTATCTGATAGGATTGTGGGTGCTCTGGGGCCTCAGACAGGTCCCCCACCCCTCAGCCTCCAGGGCTCCTTCCCTGATCCTGATCTAAAGAGAAAATTCAGTTATAATATAAGCCTATGCTCACTTTACATCACTGAGTCAACCTACCATTATTTTCCCTGCTCACCAGAGGGTGATTGAGGCTGGGGGAAAGGAGGTGACTAGCTGAGATTTTTGTAGCCAGGAATGGAAGGCTAGGCTCAGGTTAGCTTGGACACAAAGATCCCCTGATCCCCAACCACACCAAACACACACCCCTGATCCCCAACCACACCAAACACACACACACACACACACACACACACACGCAGATATCTAGAGATTATCTTTTTTATAGAGGTTAATGCCAGCAGCCAGTTCTAGAAGGGCCTTGCCAGAATGTTCCCTATGGCCATTGAAGTTGGTTTGGTTACTTGTCCGGGGTTCAGCTCTTGGCTTGGAGTTAGAACATTTTCCTGATCTTAGCTGCAACCCAAGAGGCCCAGAAGGCAGCAGAAGAGCTTCTCTTGGGTCAGCCCTGGGGACCTAGGAAGGAGATCAAAGGGATCAACACATCTATGGCAAGATTTGGTGGAACTACATGTAAGCTGCTGTTCATGTGGAATAAACCCAGAGCTAAGAGAATCTGGTAATGATGATGTTGTCTGGGTGCTTTTCATGTATCTGATGCTATGTCCTGGACTCTGTTTAGGTACAGCTCTATTTAACCCTCATCTAATCCAATAATGCAGGTATTGCTGTTGCTCTCCTGTGGATGAGGGAACTGAGGCTCAGAGAGGTTAAATGACTTACTTAAAGTCACATAGCTTAGCAGGAAAAGCTACGTAGGAAATATACATCCTTATTGCCATTTTATAGACATGGCAGGCGAGGAGACCCAGCCTTAGGAAGCAGCAGGAATGAGAAGTCTTGGACTCCACCAACCCAGCTTCATTCTATCTCCATGCATCGTTTCAGACAACCCAACATACAAAGACTGGGCCAGAATCCTAGTCAAACCTGCTTTGCCCACCTGTGGCTGGGTTGAGGCACAGAAAGGACTTGGTATGTACCTAGTGTCACACAGCTTGTGAGTGAGCATCTGAGCTGGGCCTCCAATCCAGGCAGAGCTTTCCTCTTCTCTTCCTCCCACAAAAGTTCATTGCAATACATGCACTAGGCCAGGAACTCATGGTTTTGAGATCATTTTCTGCTTGACCCATTTGGCCCCAACCAGACTCTGAAATAAGAACTTTAACTATGAGTTCATTCAGACATCAGTGGAAGGGTGGGGTGGACAGGTGCCCTGACATAAGCCCAGGGATTACTGTATCATCTGTACTTACCATCTGGCTGGCAGCAAAGGAAGAAGTAGATTGTGATCTTTGGCAGGAATGACATTTCTTGGGCAGCCCTCTGCATTCTTGTCACCTCCAGATGACCCATAACTGAGCATCATCATCAGTGCCACCCTCTGCTCACAGATTAGAACCTGGGAAAATCAAATAGCCTCATTTGATATGCCAGTTACTAGCTGAGTAGTTCTATCAGTGATGCAACCTCTCTGAACCTCCATGTACCCATCTATAAAATGGGGATAAATGAAGAACCCACCATGCTTACTTCACCAGGTTATTGATATGGGTCAGATGGATCTGTATATGAAGGAGGGCTTTGTTAGGTATGAACACATACAGGTTGTTAATGTGACCATTACTGATCTTGAGTCAGCTGGAAGCAGCTAGCTCAGGCCAGATTCTCAGGACAGGGAGTGAGGCAATGTGGGGATAGAGGCAGAAAAGAGGGAAAGCACATGTATTCACTTACTCGGCACCCTGCACCTTCTGTTGATGCTCTCATTTCTTTTTTTATGCTCTTATTTCAACTGCACTGTGACCCTATGATGTAGATATTTGTAGTGTATTCAATGGTGGCCCCCACAAGATATGCCTATATCTCAGCTTAGGGTCCTGTGATTATTACCTTACTTGGAAAAAGGATCTTTGCAGATAACCATTAAGTTGGAGATAATGAGATGAGATCATCTTGATCATCAGGTGGGTCCTAAATCCAAAGACCAGTGGTGTGCTTATAAGAGACTCACGGGGAGAAGAGAAGAAAGCTTTGTGAAAATGGAAGCGGGGATGGGAATGAGTCAGGGAAGCCCAGGCACACCTAGAACTACTAGCAGCTGGAAGAGGCAAGGAAGGTTCCCTCCTAGAGCTTTCAGTGGAAGCGAAACCCTGCTAACATTTGATTTTGGACTCTTGGCCTTCACAACTGTGAAAAACCATATTTCTGTGTTTTAAGCCACTAGCTTGTGTTCATTAGTTACAATAGCCCTAGGAAACAAATAGCATTACCTTTGCTCCATTTTACCAATGAGGACATTGGATCAGAGAAGGTACATGCCTTCTTCAAAGCTGTCCAGCTCACAAGGAGAAGTTCACTTGTGAGCTCCTTGGATTCCAAAGCCAGCACTCAGACCTCCTTCAAGTGAGAAGTGGAAGCCTTCATGGGCAGGCCTTCTAGGAGGAGCAAACCCAACTTCCTAAACCGAAGGAAGATGGGAAGGGGTCCTCTCAGTTCCAAGGCAGCCAGAGAGAATTCCCTAAGAGAAATGACTCTGCCACACAGGTGGCAAGGGGAGGGATTTAAAGGGAATTTAGGTGGTTGGATTTTCAGAGACAGTTCTGAATCCCATGGTTTTGGGAAGCATTAGTTGAACAGCTCATCCACAGGGGGATTCTGGTAACACTCTGCCAGCCCGATCAGGTTTGGAAAAACACAGATTTCTTTTCCTCCCCACTTTCTTTCTTTTTTAACACAAGCCAGGCTGGGAGGGGCCTCTGCAAGGAAGGAAATCAATAGGAAATGCCTTTAGAAAATGAGATTTTTCAGAAAGCATGTCATGTCATCATTCTGATGCAAAGGCTTGGGCCCTGCAATTTGAAACAGGAAATCGGAGGAATCAAAGGCAGCCAATGAGAAGACAGCGTGCGGGCCTCCTCTGCTCAGAGGCCAGCTGTGGCAAGCGGGCTGGCAGCTGTGGGTGGGGAGCCAAGTCACATGGAGGCCAGGCGAGTGAACAGTAGGTGTTGGCCTGGACAGGCACATGAGAGTCCTTTTCACATGACCGAAGGCCTGTCGTGAGACAGGGGGAGCAGGTGTGTCCTGAGGGGCGGCCCAAGGTGAGACGCTAAAACCATTGGGCTGGATACATCACAGGAGGACATAGAACAAAAGAAGAATTCCCCCCCCCAGAGCTGGGGCTCAAATGCCAATTTCACCTCTTACTGACTTGGTCACCTCGTTTAAGCTTTCTGGGCCCTTGTTTCTTTATATTCTTCATCTGTGAAATGGGAGTAATAGTCATACCTTTCTTGTAGAGTTATTGAGAGGATTAAATTTTATGAAATAAGTCCTTGGAACAGTACTCAGCATTGAGTAAGTGCCCCATAGTTGTTAGCTATTTTTATTTCTTCTTGGTGAGGCCAAGGAAGGCTTTTTAGAGGACACTGAACTGGTATTTAAAATATGGGGGGAGGCATTTGATATCTGGAGGCAGGTGGGCAAGGGCATGCCAGACATAGGGACCACAAGCACAGAGACTAGAAGAGACCCACCTAGCAGTGTTTGTTCCATGTGCTATAGAATTCCAGAGGGAGAGCCTGAGAGAGAGGGCTGGATGGGTTGGCAGAGCCAGGGCATTGAGGGCTGGGGTGTCTGAATTAGGAGCTTGCATGTCATCCTGTGAGTCTGTGGTTCTCAAACTTGATTCCACAGCAAAGTCACCTGGAGGGCTCTTTAGACCATACATGGCTGGGCTTTACCTCTAGGGATTCTGATCCCGTAGGCCTCCGGTGTAGCCTGAGAGTTTGCATTTATTTCTAATGAGCTAACATGTGATGCCATGATGCTGCTGGTCCAGGGACCATACTTTGAGAATCACTGTTCTAGATGGCTGGGGTGGGCAGGCAAATTGTAGATTGGAGGACCGTTTCAAGGTGGGATCTGAAGAAAGGTTTTAGGTGAAAATGGACAACGTCTCATCACCTTCGAGGTCACACCAGTGGCCACCTGAGACCAGAGTAGGAGATTTGTTGGAATCAGAGTATCAGGAGCTGGAATCTGTTTTCCAAGGACAGCTGCAGCCTGAGGCTGGCAGGGCTGGGGGAAGGAGAGTGCAGGAGGCTTGCTCGCTGGCTCTCTGGGCAGGCAGTAGGGCTGGCTGCCTGCCATTCCGGGCAGCTTCACACTTTGTCTTCCTCTGCTAAGGGTGGCCCAGGGATGGGTGACCTACTTCCTGGGGATCCCAGAGAGCAAGATCTAGAGAGCAAAGGAAAGCCTCATGACTGCACTCCCTCCAACCCGCTGCTGCCGCCCACCTGGGGCTCTGTCAGTCACCGCTGGGGCCGCACGCAGTTTCCTGGGGTCGCAGAGGAAGGGAGGGCAATTACGGAGGCCGCATCCCACCCCCTCTCTGTCAGTGCTGGGGGAAAAACAATATTTAGTTAGTTAAACACCCGGCTACAGTTTCGTTTGAAAAGCTGGCTTTGATTAGGAGACTGCAGGGATTGATTTATGAGGATAGATGAAAAAAAGAACAAGCATAAATATGTAGAACTCACCCAAATGATGACTAAGGGGACACAAAATATAGAGTCCTCACAAGTGGAGGCTGTAATGACTTATGAAATTCTTTGGTCCCATCTTGGGCTCATGCCATCAGGGTTCCTGATGATATTCCTTCAAGCTCTTTGTCTAGACTGGTTTGAAATCAGGGGGTGCATCAATCACGGGTTGAGGTGCACTTTTCCTACGTGATTTTCACTTCTGAAAATAGGTTTTTCCCTAATGTACACATGTGTGTATTTTGTATGTACATACATATGAAATAAAAACTAACATATACGAAATAGAATTTGCTTTCTGGTGACAGGCTCGTGAAGGAATGCTCGTTAGAGCCTTGCTTGAACACAAAAAGCTGGAAACAGTCTACAGCATCCATTTGAATGGATAATCCCTCACTCCCCCCAGACCATGGAATTTTGTGGTGGGGAGGGGGTTACAAAGAAGTTGGTGGTTCTGTCAAGTGTGTCTGTGCAGCCGTCTCCAATAGTAAGATTCAGTTAATGTGCATGGTTGATTCCTTTAATATGAAACCACACACACAGCCACATATTTCCCCAGTGAACATAGTATGGCTGCACACTCAAGAGACAAAGGCTTCGAGGATGTGTATCAAAACGAGCCTTTGGGGAGATGGTAGGATGGGGTAGATACGAAGGGAGGTTTCGGCTTTGTCTGCCATATTCGAATTGTTTGCATTGAGAACATATTGATGCAGTTCTTGGGTAATAAAAACATCATTAGGAACACAACTGAATCCTTACTCAGAACTCCTAGGAGGAGAGTGTGCAGAACGGCAGCCTCGCCCTTCCTGCCTTTTCTCGCGGCCCTGGGCAGCGTTGTCCAGCTCTTCAGCTGGTATCCGCCTCTCGTCTCGGGGCTGGTTGCTGCCCACCTGCTCTGTGTGTACCTCTCTCCACCTGTGTCCCCCCCTGAGACTGCTCCCCAAGACATAACCTCACCTCAGCGTTACCCTTGTTGCTGGTGATGCCTCATCTCCCCTGACCCTGAGCAGATCTGTCCCCAGAGCCAAGTGTCTGAGAGAGACCCTGTGCTACAGCTCTCCATTCCCCCTCACCTCCCCCGCTCTGTCTCCTCCTCCTTCCTGTCTTCTGCTGGGGTAGGCAGTGAGACAGAATGAGCCACACTGCCGTACCAGAGAATTCTCCAAAGGGCCCTGCCAGGTCCCTGCATGGCACTGGCCCACCTGGTTCTCTTCCCTCAAGATGCAGCCCTCCTCTCCCTGGCCCACTGCCTAGAAAGTTCTGGGCAGTTGTTGCTTCTGCGCTGATTCCAGAATCTCATTCCTGGGAGGTCCGGCCTGGTGGTGCCCACAAGTCCATGGTGGGCACCCAGGAGAGATCTCCTTCTGGGACATTCACGGGATCATGTTTTTCCACTGCCCTAAGTAACCTCGCCAAGGAACACGCTAGCTAAAAGCACCTCGGTTTTCTCAGTTGTAAACTGAGAAGATTGGTTTCGATGGTTTCTGAGCTTGCTCCCAGCATTGACGTCCAGTGTTTCATTACATGTCTTTGTTGACGCTCACCTCTCCTGTGTGGCCCTTGGACCATCTTATTCCATTTCCACAAGTCTGTGGAGTAGACAGGGCAGCTCGTATTTCCTCCATTTTGTAGCCTAGAAAAACAGGGCTCTGAGATGGCGAGGATGGCCAAGTCGTTCAGCTGGCATTGGGTCCTGGGCAGGTGTTTGCATGTACAACATCTGTAAAGAGACTCACTAGGAACAAGAGCTTCTCTGCAAAATAAGAGAAGAGTCTTCCCAACAGAGGGTAGAGGGCAGAGGACAGAGGGCAGAGCAGCATACAGAGGTTGAGTGGGAATGTGCCTTGATTAGCTCAATGAGATTGGAACAAAGGATGTCAGAAGGAAGTAGAAGGGTGCCCCTCCTCAGGGCACCTTTCCATCTTCTTATAAATAATTCTGCTTCAAGTACTTCCTCTTCTGGAAAGCCCTCTGGGCAATGATATGTGGATAAATGTTTAACAGGAGTCCCTCAAAATAAACAAGCAAACAAACACCCAACAGCAACCACCTTTATTTACAGTTGATTACCAATTACTCCCACCATTGCTGATTGATTACAAGTTAGCAGTGTGGTCACTGAATGCTTAGTTAGGAAGAGTGGGCTCTAGGAAGCTGGTAAGAGCTACCTCCAGCACACCATTAGTTTACTGACTTTTTTCTCTGCTTTTAAACATCTGGTTGCCCCTCTGACTTAGCAGTGATCACATTGCTGAAATTATCTGTAAATAAATCTTTTATACTGGACTGTGCCAGTTTTTCAAGGGCAGTGTCCATGTTTGATTAATGATTTACTGATGATTAGGTGAATTAACTCTACTATTAAGTGTGTAAACACACATAAAGTACTTGGAATAGTGCTGGCACTTGGAAGTGCTGTATAAGTGAAAGCTATGCCTGCTAGCTATCATCTCTCTTCCAGTCCCATCGGGAGCACTGATGGTGCTCAAGGACATGTCTGTTGAAAAGATGATCAACTCCTAACCCAAATGGGCACACAGGACTCCATTTTTACAATTAAGCTTGTCTTTACAGACCACTCCTTAACTCAAACTTATTTAAAATCCTGTGCAACCTTTTGGTTTCATGTGGGAAAATCCTCCTACTCAATCCCTTTGGACAACAAGGGGTTTCCAGATCTATTCACTTGAGGATTGACATGACTGGGGCCATTGAGGCAGTGTGCTGAGTTGGATTTGGGTTCCAGTGGGGGCTCCACCATTTTTTTTTTTTTTTTTAGCAGGGTTTCCAATGAGTTACTGCACCTCAGTATGCCAAATTCTGTCATCTGAAAAAAGATCATGACACAAGCTTTCATAGAGTTGATGAGACCAATAAATGGTTTGTGAACCTAGGCTGCTGTTCTGTTTGCTTCCTCCTGAAATCTGTGCTCCACCATCCTCTGCTCCTATCTCATTGCTGCCCAGGAGGCTGACCTCGACAGTACTTTCCATCCTCTGCCTTGCCCTGGAGCTCAGCCAGTGGGAGGTCGTGGCAGAAGGTTGACCAGCCTGTGGGGAAAGAAGGGGATTCCCCTAACTACTTCCCCTGCTTTTGCTTGGTTCTTCACCAATAGTGCATCCCTCACTCCACACTGTAGCTCCAGCTCTTGGTGGTGGTGGCCAATGTCCTTGGACTCTAGCTCTCAACAAAGGCTGGGTAGGAGGAGTGGGAGGGAAATTAGGTCCTTAATGTTGCTAGTTCCTGGGTGTCTCAACGTCTGTCCTTTTTCCCCCTCATCCTACCCAGACCTCAAGAAATAGTCCTTTTAATAAAATTGATTTTAAGTGTCCCAGGTGAGTGTGTCATCTGCTTTACTGTGCCAGCAGTCAGACAATGTCAAGCCTAGTATCTGGGCATAGAAGAAAGGCTTAATAATATTAGCAGCCACCCTTTATGTTAAGGGCTTAACTTGGGCCGGGCACCGTGCCAAGTATTTTTTTTTCCCCCCACATGCATTATATCATTTAATCCTCATGATGAATGCAGGTAGAAGGTACTAATTATTATACCCATTTTGCAGCTGAGAAAAGTAGAGCTTAAAGTTGCTAGCGATTTGCCAAGTCACCCAGCTAATAAGTGGGGGAGGCAGGATTCAAATTAATTAATATTAATTGTACTATTATTTGGCGAGCAGTGACCAAGTCTTAGACACAGACCTTCACTGCAGAGTTGAATACCAGGTGGTGCTCGACCAACACTTGCTGGTGGATGAAGGCCCTGAGATCAGAGCCCTCGCGTCTTTTTATCATCTTTCCCAGGAGCTCTTGCTCTGGAGTCAGGGCCACTCTTGCTTCCACAGATCCTTGCCTCTTGTCCGGGGAGTGTCACTGGCCTGCCTTCTGTTTCCAAACAAGCCCCAGTGGACGGAGTTTCCTTCATCACCTCTTGCCCACATTTCTACTGGCCCTGAGCTGCTGGAGCAGCCCATTGTGGCCCCTCCACCCTCCCGGTCACCCACACCCACTGGTGTTTACAGCATGTCTCCAGCATCTGCGAAATTCATTAGAACCAGAGCTACACCCTCTTCCTGCGCATCGGTGCAGACTGTGCATGAGGCCAGACCGAACTCGGCTCCCCAGGGTGCCTGCCAGACACTTCCACCCTTCTCCAGGCACCCCTCCCCTCCACCAAGCTCTAATCCAGGTGTTTCTGTGGGAGACACATTCCCGACGGGTTACCAAAGCCTCATTTTGTTCTAGTTTATGGCTATGGTAAGTGCTATTTGGGCAGTGGCTTAGAAGGAGCATTAACTCTGGAGTTAGGAACACCTGCCTCATGGTAGCTGTGTGATCTTGGTCCAGTTGCCTAACTTCTCTGATCCTGATCTGTAAAACTGAAGATAAATGTTGCCGAGGATGGAGTTATTGAATAGAAGTGTTTAGCACGTTTTAGGTGCAAAATTCTCTCTCTTTCTCTCCTAAAGATCGCTTTGAGGGTACCAAACCCAAATAGTGTAGAGTATATTTGACATTTATTTGTTTATTTTTGGAGTGCTCTCTCCTAAGTGTTGATATTTTATCAGAGATTATAAGGATAATTATTGTCATTTTTTAGATGAACATTTTAAGGTTCAGAGAGTTTAGTTTTCTCATAGTCACCCAAATAACAGATTGGGTTTGCAGTTAACTGTAATTTAAACTGAATCTTTATTTTCAATTTTCTCTTGTCATCTTTTTCAGAATGAAAATAAACAACCAAGTGGTAGGAGCCAAAATGAAATCACTTTTATTTCTTGTAAAAAGATAGCTGCCTTTGCTCTTTGCACTTACTCCTTTCTATCCAGAGATTCTCTTGCCAAAGTAGATGTCATTTGTGACTCCATGACCTCATTACCCAGTTCTATCTGCTCCTTGGATGAATTGAGTTTTCTCCAAACCCTACTTGAGATATCCCCTATCAAGGATGGGATGCCAGAAACCAGACTGACAGTGGGCTGATACTGGAGAGTTTCTTCCATAGGAAATAAGTTAGGACTTGGGCTGAAGATGAGGATGATCTGGATGACAAAATGAGTCTGAAGGCCATTATCATTATGTGTTTTCTCCTTATTAGGCCCAGGAGTTCACAAATGCTTAAAAGTGTTTTCTTCCTTTGTCATCTTTTTATTGACAGTAAGAAAAAAATGGAAGCTTTGGACTGTGAGCTTGCACTCACCACCATATATTGTGAGCTCCCTGCTGCATGCTGAATCTTACTGATCTCTGAACCTTTTGTGGTCCTTTCCCGTAGTGGTTTGCACGCAACTGTGGGCAAACATGAATGAGCAAACATTTATTGAGCACTCTGTTTGTTCTCTATATTATGTTGGGTGCTTTCACATGAGAAAAATGAAAATCACTTGTCCCAGGCCACACCAATGGTGGCAGAGGCTGGCTGTGAAGCCAGTGGGACCTTCTGACTCTATGTTTAGGGCTCCTTCCTGTACATCTCAGCTGTTGCTTAGTATCGCCACCAGTGATGGTTGTTGAGCAAGATTTAAAAAAAGTCTTTTCTTTTAAAGGTTGCCAGCAGTCTTGTATATGCTATTGGGGGAAGGAGGGTGAATGAAGAAGGCATGATCCCTCTTCACAGAAAGGATTATAATGAGCCTCAGCTGTCTGGGTGGTTCACTTGCTATGTGACAGTAAGAGGATCAAAGAAGCCAATGTGTCACCATGGGAACTGTCCCAGTTTTATAATCTTTGGTTTTCAAAGGACTGAATATGAACACATGGAAAGCAGGGAAAATTCAGTGAATGGGAAGGGATGCAGGCTAATGATTTAAATATAAGTTTTGAAGAGGGAAATGAGAATGGAGAAATAGTTTGAGCAGATTTATAAATAGCTACTCAACTCACTTTTCTAGGATGAGTAACAATTGCCTGCAGGTGAGAAGAATTATGGTCCTGACTTTGGAAAAGATGCTTGGGATTGTGCTTCTTGACCCAAAGATATAGCAATGGCCTTGCTCAAGGAGAAGTTGGGGAGACCTCTATAGGATAGCCACCACCTGAGTGGGAGATGCCTGGAAGAGTTTCTGGAAGGCCTTAGGATCAGAGGCATGATTGTTGAGGGACTCTGTCAGTTTGCAAAAAATGGTCACAACTTACTCCCCAGCCTGTATGCATATCTGTTTGCATGTGGCTCCAGTTTCTTCCATCAGGAGGTAGGACCTCCAGCCCTGGAATCTGGACTTGGCACGTGACTTGTTTGGTTAGTGAGATGCGGGTAAGTGTGATGTAGCCAGAAGCTTGAAAAGTTCTTCACATTAGGGATAGCCCCCTCTGGGTGCTCTTGGGTGCTCACAGTATAACCCAACATGTATAAGGCAACATGCTGGATGACGAGAGACAGATGGCCCAGTTACTTCCGTCACCCCTGCCAACAGCCAGCCAGACATGTGTGAGGCTGTTGATGGGCAGCTGACCTCAGACATGAGTGTGGGCCCAGTTAATCCCAGATGGAGTAGAGCTGGGCTAACCTAGCTGATTCAAGCCCCAACTTTTGACTCTTTGAATCCTAAATGAATAAATGCTTACTGGTTTTAGTTGCTAAGTTTTGGATGATTTGTTATACAGCAAAAACTAATTGATATAAGGTATATGCAACAGATTGCATACACTAAGCAGGAAAAGGAGAGTGGACTCTTAATGTGGCTCTAGAATACAGGTTGCAAGCTATTGCCCATGAGTCAAATCCAGCCTATATTCTGTTTTTGTCAATAAAGTTTTTTTTAATTAAATATTTTATTTATTTATTAGAGAGAGAGAGAATGAGCAGGGGAAAGTGCAGGGGGAGAGGGAGAAGCAGACTCTCTTCTGAGCAGGGAGCCCGACATGGGGCTTGTACCCAGAACCCTGGGATCATGACCTGAACTGAAGGCAGATGCTTAAGTGACTGAGCCACCCAGGGGCCCCAGTTTTAAAACACTGTTTCAGTTAAGTGCCTGCCATTTGCTTGGGTCATGATCCCAGGGGTTTGAGATCAAGCCCCACATTGGGCTCCCTGCTGGATGGGCAGCCTGCCTCTCTCCCCAACACTTGTGCTCTCTGGCTCTCTCCCGCTTTCTTTTTCTTAAATAAATAAATAAATAAATAAATAAAATCTTAAAAAAATTTAAGTTTTACTGGAACCCAGCCAAACTCATTTGTTTACATAGTGTCTGTAACTGCTTTTGTTTTACAAAAGGAGAGTTAAGGAGTTTTTTTGTTTTTTTGAGAGTTGAGTTATAATGAAGGCTGTCCAGCCTTCAAAACCTAAGGTATTTACTGTCTACTCTTTATAGGATTAATGTAGGACATAACAGTAAATGGGGCTATAAGTATAAACCATCATTTGCATATAGGCAGAAAGCATATATTTTAGGAATCCCTAGAATAAGTATTATTGATATCCTAGTTATTAAAGAATGGCACATAGTATAGAAAATGTAGGTACTGTGGAAAAGCATAATAAGAGAATGAAGGTTACTTATATTTTTAAAAAATATTTTATTTATTTATTCAGGAGAGACACAAAGAGAGAGGCAGAGACACAGGCAGAGGGAGAAGCAGGCTCCTTGCAGGGAGTTCGATTTGGGACTTGATCCCAGAGCTGGGATCATGCCCTGAGCCAAAGGTGACACTTAATCACTGAGCCACCCAGGTGTCCGGAAGGTTACTTGTACCTTATGATTTAGAAACAACCTCTTCAAGGGACACCTGGGTGGCTCAGTGCTGATACATGTATCACATCTTCTTTATCCATTCATCTGTTGATGGACATCTGGGCTCTTTCCATATTTTGGCTATTGTTGATAATGCTGCTATAAACATTGGGGTCCACGTGCCCCTTAAAATCACTATGTTTGTATCCTTTGCATAAATACCTAATAGTGCAATTGCTGGCTTGTAGGGTAGCTCTATTTTTAACTTTTTAAAAATTTTTTAAATTTTTTTTATTTTTAACTTTTTGAGGAACCTCCATACTGTTTTCCAGAGGAGCTGCACCAGTCTGTATTCCCACCAACAGTGTAAGAATGTTCCCTTTTCTTCATATCCTTGCCAACATCTGTTGTTTCCTGAGTTGTTAGTCTTAGCCATTCTGACTGGTGTGAGGTGGTATCTCATTGTGTGTGTGTGTGTGTGTGTGTTTGTTTTAAGATTTTATTTATTTACTTATGAGAGACACACACACACACACAGAGGCAGAGACACAGGCAGAGGGAGAAGCAGGCTCCATGCAGGGAACTTGACGTGGGACTCGATCCTGGGTCTCCAGGATCAGGCCCTGGGCTGAAGGCGGCGCTAAACCGCTGAGCCACTTGGGCTGCCCGTGTTTTTTTTTTTTTTTAAACATTTTATTTATTTATTCATTAGAGATACACACAGAGAGAGAGAGAGAGAGAGGCAGAAACGTAGGCAGAGGGAGAAGCAGGCTCCTCACCGGGAGCCTGATGTGGGACTTGATCCCAGACCCTGGGATCACGCCCTGAGCCAAAGGCAGATGCTCAACCACTGAGCCACCCTGGCGTCCCTCTCATTGTGGTTTTGATTTGTATTTCCTTGATGATGAGTGATGTTAGTATTTTTTTCATGTGTCTATTGGCCATTTGTATGTCGTCTTTGGAAAAATATCAGTTCATGTCTTTTGTACATTTCTTGACTGGATATTTTGGTTTTGGGTGTTGAATTTGATAAGTTCTTTATAGGTTTTGGATACTAGCCCTTTGGTAAGACATTTGCAAGTATCTTCTCCCATTCCATAGGTTGCCTTTTAGTTTTGTTGACTGTTTCCTTTGCTGTGCAAAGGCTCTTTATCTTGATGAAGTCCCAGTATTTCATTTTTGCTTTGTTTCTCTTGCCTTTGGAGACATGTCTAGTCTTCCAATTTTTAATCATCTTAAACACTGCAATGATTAATGATGAACATATGGACACACATATATAAGATGCTCCTAGGAAGTTATCCTTAAAGTCAAATTATATAATTAAGACAATGCATAAAGAAACATGTAGACGTGTAATTTTGGTTTCAAAGGTTATTTACATTTAATGTTTATTTAAACATCCTCTGGTTGCTTTCCTGAGGATGTAGGAATCCTCCGTATCAGCCTACATTCCTTCCAATAATGGACTGGAGAAAATATATGCTTTTGACTTGCAGAATAGACTTTTTCATTTATCAGAGCACAGAGAGAACAGCTCAAGGAATCCATCTAAATTTGTTCTGTGGAGGAAGAACTGGGATAATCTTGGGAGAAAATGACTGTGTCATTTCAGAATTCTCGATTGCTGAGGGAGACAGCAAAGGCACTAGTTGGATCACTCAGGCTCATGAAACTCTTCACAGGCTGAAAAGATGAGGCCAGTGTAGGCTGATGAAATGTTAGTGGAGATAGATGGCAAGTCTTGGACCTGGACCCCATCACCTAGCATCCCTGTGTGGTAGGGACCCACTGGCTTAACAACCAGCCATATGTGAAAAAGACCAGGAAGCTCCACGTAGATCAGCCCTGAAGTGTGGTACCATCAGTACTAATCTGGAGATGACTGTCATTATACTCTGGGCTGGAGAGATCATATCTATATCATGGTGTGTTCATTCCTGCTTTGGTACTTAAGGGGGATCTAGGTAACATGGAGGTAGGGGCTTCTGAAGAAAGGAGGGACCCCAGTTCATTTCATCTGAAGAAATTTTGAAGGAGTTGGGAAGGCTTAGCTAAAAAAAAAATTGAGGAACATTAAAAGTGTTTTTCAGGTATTTTCAAAATAAAAATACCTTTTTTAAATTGTTTAAATTATAAAATTATAGATACTCAATACAAAAAGGTGAACATAGTCAAAAAGGATAAAGACGAAAGGAAAATCACACTGAATTATTTTATCCAAGAGGAATGCCATGAATGTCTTGACAAACATGCGTCTAGAGAGCACATACAATATATGCATGTTTTACGTAAAAGGTATAATAGTAATCTTTTTCTCACTCAGCACTGTGATGGGCATATTTATGTCAACTAGGTCATCATATTTAATGTCTGTTTAGAAATTAATTGTATGGTATTAGCATACTTAATGTGATATTACCACTATTTTTTATTGGTAGAAATTTAGTTTATTAAATATATTTGCTGTTATAAACACTCATTTTAATCAATATCCTTGACTTCTATGATTGTACATTTGGCTAATTATCTTCTTAGGATAAATTCCTAGAAGTAAAACTTCTGAGTCAGAATATTTGCACAGTTAAAATTTTGATAATATTAAATTGTCCCCCAAAAAGATCGAACCAATTTGCACCCTGCAATTATCTTGTTTTTATGTACGTTTCTTAGATTACTTTGATGCATTTGAATATTTGTTCAGATGTTTATTAGCATTGCACTTATTATGACTTGCCAGTGAATATCTCTTGCTCATTTTTCTTTTGGGTAAATTTATGAGTTCTTTGTATGTGTAATATAACACCTTAACTCTTATATATGTTACACACATATTTTCTACCCCAGTGTGCCAATTAAACTTCTTTATGGTGGTTTGCTTGCTTTTGTTGGTTGTTTTGCTAACTGATTTTAAATTTTTTAATGTAGCCAATCCTATTCATTTCTTTCATCTTTCCAAATTTTTAATGGTTGTCACATGAAGAGGATTAAACACTCAGTGTATAAGAAAGATAGAACCAGCCCAATGGAAGAAAAGTTGCAGCATGGCAGACTTCAGCTAAACATATTTAATAAATACTTTCTTCCGGTTAGAACCGTCAGATGTGGAATGCACTGCTCAAAGGTAGTGACACTGCTTGCAATTAGGGACTTTCGAGATGGATTGCATGACCACTTGACAGTGGTGCTGTATAGGTCAAGGCTAGATTGCTTCTGGCATCCTTAAGTATTTACGAGGCAGGTTTTTAATGAAATGACAATAATTTAATTCTACTCATTTTTTTTCCCAGAGAATTTTTCTCAAAACTATGATGCCATCTAAAATTTGGGTTTTCCAAGAACAACTGAACCAAAGTTGATGTGGCAGGGCTGGCAGCACTAAATTAAAATAATTCTGAACCACTGATTGTTGTAAGAAAGCATACCAGGGGGATGTTAAGGGTTATATATTGTCATTCATGAATTTTATTTCATCACCATGCATCACCTCACAGCCACAGATTTTCCACAAAACCAGATGAAGCCACAGTAGCTGATCCTCCCACGAATGGGAATGCCAATGGGTCTAGGCAGAGCTGACTTCCTAGTAAAGGTTGAGCGTGGGCCTGGCCAAGTCCTATAAAAGTGACAGAGCAATAGTGACAAAGCAATGGTACCAGGCAAGGCTGTAGAGGTATTCTGGTATGATGCTGCTATTGTAAAATTGGTGAAATTAAGTTACAGAAGGGTGTGTGTGTGTGGAGATATCCGAGTAAATAAGTCTAAGAACAAGAGGAGAATCTACACCTTGATCCATCTGACATGTAGGATCCTCCCTTTTTGACTTTACATTACCAGGATTTGGTAGACAGTATTGGTGAGGAACAATTAGAGTTAAACTTAGACTTAAAAGGATGCTCTTACTTTCCATCCATCCATTTGTTTACCAATATGTAATGGAACCCTACTATGCACAAGGCATTGGGAATTCTGCAACAAATAGGAATGATAGCAGCTCACAGCCTGGAGGGGAAGACAACTTGAAACTTCATGACAATATAGGATGCTGGAGGTCTGAGGCATTGGGATCTTTGGTTGCTCATGGCCACAGCATCAAAACTTGTTCAGAATATGAGAAAAGGCCTTCTGGAAAGGCTAAAATTAAAATCAAGATCTAAAGAAGGAGGAGGAACTGGTCATGAGGAGGCAAGATGGAATGAGAGAAAAGATGGTGGCTACATAGTGCTTCAGGGCAAAGAGAAGCATGTGCAAGGGACCAAAGCCAGAGATAAATTTAGATTTACATATTTCTGGAGCTGTATAGGGCTGTTTCTGATGCACGTGATATAGTGGAAAGAACCAAATTTAAAATAAGGGATCAGGTGTTTGGCTCCCGGCCCTGCCAGTTCCTGGCTGCATGACCTTGACAAATAACATAATCTGTCTTAACCTTAGTTATCTCATCTGCCAAATGGTGGTAATAATACCTACTTCACAGAATTAGTCTGAGGATGGGATGAGCTAATGGATATAAAATTGGCCAGCATGGTGCTAGGCTTTAAATATCTTCTTCTTCCTTCTTCCTTCTTCCTTCTTCCTTCTTCCTTCTTCCTTCTTCCTTCTTCCTTCTTTCTTCTTCTTCAGATTATTTATTTATTTACTTGATAGAGAATGAGAGAGAGAGCACAAGCTAGGGGCAAGGCAGTGGGAGAGGGAGAAGCAGACTCCCCACTGAGCAGAGCCTGATGCGGGGCTCGATCCCAGGACCCCAGGATCATGACCTGAGCTGAAGGCAGATGCTTAACCAAATGAGCCACCCAGGTACCCCTAAATATCTTTTTATTGCAGCTGTCAATGACCAAAATCTATTCCGTTTACCTAGCCCAAATTATTCTTGCTGTTGTGAACACATTGTCAACTGGATCGGCTCAGCAAGCTTTTACTTTCTCATTTCCTGCCTTGGGCCATTGTGGATTCAGGCACCATGAATATATGAAGTGTGAGGCAGGATCTAAACTTGGGATTTAGTTGGGAAGAGAAGGTTAGTCTAAAGTGGTGTCTGTGTTCCACAATGCCTGTCTGTCTCCACCTCCCTCTAATCCATGGGCTCTTGCCAGACATATAAAGTAGGTCATCTCCTTATTCCCAGTGATAATGTTTCCAAGTGCTTCATTAAGTAGGTGATCAACAAATACCAGTTAAACAGAACCAAAGTTTGAGAGCTTAGAGAAGACTTTAAAGAGCAGTAAACTCATGATATAGATCAGAAAGATTATGGAAAGAAAATCTGGTAGGTCAGGGAGGTAAGATTGGAATGTTCAGCTTTTGTAGATGTGGCCAAAGAACTTTCAAAGTGGTTGTACCATTTTATGCTCCCACTGGTGAGGTATGAGAAATCCAATTATGCTACAACTATACTTAATACTGATGGTCTTTTTGATTTTAGCAATTCTGGTGGGGGAGCAGTGCTATTTCATTGTGGTTTTATTTTGCATTTCCCTAATGACTAATGGTTTTGAGAACCTTTTTTTTTTTTTAAAGATTTTATTTATTTATTCATGATAGAGAGAGAGACAGAGAGAGAGAGAGAGAGAGAGAGGCAGAGACGCAGGCAGAGGGAGAAGCAGGCTCCATGCAGGGAGCCTGATGTGGGACTCGATCCTGGGTCTCCAGGATCAGGCCCTGGGCTGAAGGCGGCGTTAAACTGCTGAGCTACCCGGGCTGCCCAGATTCACCAATTAAGAATTTTTAAATAACTTTTTAAAAATAACTTTTTATTCCCTAAAGAAATGCCTGCATGTTATTAAAAAATCCAAGCAATCTGAAGGATAATGAAATGGCAAGTGAATCTTCTAATTGCCCTGACCAAGTCCTTCTTCTCAAAGGCAACCGCTGTTAGCACTTTTAGTACATACTTATAGATATTTTTCACAGATATATGTACATCACTGTATTTATGAATATTCCTTTTGCTTATTTACCAAATGAGACATATAAATAAGACTGTCCTGAACATTGCTGCTTTACTTAACAATGTATCTGAGTGACCTTCTCCTATCAGCCTTTTTTTTTGAAATGACCTTACTCCTTTTTTTAAGGGCTGTAGATAAATGATTTGTATCAAAGCTTTATAATTTAGAGCTGCTGATTCCTCCTGAAGGGATCAGTTAGGTCGTGTTTACTCTTTCCTTATCACACACAGTGCTGCAGTAAACATCCTTGTGCATAGGACTTTGTGTGATTAGGCAATGAAATGACTTGTTCCAAGGGTATGGGTGTTTACAATTCTGTTGGTTCTGGCCAAATTTCCATAAAGGTTATATTGGCTTAAAACCCCCAGCACATGATTGGGCCTTTCCTCTCCCTGGAGATGTAGGATTTAAGTAAGCAGAGAAGAGGAAAGAGAATACTTACAGTGGAAGAGGCAGCATAAACAAAGTCATAGAGTGGAGTTTCTTAACCTTGGCACTATTGGTTTTTTTGGCTGGATAGTTCTTTATTGTGAAGGCTGTTCTGTGCATTGTAGGATATTTAGCAGTGTCCTTGGTCTCTACCCACTAGATCCCAGTAACCAGCCACCCTCTCCCCATCTGAGGTGTATCAATCCTAAAGGCCTCCCAACATTGCTAAGTGTTCCCTGGGGGGCTAATTCCCCTAGGATGACATGACCTAGAGGAAAGGATGTTCAGGGGTCAAGCTATGGGAGAGTATGTGCATGTGTGCGAGTGTATGGGTGCATGTGTACACAGGTGCAGAACTGAGAAGACAACATGGAATCACCTTGAGGACTTCAGGTTTAGTCTGAGGAGAGAGCTATTTCTTTCGTTGACTATCTTATCTTTTGTAAAAGCACACGTTGTGGGAATCCCCTTTGTGGGTGTTTTTTTGTTTGGTGAGGTGAGGAAGTCACAAAATAGCCCCTCCCCCTTTCATTAATAATGAGCACTGAAGGGGTGGTGCTTTCAGTGCATGCAGTTTGTTCATGACTTTTAACATCATTTGAATCTTGCTACAACATGTGAGGGTACTGATCGCTGATGGGGAACTGAGGCTCAGAGAGAGGTGGAAGCTGGCATTGTCCCTGACCCTCAGGTCACTGCACTCACCATCACTCTGCTCTGAGAGGCTTTCCCAGCTGATGTGGCTACTGCAGTTTCTGAAAGCACAGTGTAGAGCCATTCTCATATATTTTAGTCATTATTTCCATCCCCCACTGAACCTTAGAATAGGCTCTAAGTCATCCTACTCTCTCTCTCCTCACGTTTTGGTTTATTTTTGGAAGTGAGATCAATGGATTGCCCTTTGCTTTCTTTCAGGAACCTCTCTGCTGCTTTTCTAAACCACACCCAGGACTAGTGCACATAGTTGGACCTTCATGGAATATATGACAGCCCCTTTCCGGCTCAGTTTCCTGATCAGCAGAATGATAGCTATGCTCCCACACTCTGTAGGTCTTGGTATATTATTTTTTTTTCTTGGTGTGTTATTATTAAGTTTGCTTCTTGACAGGGATGACTTGCTATCTCAAGTAAAAATAATGATAGATATGTAACTTCAGCTTCTAATGAAGTGCCTGGTGCATTGTAGGTGCTTGGTAAATGTTTGTTGAATGACAAAACGTATAATCACATGTTTACCAAGGAAAAGTACCACCTGGGCAAGTGCGGAATTTGCCTAGGTCCTCGGCCTCAGGGGCCCCTGAACTTTGGAATGCCAACCCCTAACATTTTCTGAGCCCCTCCAATGATCAGGATTAGCCAGGGCCAGCTGTGCCATCCAAATAAAGTGCTTTTGAACCCAGCTTGAACCCACTTCAGCTCCGGTCCTTGTTTCTCCCCTTTCGTATGTTCTGTAATCCTCTAGCTAGTGCATAGACCAGGTAACCCAGGGGAGCTTCAGGATGTGTGCCTGTGGGCTTATCTCAGGGACTCATGACCAGGCCCCAGTTCCAGGAGGGCTTTGGTTAAAGCATCTTTTTTGCTGGCCAGAGTATTTCTGTTTTGCAGAATCACATGAAATTGGGCTGTCAGAATGGTGCTGAAACACTGATTTTAGGTGACTCAGTTGTTTATATACATATATACACACTATACACACACACACACACACACAGACACACCACATACCCTAGGGGTAACCTTATCTAGTAGGCCATCATTCATTCATTCATTCATTTGGGAAGTCATTCAATGGAGTTCAAGTCTTCAAGTGACCCCTGATTAAGCAGAGTAGTCTGTTCAAGGGCTATATTAGTATTTTATTATTATTATTATCAGTGTGAACACATGCATGGGACCCCAGATGAAGAAGTGGTTAATCCAGCTAGCACATGACATGAGGTCTCAGCATAAGAGAGGTTACCTTTGTGGAGGGAGCTTACTTCTTAAAGAATGGCTAGAATTTTTCCAGGAGGGGCATGTCATGTTTAGGGAACAGAAAATAATTCTGTGGATCTAAAGGATGTGGTAGGGCTTGGAGAGAGATGGGAGGTGAGCTAGCTAGAAAGGCAGGGCCATAACATGAAGGATCTTGTCACCAGGCTGAGGTTTCTGAACCTCATTTCTGAAGAAAATGCAGAGTGAACCAAACACTTTTTAGCCGGGAAAGAGATGGTCATGTGTATAGCATAGGAAGGTCATGCTAATGGCTATACACAGGTTAGCTGGGAGGAAAACAAAACAAGAGTCAGGGAGACCCGTTTTGCAGCTCCAGGTAAGAGGCAAGCAACCCTTGACTGAAGATAGTGACCATGGGGATGGAGAGGCTGTAAGGCCTCAGCTAGTTGGTTCTCAAACCCTGAAAGACTGGGAGAACCAAAGTCATCAGTCCCCTCTCCGTTAGGTTGGTTGTTTTTGTAATGAGCCCATTCTTCTTTCTTCCCTTCCTCCTCTTCTGACTTGACTCTTCTCAGCTTGTTTGATGAAATAAGGCAGGGCGCTGAAGCATGCCTAGCTCCTGGATGTGAGGGCAGCTGAGAGCAACAGCATCCTATGCAGCCCACACTTAGGAAAGCCTCCAGAAAATCTTGCAGAGCAGGGAAGGAAGGAGACAGATCATTTCAGCCTGAATAGAAGGCCTTCCCAAAGACTTCCGTTGTATCCTGAGGGGCTTCAGGTGGGCTCATCAGATGCCTTCGGAATGTCACCGGGCAGGGGGTCCCAGTTCCTCCAAGAGCACAGGTGAGGGGTCTGCAGCCTCTGCTTTACAATGTGCATCCCACCTGTTGCTCTGAGCTCCCCTGCACTGTCTTCCACCCCTAGCAAGGGTATGGATCCCCACCAGGACCTGCTGCATCTCTGGAAATGACCTCAGTCTTCAGAATATTTGTTCTTTTTGGCTTTTCAAACAATGTCCTCGTTTTGCCAGAGGAAAAGGGAAAGAGACTCTCTAAACGAGCAGGCCACCCTTTGTTCTGGGCCCATAAATCTGGCGCGAGCACATGTCCGGCCTTCCCGCCCCTCCTGCATCATTGTCCCTGCTGCTGATTAATAGGTCAGAGCTAACTTTAAACTGGCATTTCCTGACCAGCCATCTCCCAGCCTCCCCACCGCCCTGCCTGGTCGTTCCTTAAAAACCCATCGTATTTTAGAACATGATTTCACTCCATCTTGCAGCCTTTGCCTCACAGTGCACTCCCATGTGATGGCTCTACCGATGGCCAATGCTGTCCACATGGCTTAGGAGCTGGCCAGAGGAAGGGCTCAGACTGAGGGGTGGACATTCAGCGGAGTGGGTATTATGCAACATCTGGCCTGTCTAGTCTTGGAACACTCTGCCTCAGCACTATCAGAGGGTCCTCTTGCAGAGAGGCCGTTCTTCTGTTTTGCCTTTGTCTTTCTTTAATACTCTGTGAGTTACTGAATTATCTCATCCGTGTAAAATGATGTTGTAGAAGAGAAGGTACCAACATGGAAAGACATTTTTGATGCTGACTGAGAAAAGAAGAACACAAGAATTGAGTGTATCTGTATAATTCTTACAGTAACCATGTTTTACCTGGTTAATGAAGAGGTGGGAGATACGTACACCTCACAACTGGCTTCAGTTTTGAGAGCTGTCCCATAAGTTTGGGATAAGCCAGGCATCTTCACCTATGGCTACAACCTCCATCTTGTAAATAACTCAGTTAATAAAAATTCCAATGGCATTTCCAACCTTAGCCAGCTCATCTAGCAATAGCTTATGTGCATTGAAAACCTACTGGCAGTGGGCAGTAGCATCTTACACAGCTTAGCTGAGTTAGTGGTGTGAACAACCCAGCGTTATCCCCATTTTACAGGGAGGATGTGAAAGTCTGCAGAGGGTAAGAGGCTGCTCTATAGTCACACGGCTAGTAAGTGAGAGTGGAATGTGAATCCTCATGTTTCTGATGCCAGAGGTATATTTTTTCTCAATATTCTACCTCCCTCAAAACCAATTTAGGGTCTGGAAAATATGATTACCATGTAAGAACTTCAGTAAGTTTAGCAAGAGACCTTCTGCACATCCACACCTGGGAGTAACGGAGTTTGGTTGGGAGGTCTGGTGGTTGGTCAACTGTGCAGCCTCAGTGGCCTCTTTTATACTCCAGTGAGCCATTCCTTCACTCCAGCTTGGGGTCTGAGACAACCGTGTACCTCTACACCCCAAAACCTTTTACAATAGTGACATGGAGTATGATAAAAATGCACAGAGCTGGTGGTTGGTTTCTCTGCCTTCCCCTCATTATCAGCTAATCAGGGAAACAGATTCATCATAAATAAACAGGCCCTGAGAGCACCCAACAGAAATAAACAATGAGTGACATTGAGCAAATTCAGTTTGGATCACTAAAAATCTGGCTCTGGGAGACCTTAATTCCTTGCACATTTCAATCACTGAACTCTTTTTGGAATAAATAGTGTTTCCAGATTTGTGGTGATGAAAGACCAAGATACACTTAAGTCACATATGACATTAAAAAAAAAAAAGACAAAACAACCTGTTCTACTCATTGTCACATACTACTCATTGCCTCTCAATGTGGTTTCTCCAGTTGTGTTCAGGTATGATCGATCTTTCTTTCTTCTGATTTTATTTATTTATTTGACAGAGAAAGAGAGAGTACAAGCAGGGGGAACAGGAGAGGGAGAACCATGCTTCCCATTGAGCAGGGAACCCGATACAGAGCTCGATCCCAGGACCCTGGGATTATGACCTGAGCCGAAGGCAGACATTTAACTGACTGAGCCACCCAGGTGCCCCCATGTATGATCTTTCAAGGCTAGGGAAGCCGTAGTTAGTATGAAAACTTAAGAAAATGTTGATAGACAAAAATAGCACAGGCCACTCCCAATCTCATCACAAAGATTTGTTCATTGTTGACATTTGTTGTATTTTTTTTGAAGGGGTGTGTGTGTAGGTATGTGCGTGTGTATGCATACTTATCCATATGACTAGATAATAGGTATATTGAATAGGATTAGGTTGTACTTTCTTCTTTGTAGCCTAACTTACTCATTCAACAGCCAGAACATCCTTCCATGATAGTATCTATTCTATAGTATCATTTCCAGCTGAGCAGTGTTTCATTACCTGGATATGCCATAAAAATGTTAGCCCATTTCCTATTTTGCCCACTGCTTCTGATTTTGGTTGCTGTCAGGGAATTAGTCATTGAGACTTTCCATGTGTTGAATTATTTGTGAATCTATCATAATATGTGGTAGTGCTCTGTGATGGAAGAACTTCTGTTCCAATCCCATCTTGGTTCCTTACTCTTTTTTTTGACTTTGTGTAAGTCATTTAACTTCTGTGAGCCTCGATTACCTTCTGTGGATAAAGTGGGTAATGAACTTTTCCCCAAAGGGCTATTGTAAAAATGAAGTGAGATAAGATATATATAGAATCTGGAAATTCTATAGAGTGGGTTGGCAGCAAATGATTTGCTATCACTGTTGCAGAGGAGGGGCGTCCAGCCAGAGGGAAAGGGGTGAGGGTGGTGTCTGTGTGGAGCCAAGGAGCCTGGGATGAGCCCTGAAGAGAGAGTTGGGGTGATCAGGCAAAGGGAAGACTTGCAAAATACTCCTCTGGGCCTCTGTTTTAGTTATGCGATCTGGATTTGGTGGTCTGAGGGAGGACACCTTCCCTAATTTCCTGCCAGGTGTTAGAGGATGCCAGTGAGAAAGTGCTATTGGCATATTTGCTGCTATCTGGCCATGTGATTGTGAAAAGGCACAGTGGGCCTTGCAGGTGTTGCTCGCTCACTACAAGGGAGGACATAGAACTTGAGGTTGGCTATGGTAGCGCCTTGAGAACTGTTGGTTTCCATCCTCTAGGCATTGCATGTTAAGAGTTAAGCGCTAGGCTGAGAAGTCTCAGGTAGATCTGAGTCCCAGTCCCTGCTCCAACACTTGTCTGATCTTCAAATCCTATCTATAAAACTGGGACAATGATATTAGCCTCAGAGGATGTTATAAAGATAATGAGAGATAATATGTGCAAAGCTGATACCTGAAAACCTAAATAGGTGGTGAACATGGATTTTCTACTCCAACTGTCCTACCTCCCTTACTTGCTCACTGACACTTTACCTCTTGCCTCTGCATGGCTTGAGGAGACCTGGCAATAGCTAGGCATTTACAGAGGAGAGAAAACAATGAGAGGAAAACACTGTGGATGGAGGGGGGTGTGGACACTAGGGGAGAGGGGATGAGGTCTGAACCAGAAGCTTCAGATAAACCTTGTAATCCAATGTTCTGATCCAGACTGGACAGAGGCTACTAGGAGGTGGTGATGATCTATACCTGCGCTGCTGGGAGTGAGGCTTTCAACAAATGCTTTCAAGAAGGAAAGAGCCCAGGAGCATTGGGAGTTTCTCATAATCCTTGCCTGGAAACAGGAGGCAAACCCAAATGACTTTTTGAGATCTCTCTCCAGGATACGTGGTTAGCTGTAACTGTAGGATGGTGCTACTCAAAGTGTGGTCCACAAGGCCGTTCATGACGAGATAGAAAACTGAGAGCAAATGCTTGGGAAATTTTATAAGAATTCAGCCGAGTACTATTGTGTTTGTATGTCCTTTAAACTTTTACATTTCTAGTAATTTATTTTTATTATGTTTCACAAATGTCACAGTCTGTGATAGATTAGTGAATTAAAACAAAACAAAGTGGGTTCTCCCCAAAGATACTTTGAGAAGCACTGCTCTGGGCTACTTCATAAATGTCAAGCATTATTCTCCTCCAGGGAGTTCCAGGCATTTTCACTTTGGAGGCAGATGTAGAATGATGGATCAGAACGAGGTTTGGACGGGGTCAGAAAGCCCTTGGTTCCTGACTTCACCATACCACAGACTAGCTATGTGGTCTCGTAAAGCCTCCCCTATGATCAGTTTCATTATCTGTGAAATGAGGGTAATAAAACTTGCCACATGGGATTTGTGAGATTTAGTGTAGGTAAAGGGCTTGATGAGATCTCTAGCCTATGGTAGGCACTAAAAATATTTGTTTCTTTTCTCTCTTCCCTTTGCGGTTAACTTACATGTCTAAAAATTTCAGTGTTTAGCTTTCTTGGTCCCTTGAAAAATATTTCTATTTCTGTCCTCCTGGCCTTTGATTGTCCTAGGTTAATGGAGGTTCTTTACATTGCCATAATAAGAATCCCAGCATTTTATGTACATTTGCCCTTCCTCACAATAAACCTACAAGGTAGAGATTCTTCCATTCTGAAAAGAGGAAACAGAAGTCAGAGAAGTTGAATGCCTTGCTTAAAGTCATACAACAATGTTAAGGACCACTTGAAATTCAGATTTGTCCAGCTACCCAAGCTTCCTTCTGTACTACTGTGCTTTCAGTGGATAAGAGTTCTTTCTGGAGCCTTTAGTCTTAAGGTCATTGACTCTCCTTTCCTCTTATCATTTTCTCTTTTGTAGGTGACTGTTCAGAGAGCCATGTTCAAATGTTCAGTAAACCCAGGAGAACCAAGGACCCTTGATTAGAGCCAATGGCTGTATGGGGAGCCAGCAGAGTTGTACTTTTGGCAATTTTCTGTCTGCCTGTCTGTTGCCGAAACACAACGTGTCAGCTACTTTTGGCAATTTTTACAGCAGAGAACAAACAAGGGCTGCCCATTGCTTCGGCCCATCCACCTCTGCGAAGGTCGCGAAGAATGTTTTGGGATAGGTATTTTTCTCTCAACTCTGGAAATGAAACTTCTATTGTGTTTGGCTGTGGACACATCTGCCAAGGCAGCTGCTCACATTGCATAACTTATGCTTCTTACCAGCTAACTCTGGCCTTACCGTAGGCAGAGGACATGACCATTTTTCTTGCTCAAATATGAAAAGTAGATGAAAAGTAGACTCCTAGATGTAGACTGTGGTGATGAAAGTAGACTCCTACCCCCCACCCACCCTCTGCCCCATGAAGAGAAAAGCGGTCCCACCATCTGTGCAGGGATACAGTGAGATAGATGATGGTGATAGAGTGGATCCTGGCTTCATGGTTAAAGAGACTTGAGTTTCAATTCAAACTTTCTCTCTGGAATTCCTGAGCTTCTATTTTCTCATTGGTAAAGTGGAGACAAGAATACAGCTTGTCTCATGGTGAGGCTTACATAGGCAGGATTTATATCAGGGCCCGGTAATCATAGTGGCAAACTATTCTGTGAGATAGACGTGGTGCAGGCATGGTTGTGAGAACTTTATTTATAAACTCATTTTGTTCTCACCACAAACCCCATGAGCAGATATCATTATCCTTGCTTTGCAGAAGAGGAAGCTGAAGCAAGGAGATTATGTAACTTGCCCAAGGTCACATAGTAAGTGATGTACTGGGATTCACTCTGGGGAGTCTGTGCTCTTAGCTACAACTTTCATACTGCCTCTCACTACAATATTCAGTAAGCCTGTGCAGGAGAATTTCCTCTATTCCCCTTATGCAAGTGATGTTTTCTTAACAGAAAAAGATCTGTCCTGTGAGATTTAAGACATGAAACTCAAATGCAATAAATAAGAGTAGAAATTTATAAAGTCACTTTAAAAAGAGTCTCCTAGACTAGCAGAACTTATCAATGACAGGATTGAGGTATTAAGTATGAGAAGATGGAACAGAACATCCTGAAAGGGGTTCACTGTCCATGCAAATGAGGATTGAAGGAAGTCACAGCAGTGTCTGGGCAGAGCCAATCCTGGCATCGACTAAGCCAAAGTCTTGACTGATAGACTTTTAGAATTATAATTCATGGATACAACTATTCCCATTGACCCCATCTGCCAAGGGGAAGAGGATGTTTGTTGAGAAACGTCAAACATAGGTTTCTGATCTACCTGATGGCTGAATGTAAATGAATGCACTGACATTCTGGTTTGTACATCCATCTTTTTGTGCTTGGTTTGATATAAATCTTTGTGAGAGACTTATTATTCATGTTCTAATCAAACCAGGCTTCTGAGTTAGAAAAGCATAGGCTGAATCTTGGGCTAGGATGATTTCACAAAAATAATAAAATATAGACTATTGTGGCTCCTGGGGGATAGCCAGTTGGACTTCTTCAAACAGTATTGTTCATGCTGCTATGCACACTGTCCTCTTTCTCACCTTGGCTTCCAAAGATGTCATTGACTCTAGGCCCAGCTGCTGTGTATGTCTCCCTTAGAAGCTCTGGACAGTTTTAATGGTTAGAAAGTTCTCTCTGGTCTAGCTTGAAAATCAGCCTGCCAGTTGCTCCAAACTTTTGCTTCTATTTGACACTTAGCCTGTTCCTTTGTCCTTGAGATATCCCTTTGAGATTTTGTTTTAAATAATAAATTTATTTTTTATTGGTGTTCAATTTGCCAACATACAGAATAACACCCAGTGCTCATCCCATCAAGTGCCCACCTCAATGCCCGCCACCCAGTCACCCCCACCTCTCACCCTCCTCCCCTTCCACCACCCCTAGTTCGTTTCCCAGAGTTAGGAGTCTTCCATGTTCTGTCTCCCTTTCTGATATTTCCCACTGATTTTTTCTCCTTTCCCCTTTAGTCCTTTTCACTATTATTTATATTCCCCAAATGAATGAGACCATACAATGTTTGTCCTTCTCCGATTGACTTATTTCACTCAGCATAATACCCTCCACTTCCATAGTGATGATTATGCGGACTCTGTCTTCTCATTCCAAATTTAATCTGTGGTTGTGTAATATAAATACATCGCTCCTTATCATTCTCTTATCTTCTTTTGCCACATAGCTGCAGGGATGGTCATGGCCTGATGGACAAGCTCTAATGAGGTCCAAGGGTCCCAGGCTACAGGTCTTGAGTCTCTTGGTGTGGTTTATCATGGTGTCAAGAAGGTGGCTTATGTTGCTAGAGCCATTCTCCAAGGGGGGTTTATGGTGAAGGCTGTTAGGGAGAGGAGGTATATGGAATTTTGGCAATGTCTGTCAATGTGTTAAATGCCCTAGTGATCCTACCAAAGGGATCTAATGGATGGAGATGTTGTTACAGTTTGAATGTTTAAGGGTGGCTACTACAGCTTTGCTTAAAAGAGAAGCTGTCTCAAGTTATGGTCAAGTAAACTATGTATAGGTTGGGGATACACAGAGGTAAAGTATTGCTAAGACTAGGACGAGTAGGGTGGGTCTTTATATACTGGCGTGGAAGATGGACCAAGGTATATTTTAAAGTGAAAAACAAATCAAGCTCAAGAACATTCTTTATCATGTGATTCTATTTTTAGTTTAAAGAAAATTATACAGGTTGTAAAGTCATACACAAACACCTGAAAGAAGACACACACTTGACTGTTAAAAGTGGTAACCTTTGCAGGGCAGAGTCGGTGGGAAATAGGATTTTTAAAAATTTCACAAGATCTATATTTTCTACTTTTTTCTTTATAGATATTTTCTGTAGATATCTTCTTTTTAATTTTAGTGTTTCTGTATTGTTTGAATGAAGGCATATTGCTTTTTAAAATAAAAGCAATGCTTTCTAAAAAGGAACATGGCACTATGCTTGTCTTTATTTTTCTTTCAATAATAGGTTTTAAAATGATAAAACTAAAAAAAATGATAAAACTAATGCATCATGGTAAAAATTCAAAAATTATAAAAAATATATACAGTGAATAGTAGGTCTGCTCACCATTTCACTCCCCAGAATTTCTTCTGTGCAGACACAACTATATATATAGTTGGTTATATATTATATATATGTAGTATATATGTAAGCATATAATATTATATGTATCATATATATATATATATATACAAAATGTCCCCTTAAAACCACTTACATACAAATGGGATCCTACGGTATTCTGTATGCTGCTTTTTTTTTTAACTTAATAATATATTATATAGAACTTTTCCTGTAATGACATATACAGATGATCATATGGTTGTTCCATAATTTGCTTACTAGACATTTAGGTTATTTTTTTTTCCTATTATAAGCAATGCTATAAATGCTGTCTGTGGTAAATGCATATAACAGCATGTTAAAGCAGCAAGTCTGAGTTTTTGGCTGAGGCCCCAAATGCCTAGAAACAATATAGTCAGTATTGAATAGCTCCCTCTGCAATCCTAAAGGAGGTGCTGGCCCACCTAGATAGGCCCCACTGCGATTGCATAGCCCCCCTTTACCAGGACAGACCATTACCTGACTCCCATGTTCTGGAGGTGGTAGAGATTGGAGAGGCTGGGAAGGGAGAGTCTCTTTGGAGAGTGTTGTTGGTGGGTCTCCTGTCCCTCCCTGAGAGGGGACATTGCATTAAACCAATTGAGAAAGGCTTAGACAGAAACTTGGAAGAGCATGGCATCAGTTCCAGGGACCTGAGTTTGGGAGCCTGGGGAAGTAAGGAGAGGCAGAGTTGGCCTGAGGTGGGAGAGAAGGAGAGAGATAGAGAGCACCCTGCTGGGAGCCAGGGACCCTCCATCCACAGAGGTGAGCAAAATAACCAGTGTTCCATGTTCTAGAAATGGGTCAGCAGGAGAGAGACAGATGAGAGCCACCTTGAGAGAGACTCTTCCCAATGGCGCTTTCTGATAGAACAGAAAAGGGGAGTATTAAAAGCCTAGGGCCTAAGGCAGAAGTTAAAAGTAGTGGGATGGAGGAGCCTCCCTGGCATCGAGGAAATTGCTAATGGAAGTTTTCGAGGTGGGTTATGTGGGAAAACACAAAAGCCACCCAGCTTGGAGAGCAGCAGGGCCAGCCATGTGAAGCTCGCCCCCTTTCTGTGTACTCTTTATCTGGATCCTGTTCTGTGGAGGCAGTGAGGTGAGCAAGAAGAGATGTGGAAGACAGAACACAATCTTGCCTCCCTTTCCCACACTGACATCCAGGTTTGAAGCAGACCTGAGTTGAGGAAGGGAGAAAATTTCATGCAGTTTGTTAGGGGCACCTGTATGGCTCCATTGGTTAAGCATCTGACTCTTGATTTTGGCTCAGGTCATGATCTCAGGGTCATGAGATGAAGCCCTGTGTGGGGCTCCATGCTGAGCATGGAGCTGCTTAAGATTCATCCCCCTCCTCCACCAGTGCATGCTCTCTCTCTTTTCTTTTTTAAAAAATGCAATTTGTCAATTTGTTTAGAGTTTGGTTAAATATACTGGAGTGTGATTTGAAATCCTAGAGATTCTTTTTCTTTTATTTTTTAAAGATTTTATTTATTTATTCATGAGAGACACACAGAATGAGGCAGAGACATAGGAAAAGGGAGGAGAAGCAGGCTCTATGCAGGGAGCCTGATGTGGGACTCAATCTCGGGACTCTGGGACCACGCCCTGAGCCAAAGGCAGATAGATGCTTAACCATTGAGCCACCCAGGCATCCCGAAATCACAGAGATTCTTTGTGGAGCAGATGAATTAGTTCATAGGATGAAGAAATAAAATAAAATTGCATTATAATTGCCCTTTATTGATTGAGTCCAGCTCATTTGACGTTCTTGGTGAACATGTGTGATTTTATATGTAGAGTAAATTTCTAGAAGTAGGATTTCTGTGCAAACAAGGGTGTATTTAACATTTTAAGAAATGTGAAAAAGAAAAAAAATGTTAATAAAGTCAAATTGCTCTGCAAATAATTTAATCCCATTTACATTTTCCAAGTGTGTGAAAGTGTTTTCCCAACATCTCCTTCCTACTCCATGAGTATCAAACATTTTCATCTTTGCTACTCTACCAGGTTAAAAAAAAATGGTATTCCATATATAGAAATATTTTCATTATGAGAGAAGTTAACATATTTGTATTTCTTTTTCTGTGAACACCATTGCAAATGGCTCTTGCTATCCATTTTTCCCCTATTAGGGTTGGTCTTTTTCTTATTAACTTAACTATAAAGAACTGTTTATATATTAAGGCATTAGCCCTTGGCCTATCACATATGTTACAGATATTTGTCCACTTATTTGTTTTTGATATAGGTTATTGTGCACTAATGAATTTTCAAGTGTGTGGATATTACTGTATAGAAAGAATATAAATTTACTCTGATGTTCTCTTGACTTAATAGGAGATTTTTTTTTCTTTTTATATTTTCTCCATCAGTAGATATTCCAAATCTAACTAAAACCATGGAGGCAAGGGTTGGCCCTTGAGGTCAAATAGTTGGAAACCACTACCCTTAGGCTGTTCTTGTTCCACCTCAGAGCTGAGCGCAGCCTTCCTGGGTTGAAGTTTAGCACTTAAGTCTCTTGTGAAGCCAGAAATCATTAAATCACTAATTTCTTATAAAACATAAGCAATAACATTTCAAGGTGGGGCCAAAGCAAAAAAAAAAAAATAAAAAAAAGGAGGAACTGGAATATTTCTCTTCCTCTCCTCCTTTCTCCCTTCTCCCTTTGAACACCCTCCCTTCCTCCTTTGCTTTTCTCTCTTCTCTAGCCTCCTAGAGGGAAGACAAGAGAAGCAGAGAGGAGAACAAGTGGGAGGAGGAAGGTGACAGAAAAGCAAGGCTCTCAATTGTCAAAGATTAAGCCTAAACTCTTGTGTGTGGCATTCAAGGCCCACATCCAGCTCTACCTCCCTCCTCTCTGACCTGCACACCCTGCCTCTTAGCCACTAGTCTATTGGCTAAGCTCTGCCCAGGGCAGCCTTCTGGCCTTGCCTCCAGCTGATTTCTCTACCAAGAGCTTGCTTCCCCTTCCCTGCCTGGTGTGCTTGTACTTTTCAGACATCACTTCCTCCAGGAAGCTTTCCTGGGATCAGTCTGGGTTAGTTTTCCCTCCAATGGCTCATCTCTTTCTTACAGGCATTTACAGTGTTTACTCCATAAGTCTCTGGTCTCTCCCACTGACCTGAGAGGCCCTTGAAGGTAGGAACTTGCCCACTTCACCTCTGGAACTGAACCAGTTCTTGGATAGTGGCTTAGTTGATGTTTGTTGAAAAAAACATGGTTTAAAGAGCAAATGTGTGTGTTGGAGAAGTCGTGAACGTAATCAGAACAGTATCCTCCCCAGTGGTGATGGTGTACCCCAGAGAGCTTCATGCATGCCAGCTTCCCCCTCTGCATCTCCTAAGCTAGAGACTGGCAACCTTGATTCATTCAACCATGGATTCAGGCAATGCTGCTGATGGGCAGAGGTCAAGCCCTGACCCCCACTGGAAGCCCCATTGCCCTTTGTCGTGCCAGGGAAGAAGGGAAAATTCAGAGCTATTGGCTATTGAGGTTCCTTCCCAAGAAAAGTCTGTTTAGAATAGTTGTCTTTAAACTTTGGCCAATGTCAGAATCACCTGGGGAACTCTGGTAAAATACTAAGGCCCAGGCCACATCCTACTTCAAGGAGCCTGGGCGTCTGCATTCTTCAGTTACTCTCCAGGTGATTGTTTCTGCCATGGACTGAGGTCTGAGAACCACTGGCATACAGCAGGTGGTCGCTCTCTCTTATCCCAGCAGCATTCTTCCATCACTGGCAACGGCGACTAGTCCAATCTCTTCAAATGCTGTTTTATGCTTGTGTTTCTTCCGCTAGGTTCAGCCTGAAATAGCTGTGGGCTCTTGCCCTTTCTTCTCCTCACACCACCTGCTACCATGTTTCAAGCAGAATTTAGTTTGCATATAAATTCTTCATTATCCTCAGCAGCATTTATTTGGTGCCCACTCCTTCTGTGTGGAATGAATACAAACAGGGCAGTTCAGTTAGAACGCACTGACCTGTCTCTGCTGGGAGCAGTAGGTTAGGCATGGAGAAATGGAAGACCTGGTCCTGCCTCAGGGAGCTCGCCGGCTTGCTGAATGCACGGAGTGTGGCGAGCTGGGAGTCAGGCATCACAGTGCTGCCACCAACCGCACGTCACTCTGAGCCTCAGTTTCTCCAGTTCTTAAATGCAAGCAATAACAATTGCAGTCATGTTCATCTTCATGGCTTCACTGAGGACCGTGTGGAATAATGAGAGTTGAAGTGTTTTCTAAACAAACCCATGGACAGAAGATACTGTCACAAAGGGAAAACAACCGGGTAAATACGAATAATACAAAAAGTTTCTCCAGCTCTCTCTAGCCTACATTCTTCCCCCACAGATAACAGCTTTTAATCAGAGGTGGCACATCTTAAGATGTTGAGCTGTTCTTTCTCGGTTAGTTTCTAAGCTCCGGCTGAGATGTGGCAAGCCACTGGGGGCTTCTTTTGGAACCTTCTGAGAAATATGCTGTGGAAGCCTTCTCTCCTTGCCTCATGGTCGGCTCCATCTGCCATCTGCCCATTCGGAGCATTGCTGATGCTGGTGGGCTGTCCCTCTGTCTCTGACTGGCATTGGGAAGATCGCACTCACACTTTCTGGTGTGTTTGCCATTAGCAAAGCATCACTTCCCTTTTAAGAAAAGAAATTATTTTCTATCAGGAAGAAAAATCGCTACCACTTTGGATGGTTTGGACAAATCATGCAGAAACCACATTTTTCTCAGAAATATGGAGACATAAGTGTCAGGTACAGTTCATGGCTTGTAAAATAATAATACTAACCCTCAACATTTATTAGTGCTGCTTAGTTTACTGAGAAGCTAGTTTCACATCTCTTTTCTCATCAGTTGCTCACAATCACCTTCCGGAGTAGCGTGGACAGCAATCTCTACTTTACAGATAAGGACAGTGAGCCCTGGTAAGGCGAGCAGGCTCTTATAGGGTCACAGCTAAGAAGATCCTGGGATTGCTTCCTTCCTAAGGGGCAAAAGTAGCTTTCGGGATGCTTGGGGAACCCAGCACACCCATGCAGCAACAGCTAGGACGTTTCAAGAATGAGTCTCACCTGTTTTCCTAAGTGAGCTCTCCAGTTGTCCCTCCCTAAGGATTGCTGGGAACACCCGACGCATCTGTCAGCGCAGCTCCCATTACAGCTCGTGAGGAAGGGCCTGTTACGGGGCTGTTAGTCATGCACGTGCTGCTCTGGATCATCAGTGCGGCATGGCCCTCCGCCAGGCACCCGGCTCTCCCCGCCAGTCTTGCAGCGCCTGTAAAACACGGAGGGACCGTCTCCGTGTTTGAGTCTCCCATTGGCTGTAACACTACCTTGACTGCAGAGTTTGGACCATTTCCTTCTAGAAGGCTGATCCCTTGGCAATTCAGATCACCTGATCTTATTCCATTTCTTTTAGTTAATGTTCTTGTTGGCTCCCCTCTCTCTGTGTGTCTGAGCTGCTTTTTCTACAAAATTAGCCCTCCTGTTGAATCATTTCTTAGACATCTGTGGAGCCGTCTTCCTCCCCACTTCTACATTCAGTGTCTTAGGCCATGTTCTCTCCATCAGTGTCTCAGACAGAGGTAAGGGCAGCGGCCTCCAAAGGGTCTCCTGGCACCTGAACTCTTTCCTGTCATTTGCCCACACTTATCTTTCTGGGATGTGTGTCTGACCACGACACCCTCTCCAGTGGCTCTCCACTGGCCCCATGATAAAATCTGTTTTCCTCAGAGGCACCACCTCCATTTGTTCCATGCCATATCGGTCCCCTCCTTTTAGCTCCAGCTATGTCTAGATTGTCATCATTCCCCAAATCTGCCATGTTCTTTCATTCTTCCTTCCTTTTTCTCACACTGTTGCCTCTCTTGGGGTGCCTTCCCCTTTCCTGCTTAGTAGGCACACTTCTAGTAATTTCTCAAGGCTCCGTTTTTATGCCATCTTCTCTGTGTAGCTTTTTCTGATATTCTTAGTAAGGATGAATCTTCTCTCCTTTGTGCCTGCAGCATATGGGTTATTTATGGGTATCCATTATTATATTTTATATCCATTTTTCATTAATTCCTTCTTATAGTTATTGCTTTATCAATCAGCAATGAACAGAAAATATATATCAAGTAGTGATAATTCCTGGGAAAGGGTATACCTGTTAGAGAAGTGGGAGATGTACACCAACATATTTAAGATACTATCTTCACTCTTAAGGAACTGATCATTGGACCATGATACCCATAAATCAGTAAATTTAGTACACTGTATTACATGCTGTGATGAAGATGTGAACAAAGGAATATGGAGAAGGCAACAGACTGATTCTGCTCAGGAAAATCTAGGAGGGCTTCACAGAAGGGTAGACAATTGAGTTGGGCCTTTAATTTATTCATTCGGATTTAATCAATTAATTAATTCAAGACACACAGAAAGAGGCAGAGACACAGGCAGAAGGAGAAGCAGTCTTCTCACAGGGAGCCCGATGCGGGACTTGATCCCCAGACTGGGATCACACCCTGAGCCAAAGGCAGATATTCAACCCTGAGCCACCCAGTCATCTCATTCAGATTTTTAAAAAGTTTTTATTTTAATTCCAGTTAGTTAACATAGTTAACATACAGGGTTATAATAGTTTCAGTATTCATTCAAATTTATTGAGGACTTGTTAGCAGTCAGGGACACTCACCATGAGCTGGATGTGAGTGATACACAATGAACAAGAGAGAACTTGCAGTTCCAGCAGGAGAAGGAGCATGAACAAATGTATAGACTTGTGAAAGGCCCTGGAAAGGGATTCTGTGTGGCTGGAGCTTAAGAAGTGCTGGGGAAATGAGGACAAATAAGACTAGAAGAGTAGGCACCAGACTGTGAATGTTTGTATACAATTATGGCAAACAGCTTGTAGTGTATCCCTAAAAGACTTATTTTGCCACCTGTCCGTGGGTCTCACCAATAGTCATGCTGTATTCTGTCTCTTCCACTACATGGTGAGCATGTTGCAGGCACAGGTCCTAGATCCTCAGGACCCAGAGTATGTGACACATAACAGGTCTACAGGCAATCTTTGTTGAATCAGTAATTATAACTCCATAACTCTATTTAGTAGGATTTTGGTGTCATGTGTTTGGTGTCATGAGATTTACTTATATTTTAGCTGCTATTCTTGATGAGCTGCTATGCTGAATATAACCTGCCTGGTCCTAATTTGTAGGGCAGGGTTTCAGGGGTTAAGTGGACCCAGAACACATGTAACTTACGGCACTTAGTTTTATTTGACAACTTGGCAACAACCTAGAACAAGGGTTGGCAAACTAGGGCTCATGAGCTAAATCTATCCAGCTCCTGTTTTTCTAAGTAAAATTTTACTGGAACAGAATCATATCCATTTATCCATTGTTACTGCTTTTGTACTATAATGGCAGAGTTTCCTCATTGTGACAGAGATTCTATGGCTACAAAACTTAAAATATTTACTATGTGGTTCATCACGAGAAATATTTGTGATATAGATGATGGATTCAAGGTGGGCAAAGGCTGGTGAGAAGGAGCGTTGTTAGGAAGCCATACCAAAACCATAAGAGCCATGGCAGGAGCCTGATCTAGGCAGGGGTAGTGGAGCTGGAGAGAAGGGAACAGTGTCAAAAGAGATGAAATCAACGAGAGTCGATGACTAATTACATGTGGAGGTGGAATGGCAAGAAGATTCTAGAACAACTCCCAGTTTCTAGCTTGGGCAACTGGGCAGGTAGTGGTGCTGCTTCCTGAGATTGGGAGGCCAGGAGGAGGAACAGGTTTGGGGATGAAAAGGATAGCTTCAGTGTGGACATGTGGTATTGGGACATCCAAGTGGAGGTAAAAATGGGGATGTGGGCCACGAGCTTGAAAGGGTGGTCTGCTCTGGACACATCAAGGTGGGAGTTGTCAGTGTGTGTCCACACAGTTCCCCAGGGGACAGTGCCAAGAGGGGAGGAGGAGATAGCTAGCCGTAGAAGCCTCAGAAACACCAGTGTTCAGGGATGGACAGAGGAAGAGGCACCTGAGAAGGAAGTGGGGAAAAAGGTCCCAGAGGGGAAGAGGAGAAAACTCAGAGAGTATTTTCTGGACAAATAAAGCCAGATGAAGTGAAACTGACCACCAGTGTTTCATCAAAAGAATGGGTGGCTTGTAGGTAGGGGCAGGAGCGAGAAAGAGTGAAAGAGGGATGTGAGGCAGCTGGAGGTGAGTGAGGCCCGGAGGAAACAGCCTCTGTTTATCACACCCTTGTTCCGTGCCAGGTAGCATCTTACATGCTTCACATTTGTGAGTTCATTTCTGCCACACAACAGCCTTTCGAGGTAGGACTAGCAATCTCTCTTTTAGACATGAGGAAACTGAACACTCAGTAACTCTGGAGGTTTTACTGCAGGCAGATGTGCTCATTCTGTGCTGTGTCGGGCAGAGAGAGGCAGAACTGTATTAGGTCAAGAGCCCCGACTTGGGAACATGGCTGCCTGAGCCCAAAGCTCAGCCCCAGCATCAACAAGCCATGGAACTTCATCACCCAACCTCTTTGTGCCTCCTCGTGCACCTATGAAGTAGGGTTGACAAGAGTCCCCACCATGTACGTTGTTGATTCATGTAAAAATTTTGAACAAGACCTAGTGCCTAGTGAACATTTAATAGTGACGACTCATGAATGATCCTCAGGATGTGCCAGGTGCTGCCTTAGAAACTTTATGTATATTACCATTGAATCCTTACAACACATTTCCAGGGAAAGAACTGGTTTATTTCCATTTTCCTGAGGCATGAGGAAGTTAAGTTGCTGAAGGGCTCGTAGCTCGAACAAGTATTTGCTAGTGTTGATAGTCTTATTAACCCATTCTTGGTCCCATCAGACTTAGTGCTTCTTTCTCCAGCCCATCCCTCAGTCCCAGCCCTCCTCTCATCACACTGTGGTACATTTTGTGTACTTGCTTGTCTGTTCCACAGAAAAGCAGGGATATGCCGTATGGCCTTAGTCTCCTTTGTATGCCTAGCAACCAGGGATAGTGCTTGACACTTTGTACTCCACAAATATTTCCTGAATAAATCAGTGATTGAGCAAACCCGTGTTCAGATCCTGGGCTGACTCCGTTTTGTCTTTACAGTCCATCTGCACAGTGGGTACCATTGAATCTCAAAATTGGGACACAGCACTCAACTCTTGATGTGTGGCATTAATAAGTTTGTTTTTTGCACTACAGGGATTACCACTGTGTAAACCAGGGCAGTAAGACTCTGTGAAGGGCTGGTATTGGGAGACAGTTCTCAGGCCCCCTGGAAAGCTGATTGAGAGCCTCACAGAAGCTTCCCGAATGCATTTGCAAGCAGCATGAGAAGCCAGACCTGCTGCTTTTCAGACTCACTTCCTCTGGGGCAAAATATCCTATCCTAGCTCCCCATGCACCTTCACTCCCAAATTGCTTTTAGCTCTCTCAAAGGCCATCTCCCTTCTTCCCTGTGGGTGATGGCTTGCTCCCACTGGGCCTCTCAGACAGTCAGAGTCCCTCATGGCCTTTCAGGGAAGAAGCAAATGTGCTGCAGTGGTGGCATAGTGACCCTCCCATGGGAGCACCTGGCTGCCCCACTGGATTGATTCGGGCGTGGAAGTTCTGCCTTGAGGTTAAAGCAAAGCCATAGGACTCTGAAGCCAGGTGGCTGGCTCCCAGCCTCTTTACCTCTTGGTGGGGGTGGAGGTGGCAAAGGTGGTGGTTTCCTAGGTTTACTTTGCTCTTGTTGAGTGATATTTAATTTTTGTTGGAAGGTACCTGGGCATGGTGGGAAGACTAATGAGGGGATATGGTACAAGGTGGGAGAGCAAGGCACTTGGGAATTATACCTTAGGTTCTAAACCTGAGTTGTACTTCTAGAATCTCTTATCCTGTCTGTCCGTGGAACAGCATTGACCTGACAGCTGTGCCACACTCGGCTGCATGATCATCTTAAAATGGCCTTCTTAGCAGGGATGGCACAATGAGCAGAAAAGTGTGTAAACGTGTATGGTAAAGTGTTTTTTTTTTTTTTTTAACTTTGGGGCTCTAATGGTATACATTCCAGTTTTTGTGAATATTAGCATAGTATATACTAATAATATTATGTGCCTGTGTGCGTGTGTAATGTATTTACTGAATGAATGAACATTCCTCTGCCTCAGCTTTTTCTTTTGTGAAATGAGACAATGCTAGTACCTACCTCCTAGTGTTGCTGTGAGTTTTAAATATGTTACTACCTGTACAGACTTAAGAAAAGTACATGGCATATAATACGCACACCAGAATTATTATTGAGGACAGGGAATGTTTTCTCTCTTATTTATTGCTTATCCTTAATGCCTAGCAGTGACACATAGTGGGTACTCCATAAAAATGTGTGTAAAGAATGAGAGAGAATAAAAGAAATGGCAACAGTGGAAACCCACCTTGGTATACCGTAGGCAAAGCCCTCTCTTTCATTAGCAGAACTAAGACTTGGGTCTTAGTGCCAATAAGGATGTGATAGGTGAGTTTTCAGGGAACATGTGGCAGATGCTTGTGGTGCCACCACCCCCCCCCCCCAAATCTCTGTCTCCCACCTTGTAGATGGGAGCATGCTAACTCTCTGGAGTTGGAGAATACAGATGTCTCCACTTGGGGCACAGCTCCCAGCAGAATGGAGATGCCTGGAATTTGACAGGTGCTGATGGAAGTGTCCTCACAGCAGTGGCTACAGTCCCAGATCAAAGCTCCCTGCCATGCTTGATGCTCTATATGGCCTGTGCAACTCCTCTGAGTTGAGGAGCTCTGAGGGAGGCAGTGGAGTCTCCACAGTTCCACGTCTGTAGCTCCAACCCCCTATCTCAGCTGGTGGGAAGGGCGCGCCATGGGCTTCATGGCCCATCTCTTCGTTCATGCTAAGGGCTTCGGAGAGCAACCTCTGGGATCCCTGCCTCCCTGGATGATGAATCATCTCCACTGCAAGTGGTCATCTGGGAAAAGTGGTTCTGCTCAAGTGCAGATTCCTTAGGCTAATAATCATGTACAACAACCTCTAAATTCCAGCAAGAAAAGCAATTGTTTCTCACTCAGATGGCCAGGAATCAGCAGAGTCTATTCCCTGTGCTTTTACTGACAGGTGTAAAGAAAAGAACACGGCCTTGGGAATCATACTGACCTGGGTTTGAATTCCACCACTGGCTTTGTACAAAATTTTTACCTCCTTAAGTCTTAATTTTCTCCATCTGCAAGATGAAGGTAATAATATTTCTCTGGTGGCTGTATGTAAAGTTTAAAGATTACACACAGAAGGAGTGCCAGCATCGGGGCTGGCATGTAGGTAATGCATGATAAATGGCATGCTGTGATGTGTGCTGTGATGTGTGCCAGCAGGTGAACAGATTTGGTCTCATCTCCAGGTCAGCACACTTTTTCTGAAAAGGGCCAGATAGTAAATATTTTTGGTTTTGTGGGTTCAGACATTCTCTGTTGGAACTATTCAACTTTGCCACAAGAAAGTGACCATAAACCATTCTTCAACCAATGGGCATGGTTGTGTTCCAATAAAACTTTATTTACAAAAACAGGCTGCTGATAGGGTTCGGGCCTTGGGTTGTAGTTTTCTCACACAAGGAAGCTGAGTCCTATGGTATCTACACATTGCCATCACTAATCATCTATGTTTTATTTTTATGGTGGTTTTTGAATTCTGCCTTGTGCAATAGAGAGCCTCAATTGGGAAGCCTAAATTGTATTTGTACGTGAATTCAGGTGTGACATGGTGTATCTGCAGAGTCCATTTTGCATCTGGAACCAAGGTCCTATCTCAAGGGGAAAAGACAGTGAAAGTGTGCTAACTTAGTTCAAGGATGATGGTGCAATGCAACAAGGAGAAGCGGTTCTGAGTATATTTCCTTCTGAAAGGCAGGGGATATGCCTGATTCATCTGTGGGGCCTGGTCTTTTGTGAGCAAATTCAATAAATGGATATCCTACATCAATCTCTTCAGGCTTCCTAGCACAGTACTATGGCCCTGAGCAGTATGGGGCTCTTACTAATTGAATGGAAAACTCCCATCTGAGATTCAGAACACAAAGTTGGGTAGCCATTTGGGTTATGTTAAGGTAGTGGCCATGCTAGCCCATAATAGTGGAGAGCAGTGCTCCTTGAAGATCACGGCAGATATTTTCCAAATATGGCCACACCAATGTTCCTATTACCATGTAATATTAACACTCTTTCATCAAGTAGTGGGTTTGACGTCCCCTCCTTGTGGACTTGGATGGACCTTGGTAATTGCCTCAATCAACAGAATGTGGCAGAAGTGATGCTGCATGACTTCCAAAGCTATGTAATAAAAAAGCAATATGGTTTCCACCTGTTTTATTTCCCCCCCTGGAACTCTTAGAACATTTGTCCTTGAAATCCATCTACTCAGTTGTGAGGAAGCTCAAGCCCATAGAGAAGCCACATGGAAATATTCTGGCCTTAGCTAAACTCCAGCTGACAGTCAATGTCAACATGTGAGTAAATAAGCCTTCAGATAATCCCAGCTCCCAGCCCTTGAATCTTTCAGTAGTGGCCTCAGACATCATGAAGAAGGGATAAGTGCCCTGTCCAAATTCCCTATCCGCAGGGAGATCATAAATGATGATTGATTTTTAAGCCACTGAGTTTGAGGTAATTTGTTATGCAGCATTAGAGAGCTAATGAAAAGCCATTGCAATCCTTCATGACCCTGTTTGGCCCTGTTATGTCCCAGAGGACTTGAGTGGACAATAGTCCTGGGGAAAGGGAGTAGGCACCCTCAGTTCATCATTCGCTCACTCCTTCATTCATTCATTACCTACTCTGTACCAGGCTCTGTGTTAAATTCTGGGGGAAACATGAATGTACATGCTGCTTAAGTTACTATACTCAAAGAGTACCTGATATTCAGGGTAAGATAGACACTAATCAAATAATTAAATTTACAAATTTGACAAAGGCTTAAAGAAGCCCGTGGGTAGTGCAGCAGGAAAACAGTGGCAGGAACAATTATTTTTACCTGGAGGAGTTTGGAAAGGCTCCATAAGAAGGTGACACTCAGTTGGGTTCTGCTGGGAGTATAGGAGTTCACTATGTAGCCAGGTGGGGAGCAGGAATTCTAGGTGGAGATAACTGTATTCATAAAAGTCTGCAGATGAGAAGGACTGTGGGGGCTGGGGAAATAAAGTAGTTGGAAAGTAGAAGTGGAAGGGGGGTTGGTAGGAAAGGAGCAGAGAAGGTAGGATAGAGCCCTACTGCCAGGAGCCTTCCAATGGTTGTTCTGAGAATACTAAAGCTTATTCTGTAAGCCACAAGGAGCCACCGGACTGTGGTTAGCAAGGGAGTGAGTAAACTGCTTGGACCTGTATTTTATATGGGCTATTTTCCAATGGGTGTGGAAGATAGGCAAGAATGAGGATTTGAAGCCAAGGAACCCAGTTTGGAGACTGTTATTTTCCTAAGAGACCCTGCGGGGAGACCAGAACTGGGGCAGTATCTTCAGTGAAGGAGAGGAGAAGATGGGTGTATGAGATGTTTTGGAGATAACCCTTGCATGGGAAGAGCAATGACAAGGGCGGCCTCCCCAGTCTCTGGCCCAGATAATGGGGCAGATGGTGGTGCCACTTGCAGAGATGAGGAGCAGGGTGTGGGGAAGATGGTGAACCCACCTTCAGACCTGCTGGGTTTGAGACCCACAAATGGAAACATCTAGCTAGCAGTCCATACATGGACCAGAGATTCCATAGAGAGATCAGGGATGAAGATAGAGCTTTGGGAGTTGTCACTTTTAGGTGTAATCGAAGCCGTGGGAGTGGATGAGGTTATTGAGAACAGCATTTCTCAACCTCCAACGCAATGCTCATATTGTTTTGGTAAACATACCCCCACGTCCCCCTCTAAAAGAACCTAGAGTAACAAACTGATAGAATTCTATGGGCCATGGGTACAGCTGCGAATCACTGAATCATTCTTGTGTCTTCACAACCAAGAAGATTTTGCTGAGCTTTACCTTCAAGGATTTGTAGTAAAAAAAAAAAAGTAGACATCTATTTCCTTTATTAAATATTAAGCAATACTATTGAAGATACTTTTTCAAAATCTATTCACCCTATCTCTGAGCTTCTGTTATGGCTGGCTTTTGGCTCTTCCTCCTCCTCCCCTGAGGCCTGGGTTACACCAACTTTTATTTTTTTTATTTTTTTATTTTTATTTTTTTATTTTTTTTTAATTTTTTATTTATTTATGATAGTCACACACAGAGAGAGAGAGAGGCAGAGACACAGGCAGAGGGAGAAGCAGGCTCCATGCACCGGGAGCCCAACATGGGATTCGATCCCGGGTCTCCAGGATCACGCCCTGGGCCAAAGGCAGGCGCTAAACCGCTGCGCCACCCAGGGATCCCTACACCAACTTTTAAAGGGAAGATTGAAAAAGGAGGCTGATGAGAGCCCCCCGAGAGGGTGGGGCTGAAGGGGTGCAGGGGGAGGGGTGGTGGGGTGGGGAATAGTCCAGGGAGGAGGGGATTCTTAGGGTGGCCCACGTGTGCCAGGTGCCGCCTGATGATGTGAGGCTGGAAGGGCAGGCTGTGGGTGCCCAGGCTGCACCTAGACTGGACCAGATGCCGGAGGGTGGGACGGTGGAGGTCTCCTCCCCACCTCTAGGGGCCCTTGACTGCACGATTTGATGGTGTCACACAACAGTTATTTCACAATTGATGTAGCTGATTTCATGCTCCTCTGAAAATTCTGCTACATTTCTGGCAGTTAAATCCTTCTGTCTTCGGGCAGTCAGGGACGGGGGTGGCCCCGATACGGTGTCCCTGGTCCGGGAAGTTTGGAAAAAATGGTGCAGGCAGAAGTCAGACTGCAGGGGGCAGAGGGCAAGCGAGAAGCAGGGAGGCGTGTGGATTCCCCTGCTAGTGGGCTGAGGGCACGGCCACTGGCAGCTCCGCTCTGGCTCTGCCGGAGACAGGCACCCGGCACGCATTCTCCGCCTCTGTGCCAGTGACGTCCAGCTCGGTGATGGAGAACCATCTGCTCATGGAAGGGGCCTGGGCTGCACAGCTGGATGTTATCTGCATCTCACCTCCATCAGAATTTCTTCAGAAAAAAGAAAACAGAGAACCAACAAGAAAAGCCCTATTTGCATGGATGTGGGTGATTTTTTTCAGTGAAGCCAAAAAGAGTCATTAAAATCAAACATACAGTCACTTTCTGTACTCTCTCAGTATCCGGGAACGATTAAGCTTAAGCAAACAAAATTGTCAGTGGCCTAAAAATGAAAACTAAATCCCTCTATCTTGCCTAAGTGGGGTTTACAGAGGAACCCCGAGACTCTGGATACCCGAATCAACTCTTCCGTGCTCTGTAAATCTTACAGGACAGATCTCCGCATCTTGTTGCATATTTTTGTTGTTTTTGTTTTTGTTTTTTTGTTTTTTAACTCTACACATGACCAGTTGCAACCGTTTCCAAGACGGTCCTGGGCAGTCAATAAGTTCATTTGTTTTCTGAGAGGGATATATTTTGATGAAGAGCAGAAAGTACAATGGGGAAAATGTCAGGAGGAATTAAGTCAAGGAGTGACATAATTCCTAGGGGGAGGCAGACGTCAGCTACATTCCCTGTCTCTTGCTCTACCTTGGAAGTCTTTCAGAACTCATTGGAAAATAAATATGTATGCGATGGAGAAGTGGGTGGGTTTAATAGCTACAATAAAAGAGGAGGAATGAAATGCACACACACCCTGGGTTGGATTATTAAACTGATTTAAATTCATAATCCACAGCTGTATGTAAAGAACTGTTTCTCATTGCATCTTCCTCTCTGTAAGGAAAAAAAAAAAAAAAGGTAACTTGGGGTTTATTCTTCCAGCCAGGAATGCAGTCCCGGGTAGAGTAGATTCCTAGTAAGTATTTGTCAAACAGTAAGTGCAGAAATGAATGAGAATGAGTGAGTAGATGGCAGATGTGTCCAGCCTGGGTCAGGAGACATCATACCAGGGTCAAAGGAACTCTGTTGGGTTATATAAGATGAAATTGTTGTGCAATTAAAAATAGAACAAAAACCCTGGTGCTCCTATGCCAATCATTCTGTAGGCAGGATCACACCCATTATTGTATTTAATTCTTCCAACAATACTGTGAAGTAAATATTATTATCTCCATTTTATAGTTAAGGAAACCAAAGCTTAGGGGGAGGGTAAGCTAAGCAGTTGCCCAAAGGGGCATATTTAGGAAGCAGTGAAATACATTTAGACTCTGGGTCTCTTAATCAACTTTTTTTTTTTCCACATGGGATAGACATGGGAAGATCAGAGGTGGGTATATATCCAACCCAGCCTCCAGGAGGGGACTGCATGTTTCAGAAAACTCATCAGTAGAGATTCATTTTCTATTACCCACATCTGATGTGGAAAAACAAAAGACTCTCATCTGTTTGGAGAGTTTAAATGGAGTGCGCTTGTGAAGCTGTAAGGCACGTGAGGTTTTTCAGTTATTGATTTCATAAACTTAGTTTCCCCTGGCACTTACGTACTTACAGTTTTTTAAAAAATAAATTTTATGGGATCCCTGGGTGGCGCAGCGGTTTAGCGCCTGCCTTTGGCCCAGGGCGCGATCCTGGAGACCCGGGATCGAATCCCACGTCGGGCTCCCGGTGCGTGGAGCCTGCTTCTCCCTCTGCCTGTGTCTCTGCCTCTCTCTCTCTCTCTGTGTGACTATCATAAATAAATAAAAAATAAATAAATAAATTTTATTTTGAAATATCCACAAACTTACAAGTGGGTTGCAAGTACAACACAAAGAACATTTCTCCCCCCTTACGGATTATTTGGAAATAGGTTATATCAATCTGATGTTCTATGACGCCAGAATGTGGAAGCAAGTGGCTATTTCCTACAAACCCTCAGACTCCACTCCAGGCTCACCAATTAAACCCACCAATCGTTTCTAAAAAAACTTCACTTTAGAATCATTGTCCATAATTGTCACATCTCTTAATCCTCCTTTAGCACCTTTAGCACCACACTGAAACAGTGTTCAGACTCCTTATTTTCATGACCTCGACATTAGTAAGGACAGTTATTTCTTAGAAATACTGTTGGGTTGAGTTGCCTCGGATGTTTCTCCATGATGTGATCCCAGTTGTACATCTCCTTCAGGAGTATCACCGCTTCCTCTCATTGCATTCCAGCAATGGTGGTCTGCAGTTCCAGTTTGTCCCATCACCAACGGCAGTGTTCATTATGATGATTTCCTGCAGCGTGGTTGGCCAGGCTTTTCTAATATCAAGTTATAGTTTTTCTTCTCTCTGTGATTTTTGGGGAACTGCTTTGAAATCATGTAAAGACCCTGTTCTTGGTCAGATGTCCAAGGCAGACTCCTTGTTTTCTATTTTATTCAAAGAATTATCATCCTTTGATCTCATTATTTATTTGATGTTCAAAGTATCCCAGATTTGGCCAGTGGGAGTCCTTTTACTCTAGTTTCTGTGTCCTTTTAGCATGCCCCCATCATTCTTTGAATCTCTCCTTATTTCATGGCACAAGATGTTTCAGGCTCCTCTTGGACATTCCCTGTTCCTGTCCTAGAATCATCCATTTGTCTAAGGAACTCTGGTTCCTATTAGTACAGAATGTTATTTGAAAGCCAAGATTTTGGTGCTAATTGTGCTCGCTGAGGTGTCGTTGTTCACAGGTCCTTTATGTGGACCGAGCCAAGACACACACACAGAAACACAAATTCATATTTACATGTACATTTTTTCTGTAACTATTTTTATATATATTGAAAATAATGAGTTTATATTCATAGTTCTAGTACAAACTAACACCACAGGATTCATTTTAGTTTTCTCCTTTTCTACATTGTGACTCCCTTCTCCCATAGTAAAAAACCTGGCTTCTGTGATTCCTAACATATTTACTGAATGATTGGCCCCGTGTGTAACCAATCTTCCATTTCTGTCATCTGTTCCCTCCCCCTCTGTAGATGCCTTCTCACCCCAGCTCAGGCTGACACCTTGCACTGGGACATCCCCCCCCCCCCCACCTGGATGTTCTCTTCACCTTTCTTGGGCTTTAACTCCCCCTTTTGGACCATCCCCCCATATGGATGCTCTTTTCTGTTTGCACAGGCTCTGATACCCCATGGTGGTCTGCGTCCCTGTAGGGATCCATCCTGATTCTGCTCAGGAGCTGACACCTCATTCCAGGCTGCTCTTCTGTAGGCTGAGCCCTGACACCCTACTCTTAACCACCGTGGCTCTCTCACCCCAGCTGGACCTGCTTTGTCCCCACAAATGGGTTCAGACTGAATCGTTCAGAGAGGAAAGGGAAGAGAAAGCAAGAGGAGGAGGAAGGAGAAGGGAAAAAGAGCAGGTACTTCTCATTTTAGTTATAAAATAAGGCTACTGAAAATAAGCTCTTTTTTTCTTAGAAAATTGTATCCAGGCTAGAAGGAGGTGGGGTTTCTTTGTGTGTGTGTGTTTGTTTGCTTTTTGTTTTGTTTTTTGGTTGTTTGTTTTTATTTTGAAAGTACTTCATGTAGTAAGCAGGGAGTAGTTTGAATTATCCTTGACTGTGCTGGGTATCTTTGTTTAGAACTACTCATCTGTTCCCATCTCTTTCTTAGGGATCTTTCTTTACTATGGGGGCAGGAGGACTAAAAACCACATATCCCTGACTCCCTTGCAGTAGGGTTTCTGGAAGCAAATAGGTTCCACCAATGAGATGAAATTCTAGGAGACTTGTAGGTTGGAAGTGAGTTGGAATCCATAGTCCTATTGTCATTGCTGCCAGCAAGTGGGGTCATAGACACACGTGTATCTGCAGATTGACTCAGATTTCTGGTATGTGATGTGGTCACTGACTCTTTGAGAATGAGAGATGTTGGAAGTTTAAGTCAGAAGCAGCAGTGCTCTAACTTCTGAATCTTAGCTTTGGAGGGGTGTGCTTGAGCCAATAGTTCCCAGAGTGGCTCCTCTAGCCTTGCAAGGATTATATAAGCACCTCAGTCCCTAGATTAAATGCCCTTTGGTTTAAAATACTTAGAGGAACTTTTTTCCAGTGTTAACTCTTACCTGGCACCCTGAGTGTGTATAAAGGGTGATGATAATAGGCAACAGATATTAACTTCTGGGATGGTGTCATGGCTTCTTACTTACCCCGAAACTTGTTTTGTGCTTATTATAGGTAACATGTTAAGCTAGACTTGCAGATATGAATAAAGGTAAACACACACACACACACACACACACACACACACACACACACATATCCTGGTCTCAAGGAATAACAGAATGGAAGAGGGAGGTGGGAAAAAAACCATATTAAACAACCATGTCTAAAATAAGACCAATGGAGATAAGTGTTATGAAAGGGATAGAAGCATAGCATTCCTCACAGATCATGGACCATGGCTTAAAAGTCTTGTGGCCCGGCCCACCTCTTGGGTGTCCCTTAGTGCTGCTAACCTCTTGGCCCTACACATTAGATCCCCAGCCACATGGAACTCCTTGATGCCACTTTCCCTTTCACACTTGGCAACCTCTTCTTCCACCTTTTCCACCTATAGAACTCTTGTAAGTTCTTCAGAACTGACCTTCAGTATCACTTACTTTTTCTGCAAAGGAATCCTACAGAGTCCTCCTGGACTTCTGATTAACTAAAGAATCAAATGTCTGTTGAAGGTATCTCTCCCTCCTTTCTTGAAGTTTTTTGCTTGCCAGTCATTCTAGAGAATGTAGTCTCTAAAAGGAGAAACTACACTATTAAAAACCATTCTTTCATCGGCGAAGAGGGAGAGTTTGACTTCTTCTTTGCCAATTTGAATGCCTTTAATGTCTTTTTGTTGTCTGATTGCTGAGGCTAGGACTTCCAGTACTATGTTGAACAGCAGTGGTGAGAGTGGACATCCCTGTCTTGTTCCTGATCTTAGGGGAAAGGCTCCCAGTGCTTCCCCATTGAGAATGATATTTGCTGTGGGCTTTTCTTAGATGGCTTTTAAGATGTCGAGGAATGTTCCCTCTATCCCTACGCTCTGAAGTGTTTTGATCAGCAATGGATGCTCTATTTTGTCAAATGCTTTCTCTGCATCTAATGAGAGGATCATATGGTTCTTGGTTTTTCTCTTGCTGATATGATGAATCACACTGATTGTTTTACAAGTGTTGAACCAGCCTTGTGTCCCGGGGATAAATCCTACTTGGTCATGGTGAATAATTTTCTTAATGTACTGTTGGATCCTATTGGCCAGTATCTTGTTGAGAATTTTTGCATCCATGTTCATCAGGGATATTGGTCTGTAATTCTCCTTTTTGGTGGGGTTTGTCTGGTTTTGGAATTAAGGTGATGCTGGCTTCATAGAACGAATTTGATACTCTACATAGAAAACCCAAAAACCTCCACCCCAAGATTGCTAGAACTCATACAGCAATTTGGTAGCGTGGCAGGATACAAAATCAGTGCCCAGAAATCAGTGGCATTTCTATACACTAACAATGAGACTGAAGAAAGAGAAATTAAGGAGTCAATCCCATTTACAATTGCACCCAAAAGCATAAGATACCTAGGAATAAACCTAACCAAAGAGGTAAAGGATCTTTACTAAAAACTATAGAACACTTCTGAAAGAAATTGAGGAAGACACAAAGAGATGGAAAAATATTACATGCTCATGGATTGGCAGAATTAATATTGTGAAAATGTCAATGTTACCCAGGGCAATTTACACATTTAATGCAATCCCTATCAAAATACATGGACTTTCTTCATAGAGTTAGAACAAATTATTTTAAGATTTGTGTGGAATCAGAAAAGACCCTGAATATCCAGGGGAATTTTAAAAAAGAAAACCATATCTGGGGTCATCACAATGCCAGATTTCAGGTTGTACTACAAAGCTGTGGTCATCAAGACAGTGTGGTACTGGCACAAAAACAGACACATAGATCAGTGGAACAGAATAGAGAACCCAGAAGTGGACCCTGAACTTTATGGTCAACTAATATTCGATAAAGGAGGAAAGGCTATCCATTGGAAGAAAGACAGTCTCTTCAATAAATGGTGCTGGGAAAATTGGACATCCACATGCAGAAGAATGAAACTAGACCACTCTCTTGCACCATACACAAAGATAAACTCAAAATGGATGAAAGATCTAAATGTGAGACAAGATTCCATCAAAATCCTAGAGGAGAACATAGGCAACACCCTGTTTGAACTCGGCCACAGTAACTTCTTGCAAGATACATCCACGAAGGCAAAAGAAACAAAAGCAAAAATGAACTATTGGGACTTCATCAAGATAAGAAGCTTTTGCACAGCAAAGGATACAGTCAACAAAACTAAAAGACAACCTACAGAATGGGAGAAGATATTTGCAAATGACGTATCAGATAAAGGGCTAGTTTCCAAGATCTATAAAGAACTTATTAAACTCAACACCAAAGAAACAAACAATCCAATCATGAAATGGGCAAAAGACATGAAGAGAAATCTCACAGAGGAAGACATAGACATGGCCAACATGCACATGAGAAAATGCTCCGCATCACTTGCCATCACGGAAATACAAATCAAAACCACAATGAGATACCACCTCACACCAGTGAGAATGGGGAAAATTAACAAGGCAGGAAACCACAAATGTTGGAGAGGATGTGGAGAAAAGGGAACCCTCTTACACTGTTGGTGGGAATGTGAATTGGTGCAGCCACCCTGGAAAACTGTGTGGAGGTTCCTCAAAGAGTTAAAAATAGACCTGCCCTACGACCCAGCAATTGCACTGCTGGGGATTTACCCCAAAGATACAGATGCAGTGAAATGCCGGGACACCTGCACCCCGATGTTTCTAGCAGCAATGTCCACAATAGCCAAACTGTGGAAGGAGCCTCGGTGTCCATCGAAAGATGAATAGATAAAGAAAATGTGGTTTATGTATACAATGGAATATTACTCAGCCATTAGAAATGACAAATACCCACCATTTGCTTCAACGTGGATGGAACTGGAGGGTATTATGCTGAGTGAAGTAAGTCAATCGGAGAAGGATAAACAGTGTATGGTCTCATTCATTTGGGGAATATAAATAATAGTGAAAGGGAATATAAGAGAAGGGAGAAGAAATGTGTGGGAAATATCAGAAAGGGAGACAGAACATAAAGACTCCTAACTCTGGGAAACGAACTAGGGGTGGTGGAAGGGGAGGAAGGTGGGGGGGGGTGACTGGGTGACGGGCACTGAGGGGGGCACTTGACGGGATGAGCACTGGGTGTTATTCTGTATGTTGGCAAATTGAACACCAATAAAAAATAAATTTATTATAAAAAAAAGCCATTCTTCTTTTCCCTAAGGGCATTGCTTTGTTGTTGCAAAGAACTTAAAGGAAAACTTTCAAAGACTAAACCTTTAAAAGATTTTATGCATGCATATACTTCCATCTCCTCACATATTTGCATATATGCATTTCTGATTCCTGACAATTGCTGCCTACACTTGGGAATTTTTTCTTGGGATCCACTGTCTCTGATCTACCAGAACAACTGTCAAGCTGAGCTCCGGGCAAGCATAGGAAGGATTGTGCTGTTGCATTTGTCTTTATGAAGATGGATCTTTTATTGACTTCTAAATTAATTCATAGGCTGCACTATCCTGCTGCTTGTTTAGGGTCCAGGGGGTGTTTAGCATTACCAGTGTTATGATGGCACATTCATGGAATGCTGTATGTTTGGAAAATAGTTTACAATGGTTTGTTAACCAGCACAAGCTGAGAACATTTCAGCAATGGTTGATTCACTTTGTAAAGCCCCAGCATACAATATTTATGGGATTGCAAAATCTCCATAAATGAATAATGTTCCATTTTCCTGACTTGAATTTAACCACCATTTATTGAGTGTTGACCAAGTGCTATGCACTGTCCTAGGAATCCACTGAATGAATGAACATTCATGAAGCAACTACTATGCCAGTCATTGGTAAAATACTCCATTGAGTGAATAAACATTTATTGTGTTCCTTCTAGGGACCCAGATATAATGTTAGGATTGAACCAAATGGATAGCATCTTATTAAGCATGTGTATTATGCTAGATGCCACATGTGCATTCCAACAAATGGGTAAATATTTATTAAGCACTTTCTATGTGCTCTACATCAAGACAGGCACTTTGATATACATGATCCCACTCAATCCTTAATTACAATGGATGGGGCAAGTATTACTTTTCCATTTTACACATGAAGAAACAGAGGCAAAGGGGCTAAAATTCATGCCTAGAATTCATAGGGGCTGAGATTTGAACCCATGTCTCCTAACACTGTGTCCAGTGCTCTTTCCATACCATCATGGATGGCTCTCTATGTTTGTGGAACTCAACCAAGTTCTTTTTTTTTTTTTAATTTTTATTTATTCATGATAGGCACACAGTGAGAGAGAGAGAGGCAGAGACACAGGCAGAGGGAGAAGCAGGCTCCATGCACCGGGAGCCTGATGTGGGATTCGATCCCGGATCTCCAGGATCGCGCCCTGGGCCAAAGGCAGGCGCCAAACCGCTGCGCCACCCAGGGATCCCTCAACCAAGTTCTATAACATTAAAACAAATGATAACTGATGGTGTATTGACTATCATTAAGTGGAATTCTATTTCTGTAATATTCTCAGGGCAAGAGAAATTGACTTATTTGTTTAAGAATAATCATAAATACTAGACAGGAGCAGTTAAAATTCCTGTGTTTCTGAGCTCCAGCCTCTCTTCTTTGAAAACGCTGAAGTCACTAAAACTCATGCAGATTGCAATAAGATGCAACAAGAGTGATCCTGCCTGAAGACCAGAGAACTGTACTCCTGGATTATGCTGCTGGATTTAGATCATATCCTATCATTCCTTAGTTAATTCACCTGCAAGTGCTCAATCAGTGCCTAGGGCATGCTGAGTACCATATAAGTGCAGAAAATGTGATGGGATGGGGTCAGTTATTAGCCATGTGCGAATAACTGCCAGTGGGCAAGTCAGCTACTGTCTGAGTCTCAGGACTCTCATCCAGAATGAGAATGTCATTACTTCTTCTTTTTCTAAACTTTTAACATTCAATTTCTTAAGTTACAAAGTAAGCTTCGCATTACATGCTGTGATCTGAGATCTATCCATCTATTTACCTAATCTGTCATCTATCATCTGTCTAGCATCTATACTGTATCTATCATTATGTATCATCTATTTATCAATGTATCATCTATCTCATCTATGTAAACATTTACAACTGCTTTTCCTGGCCCATTATTTCTTTTAATCTCACCAGCCTACAATATGGGCATCCTTGCCTTCGTTTTGCCGTTGAGGAAATTGAGGCCTTGGAAGATTAAGCAATCTGTGTAAGTTCACACACCTGATAAACAGCAGAGCCAGGATTAAATCTCAGGTCTGTCTGACTTCAGAGCCTTGCTTTCTCCTTTATACTGTGTTGTGTCTAGGAAGCTACTCGTGAGGAAGGTGATTCTAGCAAGAAAATGGCAGAGTGGGTCCAGGGTAGGATTGGCCGTCCAGTGAGTTTATTTTCAGTTTGCTCTAGAAGTGGCCTTTAGACATTGATTTGAAACAGGAAAAAAAAAAAAAACAGTCCATTTCAGTAATCACTAAAGAAAAGCTGTGCAGTCTGGCGACGTGGCTGACATCCTTGTAAATATTCCTGCTGGCCTCATATGGAGGAACAACACAAAGCCTGGCTGTCTTCTAGCAGGCCCCATCAGGTCCTTCTGCCTCAGTCTAGGCACTGCTAAGAGCCTGTTTCTCCCATCTGTAAGGGAAGACAGAATAATTTGCCCAATGATTGCCATGCAAGTTAAATGGGAAATGTAGGTGAATGCATTTGGTGGAGACATTTATAAGTGAAGTTTAACTAAAGCCTTCCTGAGCAAGTCATGTATCAGGCACTCTCTGAGCACCAGGATGCAGTGACAAGTAATGTGCAGCTCATGCTGTTGGGATGGTCTTTTTGAGAAACAAGTGTGGCAATAGGTGTGATTATGGCTGCGTGGAAAAGTACAGAGGAGGGAGGCACTACCTGGATGGTGACTGCAGCTCCAGGAAACTTCCTGGAGAAGTACTGAGAGGACAGGACGGAGATGGGGGAGAGGAGGGAAAATTTGAGCAGCTGGAGAGAGGGGCGAGGGAGCCTTCTGCCTGGACAGGGGGGAGGTGTTATTGCATTGCTCTAACCTCAGTGCTGCACCTGTGCAGAGACCCTCACCTCCAACCTTGTCCTTGGCAGGAAGTGCTACGGTAAGTGGTGTTGTGGAAAACATTCCCGTGGCTAACAAATCATCTAATTAAAAAACAAAACGAAACAGAATGATGAGAAAGACCCTTAGCTGGTCTGTTTCCATACAGAGCGGGCACCACAGGTCACTACATTGCAGCATTCAAGCACAGTGAACCAGGTCTCGCCCTCATGACTGGAATCACAGTCATATTTCTCAGGATGCTTCTGGGACTTGGTGGTCCTCACAGGTGTGCTGTTTGCTGTTGCTAGGGTGATCGGTCATGCCAGAGGTAGATCCCCCTTTCCCGTTCTCAAGGGAGTGCTGAGATGGAACCGTGTTAGAATTCTGAGGCTATCACATGCTAGCTGGGGGGCTTGGGACATGTTTTCTTCATACCGTGTATAGGAAGTATACAAGTATGAGAATATGTGGAGTCTCAGTTTTCCCATCTGTGAAAGTGAGGAGGTAATACCTACCTTGAAGGAGCTCTGTGGGGAATCCATGAGATGGTGTGCAGATATGTGACACAGAGTAGGCTCTAAGTACGTGTTACTTCCCTTCTACATCAGAGGTCAACACACTATGTCCTGCAGGCCAAATCTGAGCCTCCACCAGTTTTTGTAAATAAGGGTTTTTTGGGGGGAGGACACAGCTGCACTCATTCATTTATGTCTTGTCTATGGCTGTTTTTTTTTTTTTTAAGATTCACTTATTTATTAGAGAGAGAGAGAGAGAGAGAGGTGGGGGAGGAGCAGAGAGAGAGGGAGAAAGCGAGCCTCAAGCAGACTCCCCGCTGAGCATGGAGCCTGACATGGGGCTTGATCCCACAACCCTGAGATCAGGACCCTTAGATCACGATCTGAGCTACAATCAAGAGTTGGATGCTTAACCCACGGAGCTACTCGGGTGCCCCTCTATCACTGCTTTTGCATATAATGACAGAGTGGGTAGCTGTGATAGAATCAGTTGTGCCACAGGCCAGCAAAGCAGAAAATATTTACTATCTGGCCTTTTGCAAAATGTTTGCTGACCCTGATTCCACATAATGGCCTTTGAGAAAAATGATCATATCTTCTTGTCTCTTCCTTTCAAAAATGCTGTTGGTGGCTTAAATCACTACTCCTATGTCATCGAGTTTGGATCCTTCAGCTCTCCTGCGAGTGTAATCCTGTTTATTACAAGTCCTTTGAGTATGACTCCTAGTACAGCACACACCCCAAGTCACCCCCACCCCTGGATTTGGGCCATTCAGCTTAGAGAAGAGAAAGAGTCTCACGTCCCTTACTTTGGAAGGTAGCATGGGCTCACACATGCCACTAATGAAGCATCCCTAAGTCTTTAGCACCATGTATACTGCTTGTAAGCCCTTCCTCCCCAACACCGCCATCCTCTGCACCTGCAGTTATACTGGTAAATTTCAACGTCTGACTTTGCCTGCATCCTTATTAAATTCCTTCTTGAAATATTTTGTTCATTTTTTTCCCTGGCTCCTTCGAATCACTTTGGATTTTGATTCTGCTATCCAGAGTATTTACCAAGCCTCCTGGCTTCACATCTTTTGAGAATTGGCTCAGTTGGTTTTCTTAGTCCTCAGCCAAGTCCCTGCAAAAAAAACTGTTGGAGCAGCCGGGCCTGAGTCCTTCAAGATGTGATTAGAACATATTGTCCAGCTTGACTTTGACCCTTAGGAGACTGTGGCTGAAGTGGCTGGGAAGTCAACCAACTGCATTATTGTCCAGAACACATCTTTTTATCTTAGCTGAAAGATATGAGGGTTTGGGTCAAGGGACTTTTAGACATAATATAACTATACATAGGGCTTTCTAGCCTATTAGTCTCTGATCCTATCACAAATCAAATAGGGTTACTTGTAATAATTTATTTTGGGGGATCCTTTAATGGCTACTAGAGCTCATTGGTTCTTCTCTAAACATCTACATACTGCCTTTATGAGAATGGTTATAAAGTTTGAATGAGTTAGAATTTGCTGCATGGTTTGTCAGGTATTGCTAGAATTTATTGAAGGGCTTCTTAATCTTGGGTTTGTGACTTGCAGGGGAATAAATTACATCCTTATTTTCACTAATATATAACTGAAATTTAGCACAATTTTCAATTATGAATGTCAGTAATGCATCACAGTAACATTAGCTTGACCTGTGACTTTGTCACCAATGTAAATCATATATTTTTCATATCACATTTAGAGCTGTTACATCTTAAAATATCTTTTAAGCTCAAAACTGCTCCAAAATTATGGTATTTATAACACCTGCTCTAGATCTTGTTATTTAATGCATTAATAAGGAAACACATATATTACCATATTGCAGATTAAAAAATTATTTTCATAACTTTATTTTAATATAATTGGTTTCCCTTGCAATCTTCCGTATTTTATTTTCTGCATTAAAAAATATTACTCCAAGGAGGGGTCTGTAGGTGTCACCAGATTACCAAAAGGGTTCATGCACAGAAAGTCATGCCTGTCACAGCTGCTTCTTGAAAGCCAGGAATCAGGGCTCCATGCAGAACTCTCCCTTGTTCAGACAAATCTCCAAAGGGGCAAAAGAACCCTTATCTCACTTTGAGTTCTTGTCTTCTCTTTGCTCAGACTAAGATAACACTAGCAAAACTTTCCTTTCCCTGAAAATTTGAATAGAAAGTCTTGCCTCCCATTTGTTCTCCTTAGTCAAGCAGACTAGGTTTTGAGCTACAGAATTACACCATCTACCCCTGTGGCCCTCAATTTCCTTATTTGTAAAATAGAGATATTGCCACTCACTTTGCAAGGTGCCAGTAATGTTAAACAAGGTGACATGTATTATTCAGTTGGATCCCCTGGGAAACAGCTCATGAGATGGAGTTAGGAGTATATGCAGTTTTTTGGAGGGGGTATTACTTGTGACAGATAACAGGGGGGAGGAAACAGAATTGGACGGAAAAAGCTTTTAGACTGTGATTATACCCAGTCATTGTCTAGAGGGTTCCTTTGAAAGACAAGACACAACCTAAAGTGTTATGATTGGAAGCTATTAGCTTGCTTCTCTTGCAGCTGAATGGCAAGCTCTTTGTAGAAGGGGGGTCTGAGCAGCACCCCAATACAGCTGTCCCAGTTTGGAAGGCTGAGCATAGCCATTGTGTAACATGCAGCACACCTAGAGAGAAATGAGAGAAATAAGCATGGCTACAGCCCATGTCTCTAAGAGAATTGCTTACCTAGTTTTATCCACACTGAGTACCAGAATCATGATGATGACAGTCAGGTAAGATCTTTCTAAAGGAATCTTTTCATACCAGTGTCTGGAGTAGTTCCTTAACTCAGCACTTTATGAAGGTGACAGAGAATTTGCTGAGAATGAGTTGGGGACTGAGTCCGTACTCTGTAAAGATAATGGCAATAGCAATGATGAAGGTGATGTGTATGAATGCAGTGTCAGCCACTCAAAAGGGCCATACACTGGGCACTGGCATGAGGTTCTCTCTTGTACTGCCCAGGAACTGGAGCTTACTCGGTGCTGGTGAGGGGACTCAGCTCTGATCCCATGATGATTCTTCTCCCAGGAGTCCTCTGGCATGTCCCATGCCATCTGATCCCAGGTGGATCAGACACCTGCTTCTTCCTTCAGAGACTTTATTACTAATCAGACAGTTCTTCATCTTTGCTTAGAAACTTTCTCAAAGGAGATTCTGAAAGTGCTTCCTCACTGATTTCTGTGGCAGCTCCTCCCTAATGCCCCCTCTAAAATACTCTCTGTGTCTTCTGCTTGCTGAAAGTAGATGTGGGGAGCTGTTTTTTCTAACTTGAACACTCTGGTCTATATTCTGGAAGAATATGTCCAGCGTCAGGATGACTATTCTCTGCTGTGACCCCCAGAAGAGCATGTGAGTCCCAGTTGGCAGGAATAATCACTCTGTGCTGAGGTATGGGTTGAATAGCACTGCCTGTCCTGTGTAACATGTTTGACATTCTCTGACACCAGGACTTAAGTTTAACTTGGGCTAGTGCCATTTAGTCAATCACTGCCCAAGTTTACGTCGGTCACACTGACATATAGTAGCTGCTTGATGTCTATTAACTTCCATTCCCTGCGTTTTCCTGCTGGGTTGAGTCCATTTGCAGTGGACATGGGAGATATTTGCTTCTGTGCCTCATTGAAATGACAGCATTGGAACTTTGGACTTCTAAATGGGTTTGCGCAAGTATTATCTTCCCAGGATTGCCCTTCAATCCTCTAAACTCAGATCCCTTGGCAAGCTCCTTGGCAGTGATAAAAGTGTCATCTAGGGGATGGGCAGTCATCCCCATAGCTGAATGGTGAGCCAAACAGCCAGAGGAAGGCAGATGCCCATGCCAGGAAGACCAGCCACTTGCCAGCTCCTTCTTGGCCGAGTCATTGCATGCCCTGGGATGACGTACAGCTACGTGGCTGGAAGAGAGCTTGGCTCTTTGAGGTCGTCAGCACCTCACTCTCTAGACTGGGCTGAACACAGGACTTGACCTCCAACAATAATACCTTTCTCTCTCTTTGAGAAGCTCTTATTTTCCCGGTGATTTCCTTGCTTTATATTATTTCATAACACTCTGAGGCAAGGATGATGATTGCCATGTTACAGATGGGGAAACAGGCTTAGGAGTCCCTTGCCCCACTAGAACAGTTGGTAGTGGTAGACCTGGGTTGTGAACACAGATGCGCCTGACCCCAATGCTTGCACTGGGTTCTCTCCTTTATGCACAGAGAACCAGGAAGCAATGAAGCCAGTTGCATCCAGCCCTTGGAAAGAGCATCTGCTGAACAGATGCCCAGATACACTGGCTGAATGCCAAGAGGATATGGCTTTTTCTTGGAGATGATGGCAATCTTGAGAAAGTGCTCTGTGGCAGAGTTCTTTCACCATGACTCACTCTGCTGTTCTCTTCTGCGAGGGTTTAGCTAAGGAGGCATGGAGATTCACCTGTGGCTCCTACATTTTTATGCCCCAGCAATTGAGAAGAACAATTCTGGGAAGTGAATATCTTCCTAGTAACATGGAGTTTGTGGGAAGTCACGTGACCCACATTAATCAGCACCCAGGTAAAATTCAGCTGTTTATGGGATGACAGAGACTGATTTACAACATCTCCAGATAACCCGTGTCCAAGTTATTATTATTATTTGAATCTAAGAGTTACACAACAAATTCCTCCTCCTCCTTAGTTTTCAAGGTAGAAATCTAAGCACCTGATGAGGGCCCTTCCAGGTTGTCCATGGTCTAGTCCTTGCCTGTCTTTCTCTCAGCCTCATCTTTGGACTCATCCTTTGCAATTCATGCTCCAGCCATCCCAGCATCCTGGTGTTTCCCAAGCAGCTGTGCTAACCCAGGCCTTTGTACTTGGCTGATCATTCTCCTGGAAAGACCTTCCTCACTTCATCTCCCTACCTCATCCTTGCACATCTTGCAAGTCTCAGCTCTAAGACTCCTTTCTCTGACATCTTACATCAGACGAGGTTCTTCCTTCTCTTATCCTCTCCTAGCATCTTGTAACACCTCCATATCCAGTGTTTGGAATCATCTGTTCTCTCCTTCTCCTCCTCCATGAGCCTGTAGGAGCTCAAGGGAGGGAAATGCATCTTATTGTTCTCTGAACACTTATCAGGTAGCCAGATGTACAGTCAGTTTTGGGGGAAACTTTGGGACTTTAACCTCGAGGTATGTTTGACTCTCAGTTTGAAGTTGTGGAGAAAAAGAAGAGATAGAAACAGGTAGACTTGGAGACTATGATTGGGCCTCTCTGTAGGATATAGGACTCCCAGAATCAGTGTCAAACTGAGCTAATGCGTGTAAAAAGGAAACTGGTAAAGACAAACTTAATGTAAATAAGCTTTCTGAGAAGGATCCAAGGTTTGGGTGGGTAAGTGCTGAGTCAGATCAAGACTCTGGACATGGGGGTCCAGGCTGTTGTGGGGGAGTACAAGGATCTTGTTCTTGGAGGAGAAATATGTCAGTGCTTTGCAGGATAGTAAGGCCTGACTAACCATGATGAATTTTGTGTCAAGATTCCCATTGTAGGACAGAAAATCTGAGGCAGAAGTCCCTTGAAATGATTGCAACAACTTGGCAATTATTGGGAAAAGGCACAGGGATGGTCAGGGATCACTAACCGTTCAGCAAGTACAGATCCCTAATTGCCCACCTAACTCAATATACCTTTTAAACTCTCTCTCTGTCTCTATCTGTCTCTCTCTCTCACACACACACACATGCATGCAATGGTATGCCTGATGGTGGAATGTCTATCTTTATGAAAAATGTTCCACCAGGGCAAGGTGGAGTCTGAAGCTACACCCCCTACTCAAGGCTCTGGGTTGGGCCAGCAGGGACTAACAGACATAAATCACTTTTAGGAATAGAATGTGAAAGAAGCCAAAAGAAGGTTAAATAAGCATTTTGGAGCAGGGTCTCATGTTTAGTAAATTCTGTGTGCAAGGCTGTGAACTGAGTGCTTCAATGCACAGTCCACTCTCTTTAATTAAATTTAATATTTAATTGAAAATGTTGAGATAATTGCAGATTCACATAGAGTTGTAAAACAAAATGCAGAGAGATTTTGTATACTCAGTTCCCCAATGGTATCAAATCTATGGTACGATGCCACAACTATATTATTGACATTAATACCATCCACCAGTTGTAGTCACATTTCTCCAGTTTACTTGTACTCATTCATGTGTGTGTATGTGTGTTTAGTTCTATGCAGGTTTATCGCAGGCGTAGTTTGTGTATCTGCTGCTAATTTCAACCCATAATGCCACAAGGACCCCTTACACTGCCTGTGTATAACTACACCCTCCTACTAGTATCCTTTCTTAATCATCACACTATCCACATGAGGCAGCCAAGTCTCAGAGCATTATGTCACTCATCAGGTGTCATCTGGTCAGTAAGTAGTATAGTTTAGATTCAGAAGTTTGTCCAAAAATACACATCACATTCATATTAAGTTTTCATTTGTGTATTCATTCAACAAACATTTATTGAGTGCCTACTGTGTTCCAAAATCTATTCCAGGGACTAGGATTTCACAGTGTAAAGATAACCAATTCACTACTTCTCCTGGAGTCATCATTCCAGTGCAAGAGTCAGACCATGAATATTATGAAAATCCATATCATAATTATATACATAAAGTTATAATGTTATTTCAAGTGAGGACAATTGCTCTGAAGAAAAATAGAGGGAGGGATGGAGGGACGAGGGCCATGCTATTTTAGATAGAGTGACCAAGACAGCTTGCTGTAAGGAAATGAAATTTGAGAAGTATTGACTAATGAGGAGTAGGAGGCATTAGATTTCTTGGGGAGAAACGACCCTGGACAAGGAGGAGAGCAATCACAAAGGTGCCAAGTCAGGAACGAGTTGAGCATGGTTTGGATATCAGGTTGGCTAGTGGATCTGGACCAGAATGAGGGAGAGATAGAGTGAGGGACATGAGGTCAGATGGAGGCAGAGCTGGATTATGAGGGCCTCAAAAGCTGTGGGAGAGAGTTTGGATCTTATGATAAATGGGAGTGGAAGCCACTGGAACGTCTGAAGCAGAAGAAAAACATGATCTGACTCTCAGTTTGTGAAAAATCATCCTCTGGCTGCTGGGTGGAGAATGGGCTGTAGGAGGACAAAACTGGGAGTGGGGAGGACAATTTCATGGCAACAGTAACAAACCACATGAAGGACAAGGGTGGTCTGGACCAGTGTGGAAACGTTGGACAGGGGGAGAAGTGTTTGGGTTCAAGATGTATTCTATCAGGGCTCCCCATAGGACTTGGTGAAAGATTGGATATGGGGTAGGTTTCAGAGCGGACCAGAAACGGGAATCATCTTAGACTGTGCTAAAATTGAGCCGCTTCTGCCCTTTGATTAAGACATGGCAGTTCAGTGCCAGACATCAGCACTCTTATTCCAAGCAAAAGGACACTGTAATCCAAGGCACTACCTTGGATTGTTTCTCTCTCTCTCTGTCTTTCAACACATGTCCTGAAGTTTCAGCAGAGAGGAATATGTTCTTGATCTCAATCTACTCATGAGAAGAGGACTGTTGGCCCAACCATTTAGCAGGCTCACTGAGTGGAGCTCAGGGCCAGGCTGTGTGCTGATACTGGGTAGCTGGAGTCTGATGGGACCCAGTCCCTGCCCTTGAGGGCCCACAGTCTTGGGGAGAGGGGAGGAGATAGGCAAGCTAAGAAACAATGATAGTGCTAAGTGCTGGAGCATGGAGACTCATGCATGCGTGTGTCATGTGGGAGGCAGGCGAACCTCAGGGGCGACATGTGTGGATTTTGTCAAATTGTCTTGATGGTGCTTGCAGGGTACATTAAGGGATGGTGTCATGGGTTGAAGGGATATTCAAATATCAGTCTTGGAGCCTAAGGGCATGTTGTTCAGTTACAGAAAGGAGACTATGAATTCCCAAGATGGGGAAAAGCAACAGCAAAAAGACTGAGTCACTGTGCACTGGGGTCTTTGGGGATGGGCAAGTTGCTTGTCCTGACAGAAACACAGTATTGGTGTAGAGGGAGATGAGACTGGAGAGGTAGACTGAGGTCAGCTCCTGACATCTGATTAAACTGCTTGGACATAATCCTGATGGTAACTAGAGTGGGTTGGAGCACTCAGGGTTCTTAAGGAAAGGGATTTCTTGGGTAGATTTAAACTTTGAATGTTCATGAATGTTTGAATTTGAATGTTCAGAGCTTCATTATGAAGGTCTGTGTCTTTCCTGGAGTGGACAAAAGGAGCCATTCTGACCTCAGCTCAGCAACTATCCCAGGCATTCTAGTCTAAACTTCCATCTTCCCTGACACAGCCCTAATGTGAACTGTCCCTGTCTGAGAAGGAATAGTTGTTTCGCTGCAGCAGTGTCCACATCTGTCACAGTGGTAAATGAAAGTGCCTATTTGCCTGTGTCACAGGCAGTGAGTGGGAGCTGTTGCAGGAGGGCCCAAGTCGAGGGACAAAGGGACTCATCTGGAATTCCAGGCCTCTCCCTGGGCTTTGCTTCCTGTGTGGTCTCAGACTCAGCCCCTCATCTCAGTTTCTCCATCTGGGAAAATGGGTGAACAGTCTGTAACTTCTTATGGTGCTGCAAGAATGATCGTGTGTGGAAGATTTGGAGAAGGCAGATGAAAGGCTTTCTCAAATGTGCTTCTGCCTGCAAACGGGACTTGAGCACGGTTGGAGATAAGACCAGCTGGAGAGAAAGAGTGAAAACACATGTGTGTGATAGATAAGCTCAGCCTTTGGCCTTCTTTCTCCTTCTTGGGGTCACAGAGTTGCTTGTGGTCCACACTGGGAGAGGTCTTTGCCGGGGAAACAACTTCTCCCACCTGGCTGGTAAGTGTTCTCCTCTGTAAAGTGGAACTGTATGGTCCATCTCTCCCAGGGTGATTGGAGAATAGTGCTTGGCATATCCTAAGTGCTCAGTAAGTATTTGATACTCAAAAAGAAAAAAAAAGTATTAAGCACTGAGGCTTTTCAGATGAACAGAGCTCATCAAATTCTCCAGAGGCGGCAGGGAGAGAGCCTAGAGTGTGGGATTTAGAGCTGGACTGGTGTGGTTTCAAAGATTAAGAAAAAAAATTATTTATTTTAGACAGAGAGAGAGAGAGAGCAGGGGGAGCGGTGGAGGGAGAGGGACAAGCAGACTCCCTGCTGGTTGAAGAACCAAACCTGGGGCTTGCTCCCAGCACCCTGGGATCATGGTTTGAGTCAAGGCCAGACACTTCACTGACAGCCACCTAGGGGCCTCTGGACTGGTGTGGTTTCAAATCGTGTGTCCACTGGTTATTAGTGATGAGACGTTAGGCAGGGTCCACACAGAACTGGTTTTCTCATCTGGCACCTTGGGCTTTGACCCTCTGTCTTTGCAGATGGCTCTTCTGCTGATGAAGGTAAAATACGATCCTGTGTATAAGTGAGTGGCAGATAGTAAGGGCTTCAGTGCCCATTGGTTGAGTCTCCTTTGCTTTTGCTTCCATTGCTCATATTCCCATTCCAAGCACGACTCCATCCTGGAGCAGAGCTGACCTCCCCGGCTGGGCAGGGGGCTGTAGGAGAGAGATGTGAAGGAGCGCCGTGGTCACATCAGGGGGGCCTTGAGGGGGAGACGCTCCAGGGACAGCCTCTGTGCCTGAGGCCTGTGGGAGAGCATGAGAACCGCACCGGGCATCTCTACCCAGGTGCCAGATGTGGCCTAGCCTGACACTGTGGTCCGAGGACATACTGTCACCAATTACTCGCACAGCACTTAACAAACATTGGGTGCACATACATACTACTTTGAAACACTCGGCAACTCTATGAGCATGGTACTGTCACTTTCCCATTTCACAGATGGGGAAACTGTCAAGGGGATACTGAGGCACATTCAAGTTAAGTAACTCACACGGGTTGAAAGAAGAAAAACAGGGATTGAAACCCAAGCCCTCCAGCCAGAGTCTGTGTGAGCGGGCTGCTCACTGGCTGCTACTCTTCACTGGGTGCTCCCTTTGCTGATGCCAAGGCTCTGTGACTGGAGCCCAAACTCCCCTGCTCCTGCTCAGACTATCTGGGATCTCCAAGCCCTTTGGAGTCATTGATTCTTTAGCTCAATGGAAACAATGTGAAGAGTTCTAATGAGACTGACCAAAGTCCTCTCTGTGCCTCACAAGCTTTGAGGCTTCATCTCCTGAGCCCCAGTTTTTCCATCTGTAATGCAGGGCTGTCTGTGGTGATTATGAGAATAAGTACAGATAATGGTACTTTGAATTTTGCTTTAAAAAAATTTTTTTTAAAGATTTTATTTATTTATTTGACAGATGGTGAGCGAGCAAGCACGAGAGCACAAGCAGAGGGAGCAGCAGGCAGTGGGAGAGGAAGAAGCAGGTCCCCTGCAGTGTAGGGAGCCTGATGAAGGGCTCGAGCATTGGACCCTTGTATCATGATCTGAGCCGAAGGCAGATCCTTAACTGACTGAGCTACCCAGGCGCCTTAGTGTTTTGAATTTTAAAGTATTGAAGACACCCGTTGACTGGATGCCCAGAATGTTCTAGGCCCTTTCCTCACACTATGTAGACACTGAGGACCCTCACCTCTATGCCCTACAACACCCTATAAGTCTTTCTCCTACCCCTGGGTTGCACGGCAATGTGGGCCTCACAGCATCTAGTGGTTCCTCAGGCACCCCTGAGTCTTGCTGTCAGAGTGGTGGGTAGGAATGTTTCCCTTACTCTCTCAATGACAAAGGATTCGAGAAGCCCAGGGATGTGTTTTTGTGCCCTTGGCATGATCCTGGTTAGTACTTCTGAGGCAGGGTAATTTAGAATATTAACTTGTTTTTATCTCCTTGGATTTTCCTCTTTTCCTTTCTCTTTCACTTTCCTTCATTCTTGTTGGTAGAAAGTCTCTGATTCCTTATCTCAGAGGTTTATAACAGGAGGCTCATGATGGGAGGTTTGCAGCCTAAGCTAAGTGTTGAAAAAGCAGACTCCTTCAGGGTTCACATAGGTGAGATAAAAGCAAAATACAGAGGAAACCAGCTGGGCATAAATATAATTAGCACTGGTGGAGGGGTTGGGGTAGAATGAAGAATGCGTGCTCTGTCGGCATGGAATGGTCAGCTATGTTTCTGGTCTGAGAGATGCTACATCTTTGAACTTTTCAAAGAAGAGACAGTTTTGGATCTCTCTATAAAATATACCTACTTAACATTTTGCAATTGATTCAATTTAGTTTTTTAAAGATAGGCACGGGTCTGTACTCTGCTGGATAAAACCTATCCTGACAGTTGTAGGTAGACCTCCTGTGTGGCCAAGGGATACAGGGCTTGAGGAGAGAAGATTCCCCCAGATGAAAGAGAAATTCACCCAGGTTATGGGTAGAGAGGGATTCTTTGAGCAGGAAGAAGCTTTCTTACAGTCTTTCACAAAAGTAGTTCCTCATGTCACCTAGTTGGTGGCTTTATGTATTCCCATTGGGTACTGCTGATCTTCTCAGATTCTTGGGGTCTTTCAGCCATTTGGTCAAGATTTCCCTCCGGGGACTTCAGCCAGTGGACACTTACAGCATACTTTGCCAGTCTCATGATGCTTGGTTCTCCCACTTCTTTTTCAAGACACTTTTATAGAGACCTTCATTAAAGATGTCATTCTTTGAGGTTATTCTGAAGAGGTTTCAGAATGGAGGGTCCTTCACTGTGGACTCCATTTCATATAGTGCTGGCAAACCATGTCTTTTGGTTTCTTTCTGCAACCTAGCTAACATATACAGAATGCCATGCATGCCTCAGGCACAGTGCTGGGGCCTGGGGATACAGACGTGAATAGGCAGGGTCCCTGCCCTTACAGGGTTCAGTGTCTAGTTAGGAGGTAGAAGCATCAACAGATAGCCGCGGATAGCACCACAGAGATGGCTGGTGGTGATGTGAGTGATGATGGTGGGGGCAGAGGACGAGGCAACAGACCACCCAAGGAGCAGAAGGATTCTTCTAGAGAAGGATGAATGAGAGTTATCACACTGAAAAATAGTATTGACCTGGATCAGGGGTGGGGAAATGTAGGGATGAGTCCATGGGTACAGTTCTTGCAAATTACAGAGAGACAAGCAACAGAGATGTTTGGCCATACCAAACTACTTAGGGTGTGCAGCAGGGACAATATGTGTGTTCATCAACCCTCCTGTCCCTTTCCTCTTGGACACACAGCTACACTATACTTCCCAGTCCCCTTTGGAGTTAGTTAGGCAGGACCCTGTGACTAAGTTTTGGCCAGTGAAATGTGTACAATCTCCCATTTTCTTGGTTTCCTATTCCTTTGACTTAATGAAGAGAACTCCTAGGACCAAGAGGATAATAATAGAACCATAAGATGGATAGAACCAAGGTTCCTGAATGACCCAGTCAACCACCCACTGGACTTTAATGTGAAATGGAAAATAGTCACTGGGATTTGGGGGGTCCTTTGTTTCTGAAGTTGTTTTAACCTGATTAATCAATGCATCTATAGAATAAAGTCCAGGGAGGGAAGAGAAATCAGGGATGAGACTGAAGAGGAAGGCTGGGGCCAGGCTATGAAGGGCCACAAGTCTGAGGAGCATGGATGGCTACGGCAGATTTGTAGACATGTTTAGGATATGGGGTGGTTAGAGGTGGGAATGAAGGTAGCCATGATAAGGCAGATTTGGCCAGATTTCCCAGAGGGTTAAAGTCGTAACACTCTATAAGAGTATCTTATCATTGAAAGGCTTAGAACCAGACTCTCTCAGCACCATGGTAAGGCCACTCAAAGTCCTCATATAAAGTCAGAGAAAACCAAATCAACAATATTGTCTAATACCTACTTTGTTTAAAAAAATTTGTCACACTCATTAGATGGTGTCCTTGATGACCAAAATCCCCATAAGATATTCTACCTTTGGATGACAGTGCGCTTAACATGAGAAAACTAAAGACATTTTAGAAGACTCTTGTGGAGACTCCTACTCATCTTAGCCAAACATGGGGAGCCCTAAAATGATTTGACTTATAGAAGTCCAAGGTAGTTGGAGAACTGTTTTTAGCAAGTTTATATATACACACAAGCACAGAAATCTTGACACTATGATGTAAGTCTGAGGAATGTCAATCCTGTTGACTTATCAGTTAGGAGATGACCCTTGAGTTTGGAAGAAATCCTTCTCTTTGCTTCATGGTAGTGGGAAAGAGCTAGAACGCTTTGGCATTAACCAGTGTTTTTTGTGGTTACACATATAGCAACAAAGAAGTCAGGCCAAGGCAGATGTTACTTCCTAGAGAGAAACCAGATTAAGAGTCAGGAGCAAGAGAATGAACAAGCTGGTGTGGGTGACCAGGGCTGGAATTGTTTTCTGAAACAGTGTTCATAGGCCAGTGGGCATTTCACTGTTGCCTGCAAAGAAGATCACAACCTGTGCAAGAGGACTACCTCTTAATGGGTGTTTGTTTGGTTTAGGATTTTATTTCAAGTGCAAGAGCTGATGCAAGAGCTGAATCAGAAGAAAACACTTGATAAAAGTGATGTAATTGCACTACAGAGGAAGAGGTGAGGTTTGTATAGCACTTGTATTTATTGTGTGCCACTAAGTTGCCAAGCTCCGTGCTAGGTGTTTTGCATCATTATCTTATTTAATTCTTACTAGAACTCTGGATTAACCTGGCTCTATTCCCATGTCAGAGATGTGGATGCTGAGGTACAGTGAAGGTATGTGATTGCCCAGGTAGTCTGCCTTGTAAGTGGTGAGGGCAGGGGGTGAATCCAGTCCCCAGTCTCAAGTCCAGTGTCCCTTCTACTCCAGGTGTGGTACCTGAACAGGTATGGTCAGGATGCAGGGCCCGTTTCCCTGTTCTCCCAAGTGATGTCAAAGCTGTTTTTCTTGAGCAGCCTACATATCCCTGCCCCCCTGCCGGCCTTTCCTATGCTGTTAGCATCTTTTGGGGTAGCCATGCCTTTAGTCTCCAGAAGAGCACTATATCTCCTTTGTCTTCTGCTCTGTGGTTGAGCACATCCTGGACCCCAAAGTGTTTTCCCACTGGAAGGCCAGCATTCCATTGGTGCCTAGGATTTGCCATGGCAGTGCCTTAATGGGGCTGGGGCTGATTCTTCAGGCTGGGGAGCTCTGGAGGCCCCCATAAAAGCTGAGTGTCATGGACAGATGGTAACTTGTGACTCATAGCATCTGTTGGCGTCAGCCATCAGGGAGACCACAGCCAATTGATTCTCAGAGCCTCCTGGCTGAACAAGGCCCCGGCCACTGCTGGAAACCAGACCAGAGTTGTTGGCAGTGCCAGGCATTCTTCAAGGAAATGCAAGTAATTTAAGATAATCCGTGGGCAGGATTTTCATCCTGGGTTCCCCAATTTCCCTGAAGAACTGTGTGCAGTTGCCAAATGATAATGAAAAAATCAGTTTAAGATTTCCTTGAGAAATGGATGCCTTTCAGTGGGAGTTGGAGTGACCCCATGATAGCATGAGAAACAAGGAGGATGGTGTGATTTGAAAGCCAGAGCTTTGGTGCCAGCGAACCTAGGTTCAGCTCCCACCTTTAACTCTTACTAGTTGCTTGGGACAAGTTGCTTGCCCTCTCGGAGCCTCAGGATCCCTAGCTATAAAATATTACTACTTGTCTTCCAAGACTTCGTATAAAAGACTTAGCACAGTACATGGGTTATCATGGGATTCTAATCAGCATTCCTTTCTCTTCTCATTCTATTTTGGGTCACTGCTTGCTGAAAGGTGGTATTCTAACAAGGTTAAGAGGCAACTTTCATGCTTAAGTAAGTTTCCTGATGGCCCATTTCCATGGTGAGAGATACTGTGCCACCACATCAATATCCTTGTCACTCTGACATGGTACGCGTTGACTTGTAGCTCCATGGGTCTCAGGCGGAAAGAGTACCCGCTCACCCCGAGGCTCACCCCGACGATCCTCAGACCTTAGCACTGACACATATCTTTATGATGAAGATAGACTCTCTGATGTGCTCAGACAATAGTTTCGCCACCTGGGACTTACTGCTACGGAGAGAGTATCATTCAAGGAAATTACCCCAGGCCGGTACTGCTGCCTCCCAACAGGGCTCTTGCTGATAATTCAGAATTATTATCTTCCCTTGTTGATTGATTGATTGTTTCCTTTCACCCTCTCCTCTGTTCACATATTTATTCTCTGAATGGCCACCACATGCCTGCCCTGGGGGTACAGTGATGTACGAGACTGGTGGCGATCCTGCCTTCGAGGAGAACCCAATCTAGTGGAGACGACAAAGTGGCGATGGGTCCCCCTAAATGCTGGGAGTGCCAAAGCAGAGAAGGTCATAACAGCCTCAGGGCGGAGGTGGTGGCGGGGAAGGTGCTCTGTGTCAGGTGGTGTCTGCGCGGAGTCCATACTGACAAGTAGGAATCGGGTTGATCCTATTTCTGCCCCTTTGACCCCAGGTCAGACGGCCGCCCCCTGAGAGGAACATTCAGCTCTTCCATCCTCTGACCCCTGCTTCAGTCTTTGGCCTCAGCAACCTTGCAGCTTGTGACAGGCTCCATGGTCCAAGCTCCCTGACCACTTGCTCTGCCAAGCTTGTGAGGCTCTCGTGTGCCTCTGAACCTCTTTCCTCCCCCTTTCCTCCAGAGAGTGCCTTTCCTCTGTAATTATTGACATCCAGCTCCTCCTTAAGCCGAAGCTCATTGCTGCCTCACCGTGCAGCTTTCCCTGATTCTTTAAGCCAGAACTCCCCATTCCTCCTTCTGCCGAAGACGGTCCCTCTTATTTAGAGTGTGGGTGGCTGTGCCTTGTAACATCATTCTGTCCACGTTTATCCCCTTAACTAGAGTGTGCATCTTGTCACAGTGGGAACCATGTTTTATTCAAATTACTATAGCTCAGAGCTAGTGTCACATAAATGGAGGAATATGTCAATCAGTGGATTAGTAAGTAGATGCAATGAATCTAGTGTGATTTCAGGTGGAGGCTTCATAGTTTAGAAATATCCCTACAATGCTTAATAGAAGAGGTTCATGTACACGGTTCTTAGTAAATGTTAACCAGTGCCAAATTAAGCAAAGCAGATTTTCCTGCTTCTTTATTTTGGTGAGCTGAAACCAACAACAATAACAAAGCAACAAAAATAATACCCAACGTCTACTGAGAACTCATGCACGATGCATTAGGCATTGTGCTAAGTCCTTGTTTATCACATTTAATTCTCCTACTGTCCTAACGATATAGTTATAATTATTATCATGCCCATTTTATGGGTGGGGCAACTGAGGCATAGCGAGGTTAAGTCACTTACTTGTCCACAGCCCCATAACAAATTTTAGAACTGAGGTTTGAGCTGATATAGTCTGGCTCCTGAGTCAGGGCTCTGGATGGCAGCAGTGGATTATCTCACTCTCTGCACCCCGTCAAGGGTTAACTGGTGTCTTGTGCCGAAGGAAAGCTGGCAATTTGCTGGCAGAGCTTACCTCCATGCTTGGCGAAGGTTCCCAGACCCTTTCGTAGACAGGGCTCTCCCCAAAGAAAGTTGTTCTCAGCAGAGACATGCATACCAGGGTCCAGTTTATTTGGGTTGGGTCAAGTAATTTCCAGTCCTTTTTGGCGACTCAGTTGTAGCTCACCCGGGCCCACCTCGGCTCAGGGAAAAGTCTGTGACTGAATGGTCTGTCTTTGCCAGCATTCTGCAGTGTTGATAGGGCCCGGCGTTCTGGTGGAGACTGCAGTTGTTGTTGTGCATATTTCTGAGCGCTCACGATTCTGACATCTGTAACCCTGCAGTCTGCGTTTGTATCAGCACGGTCATCTGTTTCAGCGCGCCCAGATAGTTCTCTCGAAAAACATACTGGCTGCTAACCCATTTTCTGCTGTTGTGTTTTAAACAAGTGTTTCCCAAAACTATTTCCTTACAGTGGCGCGGTAGGAGAGGAGAGAAAATAAAACGGAACAGGATTGTGGAATTCACTGGGGAGGGAAAACAAGAGATAAGCCACGACCACTACCCACTGCCACCACTAAAAACCCTGGACTTTCCATGATTTGAAACCAGAGTTTCTGAGCTAGTGATCTTTCTCTGGCAAAGGTGATTTTTGCTTTTATTTAGGTTGGGAGGGGTGGGTTTCTCTTCACCCCTTTATAAGTTTTCAGCCAGTCAGTGGGAAGTCGTACACACCAGATGGTTTGGAAATATTCAGAGTTGGGAGAATGCAGGTGTGAAAATGCTGGGGACCACTGAGTTTCAGGGCAGGAGCCCCTTGTTCTGCATGATGAATGGCTCCCTCCCCATGTGTCTAATTCAGCCCCCCTGATGGAGCCAGTTTCTTAGACTGGTTCAGAGGCACCAGAAGCACAGCTCCTAAAATCTCAATAGCCGTCCCTGACTTCCCCACCTCCCAGGGGTTGAGACTGGGAGCTGGCTCAGGTTTATCAAGCTCCAACTGCTCTCCTACTGGTTTCTTGCTTTCTGTGCTTCCTAAAGGTGTGTGTGTGTGTGTGTGAGAGAATGTGTGTGTATACATTTCGGTGTGTGTATATCTATACACACACACTATGTATATTCTAAAAGTATTTAGAATATATATTTAAATACATAATTTCAGAATATATGTTTAGAATATATATGAAATAGTAATACTTTACATTATTTGTATATATCATATATATGAATATATGCATTTTTATATATATGTATATACATATGTATATGAGCCATCTTCTTTATAATTCTATTACTATATATACACATCTGTATGCATATATACTGTGTATACTACACACACACACACCTCCAACAGCTCCAAGTAACTACTTGAGAAAGTATTCTCTATATAAAATTTAAATGATACATACAGAAATTAAATTTGAATTTTATATGTAGAATGGTTCCTCAAATCATTTGAATTATACATATATTTTTATAGCTATATAAAGAGACGATGGCTCCTGTACATATATGTGTAGGTGTGTGTGATATCTATTCTGTATTCTCCTTCCTGAGCAGTTACTCACACACACAGGCGCTGTACACACACAATGCACTTTGTATATATGGTTTCCTCTTTCCCAAGCTGCCATCCTCCTCTGCAGTCCTGGGTCACCCTGCACTACCTGTCCTTTCATGAGGGCTGCACCTCCGATGAGAGGCAGAGGAAATTCACAGCCCTTTGTAAAATCTCTCACTTGCTTTGCACTTGCAATGTGGAAAGTGCTCTCTTTCTATCAGCTCCTTGCTTCCCATACCCTTCGACCCTCGCATAATTACCACCTTGTTTGTCTTCTTCACAGTTTTTCAGCAGAGTCCACGTTTTTGTTGTTGTTGTTAGATGAAGATTTTAATGTGTAGTTCAAGAGAGATTCAGTCAGTATGTTTCAGATTCATTTCCAGTTAAATCATCTGAAGTCGTTTTATAATCATAGTTTGGCAGCCAGGGGACCTTGGAAGCTTTTTTTTTCCTGGTCCTTTGACTTGAAGTCAAGACCTTCTGTGCTGCGTGGTGCTGAGTGCTCTGGACTCCCTAGCAGGCAAGCGACAGTCTGTAGGGCCACAGCAACTGGGAGTTGGAGCAGGAATTTGAGACTAGGGACTGTGTTAACTTCTTTGCCAAGGACACAGGTGCCTACCTTTCTTCAAAGGGATGCTATCTTGCTGTCCTGTTCTTGGTTTGCTCATCTATAGAGGGAGGGTACTATCCACACTTACTCCCTTTATGCTTTGTCCACCTTTTCTTTTTTCTTTTTTTAAGGTTTTGTTTATTTATTTATTAGAGAGAGAGAGAGAGAGAGAGAGAGAAAGAAAAGAGAGAGAGAGGATGGGCATAGAGGAAGGGAAGAAACAGACTCCCCGCTGAGCAGGGAGCCCAATATAGAACTCGATCCCAAGACTCTGGGATCATGACTTGAGCCAAAGGCAGATGCTTAACTGACTGAAGCCACCCATGTGTTCCCCCATTATCCTTTTTTTTTTTTTAAGATTTTATTTATTTATTCAGGAGAGAGAGAGAGAGAGAGAGAGAGAGAGAGAGAAACAGGCTCCACACAAGGAGCCCGATGTGGGACTTGATCCAGAGACCCTAGAATCAGGCCCTGAGCCGAAGGCAGGCACTTAACCACTGAGCCACACAGGCGTCCCTCCCCCATTATCCTTTTCTTTAAAATGGGGATAATGATAGTACCTACCCCAGTGGCTAAGAACACCTAAGCTATCTAGAGTAAGTGCTTAGCACATGGTCTGGTAAGAGTTCAATCCTTCCATGACAGCCATTATTCTTTACATTATTGCCAGCGGGTAAAACATTGTCAGTATTGAGGATGCCTTATAAGTGCCCGGTGCTGTGCCAGCTGCTTCAGTCTTAGTCCTCCTGCTGCTGTCACCTCCACCTCCTAGCTCTCTCTGATCTTGCCAAGTGCTCTCATTACACATCTCTCTTCTCTTGACTTTCCCTCATAGGCTGCAAGTCTGGGCTCTGCTGTCTTCTTTCTCCACTCTTCTTGAGCAGATGCATCTTTTTCTGTAGGTTTAGCAACATCTATGCTGTATTTCTAGCCCTGACCTCTGCCCTGAGGTTTAGGTGTGCACGTACCCATACTCACTTGGATGTTGCCCAGGTACCTGTAGCTCAACAGATCCACACCAAAGCCTATTACCTCCCCCTGTCTCCCACCTCTTTGGGCTCCCAGTCAGCCTCTCCTGCTCTGGTCTTTGTCTTGGTTAAAGGCACCACCACCCACCTAGTCATGAAAGCTAGGGCACCCACTTTGATCTTGAAGACTCTTCAGCCACCCGATCTTTTTTTTTTTTTTTAAGATTATTTATTTATTTATTCATGAGTGAGAGGGGGCGGGGGAGGGAGAGGCAGAGACACAGGCAGAGGGAGAAGCAAAGCAGGCTCCATGCAGGGAGCCCAACGTGGGACTCCATCCTGGTTCTCCAGGATCACGCCCAGGGACCGAAGCCTGGGCTAAACCACTGGGCCACTCGGGCTGCCTTCAGCCACCCGATCTAATAAATTACCGAGTCCCATGATTTGATTAATGTCATGCTTTTCAAATCAGTCCCTTCCTCACCATTTCTACAGCTCCTGCGCGGTCCATGTCCTCAGTAATTCCCCATCTTGATCCTTGGATCCTGGCTCTGTGTGTCCTTTGGCCTCTCTTCCACTTGTGGCTGGGGCCACCCATCTGAGTCCAGGTTAGAAGCACACCACTCCTCTGGCTACAAAGGATTGGTTGTAATTCTTTCTAAGGAATTATGACTAAATTTCTGAATTTCAATATCTATTTTATGCAATTTCATTGCATTCAATTAAGTTAATGAATTTCATTCAATACCTACTACCATCTGTTCTTAAGTAACTTACCCTCATCCTTAGTTCAATCCTCTACCAACAAATACAAGTTTCTAGGTTTTCTGTGCCATAACAGCTGGGCAGCTTCCAAGTGGGGCTTGGAGCCACCATCAGAATGAACATACTGGGGCAACATTCCAAATATATTTGCTGTTTAATAAGCTCAGGGCCTTCAGGAGATAAAGCAGTAGGATGCTCCTCTGTACTCTCCCCAGCATGCCAGCCACTTGCTTGATAAGCAGAGAGTGCTGCAGATCTGGACACTCAGGCTCTGTGGAGGTCTTCATACATCAGTTAGCATTGGTCACACAAGTTCAGGGAGGTATGGGGGTGGGGGCTCTCTCAAGGTGGAGTGTGACATTCAGGATTTCACTGATGCTAATTCTAAGTACCCGAGGTAAGCCTTTGGAGCTGCTCTCCCCTTCTCCACCAGGACCAGGGCAGAAGAGGAGTGGCTGCATGTCCCACCCAGGCTTGCAGGTGTTCTGTGGGGGAGGTAAGGGTTTATGGTTTGAGGCTGCCTGCCAAGGTGGGGCACCAGCTCTCTACGCCTGGGCCAGGGATCCCACTTTGTCCCCTCTACCTTTGTACACCAAGAGGAAGGGACTGTCCATCATCGATGGCCTTCCATGAGCTCACCTCCACGACAGTGGAACCCACCTGTGACCAGAACCCAGCCTGATCTCAGAGAAGGTGGTGTCCATGTCACCCACTTCAGAATCTAGAACAAAATAGGGGGAGGGTCTTTGAGTGTTGGGAAACTTGCTTGCAGGGTCATCTAGAAGATCCACACAAGAAAGTCACACATGTTAATGGGCTAAGGAAAAGCATGCTGGGTAAAAAGGAAGGCAGTGGAAAAAAATAGCCTGAATGTCTTCTCTCTGCTGTAATTTCTGTTCTGGCTGCTGACTCAGCTTTTCCCCTGGACTCCTGTTACAGGAATATCCCTAAGGCACTATGAACCAAGTTACACTGATATCTGTGTGTAAGCTGCTGAGGGATCCTAGAGAGGGAGGGGTGAACTTGGCCTGGGTCGGGGCAGGGGATGGGAGAAGGATAGGATATTTATGTTGGGTTTTAGAGTGTGAATAGGAGTTTTCTGGGAGGAGAAGGTGGAAAAGCATTGACTTCAAAGAGAATAACATGTACAAAATCGTGTTAAAAACTAGTAAATGAGTTCAGCATGACTGGGGGCTAGGGAGGAGCAGGGGAAGTTGATGCCCCAGAGGGTGAAGAGCTGAAAGTTACTGAGGCTGAGAAGCCTAGACATTCTCCTTGCAGGGCAAAGGGCCCTGAGAGGGGCGGAGTAACTTTTGTAGTAAGTTCAAGTGGACTGGAATCCTGCCCTTTTTACCTTTGACCCATGCCCTTTCACTCATCTGAGTGAGTGAACATCTCCAATTCGGAAACCCTTCTGGAGAAAACAAAAACCAAAAACCAAACCAAAACAGAAACCCAGGTTGTCACTCCCCGAAGCACGGAGAGAAGAGGCATGCCCGGGCGAGAACCCAGCTCTAGATGGGCTGCGTGGCAGCGAGGCCTGACCAGAGATGTTCGGGCTCTCGCTGAGGACACCAGCCCCAGGGCTCTCCTGGTGTGTTGCTTCTCCTTTTCAGGGAGGAAAGGAATCTCAAATATTTGTCATGAAGAGGAAATCTTGGCTGGCCTCAGAAATCACAGATAATTAGGAGATATGATTTATCATTGATGATGTTTCCCGGGCACAGCCAGAGTGTGAGTAAGTGTTTTTCAGGCTGCCTGGGAAGGCTCTGTTCGCACGTCAGAGGCCTCGCTCTGCCCTCAGCCGGGACACCAGCGGAGGCCTCTGGGTCTGTCCAGGAGCCATTCCTTGCCAGGGGAAAAGGGGTCCTGGAAGTGCACTGGGCGACACACCTGGTTTCTCTGAGGCTCACTTTCCTCATCTGCAGAGTTAACACAGAGGGTTCTCCAAAGGGAGGACTTTGCTCCCTGGGGACGCTTAGCAATGTCTGGAGAATATTTTTGCTTGTCACAGTCTGGGGGAGAGGTACTACTAGCATCTGGTGAGGAGGAGCCAGGGTCATTGCTAAACATCCTACGATGCACAGGACGGCCCCCACAACAAAGAATTAGCCAGCCCCAAATGTGAGCGGTGCCAAGCTTGAGAAAGCCAGAGTCAAAGTGGTGATGTAGCCCCAGAATTGTTGACAAGGTCAGTGAGATCACGCATCTGTACACCCAACGCGTAGAGGGCCCTGGTTAACCATGGTCTAAAAAGTGGTCCTTTCTCTTGGAAGGCCACAGAGCCACAGTCTGGGGTGGTTCTGAAGGAGAGATGCCAACTAGGGGGAGAAGGGGGCTACCCAGGACCCGCCCTCTTCAGAAATCCTCTTTCTCTTCTCCGTCCCTTCTGCCTTCCTTCCTTCCTCAGACAATTACCGAGTACCTACTAGGACCCAGAAACTTGGGAGACAGTGGTGAATGGAACAAAAAGGCTCCTGTCCTCATAGGAGTTTCATTCTAGCGAATTTCCAATGAACAGATACATCATGCTGTATCAGATGCTAACAAATTCCCATAAAGGAAGAGAAAGCATTGTAGAGGGTGGCGGGCTGTGTGCATTACTGCAGGAGGTGAGGGCAGGCTTCTGGATGGGGTGGCATTTGAGCAGAGAACTGGAGGAAGTGAGGGCAGGAGTCTCAGAGTCGGCATCCTCCTCTGATCCATCCAGAGCTGCTCCCCTTGTCCTGAGGGCAGCTGACAGCCCTTCTCAGATGACCCAGCCGATGCTGGCTGCAGTGAGGGTCCTTGGCCAGCTCCTTAGGTGTGGACCCATGCAGCGAGGTCAGGGGGATCAGCTCTGCCCGCTGGCCCGCCCTGTAGCCGGCCACGAGGGTGTTTGCAGAAGGAAGGGTGGGGGTTTTTAGTTGATTAGGGTCCATGTGCTCAGGCCCTGGCTTGAAGGGAACCTGGCTGGGTGCCCAGGGGGTGAGCTGTTGGCTCTTGGTCTCCCTGAGGGGGGGATGGGGCTATTTGTACTCCACCCCCAGGCCCTGGCAGCCAGCTCAGGGCTGCCTGCCACAGCAGAGGCAAGGCCAGCTTCCAATTTCATGAGGAGTGTGTCTGGAAGTGGGCCTTGCCATGTTTGGGGTGGGGGGAGTGAGAACATTTAAAAAAAAAAAAAGACACCACCTTTTGACTGCTTTTTTTTATAGGTTCCCAGGGCTTTTTTTCCACTGTGTCTGTTCCCATGCCTGTAAGAGATATTAAGGAAGACGCAACAGGGCGGGGTGTTTGCGGGGCAGAGGAGGTGCAGGGGCTTGGGGAGAGGGCGGGTGGGGGATCAAAGTTATCTCCATTTCATCAACATCTGTTTCCACTCAGCAAGTCTTTGCTGCGCATCTCCTGCATGGCCAGGCCAGGGCTGGATGACTCTGTGGTCCTACGGGAGTTGCGTGCAGAAGGGACCCCATGTCTCGTCCGTGGTGGTGTCCTGAATGCCTAGCAGAGAGCTTGGTGTGCCCTAGTAGGGTATCGAGCCCACTTGGGGGCTGAGTATTAGGGGCCTGTGGACTAGTTGTGGGGACGAGACCAATGACAGGCAGCCCGCCTATGTGGTCCTGTAAGGGATGAGAGTTTGCAGAAGTGCACTGGAGAGGGGAAGAGCCAAGCCTGGGGCAGGTGGTCCTGGAAGCACTGAGGGGGCCTTTCCTAGAGTCGCGGCAATGGTTGCTTAGGCCAGACTTGGGGCAGAGATGTCCCTGAGTGCCAGGCTAAGGGGACAATGGAGAGCCATGGAAAGTTTTAGAGTTGGGTGGGAGAAGATGAAGGGGCTGTTTGTGGCTCCATGCCTCGCTCAGGGCACCTGCCTGTTTCCCCTCTGCCAGTTCATGGCTCATACAGCCTCAGACTCGCAATCTTAAAGGCCTACCCTCAGCATCTCCCCCTGCAGCAGCTGCTTCTCCACCAGCCCTCAGGAGTTGTACGGAATGTGCTTGAGTGTCTCTCGTGACGAGGTGCCCTACCACCCTACACTGTAGAACACAGATTGCAAAATGATGACCTGCAGGCCATCTGTCTTTCAGGCTGGCCTTGTGAGACTGCCAAGTGACTAAGATTAAAAAAAAAAAAAACTAATCCCCAACATTTAAATATTGGATCTTGCACCCAGAAGTAGAAATTGCCTTTGGCTAATCTTGAAATGAGAAGATCTGGCCACGCTGGGTGCACGTTCTCTAATGGCCAGGCTTGGCTGAAGCTGAGGAGCAGCTGCCTCTTTATTTATTTTTTTTTAATTTTTATTTATTTATGATAGTCACAGAGAGAGAGAGAGAGAGAAAGAGAGAGGCAGAGACATAGGCAGAGGGAGAAGCAGGCTCCATGCACTGGGAGCCCGACGTGGGATTAGATCCCGGGTCTCCAGGATCGCGCCCTGGGCCAAAGGCAGGCGCTAAACCGCTGCGCCACCCAGGGATCCCAGCTGCCTCTTTAGACAGAGTGTGAGCTCTCCGGCTTTCTGGAGTCTCCACCGCTTCCCTTTGTGCCCACCACACTTGCCCCTTTGTTTGTTTGTGGAAACTGCCTGGCACCTGCAGCCGTTGGGGCTTATGAAATAGGCCTGGCATTTCAGCCAGTCACATGTGGGTGCGAATTCTGACCGTGCCATTCTCCAACTGTGTGGTCAGTTGACTGAGCCAAGCCTCAGTTTTCCCATCTGTAAAATGGGATCATGGCTCTCACTTCATAGAGTTATTGTGAGGATTGAATACCGTGATTTACAGAGTTAATGTGATCACAAGAAGAATGTCTGGACAGTGTGGACAGTTATAAGTGGCAGTTCTCATTTTTATTTTTATTGCTTTACTCCCTGGATTGGGATTGCTGAGGCTCTTCCTGCATGGAGTCTTCCCGACCTACATAGAGTAAGGAGTACTTGGGCCTTGCATTTGCACGGCCCTGGATATTCCAAGCCCTTTTGTGCTGACTCACTGAGAATACTCATGGTGCCCTCTGTCCCTCCCCATCCCCAGCTCACCAGCCGTGCCACTTCCACTTCCTTTACTCTTGTTCTGCATCTCCTCCGTGGACTGTCTTCATGATCAGGATGCGGGGCCTTGGTCAGCAGTGACTCAGTCTGTCTCTGTCCCCATGCCTGGGGCAGGAGGGCTCTGCAAGCTGAAGTTTGCCAATCCCAGCACAGTCAGCTCATTTAGCCTTTCTGAGCCTCTGTTCTACAGTGCCTGCAAAATGGGGCTAAGAAGATCTACTTTGCAGGGTCAGTGTGAGAATTAAATGAAGTTGAGAGAGCACCTAGAGCCACTGGTACTCAGTGAGGGCTAATCTCTTCTGTCCCCACCCCCTCCCCATGCCACAGTCGCTCAGGAATCCGATCAGTTGTGTAATTCTGATCAGCTTTGGAGCACCTACTGTGTGCTAGGAGCCCTGGCGGCAGCTGCTGGCACATGGTGATGAATCTGAGCAGCTCCTGCTTGCAGGGAGCTCCGGGAGTGCGTCTGGCATGCCCACGCTTCTGCATCATGACGATTAGATGCCCTTCCCCAGGGCACAGAGGAGGGCTTTGGGGCAAGTCTCAGCTCTGCCCAAATGGGAGAGCCGCATGGGGCCAGGAGACATGGTAAAGAGTGGGTCTCTCTGCAGGGGACCAGGGTGGTAGGTGGCCAGGGTGCCGGGAGAACCGTGTTCTGGAGGTGAACAGGGCTTCTTCCTCAGGACTCTGGACACAGCCCAAAGCCTGCTCCACATTCCCTGCAGGCCAGGGAGGCTGGCTAGGTGAGCACGGCTCAGCCTTGGGCGCGTCTGCCTGGTGGGGCCTTCCCCTGCCCTCTCCTCGGAGCCCGGCTGGGGGTACCAGCGATGTCTGCTGGGAAACATCCTGGTGGCAAGCATGGGCTGGGAAAGCTGTGGAAAGGCCCTCGGACTTTTAGGAAGTCCCTGGACAAAAACCGCTGTGTTCCAGCAAGTGTTTTGCATTTTTTATTTTTCTGTGATAGGAAAACCATGCCACTGGATTTCCTCTGGCAGTTCTTTCCTTCTCAAAATGTGCACTGGAATTCTGGGAGGGGGTACTGCACGGGCTTGGAATCAGACTTTGGCCTGAGATCTTAGGGAGTGTGTGACGCAAAAACATGGAATGAGCTGACAGCTATGGTAGAGTCCCAAGTGTCTGGCAGGAATCGTATCAATATTGTAAAGATATAAAGTGATAAGATCAGGTATTACGTGCTTACTGTGTGCGAGCTCCGTGTTAATCTTTTTACATGCATTCCCCCTTTTGATTCCCATGACCACAGAGGAAATGTGATAATGCCCACTTTACAGCTGGGAAGACTGAGGATCCAAGGGGTTCGGTAGTGCCCAAATAGCAGAGTTGGCAAGTCTGATTCCTGCACTGCCCACTTAACCCCTGAACTGTTACTGCTTTAATGACTCAGCTGTTCGGTGAGGAAGGTCACTAATGTTGGTATTTCCCAATGAGGTTCAAAGAAATAAAGTGATTTGTCCAAATTTATACAAGGGAATGTTTGGTGGAACTGGGACTCTGATTACTTTGACTCCAGTCCTCTGGAGGAACTGCACTGGGGACAGTGGATCGAAGTGCTTTTGAATGGCAGTAGGAACTAGACAAGTATCTCAGTCAGTTCTTTGCTCTAGGGCTTTCAGTAGCTCCTGTGTGCCAGGTGGTGAGCAATAACCTTCTGGAGGGGGATTCTAGATCCCAACAATTCAGTGTCCCCTTTGCACTCACCCTGCCATCTGCACCTCGATCCCCCACTGCAGCCCCACACAAAGGCTAAATCCATCTTTGGAGTCCCTGTGGTGGGCTCATAAGGCACATGGCACAGGACGATGACCTGCTTTCAGTCTTGTCTTTTTTTTTAAGTTTTTAAAATTTTAAATATTTTATTTATTTGAGAGAGAGCATAAGCAGGAGGGAGGGGCAGAGGGAGAGGGAGAAGCAGATACCCTGCTGAGCAGAGAACCTGATGTGGGGCTTGATCCCAGGACCCTAAGATCACGATCTGAGCTGAAGGCAGGTGCTGAAACAACTGAGCCACCCAGGCATCCCTCATGCCTTCCCTTTTACACACATGTGCACACAGCATAGCAGAGACCTCAAGTCCCCTAGGCAGAGAGGCTGAGTCGTCTTTGTCTTTGTCTCTTCACTCTGCTCCCAGCACAGAGCCTGGCACAGAACACTCACTGCACACATATATTTAGAGAACAAATAAACACGGGAGTGAATTAGTGGGGAGTGTGTGTGTGTGTGTGAATGAATGAATGAATGAATGAATGAATGAGAGAAGGAATGGATGAGTATGAATCCTCTCCCAATACCATTTCCAATACAAAACCCAGCCAGGGCCTTTTGCCATCCACAGGTGCAGGCTCTGGGAGGGGGGCCAGGGGTGAGCACTGAACTCTTTACCTGAGGCCTTTGTTTTCTCTCAGAAAGGTAACCCTGAAAATTTGCATCTTGATTTATAGTTCACAAACCATACTAGCAGTCACCATCTCATTTCCCTTCATGAAGGAGAAGAGAGGTGAGGTAAGGTACGTAAGCACCCAGCACACAGAGGGTGCTGGGCAAATATGAGGTTGTGTTTCCTTCCAGCTCAGGATACCCACGTGGTGTGGGAGAGACGGTCCTATGATCGAGAGGCAGCCAGGGTCTGGAGCCCATTTGGCCATTAGATATCCTGCCCCAGCCCCTTCCCGGAGTGGCCGAGGGAACTCGTGGACAGCTGCTGAGGAACAGAAGATGACCAGAGCTTGGCTCCAGCATCTCCCAGGTGCCAGGTATTTTAGATGCAGTACTCATGATTCCTCAAGACCTTCCTGTGAAGCAAGGATTATGATCTTCACTTTATTATTTTTTAAAGACTTTATCTGACAGAGCACAAGCAGGGGGAGCAGCAGAGGCAGAGGGAGAAGCAGGATCTCCACTGAGCAGGGAGCCCAGTGGGGGCTCGATCCTAGGACCCTGAGATCATGACCTGGGTAGAAGGCAGATGCTGAACTGACTGAGCCACCCAGGCGCCCCAGTGACCTTCACTTTAGATGGAATCCCTCAGCTCCTGGACTCATCCACCTACTCAGTGTCTGAGGATGTCAAGTGTTAAGTGGCTTGCCTAAGGACACTCCATCTGAAATGTAAAAGCAGGGAGTAAGGTCCAATCTACCTGACTCCAGACTGTTGTCTCTTCTGCACAACTCCTGGGAATTTCCTCTGTGATGGATTAATTAGTTCAACCAATTCTTTGTGATTCTCTTGTAAGGGGACACAATGATACAGAAGATACACTGGTGGCTCTCACTGTTTGTATGCCCAGGTGACTGATTTGGGTCTTTTCAAGAAACTTAGTGATGAGCCAAGCATCTATTTGGATAAAGTACCCTCTTAGGCTAGTGAGGGACACAGAGGTAGGGTGGGGGATGAAAGAGTTGAGAACGTTGAGTCAGGTGCAGGCCCAGCCTTGGTGTTAGGTTGGTTTTAGTCTATACCCTGAAAGATACCCAGTATTTCACTTGTAACAAGAAAGGAGAGAACGTAGACTGTTGAGAGCACTTTGCCCACCCAGGAGAATGAGCCTAAAAGAGGCAAAGAATATTGAGAGCAACATGCATATCCCCTTCTTTCTATGAGACTCTCTCTCCCTTTCTCTGCCTGGTGAAATCCTATTGTCCAGTGAGCAGAATCAAAGTGTGTTCAGACACCGGAGAATGATGAACTGCATTCTGGTCAAGGGAGACTGTATGTGATAGAGCCTAGGAGCACAAAGAACATGTGCTTTTGTGCATTTGTATCAGTTAGCTTTTCCCTCTGTAACAAGCCAGTCCAAAACTTAGTGACTTAGCAACCAACATTTATCATTTCTTAACATATTTTGTTGGGCTGCTGAGTATTCTTCTGGTCTGAACCAGCTTAGCTGTAGCTGGATTGTTAGGATGGTATTACCTGCATGTTTTGTTCTCAGCCGGGCTCCCCTCCTATCTGGGCCTTATCCACAAGGAATCTAGCTGGGCTTTGTGAGCACAGTGGCAGAAGGTGCACACAGCAAAAATGGAAGGGCAAGCCCAACGCACCATACTTTTTTCCAAGCCTTTGCATGCTTCATATTTGCTAATGTCCTATTGGCCAAAAAGAGTTACATGGCCAACTAAGATACAATGGGTAGAGAAATCAGCTTCCCTTCTTCTTGGAAGGAGCTACAAGTCACCCTGCAGGAATGGAAGAACCTGTGGGTGAGAAATCTCGTGATGTTTGTGCATATGGCAGGTGGTAGTGAGGAGGAGACAGAAGCACATCCTGATGGGCTTTGAATGCCAAATAAATGGATTCCAACTTTGTTCTGTAAGAGATAGGAGTCCAATGAAGGGATTCAAGCAGAGGGGTGAATACAGAGTCAGCTTTGCATTTCAGGAAGCACATTCTCATGGCTGTTGAGAAGGCTGGTTGGGAAGGAGGTAATATTCAAAGCAAAGAACCAAGTAGTTCATCCATAATTTAGGAACAGCTAAATTCCTGTTTAGCTCCACCTTCCTCTGAAGGTGGAGCCATGACCTGCTTATGTTTTCAGCCCCAGTGTCCAGCACAGTGCCTGGATTAAAGCAGGGGGTCAATGAAGACTCAAATGAATGTTGGAAGACTACATCCTATGGGTTGTCAGATCCCTTAGAGGTGGGGATCCCAGAGCTCTCCTGATAGGCAGGAACAGATAGGAGAAGAATGAATAGGTGGGTGTGACTTTTTAGAGATTGGCTCATTTCAGCCAAGTCGATGAAGGCTGGGTGCCGAGTCAGAAACCAGGCATAGAGAATTGGGATGCATGCCTCTATCTTTAATCATCTCCTTCATGCCAGGGAGGTCTTCTGAGTTCACCCTGGGTAACTTACTTCATTCAGCAGGGGCTCACCTTCCAAATTCTATAAAATGGAGATGGTAACTCCAGACACCAGGCGATGCCCAGCATATATTTTGAGGAGAAACTATGAAAGAACCTCACTTAAAGGGCAGCCATTACTCGTGCCTGCTCATCATGGTTGAGTACCATTGGACAACCCTACCTGTGTCAAGGGCATGCTGTGTTGGAGCAAATACTTTTCCTTAATGGAGCAATTTCCCATTGGGGACTCCGTGGCAATGATGCTCAATGCTATTGCTGTTCTGTGCTTCCAAAGCATGTTAGTCTTCCTAATGAGATAATCTACTTAATGTCCTGGTGATGTCAAGTGCTATTATGCCCATTTCCCAGATAATGGATATCCCTTTGGAGGTGGTAGTGATTGGCAGGGGAAGTCTTGGCAGAGGCTAGGACAGAACCCAGAAACCTGAGGGCTGCTCTCTCAAGGTCACGGCCGTTCTCTAGGATAAACTCCAATAAAGGCTTCTCATGTTTACTCAACTCCAGTGCTGACCAGTTTCTCAGAGTCCTTTCTCTCCAACAGCCATCTTTGTGTAAAGAGCTGAAAAGCAAATGTTCCAATTAACGAAAAGGCTGTTCCATAAAAGGGATTTGGATGAGATCAAAGGGTTTATAACAGGGACAGGCCTGCGAGCTTTGAATGCTGTGTTTTTCTAGCATGTGCTGTAATTAATACATACATTTATACATAATATATACATATTATACATAATGTGCATATTAGTGACCCAATGCACAATTCATATGTTAATGTTATTAATTGCATATTACCTAGGCCACTTAATGAACATTACATAGGTTTTTAATGAGTATAGTTATTATAATTGAATTCAATTATGTTCCTGCTATGCATATGAAGTCGATAGAATAGCTGTGCCCCTCGGGGTCTAAGCGAAAGGAAACAGGTGTTTGTTGTGAGGGCAGTTGTTAAGCTGGAGCAGGGGAAAGGGAGAAGCCAAGGGCCAGGGATGACTTGCTTGGCTTGGCCCTTTGTGGGGCCCAGATGGTGGTGCACAAAGCAGGGTAAACAGCAGACAGTGTATGCACAAAGACAGGATCTCCTGCTGCCTCTTTGCTGTGGGTTTGGGACCGGGTGCAGGCCTGGAGCTCTGAGGCCAGCCACACCCACGCTGTAACAGGACACTTTCTTCCTGGCTGACCCAAAGCCTGAGGGTGGTTGCATCACTTCCTCTGGCACTATGAAGACCACGTGATTCAGGCATCTGGGCTTGCCAGGGATGCTGGCACGAGAAGCCCAGGGCCAGTGTGGCTTCTTTTCTCCAGAATCTGTATCCAGAGCAGAGAGGTGAGCTGGTGTAGTGGCAGTTGCTGCCGTTACTGTTGCTTACATGGACCAAGTGCTCTCACCTTCCAGAAGGGCAGCCTCAGGTGTGGGGAACTGGGGGATGAAGAGGCATTGGTGGTCCAGACTCTTTACCTTCCCAGGGAAAGGAAGAAGCAGGTGGCTCAGATGTGATGCACCTGCCATGGGCTGGGTACTACTGATGTTACCTTTTTTTTTTTACTGATGTCACCTTCTTCTTCTTCTTCTTCTTCTTCTTCTTCTTCTTCTTCTTCTTCTTCTTCTTCTTCTTCTTCTTCTTCTTCTTCTTCTTCTTCTTCTTTTTAAGATTTTTATTCATTTATTTGAGAGAGAGAATGCGCACAGCAGGAGAGTGAGAGGGAGAAGCAGACTCCCTGCTCTGTAGGGACCCTCAGGATCCTGGGATCATGACCCAAGCTGAAGGCAGACACTAAACTGACTAAAGTACCCAGGTGCCTCCTGATGTTACCTTCTTTACTCTTCAGAGGGTAAGAGGCAGAAGTTCCCATTTGTTGAAGTGGTACTCAAAAGAGATTAGACATTTGCCAGAAGTTTCTCTCTTTTTTTCTCACACACACAGACACATGCCACAGCTAGCTGGATGTAGGGTCAGGATTTGAACTCAGGCCTGTTTTACTCCAAAGGCTATAGCATCCAGTTGATTGCATTGCATCAGTACACTGTTGTGATCCTGTTTTTTCTTTTTACTTTTCAAAATCTTTAGTTTTCAGTCGTTAAAAAAAATTTACTTGGGATATAACTGACATAACATGTTAGTGTCACGTTTATAACTATGATTTGATGTTTACATATATTACAAAATGATCACTACAATAAGTCTAGCTAAACATCCATTACCTCCCATAGTTATAAATTTTTTGAGTGTGATGAGAATTTTTAAGATTTAGCAAAATTCAAATATGCAATACAGTATTATTAACTATAGTTGTCATGCTGTATATTGTATCCCCATGGAGTGACTTACTTTGTGACTGGAAATTGGTACCTCATGGCCCCTTCATCCATTCCCCCTTCTGGCAACCACCAATCTGTTTTATGTGTCTATGAGCGTATTGCTTAATTATTATTATTATTATTATTATTATTATTATTTGACCCATAAGTAGTGAGTTCATATGGTATTTGCCTTTCTCTGACTTCTTTCACATCACAATGTCCTCAAAATCCCTCCATGCTGTTGCAGGTGGCAAGATTCCTTTCTTTTTTATGGCTGAGTAGTATTCCTTATGGAATACCATGGGTTCCCTGGATTCAGTGGATAGGTAGCACATCTTCTTTATCCATTCATCTATCGATGCTGTGGTCCTATTTTTAAAGGTCATTCTAGAAGTTTGTGCTAAGATAATGATGGAAGGAAAAGCTTGGATAGAGAGCAGACAGCAGGATAGAGAGAAAGAGAAAGAGGGGAAAGGAAGGACTTTAAAAAATCACCAAGCGAGAACTTCCATCTTTCCGGTAAAACTTCTTGCAAATATAGGTTTGCATGTCTCCTCTTCGGCCTCTCTCTTTCTGTGCTCATTGACCGCCGATTTGCTAATGTTAGGCTGGCCAGGAATATACTTTCTATTTAGAACGCGAATGCCGCCAGATTTGGGCCCCGGCCTGGGGACTGACTCACTTTTGCTGGGATGACACATCTACTGCGCATGCTTCACAATTTTCAGAAACACCAGATTTATTTCTGTCAATAACCGGAGCCTCACATCGCTGTCCACCTAAGGCCACACTCTGAGGCATTGCTATTTTTTCCCCGGGGGCCTAAATGGATGGGAAGACTTCCCATGCTGGAAACATCACCCTCGTTTGTAAGGAGAGAAAGTCTGGCCAAGAATTGCAGTGTTTTTAACCAGAATTTGGCTGGCTTTCAACAGACACCCTGCCAAGGCTGTACCAGCCAGAGGGATGGCTGTGAGTGCACACAAGGGGGTTTGAGACTTGAAAACAAGGCAAAGAAAAAAAAATACAGACAGCAGAGAGGGAGGAGAGAATGGGGGGAGGGGGGTTAAGTATGTTTGAAATGCAGGAAAAGAAGAGGAAGAGAGGGGCTTTAAGAAGACAAAGGTGAAGAGGTAAATAAGAAAGGAAGGATTGGGAGACAAGGAGGAAGGGATGAACTCAACTTAACTAATCAGCTATTATGCGAGTACTGAGCGTTGTTTGTGGCGTTCCACACATCACCTCACCTGTCATAACCACTTGGTGGTAAGCATTCCTAACCTTTGTCATTGTTCATGAAGAAGGAAGGAGCCCAGGAAGCTGGAATACGATGCCCTAGTTTGTGCTTACAGTACAGGTCAGAGTGAAGATTTGGACCCCTGGCCCTCTGGCTCCTCAAAGCCCAGAGGACTCCGCCGGTGATCAGAGGACATGATGGGAGGGCCTATGATCTGGAAGGCCCGCAACAGTCCCCTCGAAGGGGGTTGTTTACACACTTAGATGTTAAGTGCTTAAGACTTGAAGGGCCTGCCACATACACAAGGCTCAGGATTCAGAGCTATCTGGAAACTTTCTCCAGGGTAAACAAAAACAACTACTTTGGCTGTTTTGCCAACAGATCTCTCTCCAAAAAGAAAAGGAAAGGAAAAGGGAAAGTGATGCTGTTTTTCCCCCCTCCAAAGTAAAGGTTACAACAACATTTTCTTTGAGCTGATGTGAGCGCAGCCAGCAGACATTTCTTTGGTAACCATCTCCATGTGTCCGTGTGGAAAGTACCTTGTAGTGACTAAGCATGAGTTGAGGTGATTCACTTGTCACCCCGCTTAGGGACTTCGGTCTGATTCTGGCAGCCACAGAATGTTTTCATTGGTTTCTGACCTGGGGACTGCCCCCCGCCCCCCCCCCCCCCCCCCCCCCCCGCCCCAAAGGCGCAGGTGCCTGAAAATGTATCCTTTCCTTTGCTGGCAAGCTGAAGACCATGGGGAGGGGATGGAAAGTTTTCTGTACCCTATCAGGTCTTCTAGGAAGTCTTAGCTGCTGACTTCCTCTGTAGCTGAGAAGTGGGGGTTGGAGGCAGTGTTTGAAGTGAAATGAAGTTTGTTTACTGAGAAGCCAGGATATACACTGGGAGTTCTCTCTTAGATCCTCTTATTCTCCCTCCTAGTAATCCAGGGGGCAATTTTTGCTTTTCTTCCTTATTCAAACTGATGGAAGCCTTACAGGACCTTACAAGGAATTAGGCCTGAAAGTTCTCATCCATGTGGCCCAAGAACACAGGGTTGGTAAAGGGCCTGAAGCCAGAGTTATCCTCAGGCCATAGGCATGCCCAAATGGGACCAGCCCCTACCCAGTGTCATGCTGCTTAATAATTCTTTACAAAAGTAAACTTTTCCTTAAAATCAAATTGTTTTAGCTCTTTTGGGCTGCTGTGACAGCTCTGGAGCCTGGGAAGCCCAAGATCAAGGCACCAGCAGATTCTGTCTGGTGAGAGCCTACTTCCTGGTTCACAGATGGTTGTCTCCTTGCTGTGTCCTCACATGGAGATAGGGGTGAGGAAGCTATCTGGCTTTTTTTTTTTTTTTTAAATATAAGTGCACTTACTTCAGTAGCTTCTCAAAGGCCCTGCCTCTAAGTATCATCACTTAGGGATTACGCTTCAGCATGTGAATTCTGGGGTGACACACTGAATGTTTATTTCAGTGTACGGGATATATACATGCAGGAAAGGGCACATGTTGTGAGTATATAGCTTGGGAAAGTTTCACAAACTGAATATAACCTGTAGCCAAGACCCAAATTGAGAAACAGCATCACCTGTGCTAGCTTATCTTCAAGATGGTGCCTTGATCATGTCCTTCCCATGTACATGTACATTGCACGCCATTTCCCCGGGGTAGTAGAATGTATTCCTCTTCTCCTCTTGCATTTAGATTGGCTTTAGTGACTTCTTTGATCAAGGGAATGAAGTGAAAATGATGCCAAGGCTAGGTTATAAGAAATCTTGGCGCTTCCTCCTGGGTGTCTCTCTGAGAGCTCTGAAACACAATGTAGGATGTCTAACTACCTAGGAACTACAGTGTCAGAGAGGCCACATATACATACTCCTGTTGAGAGTTCCAATAGGGCCTAGACTTCTGGTGATCCCTGTCAAAGCACAGAACTTGTTAGGACAGATCACTAGTCCATCTGTTAGTTGAAGACCACTGAGTGGTCTCCATCAAAACCACATGGAACAAAATCACCCAGCTGAGCCTTGCCTGAATTCCTGACCCACAGACTCATGAAATATCAAGAAATGGTTGTTGTTTTAAGCCTCTAAGTTTTGGGGTAATTTATTAGGCAGTAAGAGATAACCAAACATTATTAATTGCTACAGAAGCCCCCTGGTGACCCTTTCTTGTCACAATATTCCCTCCAATGGGAACCATAGTCCTGACTTCCTATACTATGGAGTAGTTCCATCTGTTTATAATAATTATACATGTCATTTTCTGGTGTCTCGTCAGTTTGGCTCAATGTCATGTTTATGACATTCTTCCCTGGTGTTGCGTGTAGCTACAGATCATCATTCTTGTAGCTGTATTCCATTGTGTGAATATATTTATTTATCCATCCTACTGTTGATAGACATTTGTGTTATTTCCAGCTTTGGGCTATTAAGAGTAGCATTGCTATGAGCATTCCCATGTGTGCATTTCTGTTGGATATAAACCCAAGAGAAGAACCACTGGAGAATCACAGCCATTGCCACGGCAGGTTCCAAATTAGGGGTAGTACTAATTTGTACTCTTATCAGCCGTGGTTGCTCCACATTCTCCTAAGAATTTGCTATTTACTGTCTTTTTCCTTTTGTGTTTGAGAAATGATAAAATTTCTAATGCATAAGAAATAGCAGGGCTATCCACCTGCCAATGTGGCATCTGAGACATGCAGGCTAAAAGCAGAAAAACTGAGTTTCCCTTGACCCAGATGGAAAAGAATGTTACAACTCTTCATTCACGTCCAAAAAGAAGGTTGCTGGGCTCAACTTCCACTCTCCTCATTCATCTGGAGGGTTTCAGCTTTGTATGTCAGGCTCACTGAAGATGGGATGGAGGAAGTGATTGGGATTCTGACTGTTTTCTTCATTCTTGGGCCATGAGTCATTTCCAGGCCACGGGGTACTTGGAAGAAGGTGAAGCAAAGCATGGCAGTTGGGTTTATTCTAGGGCAATCAGATAGTTAGGTCATAAAGACCTGATCAGGGGGTTTAAAACTTTATCTGCTGATCCTCCATGACTCACAAATTTGCTTCCTAATTGATGTGACAAGACATGTGGGCACACTGAACTCAGAATTACAAGGAAAAAAACAAGAGTGTGTGTGGCTGATTTGGACAGATAGATTGACTCATGGCAACTGAGAGAAGTGCAGGTCTCCAGTAGCTAACTTGCCCCAACTCCAGTGGAATCACACGTTTTGAAAAATGGCTGGAATTCAGTGTGATGCTTAGCTTTCTGTCACCTTGGCTAGGCTGTAGTGTCCATTTACTTAATCACACACGGGAATCTAGGTTACTACTGTTGAGGTTTTTGTAGATGTGGTTAACATCTATAATCAGTTGGCCTCAAGCTCTTGAGAATGTAGGTGGGTCTCATCTAATCAGTTGAAGGCTTTAAGCACAAAAACTACAATTTCCCGAAGAAAGATAAATTCTGACTCAAGACTACAGCAGCGATTTCTGCCTGAGTTTATAGCTTGCTTTATGGATTTTAGAGTATGTATACATATCCATCCATGTATATGTGTCTATATACATATGTGTTTATATACACATAGAGATAAATGGATGCATGAGTGGTTAGATGGATAAAGGGGTAGATAAGTAGATGGATAGATGTTACTAGCTTTGTTTTTCTGGAGAACCTTGGTCGATATATACAATACAAATGAAATTAAATAATGCAGAAGAAATTCACAGATATTTGATTAAAGATCAGCTTATCCTAAGGTTCTACAGTGTCCTTGGAATGGACTCCTGAGGGTGAGTCTGATTATTAAATACCTGCTCTGCTCAGCTTGACTCAATTGTGAGAGAGATAAAGGTGAAAACCACCACCCCACAGCTTCTGAGGAAAAGTTTACAGTGATAGTTGGAGATGCCTATTGAATTCTGTAGCCAGACTCTGGACCATGGTTAGCCCTTGTCTGCTTCTATGAGAATCTGTCTTCTTCATGATTTGACTAAAATCATGACTGAAAGTAGCTCTCTGTGATGTTATTGGGAGTCAGAACTGAGTGGTCCTCCATAGTCACCTGCCTGTCCTAACCATTTATTCTGACCCCAGCATTCTCGCCTACTTAGAACAGGGACCAGTACTAGGCTTACAGTCATGGTCTTATATTTTGTTCTTTTATAAATAAAATCAATAAAATAATTCTTTTTGAAAAAATCAGCCATTTTTATTTATTTATTTTTAAAGATTTTATTTATTTACTTTAGAGGGAGAGAGTGTGGGGGCAGGGAACAGAGGGAGAGGGACAAGCAGACTCTGTGCTGAGCAGAGTCTGACCCAGAGCTTGATCCTACAACTCTGAGATCATGATCTGAACGAAAATCAAGAGTCAGATGTTCAACAGACTGGGCCACTCAGGCACTCCTCAATAAAATAATTCTTAAAGATAATTTTTATTAATAAGTAAAAAATAATATTATTTCTATATAAATAGCTGGTCATCTTTGCTCTAAAATAGTCAGTGTGGATCCATACATGGGTTTCTGAGATGTAGCTCGTGATTGGCAAAACAAACAAAAATAAATCGACCAGCCTCATGTGTTTTGTGCCAGATGTCACCGTCTCAGGCTTCTGATAACCCCGCATTGCAACCTTGGATGGGTCACTTAGCCCCTATGTACCTGAGTTTTATAGATGCCAGGGCAGGGAAGAATTTATGAGGTCATCTCACCTTGATATTAATATGGCATGTTTGATATCTCTTGGCATATTGCCTCACAGAAATATAAAGCATCAAACATCATTAAAGGATCTGCATACCAGGCCCTGTGCCCATATGCACTGGGTCATGGACCCCAATGCATCTAGCTTTCCATAGAAAAAGTGATCATTGTCATCTATGATTTTAATACTAGACTGGACAATCTCGGTTTTGCTTATTGTCTGCCTACCTTGGGGAGTTTTTATACACAAATCAATATCAAAATGCCTTACACACCCTGTGACGGGCATATGTATTCACATGTAAACACATAAATAAGAGATATCTGTAGACATTAGAGGACATTCTTGGTACAGAACCAGGACCTAGAGCTCCTACCTTTCAGAGAGAATGGGCAGGTTCAGTCTACTATGAAGAATCTGACAAGCCCCAGGCTTCTGGTCAACTTGGGCAGGGTGCTCCCACAGATCCTCACGGGAGGTGGCAGTACCCCTTTCATGAAGAACCCACAAAGCCCCCCATCTCCTGTGGGATAAAACTCTGACTCCTTAGCTTGACATCTAAAAGGAGCTGACAGCTTAAGAGGGTAAACAGACATAAAGTTACCATGCACAGTGGTGTCTGGGGTGAAGCATGTCACTGCTGAGGGAGACTCCGGTGCTCATTCTTCCTTGGCCAGGCTGATGTGGATTTGCCATTCTGAGCCATTACATACAGAGCAGTTGCCCTGGGAAGCCCTTAGGACCCATAAAATCCTGAAGCAAGAAACCTTTGTGATTGTAAGACACTGGGATTTGGGGGGTTGTTTGTTACTGAACCATCACCCAGTCTATCCTAACTATTCTACCTGTGGTATAAGTCTTCTTAAAGACAGAAGGGTTCTGGCCTGAATTGCTGGCTTGGGCGTGAGATAAATGGGTTCTCCTTTGATGTTTCCAGCTGCCCTTCTGTTTCTCAGTATGACAGCCAGGAGGATCTGAATTTAGGAGCTAGGGCCTCTTGTCCAGACTGGCCCAAGAGAGGATCCATTGAAAGTACCCTTTTCAGTGTCATTGTAGACCATGTACACAGAGGAGAGATCTGAGAAGGGCTCTGACCTTGGTCAGGGTTGAAGCGTGTCTGTCCTCAAGAGGGAAGCTGAGGAGGCCTGGTCTCTTTGCTGAGCTGACAACTTCTAGGACTTAGCACCTGTATATTCAAGAGTCTGAGACCAAGATATCTAGGAAACACCCTCGAATGGTTGCAATAGACTTTGCTTGGAGTGTTGGTGTAAGTGGCTCACTCTCCATGTCTAACTGTGGAACCCTGGCCCCTGGAGTGTGTGTGTGTGTGTGTGTGTGTGTGTGTGTGTGTGATTCCTCAAAGTCATTCTCTGAGATTCATCTCATCGTTCCCTTTCACAAAATGGAAACTGAGGTGCTTAAAGAATCAAACCAATGTCATAGGCTCATTCATCAAACAGCTAGAATTCAAAAAGAGGTCTTTGAGTTTGAAAGCTGTGGTTCTTTTTACTACTACATGATTGTAGAAGTGCATTTCAATAGATATTTGTTGGGAACCTCTCTGGGGCAGACCTGAGGTGAACACCAGGCATGAACACGAGCAGAGCTCGCTCCCTGTACTTCATCAGCCCTCAGTGTGTTGGGGGACTCAGGCACATCCGTGACTGATTATAGCAGAGAATGATAGATGCTGCATGTCCTGGGGGGCGGGGGGGGGACAGGCAGAGAGAGCTAGAAGAGTGGCTGTGGGGCCGAGACCTGCAGCATGAGGGGGATTTTGGCAGCTATAGAGAGGAGGAAGGGATTTCACTGTCTCACCCTCAAAGGCACCAAGGCAGGACTTGATGGATAACCAAAAACTGAGCTGGTGTGATGGGGCACAGTAGGCAGGGAATCTAAAATTTGCAAGCAACTGTAGCTCTCTGTTGTGGGGGCCTTGAATGATTTAGATAATTGTAATGCGTCTTCCTTTGGCTTCACGTCCAAGTTACCCCTCTGAGCAGCTTCTGAACCTGCCGAGAATGCTGGCTCAGGGCCACTCACCACCCCAGCTGAATTACCTCTGGCAGCAGCGCCATGCAGGTACCTGATGCCTGCCAGCCACGGCAGCTCTAGAGAGCTGACAACCCCGGAGGCCCTCCATGGAGGGCAGCAGCAGCAATTTTAAAGGAGGAGGTAATTGGCTTTGTTTGGCAAGACTTCTATATGTTCTATGCTGTGCTAGTCACTTGAAGTATTATCTCATTTGATTCTCTCTAGCATCTTAAGTGGAGGATCTAATCCTTCTCATTTTTAGGAGAAACTTGGCCTCACCAGGTTTTATGTGGGTTGCCTTGGGTCACAAGCTCGTTCCTCTCTTTCCCTGGCTCAAGTCTTACTCCCATGGATTTCAGCTAGTTTCAAAATTGAGAGCAATCACCTATGAAATGGGCATATTTCATATCCCCGGAATTTCATGAGAAACTGCAACACTTCTCTGATTCCATTGGTGGGCCTGGTTTTTCCCAACTGCCTTTCCCAGGGACCTGGCTTGCACGGGCGTTTCTAGCAGTCATTGTGCCTGGTCAAGGCACATTACCTCTGTAGCTTCTTCCGGGCTAAGGAGCCAGGGTGCCAGAAATGGTAACTTCTTATTTTTAATCCTGGCCTTTAACCCACAGAAGTCACAACTGGGTTTTGGAGCAGGCTTCCCCAGAATAAATGGAGGAGGGACACAGAGAATTCATTTTTTTTTTTTTTTTGACACAAAGAATTCAAATGGGGAAGTGGTTCAACAAGAAGGAGTCTTGAGGAGCAGGGTTCCTAAGAGCAGGCAGAGGTCTAGGGGAGCCAGGCTGGAGGAGGAGCCGAGGAGGCTGGAGGGGCCTGGTCAGTGTGCAGGGCTTGTGTGCACAACGTAGACATGGCTCCTGAGCAAGGGAACCAAGAGCAGATGAAGGGGGAGGCTGGATTGGAGCCCTGGGAGCAGGAAGTCGGCAAGGACGGTGGCAGGTGGTGTGTTTTGGTTCTGCTTTCAGAAGTACAGCAGTGGTTTGGCTGCAACATCCAAAGACCTGAAAATATGCAAGCAGGCTTTGGGGAAGAGGAGGACCAAGAATAGCAGTAGCGAATATGGGAAGTGCTGAGCTGAGGGCTCTTCAGTAGAGCTGGGGCTTCTTTCTGGAGCCTGTCAGTCTGTAAGAAGAGGACAGTGGTTCTGGGCCTGCGAGGTCATCCAGCTGGGTCTCTTGGTATTTTGCCCAATGTCTTCACTTCCGATTTGTCTACATCAGTTTAATATACTTGGCAACCTTAAGTGGCCATGAAAGAAAAGTTGCTTTTAATCATATTGATTATGTATTCATTTAGTGTGGTTTATTGAGACTTTAGATATGCCAAGTCCCAGTGTTCAGAGTGGAGCTGGAACTCACTCACATTATGTGGTGTGACCAGCACTGAAGATGCACATGCTTGGAGCTGCAGAGCCCAGAGAGGGGAGAGTGGCCTGAAAAGGTCAAGACCATCTTCCTGAGGAGCTGGTGAAGATGTGCACATGAACCTGATGGAAAATGGGGTAAAGGCAGGCCAGGCAGAAGGGCTGCATGTGCCAAAAAGAACTGAAGAGCCAAGCATGACCAGGGAAGAGCTAGGAGGAGGCAAAGATGGAACCAGGAATTTGGATTTTATTCCAGAGGCATTGGGAAGTATAGGTTTCTATGCAAAAGGTAAATGAGATCTTAGTGCTATATTTCAGAATACTGAATTAATAATAATTATAAAAAATAATATTAATTACACGTGATGATGGTGTTAGTAATGCAAATAACAAATCTATCCATCTTACGTCAAAGGAGATGGGAGGCCACTCCCACGATTATCCTGCATTATGTATGCCTCCATCTTAGCAGACTGGAAGGAGAGAAGAAGCAAATTGCCATGTTGTAAACTGCCTATGGACAGGCCATGTGTCAGGGAATTATGGGTGGCTTCTAGAACCTGTGGTTGTTCTCCAGCTCATAGCCATTGAAAACTGGGGTCTTCAGTCACATATCTGCAAGAAGATAAATTCTGCCAACAACCTGAATGAACTTAGAAGCAGAATCTTCTCCAGATGAGAATGCGGCCCATTGGCACCTTGACTGCAGCCCTGGGGGACCCTGAACAGAGCTAAGTCATGGTGGGACTCCTGGCCCATAGAAACTGAAATCGATGTAGTGCTTTCAGCTGCTCACAGAGGAGAATTTGAGAGTCAGAGCTGCTCCAGTGTGTGCCTTGGCCCCTATCAGCCCTTCATTGCATGTTGGTTATTGGAGAGTAAACCTTTTAGGGTCGTAGAAATGGAGCAGGTAAGGGGAAGAGCAAAAGTGCAGAGTCAGATAGGCTTGGTAACCAAATCATGATGCCACCAGGCAGTGTGGCCTGTGTTTGCCTTTCTGAGGGCATGTGTAGTACAGGGGTAATCTTAATCTACCTAGAGTTGCCAAGAGGATTCAAAAAAGATAATGTCTGTGAGTCTTGGCAAAGTCATTTAGCAAGATGACTGGAACACAGCAGATCTGCACCAAAGTGTTGTTTCCTCCATTCTAATCTTTTGCTCAGAATCCCAACTTGGAATACCTACTGTGTGGACTGGCACACAGCCACCACCTACTGCTGGTGGTAAATTTGTCCTCTTGCCTCTCCCCTTACTCCGATATATGTCATATGAGTCCTTGCTCTCCAGAGGCAGCAATATGTTGAAGAAATCATAGCAGTGGGTATTGATCCATGTGAAGCCAAGCTACCGTTTTTACTGCCTGCTTCCGTGTTCCAGGTGTGTTGTTCACTTCAACGGAAAACTGTTACTTGGGCACAGGTAGTTTATTTGGGAGGAGATCTGAGACAGGGAGGAGAAGGAAATATTATCAAGCTAGATACCATTATGGGTGATGAGAGCCCAGTCCCACTGGGGAACGCTGGGTAAGAGTGTAGAACATGACAGGAGACTGTCCCAACTGAGGAGCTAGGAGTCTGGACCAGTCAGTCACAGCAGCCCCACCATCATTGTCTGAGGGCTGCTCCCAGGAACATTGACTCGTTGGTCCCTTGTCTTGCCTTGCATTTGGGCCAACTGCACTTCAACAACCAGAAAGAAAGAAAGCCACACGTGTTCACATCACATTCAGCAGGCTTGGTGTACAGAGGTTAATGCTGCGGCTGTATGGCAGGGCTTCCCATCTCAGTTCCAGGAGTAATACTCTGTAGTAATACTTAGACTTATGAGAATAAATGGTGTAATGCCTGGCACATGGCAGGTGCATGACATAGAACAGTTTCCTCTTTACACAAGTCAATATTTTCCCCAAAGAAAGGTTTATGGGAACTTACAAAATGAGATCTCAGGAGCCCAGACTACCTCTCAGAGGGTGGGGAAAATGGAAGGAATGCAAATATTGCTCCTGCCCTCCTCTATGCCTTTATATGCACCCTCACTGCTGCCTGCCCTGGGCTCACTTGTCTTCTTCATGGTTCCATCTTCCTCATCCAGTGAGGGTGAGGTTGTAGTTCAGTGGTCCAGTCCCGCACACACATTCTGCTCCTGTGGCTGCAAGAGTCACACTGGCCAGTGGAAAGTAGACAACTGCACAGCCTGGTGTGGTCAGAAGTATGCAAGCACTGGAGACAGACAGGTGTGATCCCAACTCAGCCAGCTGTGAGCTGGGTAACTTTAGGAAAGTCCCCTTTTCTCTGCCTTGATCTCCACATCTGTAAAATTGGATAATAATATTGATTCCTGTGCTTGTTTGAAGGGTCATAGAAGATGACAAATAGAGTTGCCATTTTCCACAGTAGTTACCTTTCATAATGTCACTGAAAACATTTAGGAAATGCTGAGCCATTGTTCCTAGGGGAAAATACAGGGTTAGGGGACCAGGAGCCTCTGATCACATTTTCAACAGTGGATCAATGCATAACCTTGCATGTGTATTTCTGTTTTAGCTATACCTGATATTGTTGATTCATCAGCATTGAACTCCTCCTAACAGCACTGTAACTCATGCCCGAAAGAAGCTCATCTAGTATGTGTATTTTCTCTGTAAGGCACATCACAGCCTTCTCATGCTTAGGAACACTAGAGGACACTTCAACACTGTGCCTGGGGACCATTTCAAAAGCAAAATTTGCAACAAAAATCTCCCCAGTGTAAAAACCATGGCATTAAATAGACTTGTCTATGGCATGAGCTCTGAAACAAAAAGGCAGAATGGCCCCTTGTTCAACCTCAACTGGGAACGTGTGTGTGGGGAGACTCTGCACATGCCTATGAATAACCATTGAAGTGCAAAACATGCCTCCAGCGTTGATTTGGGAGTTACAAATAAATCTGAGAGGAGTAGGTGAGTGTGCAAACACAGAATCCAGGAGCTATGAGGATGGACTATACTTTACATTAGGCAGGGCACACACTAGGTGCTCAGTTAAAAAAAATGACAGTTTATTATAATCAGGAACAGCATAAAGTTGCAAAGATCTCTTAGGGGAAACCAGGAATCTGAACATCAGCTCATGCCCAGAATGAGAGGAGGGTGGGAATCTGTGAGTGCAAAGCCCCTTCAATCGATGCTGTAAGGAGGCCCAAGCCTTTTAGCCTCTCTCAGCCAGGGCCTCCCAGGGGGACCAGAAGGTGAAACATCCAGGGATGCATCAGGGGCTCCCTCCTCTGAGGCTGAGGTTGCAGCCCTCTGTTTGCTGGAGACAAGCCCTGCTCAGCCTGGCCCAAAGGCCAGCACCCCATTGCTGGTGAGCATAGGCCTGCATCCTGCCATTGTTCTGACCACGGTGGACTGGACATGAGGAAAATAGGACAGTAGAGAGGGAGGATGTTTCCAAATTGCTGGGTCACAGAGGGGAAAGAGGCTGACCTGCTCTATACCACACACACCCCCTTCCTGATCTCCACCCCCAGCGGCTCTCCCTCCCTCCCGCCCTCCGGTCAGGTGGCCAGAGGAGCCCCAGGGGGTTCTCACCCTTGCTCCTTGCACTTTCCCAGGGTGGGCAGGAAAAGAAAGGGAACTCCCATTCCTCGAGTCTTCCTCTGTGCCAAGCCCACTGCTGGCCACTTTCCACCCGTTGCCTCGTGGGATCCTCCCAGTCACTCTGCAGTGTCCAGAGGACACTAGGTTACAGACGAGGAAGCAGAAACTCGGAGTGGTCCTTGAGCCAAGTAGCTTCAAGCCCAATCTGGATATTTGGCAGTATTAACTTGATTTGAGCTCCAGTGCAGGGTTCCATCAGGGAGACTTTTCAAATAGCATGAAAAGAGTTGCATAAAAGTTAGAACTTCACAGGGGCCCCATAACAATCCTTAAGACCAAATAATAATACTAAGGGCAACAATGCAACCTCTGAGTGCTTTCTGAGTCAAGGATATCATTCTCAGGACTTTACGTAATTTGCTCATCCAGTGTAACCATCTCAGTGGCATTTTGAGGTATGGATTATCATTATACCCATTTTAGAGATGGGGGTGTGGGGCTCAGAGACTTGCCTGATGGCATAGGGGTCATACTGTAGGAAATAGGAGAGGGGCGCCTGGGTGGCTCAGTCGGTGAAGCGTCTGCCTTCAGCTCAGGTCACAATTTCAGGGCCCTGGGATGGAGCCCTGCATCGGCTCCCTACTCAGCGGGGAGCCTGCTTCTCCCTCTACCTCTGCCCCTCCTTTTGCTTCTGCTTTGTTTCTCTTTCTCTCTCTCAGATAAATAAAATATTAAAAAAAAAAAACCCCAAATCTCAGGAGATCAGGGGCTAGAACACAGGCTGATTCCCAAGCTCCCCTCTTACCTCTGTGTGCTGGGGCTGATGTGGGGCCCCTCCTGTCACCTGGGCAACTCCTCCATCTCATTGAGTGCAATGGGTGACAAAGGTTGCCAGGTGCTAGAGCCTCTTCTGGGGGGACGAGGCCGGAAGCCTTCCCAGCGAGGTTGCTGGACCAGAGATGCCGAGCTCCTCATTGCTGCTGCCCTGTCATTACCAGTGCTCTGTTGTCTTCCCCATTCTTACCATGCTCATGGCTACAGGGCTCACAGGGCTCACAGGGCTCCTGCTCATCCCCTATCACCGACGTTCCCACCCATAGTGCTTCCTTTAGGCTCACGCCTTCTCTCCATTAGGCCTTGTCTCCACAGAGAAGGAGCTGCCATCTACAGACTCCTCCTGTCAGCTGGGCCCTGTATTAAGCCTGCTGCCCCCATAGCACGTATTATTATTTTTTAATTTTTTTAAAAGATTTTATTTATTTATTCATGAGAGACACAGTAAGAGAGAGGCAGAGACACAGGCAGAGGGAGAAGTAGGCTCCATGCAGGGAGCCCGACGTGGGACCCGATCCCAGAACTCCAGTATCACGCCCTGGGCCGAAGGCAGACACTCAACCGCTGAGCCACCCAGGCATCCCCATAGCATGTATTATTAACACACTTTTCCAGAAGAGATTGCCTGAGAAAGGTCAAGTCACTCCCCCAAGTTTACAGCAGGTGATTTCTGTGAGGTTGCAGCTGGAAACCTGGGGAAAAATTGCTGAGGGATTTTTAGTTTTAAAAGAATATCATCTGGTTTCTTTTCCCCTCTTCATTCTCCTTCCACCAGCTTGTTCTACAGGTTGTTGCTGGGATAATGTTCTTAGAGGGACTCTGAATTTGGGGCTTCACCTGATGGCCTCCACTATTTTCAATGGCAGCAGTGAACTCTTACACTCAGGACGTGCCCGGATAGCATGTACTCATGGTTCAAATGTATATTTCATTCAGATCTCTTGCAGGGCCAGCCCAGATGCATGAAGCAAATTTTAGCATCTTCTCTCCTGCCCTGATCCTGGGGTGGATGAGGGTAATAGTTGAATTATGGGAGGCAAGGCAAAGGGACATGAGATGCTGGCCTCACAGCTTGCTTTCGTCCTGTGGAAACTGCCCCTTATCAACACTTTGGCTAGAGCAGAATCTTCCCACAGAAACTGCACTCATCACACAGCTTCACATCCATGGAGAGATGGGATGGAGCCCCATGGGTAGGCCAAATCTCATAATCCTTCAGGGCCCTCCTGATGGAGCAAGAGGCAGAGCAAAATCTTGCTTGGCATTGTGAATGGTAAGCTTGAGCTCTGGAGTTGGATGCACCAGAACTTAGTAAAGCACCCACGCTCTGCCAGATATCCTGTGCTCCAAAATGGAGCCAGGAATGTGTTGACATCTACCCTTCTTTTCTCTATTGAGAGTTTGGAGGTCCAGGGGATGGGATGGGGATTAGGAGGACTGGGGCATCAAGAACATAAGGCCTGGCAAAACTAGAAACTATACAGTAGACAGGAAGGGTCTGGCAAGTGTGAGGGCCAGCAGAGGAGAGCAGTGAGTGGGGCCAGGAATTCAGAGAGGGAGCAGGTAAGGGTGTGTGTGGAGGATGGGGGCCATTCCATGAACAAGAAATCCATTCAGTTTGCAGCACATTTTCATAGACCATCATAAGTGTGGTGGGGGTTGGGGGAGTCGGTCCAGCCAAGACTAGAACATGGGACATAAAGGGAAGGCCAAGGTTAAAATGTATGACTCCTTTTCCTGGAAGACAAGTGAAATAAAACATTATACAAGCCTCCCCAGGGCATTAAGATACACACTTCCAATACTTTCCGTATGCTGTGCTTACATATTCATTTTCAAGCAATGATCAGTTTGAAGGAATTTCAACTCCCTGCATTTACAACTAAATGAAATCCATCTTAACCAGTCACCCACCCCAGATGAAAAATGACAATTTGTTTCTAACTTAATAACAATCATCATTAAAGGAAGTTATAATAAGAAATTAATCTTTCCCGGGGCACCTGGGTGGCTCATTCAGTTAAGCATGCAATTCTTGGTTTCAGTTCAGGTCATGATCTCAGGGTCCTGGGATTGAGCCCTGTGTCATGCTTCAAACTCAGGACAGAATCTGCTTGTCCCTCTCACCCTCCCTCTCTGCTCCTCCCCACCGCTCTATCTCAAAATCTTAAAAAAAAAAAAAAAAAGGAAATTCATCATTTCCATTACTGTCTTTGGAACGGCAGGTATGATTTTTTCCTAAGCTTTACAGTTTTCTTCTTACAGGCTAGGATATGTTCTTTTATAAACATGTCAGGAATATCACCTTAGGTTGTCACAGATGTGGTCAAGTCCACCTTCCGCATGTCTGTTCCCCAAGGATGGGATTGCTGGTGGGGTTGGCAGGGATGTCCTTACATCCTTCCCCTTTATAGGGTGGAGTTATTAACAATGAAGTTAACAAAACCAAAATTACTTCTTAAATTACAAATAATTTTGTTTAACATGGATGCAAAAGACAGTCACTGCCTCAATAAGTGGACATGGGTGGGGTATCCATGTGGGGAAGTGGAGTTATGGTGTTGATTCTGGCAGAGTTGGCCCAGCCTATTTGGCAGCCTGGACCATCCTGCCTGAGACAAGTGGAAAGGGCTGGTGGAGACTCCACTCTAAGAGATGTGCTCAGACTCCCAGCTACCTTGATGCTGCCCTGTTCAGCTGGGATTACAGTTGAGGGGGTCTTGAAAATGTTTCCTCTAAAATCCATTTCACAGTTAGGAAGACTGGGACCCAGAGAGTTTCTGGAAAATTTTTCCTTATCCTGAATCCTGATTGTATAACATATTGAAAAAGGAAACAATAGTCTTGGCCATGAAGTTCCCCACATATAAATCCAAATGGTCAGTGAGCAAATGGAAAAATGTTTAACTTCATTGATAATCAAAGAAGTGCTAATTAAGGCACTGGAGTGCCATTTCTTTCCTATTTTAGGGAATTTAATTAAAATACTCAGAATTAGGGGACATGTGAGAGAATGGGCATGCTCATTCATGCCGGGGTCACGTGAACTGATTGGTGCAACATTTCTGAAGGGCATTTTGGCAATACATATCAATATGTGGCAAGACCCTTAAAGATATATATGTAGATAGATAGATAGATGATAGATAGATAGATAGATGATTTTTGACATAGTTAAAATTTTAGGTATTTATCTTTTTTTTTTTTTTTTTTATCATGGTAAGTGTACTCTTTAATGTCCATCCCCTATTTCTCCCTATCACCCTACCCACCTTCCCTCTGGTGAACATCAGTTTGTTCTCTATAGTTAAGTGTCTTTTTCTTTAGTTTGCCTCTTGCTCCTTTTTTTTCCCCTTTGTTCATTTGTTTTGTTTCTTAAATTCCGCATGTGAGGGGATCACATGGTATTTGTCTTTCTCTGACTGACTTTTTTTCACTTAGCATTATACTCTAGCTCCATCCATGTTGTTGCAAATGGCAAGATTTCATTATTTTTTAAGGCTGAATAATATTCGATATTATATATATGTATATATATACACACACACATATACACATACCACACTTGTGTATCTGTTTATCTATGGATGAGCACTTGAGCTGCTTCCATATCTTGGCTATTGTAAATATTATTGTAATAAACATAGGGGTGCATGTAACCCTTTGATTTAGTGTTTTTGTATTTTTTAGATAAATAGCTAGTAGTGTGATTATAGGATAGTAGGTAGTTCTATTTTTAACTTTGTGTTTCCACAGTGGCTGCACCATTTTGCATTCCCACCAGCAATGCAAGAGGGTTCCTTTTGTTCTATATCCTCACCAACACTTGTTGTTTCTTGTGTTTTTGATTTTAGCTATTCTGACAAGTGTGATATATCTTATTATGGTCTTGATTTGCATTTCCCTGATGATGAATGATTTTGAACATCCTTCATATGTCTATTGGCCATCTGGATGTCTTCTTTGGAAAAATGTCTGTTCACGTCTTCTGCTCAATTTTTAGTTGGATTGTTTTTTGGGGCATTGAGTTGTATAAGTTCTTTATATATTTTGGATGCTAACCTTTTATTGGATATGTCATTTGCAAATATATTCTCCTATTCAGTAGGTTGCCGTTTAGTTTCTTTGATTGTTTCCTTTGCTGTATAGAAACTATTTTGAGGGATCCCTGGGTGGCGCAGCGGTTTGGCGCCTGCCTTTGGCCCAGGGCGCGATCCTGGAGACCCGGGATCGAATCCCACATCGGGCTCCCGGTGCATGAAGCCTGCTTCTCCCTCTGCCTGTGTCTCTGCCTCTCTCTCTCTCTGTGACTATCATAAATAGATAAAAACAAAAACAAAAACAAAAACAAAACTATTTTGATGTACTCCCAATAGTTTATTTTTTGTTTATTTCCCTTGCCACAGTTTGATGTCAGGGAGAGAACACTGCCTGTGTTCTCTTCAAGGATTTTTATTGTTTCAGGTTGCATATTTAGGTCTTTAATCCCTTTTGAGTTTATTTTTGTGTATAGTGTTAGAAAGTGGTCCAGTTTCATTCTTTTGCATGTAGCTGTCCAGTGTTCCCAACACCATTTGTTGAAAAGACTGTCTTTTTCCCATTGTATATTCATTCCTCTTTTGTCGAAGATTAATTAATGATATAACTGTGGTTTATTTTTGGGTTTTCTGTTCTATTCCATTGATTTGTGTGTCTATTTTTATGCCAGCACCATACTGTTTTATTCACTACTGCTTTGTAATATAACTTGAAATCTGGAATTGTGATATCTTCAGGTTTTTTCTTTAGAAATTTACCTTACAAATATATTATAGATGTACAAAAAGGTTTAGCCACAAGGCTGTTCATCTTTTGGATATAAACTATCCCAAAGCAGGAAGCTATTTACATAGTATATTCATAGAATGGGATACTATAGCCCCAAAATCTGTTTATTTTCCTGGTTTCTTTCTAAACCTTCTTTAGCATCATTTGTAGTTGAAAGAGCATGAACTTTGGTGACAAAAGATGCAGTTTTAAAGTCCTCATTCCAGGGGCACCTGAATGGCACTGTTAGTTGAGCATCTGGCTCTTCATTTCAGTTCAGATCTTGATGTTGGGGTCATGGGATCGAGCCCTGTGTCGAGCCCTGGTAGGCTCTGTATGCAGCGGGGAGTCTGCTTCTATCCCTCTTCCTCTCCTTCTGCGCCCCCACCCCTGTGATGCTCTCTCTTTCTCTCTCTCAAAATAAAATACGATTTAGAGAGAGAGAGAGAGAGAGAGAGAGAGAGCACACAAACAGGGGGAGAGGCAGAGGGAGAAGCAGACTCCCTGCCAAGCAGGAAGCCCCGTGCAGGGCTTGATCCTAGGACCCCAGGATCACGACCTGAGCCACAGGTAGATGCTTAATTGACTGAGCCACCCAGGTGCCCCAATAAATAAATCTTAAAAAAAAAAAAAAAAAAAAACAAGTCCTCATTCCCTCTCTTTCTAGATGTGTGACTTTTCAGGTCATTTTAGCTTCTGGACCTGCTTCCTCACCTGTGCAATAAAGTAAATGAAGTCAGAAATAATACCTAACTAGGAAGTATATGGTGAGAATTCCTGAACTGATATGCATTCTAGCAAGTTGCAAACTCTTACACCATCCAGAACAGAACTCATGACTATGCAATTTCTTCTGAATACAGCCAAAACCACAACTAGAGCCCTTGCTCTGTAAGTAGGATTATTCCTGGAGGATGTTCTGCTCTTCTTCTGCCTATGGCAGAACAAAACTCCCCAGCCACCTGGTCCTCTCTACCCCTGACCCAGAGTCAGCACCGAGGGAACCAGAAGAATGTCCAACAGCAAGAACATCCCGTGACCGAGCCATTCACATGAGTGAGGGAAGTAACCTCAGACACCAGCTCCCGGAGTTCCCTAACGGGTGGCAGGGCCATGGTGGTTGCTGTAGCTATGTGCTTCCTGGAACAGCTGCTATACTTTTAAAATAATTCACTGTTTTTTTAAAGATTGATTTATTTATTTTAGAGAGAGAGAGAGAGAGAATGACAGGAGCGACAGAGGGGGAAGGAGAGAGAATCTTAAGTAGCTGAGCTTGGAGCCTGATGTAGGACTCGATCTGAGGACCCTGAGATCACAACCTAAGACAAAACGAAAAGTCAGATGCTTAACTGACTGTGCCACCCAAGTGCCTCTAGCTAATTCGCTTTTTAAAAGTAAAATGAATATATTTGCAAAGGAAACTTTATATCACTGTGATAAAAGAAATAAAAAACAAAGTTACTTGCTAAAATAGAAATTAACCAAGACTCAGGCACTGTGATAACAAAATAAGATTAAATTCTAGCTCTTCCCACCTGTGAAGCCTAGTCCCCAAGATATGTGCTCAGTTAAGGAAGAAAGGAGCAAGTGTAGAGAGCTGTTGGCATATAAGCACCAACAAGAGGATTTATCTTTGATGTATAATCTGAAAGATAAAAGGAGCATTGAAAAGCCATTACCTTTTTTATTTATCTGTTTTCCGTTTATTATTATTATTATTATTATTATTATTATTATTATTATTGAGATATATCTTATTTATTTGAGAGAGAGAGAGAGAGCGCACACACGAGCATGAGCAGGGCGTGGAGAGGGAGAAGCAGACTCCCCGCTGAGCAGGGAGCTTGACTCAGGACTGATCCCAGGACCTCAAGATCATGACCTGAGCTGAAGGCAGAGGCTTAAACACCTGAGCCACCCAGGCGCCCCCGCAGCTGTTTTCTTTTAGGCCTGTGACTCGTGAAGTCATTCCCCACAGGGATCATCGTGGTGCCTGCCCTTGGAGGAATAGCCGTACAGCCTCAGTCTCCCACGATCTCCCCACCCATTTCATTGGTGTGAAAACTGTGGCCCAAACAGGAGAAGACATCTGTTCCAAAGCTCACAGAGAATCTGTTCTCACGCAGTGATGGACAACAGTGCCTGGTTGCCCATGCCACATGCCTCCTACCAAACACCCTGAGAGGCCGGGGAAGAAGGATGGGTTTTATTTTTTATTTTTTAAAAACATTTTAAAATTTATTTATAGAGACACACAGAGAGAGACAGAGAGAGACAGAGAGAGAGAGAGAGAGGCAGAGACACAGGCAGAGGGAGAAGCAGGCTCCATGCAGGGAGCCCGACGTGGGACTCCATCCCGGGTCTCCGGGATCACGCCCTGGGCTGGAGGCAGCGCTAAACCCGCTGAGCCACCCGGGCTGCCCCAGGATGGGTTTTAGAAGGTAAACAAGATGAGCAAAGACACAGGCTCTGAATCACCAAGACTTTTGTCTTGAAGAAATGACAGCTGCTCTTTTGCATTTGTGGTTCTGCATTTAGATAAAGGACCAAAACACCATGTATCCCTCAAAGAATATATATTTTGATTTATAGACATTCTTTGAGGTGGCCTCTATGTAAGTGTAGAGTTCCACATGCAACTGAGAGCAGCCCAGGTAAAGTTGTTTCATTCAGTGGGTTTCAGGGTCAAATTCTAATTAAATATTATCATTTCTGCTGCACTCACACAGCACTTTCTGTTAGTGTGTTGCTCCACAGATCATGTATTCACAGGGTGTTTCTACACACTTCAACTCACTTGATTATCACCCTAACTATGGGAGGGAAATATTCTTATTCTTCATGGGTACAGCTGAGGCTGGAGCAGGGAGGTCCTTCTCCCCTCTATGTGGCCCAGGGACCAGGAAGCCAGAGAGAAGGATATTTGATTGAGGCTGCTCCAGTGACCAACCTCTGCCTTACAGGGTCCCCAGGGAGGTGCTGCTGGGGAGGGCAGAGAGCCCCAAGGACAGTGACTTGGCCGGCTTGCCTGGGAAGGGCACGGGGCTCTGGCACCTGCCTCTGAGAAGACAGCAGTGTTGGCCTGGGCCAGGGAGAAGCTTTGATTCCTGGAAATGTGCATCAGCACATTCATTACTGTCTTATCAGCAAAGTGCAAAGGAGGCCAGAGAGCAAGGGACGGATCCTGTTACTCGTGACGAAATGCCCTTCTGGTCAAGTATGAAAAATGTTTTAGGAATGAATTCCCAGCCATGGTGTGAAAACAGATGTTGGATTCTTTTTTTTGTTTTGTTTTGTTTTCCTCCGCTGACATAGTTCAGGAAGACGGGGCAGGAATCAAAAACGTTTGAAGCCCAGCTGCTCACGTGTATAAAGGGCCCTGAAATGATGTCAGAAGAGATGCTTCTGTGTCAAGGCTGCAGGCACTGGGAGAGCCTCCATCCACCCACCTGCCCTGTTTTACATAAGGAGAAACTGAGGCCCCCTTGAGAGGGCAAGGAGACTCCCAAGGTCGTATCACTCGGTTTGGTTCCAAAAGGTTCTTTGGACCTTTTCGCTAATGCCTAAAACAAGATTGGCAACTCTCATGAAATTAGGACTGACAGTCTTGAATGGGAACATAAAAAAATGAACTTGAGAAAATTAGGTTTTTATCACAAGAGTAAAAGTCTTACCTGATAATTTTACTTTTTTTCATTTAAGTAATGAAGCAAAAAAAAAAAAAAAGTTCTTTCTCTCAAAAATGATTATGTTCCTAAAGAGACAGAAGCAGCCATGGAGGCTTCCAACTATATTACAACCTGCTACCTACAACAGAGGCTAAAGGACTGACCAGGGAAAGAGGTCAGGATTTGGTGTTATCTACAACTAGATTGAAAATCCTAGATCTGCTTTTTCAATCACTGTGTAATCTTAGGCAAGTCTCTGAGCCTCAGTTTTTTCTTTATAAAATGGGGATACTGATGCTTTCTTGAAAGAGTTGTTGTGAAGAAAATAGAATTACTACGAGTGGCTAGCATCTTTGAGTGCTTCGTCTGTGCCAAGCACTGGGCCATGTGCTTCCATGGATGATATGCATTGATCCCCCCAATAACTCAATGACCTAACTATGTGAGAAGTCTCATTCTGTAGATAAAGAAATGAGGACTCCAAGAGGTTAAGTACCTACTCACTTAGGTCACTGAGCCAGTCAGGAGCAGAGGTGGGATTTGAACCCATATTATCTGACTGAACAGCCCCAGTGAACCCATAGAAGGTGCCTAGGATAGTAGCTGTGTATATAAGAGGTACAGCATAAATCGCAGCCACCGTTGGTATTATCGAGTTGGTCCTTCTTAATTTCACTTGGGTTCTGTAATACCACAAAAACCTGTACCCTTCTGAGATCACTTTTGAAAAGAATTTAGGAAACTAGTATCAAATATCTGATAAGTACATCAAGAAATACCAAGAAATCCAGTCTCATTGGTATGTGGGATAAGGAATTGACACATGGCCTTGCCTAGGGGTGCCATCTTGAGAGGCTTGAGGAAAAGAAACAAGGGTTTTGAGTGAATTTCTATGTTCTAAAATTAATAGTGGAAATCCTACATTTGAGCCCCTGGTACGAACCTTCCTGGGAGGGGGTGGGGAACTAAACCATCATATTACTTTGCTTTGAGTGGGAATTATTCAACCCACTGGAGGGATATATATATAAATATCTTGACTAAAACAAATAGATCCTTACACAGTAAACATCTTTTTTTTTTTTTTAAATGCATCTTCTCCCATTATGTGGGGCTCATGAAAGAAAATTACTGACAATGCCCCTTCTTGAAGAGAAAGTTGGGTGCCACTCATCTGAGAGTTGCAGCCGTTTAAGAGTTGTTTTATGACCAGAGGCTATGAGAATTGATAAGGAAGTTCAGAAAATGCTGGATGACACATTGGCCTATAAACCCCTTAATCACCACAAGAAACTAGAAGCATATCTGCTCTATCGCGTCATTTTAAAGCAGTAGATAGAGCCAATAGAGTGGACAGGATTTGTCCAGGATCTCCAGGAAAATTGAGGCAAGCCCGCAGTCTTGATTTGTTACTCCATCCTCAGTGGTTTTCAGACATCGAGGGTGGGTTTTCAGAAGGGTTTTTTAAGCTCTTTGGACATGAAGCCCTTGTCATTCAATAATCTGGGAAGGCTTCCTGGAGAAGGTAACTTAAAGTACGATATGAAGAGAATTATATATGTCATAAGTGTGCAGGTCAATGAATTTTTGTGAAGCCATGCCACCAGCACCCACTTCATGAAACAGGAGGTTACTAGCAACACAGACCTCATATCTTTGCTTCTTGCAGTGACTACCGCTTTCCTAAGGGGTAACTACTATGTTGAATTCTAACACCATAGAATTGCTTGCTTTTGAACTTTTTATCAATAGAATCTCATGGGATATACTCTTTTGTGTTTGGTTTCTTTCACCCAATGTCTTATTTGTGATACTGTTACATATTTTTACACGTCATTATAGATCACACATTCTCACTGCTGTTTAGTGTTCCACCCTGTGGGTAGATCATAATCCACAGACCCGGTCTCTGTTGCTGCACATTTGGTTACTATGCTTAGTGTTGTTGTGACTATTCTAATGTGTGTCCTTTGGTGCCTGTATGTTCACATTTCTGTTGGTACATTTAGGAGTGGAATTGCTTAGAGAGGATAGGGATGAGAGAACTTCCCAAAAAGGCTTGGGGGAAGCTCCTCCAACAGAGGAAGGGTCTGTGCCTGAGCATGTGGGTGCAAAAGAAGAGACATTGGGGAATGCTGAGAGACCCAGGGCATCGAGCATATGATGCCCATGAAGCCTGAGTAATGGGATGCTCCCTCTCCTGGAACAGCTCACCTCCCCCTCCTCACCTCTATCTGGCTAACTCCTTGTTTTTTATCATTTGTATCTCAACTTTGAGATCACTGTTTCCCAGGAGGCTTCCTGACTTCCTCTGCCTGGCTAGTTCTCTCCTCTGAGCTCCCGTAGGCTGCCATGATGCTCATTAACATGGAACTGCCCCCACTGCGCTGTCACTGTCTATTGATTTTGCCTTTCTTCTCACTAGACCGTGAATTCCTTAAAGGATGGATGGGTTTAACTCAGTGTCTTCTGTTTATATCTCTGATCTACTCTGCACTTTCTCTGTCCGGGGAAGCTGACCTTTGTGGATTGCATCAAGAGGCCTCCCGGACCTTTGCTTCTGGCCTTGGCCAGTGGAGGAGCACTCCCCCCCCCACCCCCGGCCCCCAGAAGACTGGCAGTAGAGAGGAAAGTGAGAGCAGGTGATGTTTCCCTCTAGCCCTTGCTCTGCACGTTCTTATGAGCTGGTTGCATTCCCAGTGGGAGATCATAGCATCTCTCCAGCTAAGCAACTCTCTCACCTCAGGCCTAAATGTACTAACTGTCCCAAAGCTTCCAGCCTCAAGGTAATGTGTTATCTTTGTGGTTCTCCTACTATTCAACCAATGCTGTTTGGATTGTCCTGGTTTGTGTATGCCATCTGTTGGGACCCTGCCTGATACATGCATTTGATTTGTTCCTGAATCATCTAGCACACAGCCTGTTCATGCTAGCAATCAGTAAAGGTTTGTTGACTAAATAAATAGGTGAAAAACAGGAAAAGAATGAAGATGAAGGAGTTGGCCAGAAGCCAATAGCGCTGGACCTTGAATGTCTTTTGAGAAGTTTAGACTTTAATCTTTAACACCAAGTGTTGCAGTTTCAAGTGTCTATGGGGCCCAGGCAGGTATAGGTGGGTCTGTGCAACCAGGAGGTAAATGCTTTTCACATGATGCCTCTACTGTGCAGCATCAGCCTGTTAATGCTCTGAAGGAATTTGGACCCAACATGCTCAGATCTGATTTTTCAAGAGAAATCAGAACCCTGATTTCTGATTTTGTGTGTGTGTGTGTGTGTGTGTGTGTGTGTGTGTGTGTGAAATGTCCAATGTTTTAATGCAGAATGCCAAGGTTTAAATGGTGCTAACACTTTAAATTTTAAAATACTTCGCACTGACAAATAAGGCATGGCCGCTAGCTTTGAAGCTCTGCAACCAGAGGGGAGCTATTGGACAGTGTAGGGCAGGAAGTGAGGTGCTCAGAGACTGCACAGCACTGTGAAAAACATCTCCAGTCAACGAGCTGCAGACAGTGGGCCCTTGGGCTTGGTCCCTAAACCAGTTCAGATGTGCTGAGAATCTTGTATACTAAGAACACGAATCTTTCTCCATGATGAGTATTTTTTTAAAATCAGTTTTTAGTTCTAAAAATAGTGGTTGGTGGATTTATCCACTTAAGTCAGGTTCCCAGCCACTTTCTCTATTTCTGCTTCAAGCTGGGAGCTCTGAGTTCCTTTGGGTTTTATCAAATTATACACTGTGCAAAGGCATCCATTTCACCAACAGATGGACTTAATGTGCATGAAAATACATGCCTTTTAAAGAAACTAAATTAGTAGTTCCACTTCTTTCCCCTTTTATTAAAGACAGAGTCCTAGGAGAGCTCTCTGCTATAAAGTCAGACTTCACAGACATCAGCAAAATGAGATTTATTTGGATGGAAATCGGACGGAACATCAGACAAGTCCTTGGCAACACCGAACTTTCAGGTTTCACCTGGAGATTTGGAGGATTCTGGCCCCCGTTAAAACAGAAAAGGGAGAGAAAAAGTTTGAAAACTTGGAAGTCTGTAAGAGTCCAGAGGTTCTCTTGAAAGAGTGGGTTGAGGGCTTCCTTTGATCCTGGGCAAGATGGCATGAAGGCTTGGAAGCTGAGTGCCGCAGGGGGTGCGATCCTTGGGGCTCTGGAATGGAGTCGAAAGACCTAGATTCTCATCCTGGCTTTGTCCCTAACCCATCCTGCTACTCAGACAAGTCTCTTCTCCTCACTGTCAGATTTCCCATTTAGCATGTTGGAGCAGTAATCGTACCTTTTCCACATCATGACGTTCTTCTAAGATGAAGGAAAAAGGAGATACAGTGAAGGAGAGCCCCTTCTTTACCAGGCTCTTACTATGTGTTTATTTATTATAATCACCCAATAACACAAATGCATTCTAACTGTGAAGTCTCAATACATTATCAGAGCGAAAGTGCAAGTTCATTCCCCTTTTCCTTCGTGTGTATATGTCCTCGATTTTATTAGTAATATAGACTTTACAGTGCTTTTTTTTTTTTTTATGGTCTCATCAACACTGCTTTTTTGCTGAGTAAATGTTTTATGCCAGAATACACAAATCAGCCATATTCTTTTGGATGGTTCCACTGAAGCCGTAGTTTGGATGCACCAGTGGTGTTTTCAACCATTCCCTACTGATGAGGGCTATGGTGCTACCAATATTTTGTTGCAACCAGTAAATGCAGTGTTTACCTCTCTGTACTCATGTGAAAGCATTTCCCTGGGGTCAGAATCAAGAACTAAAGCCGCTTGATCAAAGAGAATGCACATTTAACATTTTTACAGATACTGCCAAATTTGCCTTCGAAAGAGTCCACTGAGGTACGTTCCTGCGAGCAGAATTTAAGAGCACACTTTTCCTTTTCTCTCACTGACAATAGATACTATTAGTCTTTTAATTTTTGCCAGTCTGGAGAGTGGAAAATGAAATCTTCCTGTCATTTTAATTAGTGCTCCCAGATAAGGTAGAGCAACTTTCCATACCTTTACTGGCTAATTCTGAAGATGAGATCCTTGCTGTACGTTAGAACAGCTAACATAAAAACGATGGTCATAATGGAAAGAATGGCTCCTACTATTACCACTGGAGGAGGGCTCTGGGAATGAAGAGGGGCCGATGGGGAAGGACCAGGGAGCAGATGCTTGTCTCTGTGTCCATCCTCCTAAGAGTTCGACTGGATGACAGTGATAGCATTTGAGGTTCTCTAGGTGTCAGGGTAGGAGAAGATAGAGGTGTGGTGCAGAAAAGTAAGGCTTCTGTCCTAAGCACGTCCATGAACAATCTTTCTGCACAACTAACCACTTTATCCCCACTTTCTCTGGCCTGGTTCAGATCCTCATGACCCCCTCCTGGGCCTTTGCCTCCTAAACCATCTCCAGCTTTTTTCTCCAACCAAAGCATCATGTGTGACTACTACCAGATTTATTTCCCCTTGAACAGCTCAGATGATGGAACTGCCAGCTTAAGAACTTTCTAGGCCTGCATGATCTGGCTCAGACATAGTTTTCCAAACTTTTAAATTTTGGCCCTTTAAGCATCTTATGTTACAAATCAGGCCATTTGTTGATGACCACCTACTAGGTGCCAGCATTGTGTTGGTCACTTGGGACACAAAGTTGAACAAGACATTGTCCCTGTCATGGAGTGCTTTGTGACCCTTTTTGCTTTTTCCTATCGATGTGGCATTGGCACAGTGTCTGGAAAGTCCCTTTTAGAGACAACGTACATGTGCAACATTCTATGAGCTCCTGGTTCTATCTCAGTTCTACATACTCTTTCCTCCTCTGAATTTAAACAGATAGGATTGTAGAGAAGTGGTTCTCAGCACCTTCAAAGCCAGAGCTGCATACGAATCACCTCTGGAAAGCTCTTAAGTCTCTGCATGCCCAGCATGCACCACAGACCAACTGAGTCAGAATGGTGGGGAGTGAGACCCAAGCATCGTTACTTTGGAAAGCACCTCCATCCTTTTAACTGCACAGCCACGTTTGAAAACAACCACCATACAGGTTAGGCTTGTCCTTCTCCAGACTGTGGGTTATCAGCCCGAGGGGATTTTTGCACACTGGCTATCATATATATAAAATGACTTTGCTATAATAATGTCTTTAGAAGGAAAGCTTGGCAATTTTACAAAGAGGGATCAACTCATAAGAGCAAGAGTAACTTTACGGCAGGCCAAAGTTCAAAAGTATTTCAGAAATGAGGGCCTAACCTAAATGAAAGCAATATTTGGCAGAACGAGGCTATAAAAATTTACCAGCAAGCAAGTAAATAAAGAACCTAAGCACCATGAAGCACATGGTAATAAAGAAATATTAGCCCTGTTGCCTTTCACCAAATACTAGCCCCCACACCAACACTGCTATTGATCCCACACTATCTGGCCGATGTTGGCCTGGGGAGGCTCTCCCTGATTAGATTGTGCAAAACACCATCAGCCGGCTGTTGAGCCAGAAGGTAGTTGAGGAAGGGAGGGGAGGAGGAAGAAGGAAGACTGCACCTAGTAAAATCCTACTCTGACTCTCTCGAAGCGACTGGATTCATTTAGAAGGAGGAGGCAAACGCCTACGTGGAATCACTGAAATTAGTCTGTATTAGTGCGACCCTGGAAATTTGTATTATGTACAGTTTGTACATGCATCTGCTTACACAAAAGTTTACACATTTTCACTGTGTAAATGCCACACAAAACGAACTCAACTTTTTAAATTCACTTCCTGATATGTGTATATTCTACCGACATTCTCTACCCTTGGCTCACTGGGGGGTAGGGTGGATGAAGAGGAAAGTGAACTAAGTGGTTGGTTGGCTAAGACACATGGTAGTGCTGGTTGGTCACATGAAGCAAGTTCTGGTTCTAATAAGAAGCATGGCCTGTCAGTATTGTCAGTGCCCCAGTCCTCCTAGCTTATTCAGTTGTAGAAGGAACATATTTACCTTACATTTGCTTTGAGCTTCACACATTGGGGGGTCTGTGGGAATGGGAATGCTATACTCGTGAGGCATGGCCACACTGTATGTGAACAAGGAATGGTGGACACACACATTGCCCATATCTCTCTGCTTACCTGCCTATTCCTATGTTCCGTCAGACTTACCTACAAACACATGGCACGAACAGAACCTTAAACCAAACAGGGAGCCCTTCTGAGTGCGGGGCTCTGTACACCTGCACCGGTGGCTCCCTTGGAAGGTGGCTCCTTGGGTGCAGCGGAGGGAAATGCTCTGTGATGAAGCACAGCGTGCAGTAACCTTTCAGAGAATGTTCTGGCAGTTGAAATGCTGTTCACAGCTAGGAGACCTGTAATTCCATTTCTGGGCATGTATCCCAATGTCATGATCATGACATTTTTAAAAAAGCTCTATTAAAAAATAAAAGCAGTTCCTTACAGAATTGTATAGAGCAATTAACAACTAGATAAAACCTAAATATGTAACAACAACAACAAGTGATTAATTAATAGGCCTTTCCTTGATGGAGTATTATGAACCTGGTAAAATCCATGGAGACTACTTCAGTGCATAGGAAAAATGTGTCTGCTTAAACGTTGAATGGAAAACCAAAATGATGTCATATTACATGGTACATGCTGTGGTTCCACATACATCTCCAAGTAAATGTTACTTAAATATTTCAGTCTCTGGGTGGTAGGTTATTGGCACTTTCTTTATTCACTTGCCATTTATTCCAAACTTTATTTGATGAACATTTATTCCTTACTTATGTTTGTTGCAGTCTGGTTTTTCCAGAAGTCCACATGACTTCAGGGCTTCAGGGTAATGGTGCAACAGCTACCACGGAATTTTGTGTGTTTTATATAGTTAATAGTGGATGGCATTCATTGCTTTTCCTCAGAAGAGCATGGTTTCTATTAAATAACTTGGCAAGGGAGACAGAGAAAGAGCTTAAGAGAGTTCTTTGAGGAGGGAAGGTTGTTGTTGTTGTCTTGGTCTGGATTTTCATTGATCTGTATTAGAGTTCATTGAAAGTGATTCATGATGACACCTCTGAACTGAGAGAAATCTGGGTATTACATGAAATCTGTGGGGTGGAGACTCAGAAGGACCTGGATCTGAATCTAGCTCCGCTTCTTATGAGCTGTGTGACACTTGATCCTCAGTTCCTGTAGCTGTCAGATGGGGATGCATCTCCTCCATCACAGGGAGACTGGGAGGGTGCAGTTAGGACATTAAACTACATGCTGTGTGCACAGGACCTGTCCTGGGGCAATCGCTCTGTGAAGTGTCATTTGTTGGTTGCACCACAAAGCCTCATATCCCATATTCCTCTAGGGGATTAGCAGGCCAAGGTTTGGCGATTGGGATGGCAAATTCATTTCCAAATATATTGTTTCCAGTAAAATTATCTTTTCAAAACAGTTTATGGTGTTTCATGTCTCACAAACCACAAAGTTTATTGTTCATCATATTTATAGCTTCCTAAGAAGTGCTTTTTTTTTTTTATGTTTTTAAAGTATTCCAAGAAAAATAAGTTTCTATCATGGTAAAAAAAAAAATAAAAGATCTTCTCCTTTGAATTCTAGAGGTGGTCAAACCTAACGACTAGAAAAAGACAAGAGCATCTAGGAGACTTTTATTACATATCATAATCAGAGTAAGTCATGATTCTGTTTGCTCTGTATTCATTAGTTAATTAATTAATTCATTCATTCATACATTCAGTGAGTGTCTGCCAATAGCCTGGGGTTGGGTACTGGGGATAGAAAAATGAATATGGTGTGATTCCTCTGCTCACCACCTACACCTTTATTTTCTGGGAGGCAATCTTATAAACTGACAATTACACAAAACTAACTCTGTACACAAAAAATGTGGGAGCTGTGTTTGGGACCACCAACTCTGGTTGAAAGAGTTGAGGGTGGCTTCTTTGAGGACAGACCTTCACTCTCCCAAAGCCCTTCAGAGCTCTGGCACCTCTGCTATCCCCATCACGAGGCAGTGTAGATCTAGGCTGGCCCTACTCCTGGCTGTGCACAGTTGGCCAGAGAGCACAGGCAATCCAAAGATGCTCCTCTCACCACTCTCAACCCTAGGGCCTGAGGCTTGGTCAAGAGGCAAAATTAAACTGAGTCTTCCAGATTCCAACTCCCTACGTGCCCATCATAACTGAGAACAGCCTTTGCAAATGTGCTAATGGGTTTGCTGGGCTATAAAATCAGGCCATTGCTTGTGAGTGGGTATCTTAGAGAGATATCTCTAAGAGATATCTCTAAGATACCCACTCTCTAAGTAGGTGAGAGGAGTAGCCTTTTTTTTTCTGACCCATCCCCCCCCCCCCCAGGTGAGTCAGAATCACCTGTACAAGGGATCCCTGGTTTTTCTTGCATGCAACCTAATGTTTTTCAGAATCACTGATGCAAGGGAAAGAACATAGACCTTAAAGTCAAGTCATGGTTCTACGGCATGGGCAAGTCATTTTACCTCTTTGAACTCTAGTTTCCACATCTGTAGCATGGAGCATGAGAATAATACTTCCCTTGCAATGTGGTGGTGAGACTGAATTAAGTAATTTGCATGGTCTTAACCTCATAATGATGAAATACTCTATGGTGCTTAGTCTTCATTATTCCTTTTCAAGATAGTGATTTTTCTTTTCAAAGAGTTCTTAACTGGATGAAAGTCCTTTTATAAGTTTGTTGGGGAGTATATAGAATAGTCTTTACACCTTCTGATCCAAGTTCTAACTTTGGAGGTGCTGTCCATATAATCAATTTGCACCGAATAAAATGTGTTTTGGAAACACAATGAAAGAGAAAGAATCCCTTAGATTTCTTTGTGAGTCCAGTCTCAGAAGAGACATATAAACAAATAATTTCAATGCAATTTGAAAACAGTGATGGTGGTCATAATAAAAATATTAAAATGAATAATTATTATTATAATTAACATTTTTGGAACATTGCTATGCACTATGAACTTTGTTAAGTGTTTGTTTTCTCATTTAAGCCTTATTATTATTCCATAAGATGGACATTATTAATTGAATTTTATGAATGATGAAACCATAGCCCAAAAAGGTGAAATGATTTGTCCAAGGGCATATACAATCAGAAGTAGGAAAGTTGAGATTCCAATCCAAAGGGGTCTGATTCTAAAGTTCTCCTTTTTCTGATGATTTACAGAGTCTTCAGGAAACTAGTGGTTTGTGTTCACAAATTGTCAAACTTAACCTGAATTCTCTCATCTGAAAGATGCATTAAAGCACTGACTTTCAAACTCTTGATCACAACCCACAGGGGCAAATTGATATTACATCATCATCCAGTGTGTACATACACACACACGTGCATGCACGTGTGCACACATGCAACATACCTGTATGTTCATGAAACAACTCATCTTTACTCTGATGTGTTTTTTTCTTTTCTTCTTTTTTCTTTCTTTTTGTAAATGTTTGTGGTGACCCTGTTGATTGGACTACTTGCTCATGGTTCTGAGCTATGGTTTGAAAATCCTGCCTCAAGGGACATTGAGAACAGCTTCTCTTCTATAATGTGAAGACTATGGGTGGAAGAGAGAAAGCAATCTGAGAAAGATCTCATTGGTAGGCAGCAAGAAAAGTGGCTGACACTAGGCCACTCAACTGCTAGTGTGGATTTTTTTTGTTATTAGGTCACTGTTCTAAATGCTCTATAAACATAGCAATCGTTTTGAATCTGACAGTCCTAGATTCAAATCTGGACTCCACCTTGTCTAGCTGTATGACTTGAGATGTGATTCATTTCTCTAAGGGGCAACCTCCTCTCTGGAAAAGGGGAGTAACAATACCTACCTATCAGAGGTATTGCGATGATGAGTTGATATTAAGGGCTACTGCCTGGTACACATTATGTACTCCGTTCAGGTAAGACACCCGGGTGACTGGGGAGACCTCAGCTGGGGGTGATAAAGGCTGGGAGCCAGTGTTAGGTGGGCATTCATGTAACCTCACGGGTCCCCAGAATCCAGGGCAACCTGAAGATCTTCGATGCAGAGATGGCATTTGTATATGTTAGTGTGGTAGAGTGGAGAAAATGTTGGTCTTGGAGCCAAACAGACATGGCTACAAATCCCAGCTCTAGAGCCTTCTCATCACCATGAGCCTCAGATTCCTTATCTGCAAACTGGGATATTAAAACCTTCTCCAAAGATGTACTGTGGCGGTTCATTGAAGAATTTCCCCCATAGCTTCTTCTTCCTCCCTGACCCGACTTAGAAATTTTATGTGACTTCAGATTTTATTTTACCTATTTATTATGAAAAATTTCAAATATACACAACAGTAAAAAGCCTAGTAAAACAAACCCCCATGTACTCATTACCAAATTTGCAGCTTTCAGATGACACCACAGCCCTGGCCAGCTTGGCAGCAGCATCTTATGAAGCCTTGGGTCAGTGTCATCCAACTAAGCCACATCCACATTCCTGGTCCACAGAGCATTTACCCACGGGTAAATGCTTATTGTGTAAGATTGTGTAAGGTTGATTTGTTATTCAGCAACAGAAAACTAACATAAGAAAGAGGTAAATATATATTAAAGCCTCTAGCTCTGTACTTGATACATAGTGAGTGCTCAATAAATATTAACATGTTATATATGGGTGCAGCCACTGAACAGGGAATCTTGATATGCTGTGGATAAATGCAGCAGCTGAGGAGCATGTATGTGGTGTGGGAGCCTAAATGAAGGAGCTCCCAATTCCAGAGCTGGGGAGAGGTTCACAGAAGAAATTGGATTTTTGGGTTGTATGACCCAGGAATGCAAGACAGAGATTTGGGATGAGAGAGTGCTTTGCAGGGGACACAGCACCAGCAAGGACCAGCGGGGTGAGTGTGCTGTCTAAGGAATAGTTAAGTGTTGGGCAGCCTGGGGCTCAGCGGTTTAGCACCACCTTCAGCCCAGGGTTTGATCCTGGATACCTGGGATTGAGTCCCATGTCAGGCTCCCTGCGTGGAGCCTGCTTCTCCCTCTGCCTGTGTCTCTGCCTATCTCTCTCTCTCTCATGAATAAATAAATAAAATCTTAAAAAAAAAAAAGTGTTGGCCGTGTTGATGAAGTTTACATGGCAAAAGAGGAAGTTGAAGCCAGACAACAAAGGAACTTGATTCACTAAAATATACTTTAGATAGGCATCCCTCACCTTTCAAAAGTTACAACACTTGGATTTTCCGAAAGATCTATCCATATTAGGACCCGTTTTCGCAAACTGAAATAAATCTGAAGAGGATTTTTGCTTTTGAAAAAAAAAAAAAAGATGAAAAGCCAAAATAGCGCCCAGCATTTGTATTGAGCAAGCCTTTATATAATGCACATCCTCAACAGCAGGAGTCCTCTCCCACCCCCCAACGAAGCTCCTTCCCCAGGAAGTACACTTAGCATCTCCGCATCAAGCTGCCAGGGCTCTGGGTTGCATCTGTGAGGATCTGTGCTTTATCTCGAATTATTCTGTGCACTATTAGCAAGATGTGTCCTAAGATATCAGAAAAGCCTAAGAGGGGTTATTTTTGGGGTCTGGGAATGCTAAAAAAAATTTCCATATAAATTGATGGCAATTGTTTCTTCGCTTTACTTCCTTTTGGCTTAGGAAAGGTTTTAGGGGGAATGCTCTACTTCTGGAGGGTGGGGAAACCTATATTGGACTCACATTTCATCTGAGGATGCTCACCAGAATCATAGACTCCGAGAAGTAGAAAAGATAATGGAGATTAGGTAATTCTTTGCCCATTTACACTCTTTTGCAGACAGTCTTCAAGGAAAGGCTAATTGAGGTATTCACTAAGGTATTTACCTAAGTCCATTTTCACTTACCTAATTGTTAGACAAGGCAGGCAACCAAAGAGGGTTCATTAGGCCTAAGTCATCCTGTACGGAAGCATATACCACCCACTTTTGCTGGCATTGCTTTTGTTATATAATAAAATCATGCTCATCTTGAACAGCTGGCATTTCCTTTCATCTGACAGACACTATGAATCACACATCCCCGATAAGTGTTTCCCACTTTGCTTTCAGCCTTTGGAAAAGCTCAGAACCCGATTTGTATCCCAATTTCCTGGGGTGCAATGCTGGGAATCAGTCTTCCCCTAGCTTCTTTCAACCTTGCTAGTTTGCCACTCCTTCATTTCTTTAACTGTCTTCTTTGTATCATCTTGTAGATTCTTTCAAGTCCCTTCAGGTTATTTGATGGAGCAGGAGCAGGGGATGGTGGTGAAGTTAACATAAATGTATATAAAGGATCATGTTAGTTCTGTGGAAATAAAAATGAGGAAAATGAAGAATGAATCTCCATGTACCTCAATAATTCAGCAAATATTTGAGTACTTTCTTAGAAAATACAAGAAGGAATAAGAAGTTTTAGGAGAAAATGGCGGGCTACCTATGGAACTGGCAAATTTGAGGTCCTTCTGGAAATAAAGGTGTCCTACACTGAATTGTTATGTAGGTATGAAGCTCAAGAGGAAGGTGGATTCTGGAGAGGGAGTCTTGGAAGTCATCGACCTAGTTTTTGAAGTCCTGAAAGGGATGGTTCATCAAGAGTGGCGGTCTAGCCTCATATGAAAGCAAAAGGAAGAGAAAAGATATATGGCCCTTTAACAATGCAGAAATTATCCCATGACTGATGGCATACATATGCATGTTACCCATTCACCCTTGCAGCTCATGAATGAATTATATATAACACGATATTGACTCCTAATATGAAATCATATTCATGGATGTGAAATGTCAATTCATACTTAGCACTAGAAAAGACTTTCCATGATACATACTTTTAAGCATTTATTTTCTTTTCCTATTGAGTTTCTAAATCATTTCTTTCCCCATGGCTTAAAAATAAAAGTATATATTTGGACAAGGGATGTTCTGCTATAAAAATTTCATGCTCAGTGTTGAGAAAATTTTGATTGCTTTACTTTTTTTTTCTGTTTGGCACATGCAAAATGAAGCAAATTCATATTGTGAAATGTTATGTTTTCTTTTTTTTAATTTTAATGAAACGCTTTAAAATTCAAGATCAGAGCTGGCTTACCAGTGTTTCCTAAGTAAAACACCATCAAGTAAAATATTACAAAGGATCTGAGTTCTCTTGTTAAGTAGTCTACACATTTACATGAAAAAAGGATTTTTGAAAAGTTCCTGCTCTCCTCATCCCTCCATGCAGTGCTGGTTAATTAACCAATCATAAATAAAAGATGAAAGTATGTGAACCTCAAATCCTTGTGTTCTGGAAAAAATAGAGTCACAGAATAATTAAAATAAATTTCAATTAATGAGAACCAGAAACAATGACCAATGGAAATAGTGAAAACAGCTGGGTCGAACAGGTCAAAACTTCACAAAAAATGAACAATGGATTATTCCAGCTTGCTACTGTGGCTGCTTATGGCCTTTGCACTGGTTGAATGACCATTGGTGGGAGCAATGGGGAGCTCTCTCTCTCTCTCTTTTTTTTTTAGACTACACTATTTAAATGTTTAAATGTTTTTTCAACTTCAGGAGCTGAAAGGTTTTTCAATGTGCCTTTTCACCTGGCTTCCATTTCTCTGCAGATGTATGGGAATTCCTGGCCCTTCTGCTGGCTTCCACCATCTTGAAACAGCCCGTTGCTTATTGAGCCAGGCATAGAAACTCCATCCACCAACTGCCATGGCAGAGTAGGTGACTGAGGTACAGAGTGTCTACATGACTTGGTTGACCTGGAAGAACGAATGGATCCGTTTCATCTTCTATGCTGCTTGTGGTAAGTAAAACCTACTTCCCAATGCGAGGCCTCAGGGTAGAGACATTTTTCCAGGCTTCCTCAGTTAGTTCAGGCCCCGGGACTGTGTTCCTGCTGAAGGAACTTGGGCAGAAATGATGTCCATGAGTGCTTTTCATGCTGTGATGTGTACACACATCACCTGGGGAATCTTGTTAACATGCAGACTCAGGTTCAGCAGGTTTGAGGTGGGCCTGTGATTTTGATTTTCTGCAACCCTCAGGTGATGCCAGTGCTTCTGGTTTCACAGACAATCCTTCAAGTATTAGGAATGGACACCAATTCTAACCTGGACATAAAGTGTCCTATGCTGACTTCCACAATCTTGTAACTCCATCTGCAAGCTGGAAGCAAAAACACTTGGGATGCAAAGATTATGAGGGATGGAGGAGACTGGATTCCTGCCTTTGACTGGAGGAGTTCTGCTCTAGGAAACTGCCTGACCCCTGAGGGACTGGGAGTGGAGAGGTCACCTGTTATTATGTTAAGTCAAGTATCAGGATTTACCTGTTACCACAGGAGGGCTTTGTCTCATTCTTTTCTGTCAACTGTCTTTTCTTAGTCTTTCCTTGACTTACAATTTTGTTTTATTTTATTTTATTTTATTTTTTTATTTAATTTATTTTTTATTGGTGTTCAATTTACTAACATACAGAATAACCCCCAGTGCCCGTCACCCATTCACTCCCACCCCCCGCCCTCCTCCCCTTCTACCACCCCTAGTTCGTTTCCCAGAGTTAGCAGTCTTTACGTTCTGTCTCCCTTTCTGATATTTCCCACACATTTCTTCTCCTTTCCCTTATATTCCCTTTCACTAAATGAACTTAGTAAACTTGCCAAATACCAGCCTTGTACCAAGTATACCTCTAGGTGCTGGAGAATGCATAGACGAAGCAGGTGGAGTTCTTTCTCTAAGGAGCTGAGAGGGGAGCTAAGAAATAGGGTCAAATAATGAGTCAACAAGTTTCAAAAGTATCCAAGCCTGAGAAGCCTGCTGCCTGAGCTTGGAAGGCAGGGATGGAAGTCTCAGGTGTGGACATCAGGAAAGGATTTCTAGAAGTGATTGTATTGACATTGGCCTTGAAAGATGGATAAGGTTTAATCTTGTAAAGTTAGGATAGGGAAGAGAATATCAGGAAAGTTAAAAGGATAGAATGGCAGGAAGTGCACAGGGAAGTGTGTGTGAGACCTGTTGTAGGTAATCAAGGATTGGATAAAGGAATGTATGGTAGGAATGAAGGTCAAGGTTAGATCATGGAACACTTGGAATGGCAGTCTGAAGAGCTTGGATTTTATCCTGAGGATGCTGGGTACTGCAGATGGATTAAGCAGCAGAGCTGTCTCACTGGTTAGTGAGGGGGGAGCAGGAGCCGAAGGTCCTGGAACCACTCTCTACCCTTTCCTGCTGCAATAGTTCAGGTACAAGTTGCTGAACACGAAAATGAAAAAGGGAAGCCTACAAACACTGCCAGGAAAAGAGAGTCACACCTTTCCTACCCTCATCCCTTCTTCAGAAATGAGGAAGCCGGGACTCTGAAAGGTATGTCTTGCTCCAGACATTAAGCCAGGGAGCTGGGTCTTAGACCTCTAGCTTCTTATTGCACGGTCCCTATTTTCTGTGCTTGAGTGCAATGTTACTGCCCTGTCACAGGCACCTCCTGGGGTTGTCCTTGGTGAACCTGCATCAAACTCAGTAGAGCATAATTCATACCTTACAATTTGGCCACCTTTGCACATTTTCATTTAAATAGTTTTTGAATCACCTCAATTGGGAAATTTACCGGAAGTCTATTTCACTATGACCTGCCAAGAGCAAATTTAAGACTCCTTTTAAAAAAACAACGTTTCACTCCAAAGGGACTTCATCCAAACTTGCTGCTCCTCCTTTGGGGTCTGTACCAGACCTAGGAGAGGGTGTAGGAAAGGTGTACCAATCTCTGCAAGGGCTCTCTTTGTCCTGTGGCTGGCTGGATTAGAGTGATGAGGAATCTGCTTCCATTCTTCTTTCCTGTCATCCTTCCCAGATCCCAGGTGGGGGCCTGTATGAGAAGAGCCCTAGAAACCAATAAAGGGGTTCAGATCATGTACTCTTGCCCAGGAATGATTGTAGGAACATGCTCTTTCTTTGGGACCTCAGGACTGCACTGTCCAGAGGTGGTAAAAGGGAAGGCTTCTTGCATCTGTTGTCAGACAGAAATTTGTTTGAACCTTATTGCTGCCACTTCCTTGCCATATGATCTGGAATGAATGATTTACTATCCCAGAGCCAAGGTTTCTGTGGTTTAAAATGGGCTGAAAATTATCTGCCAGAGTCGTATGAGGGTCCTGTGAGATCCCAGTGATGAAGTTCTGAGCACAGTGTACTGCCCATTGGACCAAGGATCCAATCAGAGTCTACGCTGCTATCCCAGCCCTGGGGTGTACTAACAGTAATGTTACTTGCTCTAGCAAACAAATCCAAAAGTTTCAGTGGCTTCAAAATAATAAAGCTTTATTCCTCACTTACCAAGCTATGTGGGTGTTCCTGGTCGGCAGGAAGCCTTCCACACGGTGAGTCAGAGACACAAGCTCCTTCCACCTGTGACTTCTTTCTCTCTGGGATGAAAAAGAGAGGGCGGAGGAGGCATGCCTTGGCCCAAGAGGGAGACACATCACTTCCGCTGGTTGGTCAGAAGCAGTCCCTTGGCCCCCACAAGAAGCAAGGGGGGCTTGGAAACAGGATCACTAACATGGCAGCCATGTCCCCCGGGTAGTTCCATACTACAGGGGAGCAGGAATCTCCGGGGAGCAGTTAAATTAGTCGTCGCTGCCGCAGGAGAGGGAATACTGAGTCGAGATGCGGCTATGGACCAGGAGGCCGGGTTTATAGAGGTGGAAACAACGTGTCAGATTCACATTTCTTTCCTCTGGGTCTCTTGTAGAGCTCAATCTGGCAGATCCTGCCCCATTTGGAACCTGGTTGTGAGCAAGAAAACATCTGTGGTCGGAAAGTGGGGGCAGTGATTCAGGCCTGTTTGGGACTCGGAGAGGATGTCCTTGAACCCTCTACTCAGGAAACAGCTCCCTCCCACAAGGATGTGAGAGGTCATCTGTCTGTCTACTTTGACACTTTCACCCAGTGACCTTCAGGGCTTCAGACACCTTCCCGGTAAGTTGGAGGGCACTCAGCACACACTGTCCTTGGATTTGACCAAAACTGACTCACTGAAGGTCCGAGTGAGAGGAGAAGGCAAAAGCAGACAAATAGGCACTGAGAACTTTGCCATCCCAGACCTGTGTCGTGTAAACAGGCTGTCTGCTTCACAGCCAGGAATGAGCCCGGACTTGGGTCGAATTGGAGCCCTGACAGCTAATCCCACAGCCTTTGACTGTGGAGTACTGTGTTCAACTGGGGCACGTTGCCCACAACCAGGGCACAGGGGAGAGGCAGAACGGTGGGGAAAGAATGTGGCTTTGGAATCAGACACAACTGCTCCCTGCCACTTACTCAGCTTTGTGGCCTTGGATAAAAGTCGCCTATTCCTTCTAAGGCTCAGTTTCCCTGTCTGTGAAATTGACACAACACTGTGAACCTCAAATGCCTCAGGACAGCGCTAGCCCATATATGCCAGTAATATTTTCCCCTGTTCCTTCTATACGGAAGACAGAAATGGTACCTCTTCAAATGAGTTAATTCCATAATAGTCAGTAGCCACCACTTCTTGAGCTCCTCTTCTGAGGCATTTAATCCTTGCAACGGCTGGAAGGTAAATGGTATTATTCCCAATGTATAGATTTGGACACTGAAACTCAGAGATTATACTAGAGGTAGTGATTTTGCTCTTTTTCCTGCCCTGTCACTGAGGAGAGAAAGAAATAACAGCAGGGGCATCTGAGTGGCTCAGTGGTTGAGCATCTGCCTTCGGCTCAGGTCGTGATCCTGGGGATCAAGTCCCACATTGGGTTCCCTGAGCCTACTTCTCCCTCTGCCTATGTCTCTGCCTCTCTCTGTGTATATCTCATGAATAATAATAATAATAAAAAAATAACAAAGCAAAAAGAGTCAAAAGAACATACAGGGGGTGGGGAGGTTAAAGGTCAAGCCTGGAAGTCTGGAAGTTACCGTCTTTAACCCCAGTCTGGCTTGGATAATAGAATTTTCATTATAATCTACTTTCCCCTTGTATTATTCATTTGTATATTTATTCATCCATGTATCTATTACTAATGAATGAGCAGACATTTACTACGAACTTCTTATGCCCTAGAGCCTTGCTAGTCTCAAAATGTGGTTCCTGGGCTGGAAGCCTCGACATTGCCTGGGAGTTGCTAAAAATGCAGGATCTCTGGGCTGACCCCAGGCCCACTGAGTGGGAATCCACACCTTGACAAGATCCCCAGGTGATTCATAGCATACACTCAGGATTGAAAATCACTCCCCTGTTGCTTCCACCTTGGCAGGAACATTTCTGGAGGTGAGTCCTCTTCTTAGGACCCCCACTTACGTAGTCCACTGGGGCAGTCCTAGAGCAGGCTTTGCCCTGAGCTTGATGCCACTGTGATTGTCAAGAGCCCAGGTGACCCCTCCACAGCAGAGGTAGATATGGGAGTGGTCTGCCCTGGGCCTTGACAGAATGGGAGGTACCACAAAAAAATGCTTCCACCTTAGAAAGTGGGGTCCCTTATCTCCTTCTCATCCACTGCAGCCTGCTTGTGTCCATGGGGCTTTGGTGGAGGAGTAGTATCTGAAACCTGAGACCTCTTCATGGGCTCTCCAGATGTTTCTTGTATCACCACAGCACCCACAGTTAGCCCACCACTAACCTTAGCATCCAGGTTGTTCACACAATTGTTTATTAGGCTGGAGTAGGAATTCCATGATCTTAGGATAGCTCTGCCCCACCTGTCAAACTATGGCCAGGGATTACTTGTAGGGATTCTAAAATATGGAAAATGGGAGTAGCCATCATCCACTCCCTGCCCCATTTGAAAGAAGCTAGCTATTTAATAGGCACCAACTGAAGATTGCGCAGAGGAGCCAGGGCCCAGTATGCAGTAAGTTTGTTCCCATGAACGCTCCTGGGAAGCCTCAGCAATATTTACCATCATGGAGCATCTGACACATGCCAAGCTCCAGGAGGAGTGATGGCACATCCCTTGTTAAATTCTTGTGACATCTTTGGGTAGACAGCATCATTTCCATTTTTCAGAAGAGCAACCTGAGGCTTGGAGAGCCTATGCAACTTGACCAAAGTCATAGAGGCAATGAATGTAGTGCAGGGCTACATTCATGCGTTTTTTGTAATTTGGAATGGGAATTTAAATAAGGGGAACCATGGATTTTTCACAACTGGGAATGGGAGTTGACATTCAAATAAAGGGAAACCTCATTAGTGGCCTTTGGGATGGGTTCCATAGTATGCTATTCCCCTGCCCCTTCTGAGGGGCAGGTAGGAGAGGGTGTCAGAGGATGGGCAGAGTCAGTCAAATGTGGATGTTGGGGATGAGCTTGGATATCCTCATGTCCGGTTTCCAGTATATTCAGAGCCATCCCCCTCCTGAGCTTCCCTTCAGCAAAGGCTGGATAAGCTCACTGTGGATCATGAAAGTGGCTGGTCCTGGATGAACTCACCATCTTAGTGTTTGCCCATCTCCCACTCTCAGCCAACAAATGCTGACGGCAGAGATCAAGCCTCTCCTGATACCTGGCATGTGGCTCAGGGAGCCCAACAGACCAGTACAGAGACCTCACCACCTGTTTCCCAGCTGAGTTCTGGCCCCCTCAGGAGCCTGGTTTGGAAGCTTAGAGCCTTGTGTAGGACAAACGGAACTGTGCTGAGGACCTAAGCTTCACAGCTGAGGACTGTCATCTTGTTAACTAAACGAGCACAGAAGAGTTGCTGTTTCTACATAATTATGCTGCTGTAGGCACTCTTCTCTCAGGAGCATAGAATGGAGTGAGTCCACCCTGAGATGGAGATTAGGATCCCCTCCTCCTCCATCTCTGTGATTTGTGTCCACGTCAAGTACCTCTCTGAGTCTCAGGTACCTTCATTTTTTGGTGGGACATTCACATTCACTTACTGTCTTGGTACAGGCCCTGACTCTGGATGGGTGTTCAAGCAATAATTGCAATGATGATTCCATATGCTGAGTGAAGGTTACTTGAATAGAAACATTTTATATTTACTTATATTCATTACAACATTTAAAATTTTAAGTTGTAGAAATCCAACTTAAAACTAGCCTAAACATAAATGAACAAACACATGAAATTCTATGTATCTGGCAAGTCCAAGGATGATCTACCTTCAGGCTGGATTTAGGGGTTCCAGCTGTGACATCAGAGCTCAGCCTCTCTTCACCCCTTAGCTCAGTGTCCTTCTGAGTATTGGTTTAATCCTATGGACAGTGTCCAGTCACCAGGGTTCCAGATCACATTTTCTTATTAACTTCCAACACCCATTTATCAATCCAGGCAAGACTATGATTGGCCTTGCTTAGATGAGACAAATGTACCCAGAACAATCACTGTTGCTAAAGGCACACAGCACTGAGATGGGCTGATCTGGAGTCACATGACTGACCCAGTGATCAGGAAGGGGATGCTGGTAGATGTGAGACTATAGCTCTAATGGGGTGACACAGAATGAAGAAGGAAGCACTGCCAAAGGCAGGAAGGATACTGGGCAGATAAAATAAAGGCTATCAACCCCACCGCAAGAGCACTAGAGGAAGAAAGTACTTGCTCCTGCTTCTTCCTTAGGTCTCATTATGAGTCAGGGTTAGTCCTGGGACAGTTGTTTCTAAAGTCACTGAAGTGAATTCTGTTGTTTTAGAAACATAGATAGCTTCCAAGCAAAGGAAAAGAACTGAGGGAGGGGCTGAGGGAAGGGAAGCAGCTGAGCTGTGCAAATCTGAACTGTAAGTGGAACCCCCAGGCTATGTCTGTCACTTTGGCTTAGAACAGATGGAGCTCAGGGCAAAATTTCACTCAACCAGCTGGGCGTCATATGGATGTCCTCTGCTCTAGTTGCTTTAGATCAATGCCATGCACATCACGATGGGTGGTATGTGGGAGGTTTTCTCTTTGTATTTTGAATGCCCTCTTTATTGTCTTTGCTAAAACTTTCCAAAACGTGACAATAGCCAAACACCCAAAGCTAAGCCAATGGCACATGAAGAGATCTTTGGCCCTATGAGCTTTAACCTTGCTTACTCTTTCTTGGCAGACACTTGTGTGCTGTGTTAACATGGAGTCCAGCAGGTCAGGATTTGCCTTTGCAAACCAATAAGGAAAAGGCCTCTTTGTTTCTCTTCCTACCCTTGTCAGTCCTCTGTGGTGGTAGAAACCAAGGCCTTCCTTTAGAGCCTTTCCCCAGGACTTATTTCATTTGTTTGACAAATGCTTGTTGAACACCTGTTTTGTGTAACAGGCTGTGTTAGGAGATGAAGCCCACATGTGTAAGCCAGATGGGCGCTGTCCTTCATCTTCTTACTCCGCTTCTTCCAGTCCTCTCACTGCTTTCACCCTTGTCAATGTGAAGAAGACTTCCAGCACCTCTTTACTCAGCATTCCTAAGGGGAGATGTAGGAGGGAGATTGCTTTGCACATCTTGGAGCAAACAATTTACAACATTCTCCTGAAATATTTTCATTCCTCAAAATTGGTTCTGGGACATGGCCATATGCTAGGGTAATGGGTTTTTTTCTTTCCCTTTTACCCAGCCTTGTTGGTCCCAGTTTCCTCTATCTCAGTACCCACTCCCCTCCCCTACTTCCACACATTCATCTCTCTTTCTTCCACGAAGCAGATCAATTCATCTCTGCCTCAGCTTAACCTCTAGTCTTCTTTATGCAAATGGTATCATAATGCTTAGAAGACTGAAGGTCCCAGTCTCCAGGATGTACACTCCTTATAAAGCAATATTAATCTGTTATCAGGCCCCATTCAGAACCCAAGGGGCATGGTGGTATTTCTCAAAGTGTGAACTGGGACTCCTGCTCCATGGTGCTGGTTAAGAATGAAAATTCCTGAACCCTACCCCAGATAAATAGAATCAGAATCTCTCTGGAGAAAGCTGTGGTTCTCAACTCTAGCTGCATAGAGGAACCACCTGTAGAGTGTTTTAAAAAAAATAGTCCCTAGGTGATTCAGATATGTGGCCTGGATTTGCAATTATTGGATTAGAAGTACCTGCATTGTTTATAAGCAACTCAAGTGACTCATGCAGCTGAGCTTTGTATTGTGGGAATTCAGAGGAAAAAAGTTAATTTCCCAGTTAGGGAAAGGTAGAGTGAGGAAAAAACTTTCTAGAGTAGATGAGTGGTATTTGAAGTGGACCTGAGAGAAGGGGTGGGGTTTTTATCAATTGTGGACCAAAAGGGAAGAGGAGATGTTTTCAGTCACTACTGGTTAAACTCCGGTTAAACTCTTATTTAAAACAGAGCTAATGGCAGCCCAGCTTGGAGCATAGATCCAAGCCTGAAATGGCATGGTCACCACCAGTTCCCTCAGAAGGTGCTGGGGTGGAATGTGTACCACATCAGCTGAAGCCAACATAGATAACAATCAGTCACTGTGGAGATGGGTCACTGGTTGCCTTCCTCAAACTAATGACTGTTTGCTTAGCTAATAGCAGTGAGAGTCTCTATTAAGGGCTGTTAACGCTCCAAAATGCTGTTTGTTGAGCCTGCCAAGGTGATAAGTGATGCTGGTATTTACTCTCTTGTTCTCAAGGCTGATGTTCAGAAGCTTAAAACAATTTTGAAGTGGTTAGTTTTTAATGAAGAGACTAGGCAAGTCTACAAAAAAGCCAATGGTTTGCAAGCAGAATCACTAATACTAAAAGGAGTCCACAAATGTTTGTTGGCTTATAATGGATTTGCTTAATTATAACCACAAGGCGCACCAAACACAAAGGATACCTACTCAGGTGCACACATTTCTTTGTTTCAGCGTACACTCTTAAGATCAGTGTTCTCTGTGCCCAGCTCTGAGTTTACAACTCAAGTGTTTCATTTCCCAACCACGTGAACACAGCCCCTGCCTGTGTTCATCAAGGAAGAGAAACACCAGGATTGCAGGAGACATGAAATGAGAGATTGCTTACTCCAAATACATATCTTCTTTTTAAAAAAACTTTTATTTAAATTCAATTTGCCAACATATAGTATAACACCCAGTACTCATCCTATCAAATGCCCTCCTCATTGCCTGTCACCCAGTTATCCCATCCCCCACCCCCTCCCCTTCTTCAATCCTTTGTTTCCCAGAATTAGGAGTCTCTCATGGTTTGTCTTCTTCTCTAATTTTTCCCCACTCAGTTTCCCTCCTTTCTCTTATAATCTTTTTCATTATTTCTTGTATTCCACAAATGAGGGAGACCATATGATAATTGTCTTTCTCCAATTGACTTATTTCACTCAGCATAATACCCTCCAGTTCCATCCATGTCGAAGCAAATGGTGGGTATTCATCCTTTATGATGGCTGAGTAATATTCCATTGTATAAATATACTACATCTTCTTTATCTATTCATCTGTCAAAGGACACTATGGTTCCTTCCACAGTTTGGCTATTGTGGACATTGCTGCTATGAACATTAGGGTGCAGTTGTCCCGGCATTTCACTATATCTGTATCTTTGGGGTAAGTACCCAGTAGTGCAATTGCTGTGTTGTAGGGTAGTTCTATTTTTAACTTCTTGAGGAACCTCCACACTGTTTCCCAGAGGGGCTACACCAGCTTGCATTCCTACCAACAGTGGAATAGGGTTCCCCTTTCTCCACATCTTCTCCAACATTTATTGCTTTCTGTCTTTTAATTTTAGTCATTCTCACTGGTATAAAGTGATATCTCATTGGAAACACATATCCTCTTAACATGAACAAATGCTGGCTTTCCTGGCTCTTTTCCATGCTGACTCCACCATGTATGCCCATGGAATTTGCCAGTTATTGGGTCAAGGGGATCTCTCCTCTGGTGAGGTATAAAACCATTAAATATTTCTTCTATGTTTGTGAGTTGCCTGCCTCTATAGTGGCACCAACCACATTCTTGTACCTTGACAATGAAAAGTAGTCTTTAGCTCCTTGTGAGATTTTAAGACTCAGCCAGTAGACTTCTGCATGTTTTGAAAGCCCCAGAATCAAAACGGGAGGGGTGACTTTAAGAGATGGTTTAAATAGTCATATAATTTATTGTCCAAACCAGGGCCTTTTAAGAGTGAAAGCATATTCTATTAATAATCACTATGACTACAGTTGTTTAGTGGGGCACTTTGTCTTCTTAGTAAAAAACAATTGGTTCTATTTATTGAGGTATTACTGTATGCTGGGGATTTAACTCATCCTTTAATAATCCTTATATTTAATCCTCAGTAACCTTATTTGGTAGATATTATTATTCCCATTTTATAGATGAAGAGATCAGGGCTCAAAGAGTGACCCATGTAAAATGGCTTTTCAGTCATGCCCTAGTGAAAGCAGACATGAGTAGGGATTTGGATTGAGGTCTGTCTGATTCCAGAGTGCACACAATCTACACTGTACAGTATGGGTTCTCATCCTGTAGTTCAATGTTTTCTTCTTCTTCTTCCTCCTCTCTTCCTCCTCCTCCCATTCTTCTCCTTTTCCTCATCCTCCTCCTTGTCCTCATTATTTTCCTCGTTCCCCTTGTCATCATCATCATCCCTCTCCTCCTTCTCATTCTTGTTCTTGTTCTTCTTCTAACAAAGTGGGTTCTAAGGAGATCTAGGTTACTGACTAGCTGTCTTATGCACTCCTGAAGTCAAAGAGGAGACTAATGAGGAGAGCTACATAAAGAGTAGCTTCGCCTTCATAGTTCATATGATGGCCAATTGAATGGGATTTCATTTGGAGGAGAACTTCCACTGTTAGAAAGAAAAAATAAGAGAGAGAGAGAGAGGAGAAGGGCAGTGAGAAGAGGAAGAGAAGAAAGGAGGCAGGGAAGAAGGGAGGGAGGAAGGAAGGAAAGAAGGAAAGTTTCTGAAATTGAAACTCTTTTCTTTGAAATAGAAAAGTTGAACTCCAGAGAGAGAAAGTTCCTTACCCAATGTCCCATAGCAAATTATAGAGGAAATAATGATCTGGAAACTCCATGTCTTTTGATTTTTAGAAAGTTCATGTTCTTTTTTTTATACTTTGCTATGTAGGAAACACATTTGAGAGGATATGTTGCAGGCTGAAGCTATTTCCATATTTTACCTCATTATGACATTGGCAGTGAAAGCTGCTTTTCTTTTTTTAAAATTTATTTATTTATTTGAGAGAGGGAGAGACCTGAACGTGGCAAGAGGGAGAGGAATCTGAAGCAGACTCCATGCTAAGCATGGAACCTGACACAGGGCTCCATCACATGGCCCTGAGATTGTGACCTGAGCCAAAACCAAGAGAGTCAGACACTTAACCGACTAAGCCACCCAGGTACCCCTGAAAGCTGTTTTTAAATATTGACCAAGAAAAGCTTTCACAAATTTCAGATATATTATGGAAGAGGTTTTAAATAAAGACAAGTGAGAACATGTTGAATTTTGTTGTGTTTCTTAGTAAAAAGAAATGGGGAATTACTGAAAATTTTTTTAATCACCATGGTCCTAGACTATTTAAGGAAAATTAAGTGATAATAGTTTCAGTTTGGAGAGTGGAGAAAGCTGCATTCACTTTTCAGTAAAATAGGACCATGGGAATGGAGTTGAAAAGGAAGCCGCAGTCAACATTTGGCCATCCACGCCCCTTCAGTAATTGCTGCTGTGCGTGTGGGACAGCCAGTTATATGCTCCTGAGCAATGAGATGAGGCACTGAGGTAGCCATTGGCATGGCATTTCCTTCTTCTCCTTGAAATTAGTTTCCTTGCTCCTAAGCCTTGACTATGGTGTGTTTAGGAAGTAGAAAGAAAAGTAGTTGATAAGGGCTGTTGATAAGCCCATTCTGCAGCAGATTCCTCCAGATTCTCCCACAAATTTTGCAGTTGGGATTAGGAGGTCAGATTCTGGGGTGCCAAAAAAAAAGATTCTGGGGTGCCTGATCTCGGCTGTCCATCCACTCTGAGCTGAATATTGGTAGAGTTTACAAGCAGTGGCTTCCTGAATGCATGTCCAAGAATATGATAACTTAAAAATCCTCTGTTTTATTCCTCTATAACCATGCATTCTAAGAAGTTCAAGAGCCAATAGGTAAAGAGATTTGAAAATGGGGACAGATGTAAATAGTGGGAAAATCATGAATGAAGAAGTATGAAGTACAAAGGGGAGACAAAGATAATTATATACTCCTCCCCAAAAAATTATCTGTTACAGCTGCTTACTGAGTGATGTGATGAATGTGTGATTTCATGTGACTCTTCAGAACTTTTCTACTGCCCATAACCATGAAGAAAGAAGTGTGTGTGTGTGTGTGTGTGTGTGTGTGTGTGTGTACCCTTACACCACAGTGGAACTTGGCTGGCTCTGTGGGTACCCCGCCAGAAAGTTTGCCCTTCATAAGTGGTTATGGTTGTGCTTGGGAGCCCCAGATCATTTCCCTGCCCTCTCTTGCAGTGGTTCACTCAGAAATGTAGAAAACAGAATCCATACTGATTCTTCAGATGGAGACTGAGCATTCTAAAGAAAGTTCAGTTCATTAAAACTACTTTAAATTTTCAGGAGTATGGCAAAAGGGCTAGGTAGAAAAGAGGAGGGACTTCTGTTCTCTGCTTCCTCATAGCTAGCCTGTACTTTGGTTTCCCATTATTGCCCATAAAAAAAAGAGCAATCTTATATATCTTTACTATACATATATACACTATATGTGTATGTGTGTGTGTATGTGTATAAACTTCCAAGATGGCCCCAGTAAAATTTTGCAAGACAGCTGTGGAGCAGATGAAAAACACTGCATTGGAAATCTAAAGATCTGGATTTGATGTTTTTAAGAGAGACAATGATCCATGTGGCAAATGTTATATTCAGACAGTGCCAGTGCAAGCCTTGAAAATAGATCTAATATATAAATTTATAGGCACACAGTGTTACCTGGCCCGGAAGGTTATCTTTCAAGGACAAAAGGTCAGAGCTCATGTCAAGGACCAGGGTAGACTCCATTTCTTTCCCAAGCATGGTATAGGCTGCATCTTCCAGAAGGGTGTGTTCTTCCCACCAACTATGACTAAGGGCAAGCAATAAAAGTGCTCTAATGTTTCACAGGGCTTTCTACAGGGAGAGTCTAGGAATCAGGTTGACTTGCATTCTACCCAAAGTTTTAAATCACCTTATTACCCATGAGTATTAATGCCTTTGTTTCCAATGAGGTGATTAGTCCACAAAATAAGGGAAAAGTTCCCTTTTGAAAGGAAAACCTCAGTCTTGCAGAGAAAATTCACTGAAATGGTACCTCCATGTTTTTGTAAAATTATTATTTTTTATTTATTTTTATCATCTTAGTAATAGGTGGATACTATTTCCAAGTATGAACATTTAGTCTGGTGTTCCTTTAATGCTGCCCAAGACTGGGGTCCTGTCTAATTACAGCCCAGCTTCTTGTATCATTAGCCTTTAAGGCCTAGAATCAGATTTCATCGTTTTAAAGAACCCTGAACTCTCAGAAGCTAGGGAGATAGTTTGCCTTTGTTCATTTGTATGATTAAGAGGAGTGGACCAAAAGTTCCTCCCTGTAGGAATTCAAATGCCTACAGTTTTAGAGCCATGATAGGACAGAAGAGGAAGGATTATAGGTCTCTGCTCCTACGGAGCCCAGGTCTAACTGACCTCTTGGAATGTGGCACTAGGGCAGAGTAGAGGTTGCTTCTGCCTGGGAACCTGCAGACTATAAACTGCATCTGTCTTATAAACTCATGTTTCCTCTAAGCCCAGGCTCTGGCACAGGGGTAAGCACTCATTCAGTATTGGATGATTGAATAACAAATGAGAAAAAGCATTTCTGAACAATCCTTAAGGTGACACCCAGTGAGTGGGGCAGGGAATAGAAGGTACTTCTATTATTAGGAATGTATACTGTGTTTGCCTGTCTATTATGTTCCACTTTGACTCATCCAGGAAGAGAGACAGAGAGGGAAAGAGAGAGAGAGAGAGAGAGAGAGAGAGAGAGAGAGAGAGAGAGAGAGATGCATGTGATTTCTATTGAATGGATAAAGAAGCTGAGGATCATAGTATCCAAGTTCCTTGCTCAAGGTTACAGCTAGGCAGATCTCAGTTTCAAACCTTGGTGGTCTGAGAAGAAGGAAAACCAGCACTCTCTCTACTCTGCTGTGCTGAGCAATGCCCACGATGTGGAAGTAAAAAGGCGTGCATTCATGAAGATGGGAAGTGAAGTGGGGATGTAACTAGACATCCAGTGGAAGGGTAGTTATGGCATTTTCTTGTTGCTTTGAAACCCAAATTCACATGTCTTGGGAAGCAGATTTTGTTTGTTTGTTTTGTTGTACCAGTATACGAAGTATGAGTATCCTCCAGATCTTGTGTTTTGGCAGATATGAACCATTTCTTGGCTGCTTAGTATACATTTATTTTTTTATTTTATTTTATTTTTTAGTATACATTTAGATGTTGCTAGAATATTCCATGTGCATTCAGTTGTGTTGTCTCATAAGAACTCAATAAGATATTATGATCCTCCATCTCATAGATGTGGAAACTGAGGTTTCAAAGAATAAGGTATTTCACTGAGGTCATACACTGTGATTGGCAGAGCCAGTGTGTGTGAATCTAGAAGTCTATCAGTTAAGTATTCTTCTTCTTTTTTTTTTTTTTAATATTTTATTGGATTAGTCATGAGAAACACAGAGAGAGAGGCAGAGGCAGAGGCATAGACAGAGGGAGAAGCAGGCTCCGTGCAGAGCCTAGTGTGGGACTCGATCCCAGGACTCCAGGATCATGCCCTGAACCAAAGGCAGATGCTCAACTGCTGAGCCACCCAGGTGTACTTGTTAAGTATTCTAATCTTACTTCTCAGTTTGATGACATTGGAGTTGACTAAAAAAAAAAAAAAAAAAAAAAAAGAACAAGAAGAAAAGAAAAAGATTGCAGTGAATTCTTTGACAAGCAAATTGTGCCAGGGGTTATTCTATTTGTCTTCTAGGAGAAACTGATTATCACCAACAGAAATAACACCAATATCCTATGGCTGATCAATGCTTTTTTAGTTTTTAAGTTTCCTTCTCATGCAAGGAACCTCATTCTTCATTCAGCAAATATTTATTGAATTGCTTCTCCATGCTCTATGCTTCTCTAGGCCCCAAGGATATGCCCGAAAAGGGAACTAAGTCCAGCTTGCCTCCTAGAGGGGGAAAAAGAGACAATAAATTATTTTCATTCTATTAGTTTATATAACAGCTATATTGGGACATAATTCACATATTTTAAAATTCACTCTTGGTTTTTAGTACATCATGATACTGTACAGCTGTTGTAACTGTCTGATTCCCAGGCAATTTCAAATGACTATATAATTTGTCAGGAGTGACAAATGTTCTGAAGACAAACAAATGGGGTGAGGTAGGGTAAGGGTGCTGCTGGTCTACCTGGAGTGGTTGGGACATGCCTGCCAGATACAGGGATATTTGAGCAGAAACCTGAATGAGGTAAGGGAATGAGACATGGACATTTGGGCAAAGAAGAGTCCAGGTAGAGGTAACAGTGCAAGACCTTGAGTCAGGACCATACCCCATGGTAATGGAAAAGTAGACAAGTCAATGGCTAAAGGCCAGAGGGCAGGAGAGAAGAGTTGTAAGGGACTGTGTGTCAAAGTACACAGCAGGTGCTCAATAAATGAGATGTGGTTATGATGGTTATTATCTCTGTTCTCATCGTAAAGCTGCCAGTCACCTTGCTTCCTGAGCACAGGAGCCGTGGCTCACCTTTGTATTCCCCTAGAGACAAGACCAATGCTTTGTGTTTAATGCAGAGTCATTAAGCATCTCCTTAGTGAAAAAATAGAATTTAATCTTCAAATTAATAATCTTTGTTACCAGAACAGGCAAGAATAAGTGCTGGGATGGACTGATAAATCATAAAGACAAGTTAATATTGAGCAATACTATTAAGTATTTCTACCAAAGAGGCATGGTTTTCTCTTAAGGCCTTCAAAGTTCCTATTTCCTTAAGAGGTGGGGTGAAGAGTTTTGTTTTGTTTTGTTTTTTCTTTCCCTAGCCCCTGGTTGAAGGCAGCTCTGTGATGGGGTTTCTTATAATTGGGCAAGGGGGTGTCTGGGTCAAAGTGACAGCCAACTTGCGCTGCTATTACAACACATTACATAAATAACTCTATATAATTGCTACCATCCATCAATTTGGGGAGATCAGTGGTGAGAGACGCTGCCAGTTTCTTGGAATGAAAACTAAAGCTGCAAATAGCCCATAAAGTCACACTCGCTAATCAATGCCAGTGTTTTTAAGGGAGGGTAAATTGGTCTAGTCACCAATTCAACCTTGAGAAGGATTCCCCTGTGTATCCTTCACATTGGTTTGCAAGACTTTGCCCAATCCTCAGAGTGTTTTGTTTCCTCCTCTCTCTCTACCTTTTTTTTTTTTTTTTTTTTAAATCATAGTATTATTCTTAGCCCTGCCTTCCCCTATGTTGCAGCCTGAAGCCTTTGCTGAGCTGGCTAAGGACAGTTAGATTTCTAATGGGTTTAGTTTATTCTGACCACTATAGGCAGCTCAACAGATAGAGCATCCTGGCTTCTATGCAGATTTGGGGAGTTCTAAATGTCCAGCTTCTCTGTCTACCCAGGCCAAGTGAACCTGACTCTTTCACAATTCTTCATTTCATTCTGGGTTGTCAGAATACTAACCATGAGTTTCCAAAACAAACAAACAAACAAACAAACATTAGATTGCGGCATTCAAGAAGTGTGACCTTTGCAAATAGAAAGGATTCTTAATGATCACATCTTGCTCTGACCCCAATCAGTTTAATACCCTGGGTTGTAAGCAGCATGAGGCAGAGGCAACCTAACCCTGGGCCTAGGAAAATGTGTCTGGCACAAAGTGGCAGACTGACCTTATTGCATCGACATTGAAGTAATGAAATCACACTTTTGTTGATTGAAAATGAAATTGAACAGGCAGCGCAGCTAAAGCTCTTTCGAAGAGAGATAAATGGTCAGCAGCTTGCTTTGCAATGACCCGAGAAACAGAAAATTCCTAGAATGTAGGAACCTTGTTTAGTTCCCATGTGAATGGACCACAGCGTCTTCTCAGAGGTTTGCTGATGGTGGGTAGTGTATGTGCTCGACAGGTGTGTGTGACAGACAAAGCCAGAACTTTCCACCCCTAGCACAGAGTATGGTCTTCTTTGTCCATTAGAATTTGCCCCTTTTGTAGAAAATCCCCTTTCCATCAGAATGTCTCCTTAGGTAGGAGTCCCTACATGAGGGCAAGATGGGGAGCCTGTGAATCCCCTCTTGCTTCACCTTCCCTGCTCTGTGTAGGTCCTACAGTTTGTCCGAATGGATGCCTGGTGTCCTTCAGAATGTTAGACTCTATTACATTAGTCAGAAGTCCTTTTGTGGGTAATTGGTAGGAAATTAAAGGATTCAAGGGTGATTTGGTATTTCCAGAAATCTTTAGAAGTTCTTTGAGGAGGAAAAATAAGCAAGTCTTGCTAAAAACCCTCAAGCCAGGGGACATTGTTCTTTTTCATGGAAAATTGCTACTTAGAAACATACTATAAAATGTGTCATGCTTTCGAGTCAACAGACACTAAACATTTAAATTTTCTTGGGCCAAAGGAGAGCTTGCCAGTGATTGTTTTACCTTCTCTAGGTGCTGGCGTACGGGGCTGGTCCCATCATTAAGTCTCCCTTCCTGACTGGCAGCATTCAGTAGCCGCAGTAATGATGTCAGCAAGACTAGCTTTATTAGAATGGCACTTGATGCTTTCTGGAACTTTGTTTATTTGCATTATTCTTTGATCTTCATAACATGCCTGCAAGGATGGTTAAGGTGTGAACTATGGCAGTGAAGGAAGCTGAGGATGACAGGCTAGGTGGGAAGTGAATTCCTCAAGGTCTCATAGTTAAGGGTGTCTGAAGAAGAGAGGAGCAAGTCCTCTCAACTTTAATTTCTGTTCAGTGCTTTGTTAATTCTTGAGAACCATTCCCTGTATTTTTTGCTCCCAGGAGTCTACAGCAGCATTTGCCCAACCCAAACCTAAAAAACCAAACCAAACCCAAACCAATAGAAGAACAAACAATGTCTGACCTTGTCAGGCTCACTTGCTTTGGGGCCCCGTTCCCCGAAGCAGGGCCTCGCCCCATCTCCATCACTGCTCATCTCAAGCTTGTCCCATGCCACCACTTTCCATGATGCCCTCTTCTGTCCTTGGGGCTGCCGTCTACAAGGTCTGGCCGTTAGGGCCTCTTTCTTCTGCTCTGCTAGTTTGTCCTTGAAGACCTCACTTCTCTTCTGAGTTTCTTACTTTTGTTCCTTTCCCATCAACTGTCCTTGCTTTCTTTCAAGGCCTCTGTCTTTTGTCCAATGCCACTTTTGGGCTCCTTGCTGTTCTTCTCTTCTTCCTCCATAGTCCATCTTCTCAGCTTTCCAGCATCTTCCTAAACATGCACCTGCTTTCTGATTCCCATCAGAGGAAGTCAAAACCTATGGAGAATGGCACTGGGGTCCCAGCCAGCCAATCTCACTACCCTGTGTTTAAACCATTTCCATGAGTGGGAACCCCAGCCACATTGTCCTGGTCACTGCCCTCATTATCTTATGTGCCCTTCCAGCACTGGGACTTGGCTGACAGTATTCCAAGTGTAGAAATCTAACAAATCAATTTACAAGGATTATCACAAGTGCCATTACCTCTAAGAAAACTTCCAGTCACAGCTTCTCCAGAAAGGAAGTCTTCCCCCACCATTTACAACTGAAGCTAAGACCTCTGTTGTTTGCAGTATTTAATATTCTTTTTTTTTAAGATTTTATTTATTTATTTATGAGAGACACAGAGAAGGAGGCAGAGACATAGGCAGAGGGAAAAGCAGGATCCCTGTGGGGAGCCTGATGCAAGACTCGATCCCAGGACCCCAGGATCATGGCCTGAGTCAAAGGCAGATGTTCAACCACCGAACCAGCCAGATGCCTGCAATATTTAATAATCTATCTGCCCTCATTAGGCTGTGAGTTCCCTGAAACTCAACACTGGCCCTTAGTCATCTCTGTGTCCCCTGCATCTGGTATAAAATAAACACTCAAAGGTTTTCATTCAGTTGAATTTGGCACTAGATGAATTATATTTTGATGGCTCAGTGATCTATACTGTCTCCTCCATAACAGGGTTATCAGAAATATTGGAATATCCGTAGTTGGCTGGTTGATATTCATTTGCCAGGGGTAGCTAGGGAATCAATTTGAAAAATGGATACTGGAGGTACCAGCCCTTTATGGATTCTTGACTTTTGAAGGCCCTAAAACACTGGCTGGAGGAAAAGGGGGCTGATTTGAGGGAGCTTTAAGCAAGGGGGGGTGGTATGTGTGTTTGGGAGCATACCAAATACACATACTGTTGGGGGCATTATTCTCGAAAAGCAATGAGGTGGGGCCTTGTGTTTGGAAACTATCTTCCAGTTCTGTGTTGTTCCTTGGGCAACACCTTGGGCAAGCCCCTTGGCTCCTCTGAGTTTTGGGGTTAATTATGGCTCTTTCATAGATTTATTATGGGAGTGGTCCTTAAAATCTTGGACTGGGTCTTTAAGCCAAGGAAACACGTTGAAAATATTTGAGATGGAAAATGAGTTTGATAAGTTGGTAGTAGCAAGATCAGACACTTTTAAAGGCTATTTACCTAAGAAAAGTAAAAATATATGTTCACAAAAAGACTTGAAAATAAATGTTTTCGATGGCTTTATTCACGGTGGCAAAGAACTGGACACAACTCAAATGTCCATCAGCAGGGGAATGGACAAACTATGGTATCTTCATACAATGTAATAGTAGTAATAAAAAAAATAAGCTACTGATGTATGAAACAGCAAGGATTAATCTTAAAAACACATTGAGTGAAAGAAGCTGGACAAAAAGAGATACTGTCAGATTCCATTGATATGAGATTGAAGGTCATAAGTTGAATCTTTGGTAAAAGATATGGGATGATGGTTATCTATGGGGCCTAGAGATGTAGATTGACTGGTAAACATGAGGGAATATTCCAGGCTGCTGGTAATGTTCTAATTCTTAATTGATGTGTTTATTCTGTGAGTGTCTGTATTTATTAAGACTCCTCTAATTATACACTTAAGATCTGTGCAGTTCAATTTGTGTTTGTTAATTAAAAAAAAAAATCCTGAGGAAAGTTGTGTAGATTCATGTTAGGCCAGACTTGGAGGCCTGTGGCATGGGGTATTCATGGCCTTGATGGTCAGTGTGTGGCCCCAGAAGTAATTTCTCTGCAATCTAGTAATGTCAAGGGAAGTTTCTAAGAGGGGGAGATATTTGGGATGAGTTATAAAATATAGATAGGAATCTACCAGATGGACAGGGATTAGGATAAACCAGGGTTTTTTTTTTTTTTTTTTTTTTTTTTTCCAGGAAGAGGGAAAGAAAGAACCAGGCTGTGGACCGAAAAGAGTTAGAAGAATCTGAACCTTGTTGGTGGGAGGATGTAGTAGGAGAGTGGGTCAGCACAGGAAGTGGAAGATAAGGCCACAAAGGCAGCTTCGGTGACCCAAGGGATGGCAGTCTCAGCTGCACAGTAAGGCAGGAGCACACAGGGCCAGATCTCCGAAGAGGAGTCTGCAGGCAGAAACTGGGGACAGTGGTCAGCATAAAGGGAATAGTTAAAACATTTGGGAATGGATTAGAAAAACACAAAACACAATATATGTAGTGTGAAGATGCATTGGGCTCATGCTCATCCCAAAAAGAATAAAGCAGTGACTTGACTGTCAGCTGGGCTAGTCTTTGGCCTCAACTCAGCAGCTGAGAATGGACATGAAGTTGGCTTTGGGTGCAGACTGATGGAAAGAGAGATCATTCTTGCTTCCACGAAATGTGCAGGGAGAGCATACATGGTAGCCTTTCTTTCTGAGCTGTGTGATATGGCTTTTGCCCATCTCCCATGATGGAACCTCCTATACTGCATTATTCAGGCTGAATGGACTGAGATCATGTCTCAGCTCATGAGGAAAGAAGTCCCGGGAAAAGAATAACATCCTAAGATGACCATACTTTATGCTGCCTGGTCCCTCCTGATGCCTCTTACCTAACCTCTCCATGCTTCCATTTTTCATTTGTAAGAAGAGAATACTACTACCACAGGGTTGTTCTGAGAATTCAACGAGTTATATTTATTAAGAAGCCAGAATGGTTCTTGGCACAGGATGAATGCTATATAAATGGCTTTTCACATGTACATGTAAATTGTTAAATAAAAAGCAGAGTTCTCAATGAAAAGAGCTATAAAAAAGAACTTCCCAAGTGTTCTGGTGATTAGCTGGGGGAAGAAAATTTCCAAAGGAAGAACAAATTTAATTTTAAAATTAATTCATATTGTGGAATAATTTTAGGTTTATATGAAAGTTGCAAAGTACAGAGAGTTTCTCATTAAAATAATGGTTTTCAATCCATGGCCAGGACTAAGTGGGAACAAAATGCGAGACTAGGCTCAGGTTGGAGGTGGAGTGGGGAAGAAAAGGAAACCATACAGTAAGCAGTCATTGAATACCTAATACCTGTTAGACAAGCTGAGTTCATGTTGATGATTTCATTTGGGAGCCATTGGGAGCCTACTAGGTGGTCAGCACTGTGACAAGTGCTGAGGAGTCAATGATAAATTCCCTCATCCATCAAAGACTATGGAGCAGTTGCTGTGTTTCTGGAACTGTGCTAGGTATTAGGGCTGCCATGGTGAAACTCACTGTCTGTGTAGGTTGTTATTATAAGAAACAGAAAAGAGAGAGAGATGCAGGTCAAGTGCTAGGTGAGCTTCAAGGATGGAGGACCATGTCTAATTGGGAGGCTTCACAGACAAGGTAGTCTTTGGGAGATTGAGAAGGATAATTGGAAAGCCTCACCTCCCTCCAATAAGGACTTCTGGAAAAGATATGCAGCTTTTAAAAGGCTTGAGACCTTGTACCTGAACCTGAACTTTTGGTGATATTATGCTCTCAGGAGTAAAGGGATCAAATCAGTTTATTTCCTAACACCTGTGTTCCAGAAAGAAAGAGGTATGGGTTGGGTGGAAGGGAGGGAGAGAGGTAGGGTGCAGGGGTGATGAGAGAGAAGAGGGAGGGAGATGGCAGGAGAAAGAGAAGAGAGAAGGGAAATTAAGTTTTCTCTCCCCTTTAGGGAGGAGCAATGTCTGAAGGATTTCTAGAAGCCCAGTTCAGGCCTTAAGCATTTTGTAACTCAAATCATCTATGGCTGCTGATTTCCAAGTTCTTCCTGCAAGAATACAGGGACTTGTTCCTTAAAATGACCCAAAGAATGTCGCAATGTACTCAAATCAGAAACCACTTTATTTTTAGTTACTTTCTCCCCTTCCTCCTGTGAGTGACTTCTCATATCAGAGGAAGGCAGCACATAAACCCTGTGGCCATCTGACCTTGTGCCCCTGGAGAGTGGATGCCTATGGCCAGGAGATGGGTGGGCTTCTCTTTGTGGCGCTCTAGTCCCCTCCCTGCCTCTCACTGTTATCTGCTATTACTCATTTCTCAGATACTATGAACTCTCACAGGACAGAGAGAATGAGTAGCCTCTGCATCCCAGCCCATGCCTGACACAGGGCAGGTACTCGAATCCTCATAAAAACTTGACCAAAAGGACAGTGGAAGCTTCACATTCTGCCAGGATTGTGACATGAGCCTTGGATTGTGTTTCTTCTATAAATACTTTCGAGAGCACATGTTATTCCAAGACAAGCCCATCATGGACAACAAAGACTCATGGGCCTTCTGAGTCTCTGTAGTTTCCTGGGATTTCTCAGTACCTTACCAGTGCTTACTATATCTGGGACCACAAATTTCATCTTTAACCCATTTTCCTAAACTTGCTTTTATTTTTTGAAAAAAATATGGCACCACCTTCCTCTCAGACACTCAGATTTAGAAACTGAGAGATTCTCATCTTTTCTCAAGTGAATTGTTATTGACTCTATGAGTTCTCCTCCTTCAATATTTCTCCAAAATACCTAAGCCCTCATAATCTAGCTGAGAATAATCCCCATGCCCTTGTTGAGTGTCCTGACTCCAATCTTTCGGAGCAGTCCTGCTAATGTGAATGATAGACCATGTCTCACTCTTGATCCCTTGCCTTTCATTCAGGCCCAGGATTCAGAATCTGCATGCTTCCGAACACAACCCACAACTTCTTCATACTACTTTGCCCCATCGTTCCCATGCCCTAAACTACTTGTCTATCATAACAAACTTCTCTTTGTTTTTTTAAAAACACCAGGCTCTTTCTTATTCTGTGCTGGTTGAACCTTCTCAAAGCTCTGGGGAGGGGGAGTATGATTTGGCAAATCAACTCATTCTTTTGGTCCCACCACTGCTGCTACAATTGACATGGAAAAACCCCAAACCAGGTAAACTCACTGCCATTGAAATGAATCCCATTGAGGTCATTGTAGCATAAATCACACAAGCTCAATATAATCATAGTCAGAAATTTTTGCATCTCTACTCAACAAAAAGAAAAAGGGAAAGAAGAAAGGAAGAGAGAAAGAAAAGGAAAAAAAGAAAATCTTTTATATTTGCAGGAAAGTCATGTTTTAGCTTTTTGAAAATTGTACTTTTTAAATATATTTTATTTATTTATTTGAGAGAGAGAGAGAAAGCACTAGTGGGGGGGGGGAATGGAAGTAGACCCCTCGCTCAGCAGAGAGACAATGCAGGGCTCGATCCCAGGACCCCAGGATCACTACCTGATCCAAAGGCAGCTGTTCAATTGATTGAGCCACCCAGGAGCCCCTGAAAATTAAACTTTAACATGTTCTTGATGCACATGCTCCTGAAAGTGGGAATAAGTTTACATGTCAGATGTATCTGGTCCAGCCTTGCCTTGTGTCTGTCCTGTGGTAGACATTTTTCTGCTTGCCCATACCAAAGTTATCACTGTCCCGTATACTCTCATGTCCCTCTAAATATAATCTATATGATAACACAATTACTTAGCATTATGGGTATTTATATGTGGGCCCTGCCTCCATCCCTGTTCATAAGACTATGAGTCTTTTGAAGACAAGAACTGAGGTTTTTTTCATCATCTACCCCCTCAAGCTTCTGTAGACCCAAACAGCATTCAGATTTTAGGATGAATCATGGATTAATGGACGATGGATGAATGAACAAATAAGTGATTGGGTATGGCACTTGGAATGAAGATGATGAATAAAATTAGTTGACTTGGTGGAGAGATGAGTTTGTATGCAGATAAGCAACCCAAAGCGCAGCTGGATATATATATGTCTTAGTTCTAATTTCAAATCCACACATGCTTGCATTCTTTTGGCCTGGTGTCAAGAAAGCTATATGTCCCATTGTTGTGTAGCTTTGTGCTTTTCTTTTCATGGAGATGGGGCTGTTTGATTATTATTGTTTGAATAACTCCAATTAGTTCTATACATGGGATTTGGAAATATTGAACTATATTCTTTCAAAAGCAGTACATTATTATTTAAAATGCAGTGTAGGGGATCCCTGGGTGGCGCAGCAGTTGGCGCCTGCCTTTGGCCCAGGGCGCGATCCTGGAGACCCAGGATCGAATCCCATGTCGGGCTCCCGGTGCATGGAGCCTGCTTCTCCCTCTGCCTGTGTCTCTGCCTCTCTCTCTCTCTCTCTGTGTGTGTGACTATCATAAATAAATAAAAATTAAAAAAAAATAAAAAAAAATAAAAAAAAATAAAAAAAATAAAATGCAGTGTAGGCCAAATATCATTGCTAACGTATCTCATGAGAAACCAAATGTGGCCAAGGTTTACTCACTTCATTTAAGTAAGAGTCACCATAAAATTTTATTTAATCCAGTGCTTTTTGGGTAGAATTTTAGTATATGTTGTAATGGGATTATCTTATCATATTAATTATTACCTGAATTCTCAGGAAAATTTCTCCATATTCCCAACTGAGGGTAGGGACTCCTCACTTTGATACCACAGTTTCTGGGTTTGTTTTTCCTCTCCCATTACTCTGACCTGGAGTCACTAGGTGGTAGGAACCATATTTCACTTAATGCTGATCCCTAGCTCCCAACACAGGGCCTGGTATTAGGTAGATATTAAGTGACAGTTGGTTGTATGAACAGGATGAGACCAAAGAGCATGGGCTCTGGGTCAAAACTCACTTTTGCTAATGATCATTTAAACAAGGATAGTATCGTGATGCCCATACAGGTAAAAAATAGACATGTGCTCAAAATTTCATTTCACTCATTAATCAGTGAGAGAACCAGGCAGGTGTTCAAATTGGGAGAATCCAAAGAAACTGGTACATGTCTAGGTAAGGAATATTAAAATGAACGTGCAAATAGAGGTAAAACCAGCTTCTTTCACAGTGAAGAGAAAAGCCAGTGGAACCTCTGTGGATAGGACATGATTTACATATCTATAAACAAGAATTATTTCACATTGCTATCATTCATCTACAATTTCCAAAAGTTGTAAAATAGCTCCCATAAAATCAGAGTCAGATCACCTGAAAGGTGTCTTCTAGACAATACTGAGTTTCCCAGTAAAGCATGCTGTTCAAACCTCACCTATGCTAATAGGTCCCGAGGGAAGGGTGTTGTGGTCAGAGATGAGAGCATTCGCGAACACCTGGACACTGGAAGCCTTGTGCTTCTGTATTGGGAGGGAAGTCCCTAGAAAGAAGAGTGCAGGTAGGCAGTAGCCAGATACAATACAACTGGAAGGTCAAGGTAAAGAGTATAGATTAATCTAAAACTTTAAAAATTGTACAACCATAGCAAAAATAAAAAAAAATTTTCAAGCATTCTGCCCTATTTGTACATCTCTATTTATTTATAAAATAGGCACATGTGTTATCGTATATGACTACTTCTACAAGCACAAGTTCCGTCACTTATTGGCTGTACAACCACAGGCGAGTTACTGCGCATAGCTGTGCCTCAGTTTCCCTGTCTCTAAAATATGACGATGGCCCAGGGCGGCCGTGATGAGGGTGTAGAGTAAATACAATGGGGCTCTGCAGAGTGAGTGCTCGGTAAATGTTAGCCTGAAGTAGAAAATACTCAAAAATAGAAATGAAAACGAATGAGATAGAACAGAAGGTGCCAACATTTGTCTTTCTGTATTCAGTGGATAGGCTTGAACACCCACAGCTTGTGCACCTCATTCCAGAGGTTACACATAGGAGGCTTGTTCAGGTCTGGGGGGTGTGGAGGTGGGGGATGCGGGAGCGAGAAGGATCAGAGGCAGGGAGGCCAGAGAAGGGGCAGTATTGTAGCACAGCAGGGAGACAACATGGGCCCGGGCTCGGGCACCCACAGGGAGAAATGAGGATGACTCATTGAGGACAGCAGTGGAGGACCTTGTCCTATAACCTTTGAACATGGACTTGGTAGGGATGCCGGAATGAAGATAGGGAGGTGATTCTTGATGGGGGACGTAGATGGTGCCTAGAATAAGCTTTGGGGTTGGGAAAAATAGAGGGTACAGGAAAAGGCCAGAGCCGGACGTTTGTGGGGCAGTGGGCTCATCCCCCATTGTCACCATTGCTTTGGAAGATACTAGCAGCTCATGCTGCCTCAACCTTGCAATTGTATTTATGAGGCTGTAATAGGATAAAAGGGAGCTGATTTTGCTATCCCAAAATATGTTTGATATAAATATTATTTGAGCTAAAGGCAATTAAAACCCAGCAGATTCAGGGAAAGCTCTTTCCCTTCCCATTGACTGCCTAAATTCACGTTGGAAAGGGAGCGTGTGTCAGGAAGAGAGTCATTACCTCTTTCACTATGAAATTTACCTGCATGACAGGGCGACTGTGTTTTCCAAACATCTCTCCCTTCTTGTGAATGGCCTTCCTCCCCTTTGACTCCAGCCCCAGTACCCCTTTCTTGCCTTAGGATATTCTATAAGCCTCAGTTACTTGGTTGCTCTTTGGGGTCTCATGTCTTTATGGGGCTTTTGTATGGATGAAATTTGTTTGTGTCTTGTTAATCTGTCTTATGTCAATTTGATTATTGGACCAGCCCGAAGAATCTAGAAGGGTATAAGGAGAAAATGTTCTGCCCCTTTAGGGCCATGGTGTTAACTGAGATTTCTAGGCCTGCTATTCTGCACAGTTGCAGTGCTCGTTACTTTGCAGACAATAGTTTCTTCATTTAGTCTTCCTAGTAAATCTTTAAGGGTTATTACTGTCATGCCCCTCCTGCAGATGAGAGGACAGAGGCTAAGTGGCTTGTGCTGAAATGACAAGCTTGTACAAGCAACTCAGTACAACCCCAAAGAGTCTGTGCTTTTTCTTCTGTACCCCACCATCTCCTGCTAAAGCTTAGAATATGGTGCACCCTCTTTATGTCCTGGTTATCCCAGCTCTCAGTGTCCTTTCAGGGAAGAGCTTCCCCTGCCCCAGACCTTAGGAAACCTGTGTCTAAGGAACAGGACACCTCAGCACTTGCTTGCCGGGCAGTCCCTCCTGTGAATCTCCACCCGCACTCTGGAACCAGAGAGGAGAGGGGAGAAGCCCAGGTGATGAAAGGAAGCCTCTTGTGGCCCCAGAGATCCATCAAATACCCCTAAAAAGGCCTGGCTTATACAGGCTGTGGTGGAAAGAGTCAAGGTGGCAGGCTGGTAGAAACTAATCTTTTAAGAAGATTCAAGCCCCAAAGGACCAGGTGAGACTCTCCAGGGATCTCAGGCCATTGCAAAGGAGGTGGGACATAGACTCCTGGGAACACTCACCAGAAAAAGCCTGTGTGTGCGTTTGAGGTCCTGCCTTCCACTCCCGGCCCATTAATTGTACAATCTTCCTGCTTCCAAAAAACTGGAGAAAATCTACCTGGAAAGGGATGAGTCCTAGATGAAGGTAGGGCACAAATTTAAAATAAGCTTGACCATTTTAAACTGTATCAGATGGTCCCACAAGGAATGAGGGGAATCTCTGGGACCTACTTTAAGTAAGGTCAAAATGATTTCTAAAGTGAGTGGCTCACCTTTCTATGACCTTAGCAGGTTGCAGGGCAATTTCCCACCCATCTTTGGTAAATGAATATTTAACATATGGAAAGCCTGTGTAAATTGTGCTTCTAAAAGGCTTAAATTCTTCCTTATCAGAAGGCTTCTGTTTGAGCTTCCTTGTAAAAGGCACTCAAGGTTTGTTGAATGAATGAATGAATGACAAAGCAAGTCTTTTTTTTTTTTTCCGCCTTTAGTACCAAAGGTCAGTTTAAGCCCAGCCCTTGACTGAATCATCACAAACTCCTGGAATCACTCATAAACATGTAGTCTTAACTATAGATTATACATTTGTCGGAACCAGATCAGAGGTAGCTCTGTGGAAAGTATTTCACGTAAGCATGGCAGGTGCAGTTAGGCTCATGCCTGTACATTAAGTTATATTCTGGATCATGATTGTGGGGATGGCTCCAGGGATCACTCCATTCACTAGATTGTACAAAACTTAAAACTCTTTCATGAACTTGTCTCACTTACATGGGAGAGATCAGCCTCTCTGCAGCCTTTCTGGTAAAGGCGTGAGGATTCAGACACAGCAATGCCGAGGTTCAGAGATGTTTCAAAGGCTCACCAGCCTTTGTCGTTGGACCAGAACGCAGATCTGTGGCCCCTACACCACAGCGGGAGCAGCTTCTTTTTAAAGGGGATATTGTTCTTTCTGTTCTCTAAAGAGGCAGCTCAAGCTCATTTGAGGTTACAGAGAAATCAGCTTCCCAATTTAGGGGAAATGGGAGCGGAGCAGGTCTTATATGAAATGCAAATCAATATTTGGATTTTTCGGAGGGTTCTCCTCCTCCACCTCCAGGCTAGGCATGTGGCATTCCAGCAAGTTCAAAATGTTTTATATTCAGATTAGTTCATTTGAAACAGCACAGAAAAAAGAGAGAGAAAAGCAACTAAATCCAAGTGTTGCAAACTCCTTTAGCAAATAATTGTGAAATAGCATTGAGTTTGCCAGTTCCTGTTTTCATTTTCCATAAATCTATTCTGGTATCATTTTATTCCCTTGAAGTAGATGTAGCAAGTTCTCCGTGATACCGAATAAGACAAGAGGATAACAAAAACCCCTGCTACTTATTAAATAACAATAAAACTCTGACTCTGTGTTAAACTTAGAAAAATCACCTTCTCAGAGAAAATGCAACATGTTTTATGAAAGCTACAAAACTGCTTGAAAACGTCTCCAAGCCTATGCTGACACATCCGTAGTGAGTTAGAATGATAAACTGGAGCCACTCAGGTGCCACCAGGTCCCAGTGACTCAGGGTCTGTGCAGCACTTCCGGGGGGGTTGGGGCAGTGGAGTGGGGTGGGTCCCTCCTGTGAGAACCTGCATCAGTGACTTTGCTTCTCTGAGCCCCACGGCCTTGCTCGTGAGGGGAGATGATGATGATCCTGGTCTCAGGAGGGTTGACAAGAAATCCCGAGGGTGGAGGAGGCGCCTCAACCTAGTAGGAGTCGCCTCTACCCAGTAGGAGTCAGAAAATGGCCGCGGTCGGTCATCCTTGTAAGGGTGGAGGAGAGAAGGGGTGAAGAAAAAAGAAATCAAAGCTTTGCTCTCGGGAGGCATGGAGCAGGGGAGTTTGAACAAACAGGAGGGAAATCCTATCAGAAGCAGATTGCTATGTAAGCAAAATACCCTGCTATCTAAGTGAGGCTTTCGGGATAAAAATCTGACACCCAAATTCTTTCCGTGTGCTACTAATAGCACTGCTGAGCGGAACAAATGGAAGGCATTTACCTTTCACCAGCTCTCCCCTGTGCTGGCTGTTGATGGGGCAGTCAGTTCAGGCGTCAGAACCGGCTGCAGGCAGCCCGGGCCGGAGGGATCCAATTTGTAGTCTCTTCCTGGCCTGTTGCTTCCCTAATGCCGGCCCACCTTGTCAGGCCTTGCTCCTCCTTCAGTCCCTTTCTAAGTGGAAAGGCATCTGGCAATGGCCTGTCTGGGTGGAGACGTGCTGCCATCCGTCTGCCAGGCTCTTCCTCGTCATGCTGGTTTTTTGCGCTATCAGAATTAAAAGGGGGTCAAAATGGCACTCTGGGGTCCTGTGGTCATGTGCCCTCATTCCTCTTGCTGGCCTAGTAGGAGCTCCAAAAGCCCACTGGAGCAATGAGTGTAAGTCAGGCAAGCATTTGATGTCAAGAAAAGACAGTGTGGACTAGAACATCGTGTCTCAGCAGATTGCCTCTCCTGCAGAGCTCTGAGCAGTCCCAGAAAAAGAGTCTCAGCTGGCCAGGATCACAAAATGAGAATCATGCAATATTTTATCTTCCTCTCAAAGGCGGATCCCGTGGCTATGCTCGCTCATGGCACCCCCGGTATCACACTCATCTCCCTATTCCCTTGTAATTCCTGGTTCTGTGTTCTGGTCAGGTCACTCCCCTAGCCCCCCCCCCCCCACCGAGCACCATTAGCTGCTTGAGGGAGGGCCTGCGTATCTTGATTCCCTGTGATATCCGCGGGCTAACATGGCATCTGGCAGGAGTTGGTGCTCAGCATACATTCCTAGGATGAATGCCCTGAAATGAGTGCTGTATTCTGCCTTACAAGATTTTTATCCCAGGACTTTGGGTCCTCAATAACCTTTGTAAAGGCCCCATTAAGCTCTTTCTGGAGGACCATAAAAGCTTGTATCATAAAAGGTTGGGCTTTGGCTTCATCCACTTGTGGAGACACAGCATGTGTAGCAGGCCTGGAAGGTCCGTAGAAATCTAGTCCCTTTGCATTACCTGATGATCGCATGGACACCTGGAAAGGGCAAGCACTTGCATATGTGCAAGGAGGTGGCAGATTGACATGGAAGCTTTAACAGCTTGTCTGGTTGACAAGGGCTTCCCACCCCTTGGGAGGCAGTGTGGCATAGTGCTTAAGAGTACAAACTCTAGGAATCAGGCTGTCGATTTCAAATCTTGGCTTTGCTGCTTGTTAGCTGAGCGATTGTGGGCAAAGCCTGTGCCTCAGCTTTCTTGTCTGCAAAATGGGGGCTGCACACTCGTCCCTACCTCCTAAAAATACCCTGAAGAATTAAGTGAGTTAATATCTCTAAAGCACTTAGCACTTTTAGAAGCAGTACCTGGCACCTTAGAAGCCCTATTAAATGTTTATTAAAATTATTATTATGTTCTAGAATAATCCCAGTTCAATAGCCACTTCTGGGCTCTGCTCTGTGCCAGGAGCAGCATGTGGATGGGAGATTCCAGATGAACAAGTCATGGCTTTGGCTCCCAAGCTGCTTGCAAAATCATTTTAATGGGGACATCATGAAGGAACGATGGAGCTGACCCAGCCTTGGGCTTGAAGAGGAGAAGGCCAAGGACAGACATCACAATCTGTAGCTCTCCACATTATACAGATGGGAAGGTAAAGGGCCCATGTGAGAAATACCTGTGACGTATTTTCTAAGGATGGAAGTAGTAATACTTCCCATTCCCTTGCTTTTCTAGAACCTTACCACTTTCCTATCAAGATATAGACTCTAATTTCCCTCTTCTTGAATCTTGGGCAGGGCACCGAACTTGCTCAGAAAGAATGGAATACTGCAGAAGTGAGGCTGAGTGACTTCTGAGGCCAGGTCATGAACAGTCCGGGCTGGAGAGGGAGATGGGCTTCTGTCTTTGGAGCTGGGACATTTGCTTTTGGAGTCCTTAGCCGACGTTGAAGAGACGTGCGGCTACCATGCTGTGGGGAAGCCCAGGCCACAGGGACAGGACACGTGCAGGCTCTCTGGCTGATAACACCAGCTGAGGTCCTTGCCGACAGCCAGACATGTGAGTGAAGATGCTTCCAGATGATTCCGGTTCCTCGCCGCTGAGTCACTCCCAGCCTTTGAATTTTCCCATTTCAGTCTTCAGACATTGGGGAACAGAGTCAAGCCTGTCCTTTCTCCAAATCCCCAACCCACAAAATCTGTGAGTATACTAACACGGTTATTTTAAGCCACTAAGTGTTGGAGTGATTTGTTCTGCAGCAACAATAAGCAGAGCCCCGCCCTCAGACCTTCTGCTAGGACTTGTCTTTTTAAGACTCCGAGCAATAGACAATTCTTTCTCCAGAGGTCTTAGAGGAAGAAAGCATGCTTATAACACAGTTAAGATTTGTTTCTTCATGAGTCTAGAGAATTCCCCATGATCAAAGATGTTACAGCTGGAAATGTTTCTAGAGCTATCATGCTTGCTGGCATCTGGCTGTGGCAGCTCCCAAGGGAATCACCCCCAGCACCCCCAGCAGAGAGGGCCTGAAGAGGACCTTCCTCCTCGCAGCTCTTCTGAGCGGGCACAGATTGCAATGGCCCGGACAGATGGAGGCGCCAACCTAACACTGAAGCAATGGTAGAGTCACCCAGGGGGATGGAATTCTTGAAGGAAGAGAAGAACTCTCCATTTGGATGGCAAGATGGTTCCCACATTTTCTCGATCAACTGTTACTCATATTACTGTCTACTGTTTGCCCAGAACTCTATTGCTGATGGCTATTCTTTTGTTCAGTCCTCATGATCAGGGTGGGAAGTAGTTTGACAGCCTCATCACAGAATTCTAGAAACTGAGGCTAGAAGACCAACCAACCCAGGAGCACATGTATCCAGTCAATGTTGAGGACTAAAACCTATGCCTTCTGATTCCACATCGAGGCTTCTTGTTATTGTGCTCTGAAGAGAATCCCTGTTTTGGAGGGGAAAAAAAAAAAGTGATGTCTGTTCCAAGATCATCAAGAGAGTGCTTGTGAAAGGTGTGATGGTTTTTTCTATGTGGCTTTTCAGGCCATTCCCACATGCTGGAATTTGGCACTGCATCTATACCAGGAAGTCCATTTTCTGCTCTGGTCGGTGGCTTTTGTGCAGTTCTTCACAGGAATGAGATAAAATCAGTGATTATTTGCCACTACCTGTGGTGTAAATATTCCAACCATGGCTGTCTTTGAGCCACCAAACTGATCATTGGCCATGGAGTCAAGAAGGGAGGTGCACATTCTGCTCTTGTGGGCCAGTTACTAGCCAGCTCCAGCAATGGATGAAGCCAGTGCTATTACAGGGTTTCTGTAATGCTTTGTTTTCCCCAAAGAAATCAAATGCCCTCAGAATTTTCAGATAATCAAATGGTGCTGCCATTCCCCAAGCCAGAAGGGTGGGCCTACTTCTGAACACCACTTCTTTTTTTTTTTTTTTCTTTTAAGTTTTTATTTATTTATGATAGTTACACACACACACAGAGAGAGAGAGAGAGAGAGAGAGAGGCAGAGACACAGGCGGAGGGAGAAGCAGGCTCCATGCAGGGAGCCCGACGTGGGACTAGATCCCGGGTTTCCAGGATCGCGCCCTGGGCCAAAGGCAGGCGCTAAACCGCTGCGCCACCCAGGGATCCCATGAACACCACTTTTATAAAGGGGTACCAGTCATCAGCTTCCAGGAACTGCTTGCAGTTTTCACCAGTAACCCAACCCCAATGGCACAGGCACCAAATACTGAGGCCTCGGTGTGGCAGGATCATCCTGCTTGTGTTGGGATTAGGGTGGAGGACAGTATTGCAGGGCTGGGGAGTAGCAGGAGACAAGCCCTTAAAACTTCAACCTTGCTCCGTAAGTCGGTCATGGCAGGCCTGAAGCTCGAGTGGTCCCCTTGGCTCCCACCTTTTGGGACTGTGAATAAAACCTTGAAGGGAACAAGGGGTCCCCAGTGTGTGACTCTCTTAAGGGCTGAGAACGTGCAGCCTTTCTTCTCTTACTGCCCATCCCCCCAAAGCCTCCATCCCCCTCTTCCCTAGACGCTTGGTAGCAGCATTATCTTTCAACTCCTGTGGAAGAGCAGATGCAGAGAGGTGGGGACCTCGGGGGTGGGAGGGATCCAGTCTGGTTGGAAATAGAGATCGGAGGGGTATTGGTGCACAGCGAGCAGGTGAGGTCCCCACTGCAAGGGCAGACAGCTGCCTTCTCCCACCTCTGGGAACCAGCTGCTGGCCCAAAGCAGGTAGAGGCGATTAGAAGGAATGGGACGCCCTCCTACCTTTCAACCTCCACCTACTTCCAAAGACAACACCGACCTCCCACAATCCCTGCAACACCTGGACAGCCCCACTTTCCCTGAATCTATCATCCTTCACTCTGCCCTGCCCTTGTAACTGCTGCTTACATTTGAGACCCTGCTGAGTTTCACCTCCCAGAAGATCTTTTCCAGCCATGCCTCTCACCTCAGCATACACTACCCGCCCTCCTTCAGCAGGATGCAGTCTGGAATGGAAATGCAGCCCCTGATCCCAGCCCCCGAGCTCCCATGGCTGGTTCAGGCCTTCACCAGCTCTACCTCATTTCCTCATCTGCAGAACTAGGGGGTGGAGAGGCGCTTCACTTACTGCAGAGTTCTAGGGAGGTCTGTGCCACCAGTGTGCCTCCTATGTAGTGCCAAGCAACCAGCTCAGCCTCTCCATTCTGTTCGAAATAGAAATGCCTCAGGTCAAAGCAATTTATTTGCAGGCACTTACAATGCAGTCTTGCCCACAGTGGCTCCAATTCCATGCTGACATTTTCGATAGAGCTGGTCTAATGGAGAAAAATGACTTTATTCCCTAAGCAAGACAGACGTTCATAGGGATTGGGGTGGGTGGGTGGGGGAGAGGTTTTATTTACATGTCACATTACTCTAATTCTGAGAAATTTCAGCATCCTTTTGGCTTTGCTTTCCATTTCTACCCATCCCATTAATAAAGATTAATGGAAAGGGCTAGAACCTATTGAGAGAAATCAAAATGACAATTTTCAAGTCCTGTTGCCTAGACACACAGCGCGCCCAATTTGGGCATCTCATAAAATCCCATCCAGTTAAAACTGTGGTTATTAGGCAATTAATACTTAGTTTTGGTTCTGCTTACTCTCTGGAAATGCTGTTTTCCAAAAGCATAAATGTGACAGGAAATTTCTTCATTCCGTTTATCCCTAAGTAGTTTAAATATTATTTCATAACTGCAAATAGGCTTCTCCCTTCTTGTGCAGCCAGGCTGCAGCTGTCCTCCTTATCTGGGATGTGGGTATGACAACGTGTTTATTCCGAGGATGACAGAGGGGAGCAAATGAGACCACGGGTAGGAGAAGTGTTTCCAGGTTCTTAAGCTCAAAGGCAAGGAGGCAAATGGCCCCTCACAGTCCTGCATGGGCTTTCAGCTCTAGGAGCTGGTGTCCATTTGTCCTTTTGTTCTCTGGAGAGAATGGGGGTGACAGACAGGATTGTGGGGTGGAACTAGGTCCTGGGATACAGACCCCATTAGCACAGTTCAAGAATGGGAGATAGAAATACTTTCACAAGACCAGGGTTTCTCCATGTTCTTTATTTCTCCCTGCCTTTCACAACTCGTTCTCACACAGGCCCCATTACTCTAGGCTCAAGGAGTGATATTTCTGTGAGGCCAGTTCTTCAATCTCCAAATTTGAGGAATTTGCAAATAGTCATCTCATGTGGCCCCTGCCTCAGTTTCCTCATGAACTCTTCCATCCCACAGGTCTTTTTTTTTTTTTTTAAGATCTTATTTATTTATTCATGAAACACACAGAGAGAGAGAGAGAGAGAGAGAGAGAGAGAGAGGCAGAGACACATGCAGAGGGAGAAGCAGGCTCCATGCAGGGAGCCTGATGCAGGACTCAATCCCAGGTCTCCAGAATCATGCCCTGGGCTGAAGGCTGCACTAAACCGCTGAGCCACCCAAGCTGCCCATCCCACAGGTCTTTATGTTTATGAAGAGCAGACCTTTGGGTCCTTTCCTGTACTGGGGAATTCTGAATGCCATTGTTGTCCTATTTATACTTCTCCTCAAATGTAAATGTTCTTCTGGGAAAAGGATTCCTCATTTGTAAGAGATGGCTTTGTAAGAGATTTAAGACATCAGGGGCTAGGGGGGTGGATTTTCAGTAGAGGCTTCTAGATTTCCCTATTTCCAGCCTCAGCCTGATGAAGTCCTGGCTGATTGATCTGTTGAGGAGAAACAAATTCATGCTCATTTATATCTCCTCCCTGGAACAGAGCTATCTTGGTCTTATTCCATCACTTCTGCTGCCAAATGAAGTATAGTCCTTCATGTGTTTCTTACCTGTACTAGAAAACCAGCACCACCGAAGGAACTCTGACCAAGGAAACCTTTCATTTAGAAGAACATGACCACTAAGTTATTATGGATCATTCTGCATGTGCCCATCATTTTTAAGTTCTCTCAGTCTCCTGGTGAGCCAGGCAAGTCTGCGCTCGTTTTTTAGAAGCCAAAGCACAAGGAGAAGCCTTGTCTTGCCTGAGGATACACAGATAGCTTACTACCATAGTCCAAGCCAACTCACCTGGATTCTTGCTCCTTAGGATTTCCCTAAGGCCTTGGGTTGTGTTCCTAGGAAGCAAGGTCCTAGATGACAGATGTCAAATTGAAATGGAGAAGGATGAGATCAAGGAGATCTCAACAAGAAACAGTGTAAAAAGTGCTCAAGGGAGGGAATGTAATGCATCAAGCATAGCACCATTGGGCATGGCTGTGGGCAAGTCAACCCTTGACAGACTGGTCAGAGGGTGGTCTTCTATATGGACCCAGCCTTTGTATTGTGTACATACTAGATGATCTTAGGGCATCCAGTGCCTTGCCAGAAATCAAGAGCTTTGGACTTCTCAGAAACTCATTTGGGATCCTAGAGGGCCAAGGGATTATAGTCACTGAGATTTCCAGTCAGGGAATGTGGTTGCCTTGGAAGTCCAAAGATTTACCATGGCTTTTATTTCCCTGACCAGCCTTTGCAGACATTGTGGTCATGATCTGACTGCTGAGCACTTTAGAATCTATCATCAAGAGCCACAACAGACCTACAAGAATCCATACCTACACCTGAAACTCATGTAAGTCACCTATCCTCAAATAAATAAAATAAAATAAAATAAAATAAAATAAAATAAAATAAAATAAAATAAATAAAATAAAATAAAAAGAATTTATCCCTATGATCTCAAGAGGAGTAATAATGACAGATACCAAAAGAACAAGTTGCTAAGTAGAGCAAAAATAGAGCTAACAGAGTCCACCCAGTTTTCTACTCATTCTTCTTGCATTTACATAAGAGCACACAGCTGGATGAAGTGGTGTTGATACAGCACCTACGGCATCCAGTGTGTTTACATACATACTAGTGTGTTCAATGCCATCTTGCTATTAACAATTGTTATTTTCTCTGTTTGAGACTCTGAGAAGTTGGTGTTGGGCCCAAGGACGGCGGTGGTGGATGTTCTGAATCCAAAGCTGATGCGTGTGCCATCACATTGGTGGTCATTCATGGCATTTGATGCAAGTCAAGAGAATCCACCAATATAATTTTGGGATGCTTTGGTAGAGAAAGGCAGAGCCCTGAGGTACACCATCCTGACCTTGGTTTAATCATGGCAGTTTTGATCTTAATTTATTTTAAACACTAGATTTTATATGCAATTTCATCTGACCTAAAGGTTCTGGACATTTAAGAAGTCCTAAAATTCATGATTCTTCATCTTTTGACCCAACATTTCCAAATGAATAGGCCCAAGGACCTTAGATAGATTATTTTTCATATCCACTTGATCCTTGAGTGCTTGGAGCTTTGGGTTAACTCTCATAGATGCCTCTATGGTAACATGAATGAGCCTGTCATTTGTGGCAAACCAACCTGGGGCAGTGAGACTGGGTTTGTGTCCCAGTTGTACCACAGAATCTTTTTGTGACCTTGGGCAAGTCACTTCTCTCTGACCTCAGTTTCCTTATCTGTAAAATGAGGACGTTGGACTAGATCAGCTTCTAGGCCTGACATTGTGGAAAAGGTTGAGGGAGGAATGGTGACTGTTGCAATTTTCCAAAATAGAGCACCCATGCTTTCTGGCTGGAGGCCTGGCAGTAAGGTTGCCAGATTTAGCAAGTAGAGATATAGGACATCCAGTTAAATTAAACTTTCAGATATACAACAAATACTTTCTTAGTATAAGTATATCCCATATTCCAGACATGATTATATTAAAAAATTATTGTATACTTGAAATTCAAAAGTATCTGAATTTCCTACATTTTTGGCAACCCTATATTGTCCTCTCCATCCCTTTAATAAATAATTGAAAAAAAAAAAAAAAAGCAAATGAACAAACAAGAAACTTGTTTGTTAATTTTTGGTCTTGTTATCTTGATAAAACCTTGCTATCTGATCTTTCATCTGTGACATCACAGGACTCAAAATATTAAATGCAGAAGTTAAAAATAATATTTCTAGTTTTTCTTTTAACATTTATCTACTCTGTTGTGCTTAAGAAACACAATTCTGCATTCGTATATTACATTTTGTGATTGCCTGGAGAAATGTTTTTTTGTTTGTTTTCCCCTGTATCTAGTGATCTAATAACTGACGCTTGACTTGAACAAGCCTACCTTCTCCTTGTCTCAAACATGTTCTTTTGGCCAAGACCCCCACTGCCATGATAAGGAATTCTGCTTTCTGCTGGCTGCCTGAGTTTCCTTCAAACTTAGTATTTGTGTTTTAATTCCTTCTCTCTCTCTCTCTCCCTCTCTCCCTCCCCTCTCTCCCTCTCTCTCTCTTTCTCTCTCTCTCACACACACACACACACACACAATCCAAACGTGCACTTTTTGCTTTTCAGCCAGTGATTGCATGTAGCTGGTGGTTTGGTGATTGTGAAATAGTCCTGAAATATCAGTGAGGAAAGTGCTCCCCCTGCACTGTGGTCCAACTCCCCACAGGAACTTCAGGTTTCTTTCTGCCTCCTTGGGCAGGAGGAAGCACCAACTTGGGGTGGCCCTGGGCTGGGGAAGCAGAAGCTGGCATGACAACTCCCTGCTCCCCGCTCCCTGCTCCGTTCTCTGACCATTTTTTCAAGGGACCCTTTGTGAACACTACGTGGTCCCATCAGGAAATTGCATGCATTCTGGCTAGACTCGATGGCACACCTACCATGGCCAGGCTCATAGGTAGGAAGCCAGGGAGGAACTAGCTGAGTGTCTGGCTGGAAAATGGCCCCTCCACCCTGATCCTCTATATGCTGGATGTCTGTGCACAGAGATTTGAATGAAAAGGTGTGTGGTGTGTAGGAGGAAGCCCTGCACCTGAGAATCTGGAGACTTGCATTTTCTTCTCGAGTCTTCTTGGGACTTGGAATTTTTTCTTGATTGACTGGCAGACTCAGGTCTGGGTCTCAGGGTCCTTCTGGTCCCTGAGGGTTGATTGGGCTGATCTCTGAGAGACATTCCAGTCTTGCCTTTTTGTGATTCATTCATGTATTCACTCATGAATTCATTAACTGCACATCTAAACACAGGACTGGAAATAGCAAATTCTGCATATTGGGGACAACAAGAGCAGATGATGGGATGTACTTTTCCCATTTGTATTCACCCTGGGAAACTTCAATGAGAATTGGAGCTAAGTATGCAAATGTGTAGGCATAACCGACTTTATTTTATTCTGTCCATACAGGAAGTACTTATGCGTACCAAGCTCCAGGCTCTGCTTAGGGGATAGAGCTGAGGCCAGCAGTGCTCCTACATTGGGAAGCTCACAGTCCAAGGGGCTAGAGAGCCAGGGAGACCACAAGGCCCCAGAAGCTGTAACTTTTGCAGTGGTGGAGGGAAGGGCAGTGCCCTGAGGGAGAACCAAGGAAGAAGTGGTTCATTTACCTCTGCTTATTTCTCTTATGGAAGTGATATGTAGGGGGTGGCTCGGACCATTGGGACAGCAAATAGAGGAAGTGTATGCTATCAAAAATAGAGGAGCGAGGAGGAAATAAAAGTTCTAATCTAACAGAAGCACCAGCCAGAGTGGCCTGACAGGGACCAAGGATGAGTAACTTTCCTGGTGCTTCTGAAGCTGGGGTATTTCTCCTGTGTAGAACTGGGACTGGGCTCAGGAAATGGGACCCTGCCTCCGTAGTCCAGAAGGGCCACTTGCTAGGTGTCAAAGCCAAAGCCCTGGGTGCTTCTGTATCCCTCAGGAAGGGATATTCGGGACTTCCCATGGGAGGAGGGGGAGGCTGCTCTCAGAGGTTTTGTGTTCCTCTTCAGGCCACCTGGTTTGGCTCCTGCAACAGATGGGGACAGGCTGGGCCATGAATGCCTTCTGTTCCCAGACTCCCCACTGGGGTGTGAGAACTCCCATTGCAAAAGGTACCTCTTATATCCAGGCTATGGCATTCCATATGGAGGGGTAAGGCTGAGCTGGGAACAGAGAACCATACTGTCATCATGACACGAGCCTGCCAGGTACCCTCCGTCGTGGAGTGGCCATTGTGTCTGTAATCACCCCTCATTTCAATTCCACAGAGCTCTCCAGTTGCACAACCTCCAACTCTTAATCCACAAGCCCAAGCTCATCTCCTGCCTGAGAGCTCACAGCATCATCCGTCCATCCATCCATCCGTCCATCCATCCATCCATCCATCCATCCCTCGCATGTTACACACAGTTCCTGGCACATTGTTGGTAAATATTCAATTGTATGTCAGTTACAACTCAGTTAAAAAAAAAGCTAAGATCAAATCATATAGAATGAGGGTGATCCCTAACACAGTGACTGATATGTTAATAAGAAAAAGGAGAGGGAGACTAAACACAGAGACACAGAGAAATGGAGACATACAGAAAGGGGAGAAGACAAAGCCACTGATGTCAGAGGCACAGATTGGAGTGACCCAGCTTCAGGCGAAAGAATGCCCAGCATTGCCTACAGCTACCAACCCAGGGAGAGGCAGGAAGAGTTCTTCCCTAGAGCTTTCAGAGGGGGCCTGGCTCAATAAAACCAAAAGAAATAATCCATGCAAACTGAATGCTGAGTGAAGTTATGAATGGCTAAAACATAGAAAATGATCAAAGTCAGGTGCAGTGAGGGGCTCTTAGATTGGCATGTGAGCTGGGGTTGTTGAGCCTCTGGGTTCCAGTAGCTCCCTGCTCCTGGCATAGAAGCCAGAAAGGCAGCCCCATAGAAAGGAGCACAAGCAGAAAATGATGCATATGCTAAGTCATAAGGGCTGTTTAGAAAATAAACCAGTACTTGATTTGATTAAAATATGAGGCAGGAGGGCACACTAGTGTTTGCATCTGATCTTATCAGTGAAGGGTAACTATATGGATTATGGTGCAAGAACTTTATTTCCATCAGAGCTAAAGAATCTCTTAGAAGCCTTGTAAATCTTATCTAGAACATTTTGAATTGCCTCTCATATTTATTTAGATCGTGCAGGAACAATTCTGTATTTCTCCTGAATACTTCTAGGCTTTCCAAAGCTAGGTGTGCCTCCCACTTTGTTTCTGCCTCTGCTGATTCTAGGCTACATTGTGATTGCCCCACACTGTGGCCTCCAAAGTCCCCAGAGCTAAGGGTTATAGAAACCAGTCACAGTAGTCATAAATCTTAGGTCAATCCCATGCTCATTTTATTTAAACATTGCTGAGACCAGAGCTCTGGGAGGATCTAACAGAGCCCCACAGAACTCAATGGCTCTCGACCCCTCATGGAGTCAGAGAGCAACTTTGAAAATCTTCTTTGAGGTCATTACTTAAGTCCGTCCTCTGATCTCTCCAAGGAAATTCCAGCAAGAAGTGTCTCTGATTGGATGCAAAATGGTAACCTCCAAATGGTTACCAGGAAAATGAATCTTTATAGCCCTACTTTCTACCTATCTCATATTGATCGGAGAATGGAGAGAATTGCAGGAATAAGGCTCACAAACACTTGGAATTTTTTGGAGACTGGCAAGTCAGATTTGAAAGTTGATGGGCTTAGACACTGTTGAACTGTGTTCCCAAAAAAACGTGTGTTGAAGTCCTTACTTCCAGTACCTTACAGAATGTGACCTTATTTGGAAATAGGTTCATTGTGGATGCAGTTAGTCAAGTTAAGATGAAGTCCTACTGGATTAGAGTGGACCCTTCATCTAGTATGACTGATGTCCTTACAAGAAGATAATATGAAGATGCAAAGAGAGAATGCCATGTGATGACAGAGGCAGGGATCGAGCAAGGAAGATGTAAGCCAAGGATCCCCAAGGATTTCAGGCTGCCACCGGAAGCTGGGAAGAAGCAAGGAAGGATTCTTCCCAGAGTCCAGAGGGTCCTGGTCCTGCTGACACCCAGATTTTAGCTTTCTAGCCTCCAGTACTGTCAGAGAATAAATTTCCATTGGTAAAGCCACCCAGTTTATGGCACTCCATCCAACTAGCCCTAGGTAGCTAGACAATGTATTGCTGATTGGAGACTCAGACTCTCCCCATCCTCCCATCCTATCTTCCTGCCCTGAGAGCGATGCTCTTGCCTGTGTGAGAGGTGGACTGCATGTCCTGGGGAGGAAAGGCCGGTGGCCTTCTTGAAAGAGGCATTCTGAAGTATCTGCTAGCATGTCGCTAGGTGTCCTGTGGGTGCTTGAGAATACCTTGTTTGAACCAGACTGAGTTATGGTGAAGACTTCATTAGAACAGGACTGAGGGGAATTCAAAATAGGGAAAATATTCATCATGTTCCTCCTTCATAAAACTTTCCATTTTCCACGGTCCCTGCCAGCACTCTGCCATTTGCAGTCGTGGGTATGTGCTCACAACCTCAGGCCACGTGCATCCTTGTGATTGGCCCTTTGTCTGCACCCCAGCATTGCTGTTACATCATGTGATAATGCCGGCCTGATCCTTCATCCGGTCGTTATACCACAATCATTTCACCATTTCACTTTTGCTGGTCATTAATTTCAGTGATTTTTTTCTTCTTTCTTATTCATTTAGATACCATTGCGAAGAACATCTTTGTGCTTATGATTTTTTCCCAGTTTCATGGAGAAACAATTGACTGACAACACTGTATAAGTTGAAAGTGTACAGCAGGATAGCTTGGTTTGCATATGTCTTGCAGTGATCACCACAATAGGTTCAGCTGACCTCCGCCTTCTCCCACAGATACAGTGAAAAGAATTGTGTTTATAAATTTTGATTCTTTTGAATTATCTCCAAAAAATTTCTAGGATAGATCTACTGGCTCAAAGAGTAAAATAAGCTTAAGGATTTTCTTATATGTTATTATACCATTTTCTAAAAAAAGTAAAATCAAAATGCAGTGCCATCAGAAAATATGTGCCAAATGGTGCTTCATTACATTTTCACTTTCTGAGGTTGAGGATGCATTTATTTCCTCTGTAGGATTGTCCTCGTGCAAATTGATATTTACCCACTACTGTACTGGGTCTTAATTGTACTGGGTATCCTTGCATAATAGACATTAAACCGCCTCGGCTATATTTTTAGAAATGGCTTTCCTTTTACTATAATGGCATTTGTGTTTTTAAAATTCATTTATTAATTATTATTTTCTATTTGAAGTGTAGCCTACATATAATATTATTTTAGTTTCAGGTGTACAACATAGTGATTCAACACTCCTATACATTATGAAATGCTCTCCATGGTAACGCAGTCGCCATCTGTCGCAAAACAGAGTTAATATAATATTATTGGCTATATTCCCTATACTGTACTTTTCATCCTTGTGACTTATCTAGTTTATAACTGGAAGTTTGTATGTCTTTATCCCATTTGCCAATTTTTCTGTCCCACACCCCCGTGTTTCTGGTAACTGCTAGTTAGTTCTCCATATTTTTGAGTCCATTTCTCTCTTTTTTTGTAGTTATTTTTCAGTTTTTTAGATTCCACGTGTCAGTGAAATCATATGATATTTGTCTTTCTCTGACTTATTTCACTTAGCACAATACCTTCTAGGTTCATTCATGTTGCCCCAAATGGCAAGAGTTCATTCTTTTTTATGGCTGAGTAATATTCCACTATGCATGTATACACATCACATCTGTTCATCTATCAATGCGCACCAACATTGCTTCCTTCCATAATTTGGCTATTGTAAATAATTTTGCAATAAACAGGGGGGTGTATATTGTGCTTTCATTTTCTTTGGGTAAATACCCAGATGTAGAATTACTGGATTGTATGGTACTTCTATTTTTAGTTTTTTGCGGAGCCTCCATGCTGTTTTCCAGAGTGGCTGCACCAATTTACATTCCTGCCAACAGTGCACAAGAGTTCCTTTTCCCCCACATCCTCACCAGCACTTTTCTTTCCTGTCTTTTTGAGACTAGCCATTCTGACAGGTGTGAAGTGGTATCTCATTGTGGTCTTGATTTGCATTTTCCTGATGATGAGTGATGCTGAGCATATTTTCACGTGTCTGTTGGCCATCTGGATTATTCAATTAAACAATGGGCAGAGGACCTGAATAGACATTTTTCCAAAGAAGACATACTAATAGCATGTGTTTTTATTGAAGAGAGCAACATTTCACTGAAGAGAAGTTGTTGTGGAATTGAAGTTTTTCGTTTTTTGGGAAGTTATGCTATTATTTACTATTTATCAAATAAATGTTCTTCCAAAATTGTGATTAAATATTCTGTTTTACTTCTATTATTTCTATGGCTCTTTTTAATAGTTTACATTTTTATACACTTGGCGTTTATTTTTTCATATCACATAAGGTGTAATATAAATTATCTATAAATTATAATCTAGTTACATAAAATAACTGATTAAGAAGTTTTTTTTAATTTTTTTTTAAATTTTTTATTTTATTTATGATAGTCACACAGAGAGAGAGAGAGAGAGGCAGAGACACAGGCAGAGGGAGAAGCAGGCTCCATGCACCGGGAGCCCGACATGGGATTCGATCCCGGGTCTCCAGGATCGCGTCCTGGGCCAAAGGCAGGTGCTAAACCGCTGTGCCACCCAGGGATCCCCTGATTAAGAAGTTTTAATGATTAGTTTTGATGATTATTTATGTACCAAATAATCTTACATACTTTTTTCTGTTATAAAAATTCATGTTATTTATTTTTTGACTATTATAATTTTTTATGATTGCTGCTTTGTGATTTGGTTTAACTCGTAGTAGCCCTACTCCTCTTACTGCTATTTTTCCAGCATTTTCTTTTTTTTTTAAGATTTTATTTATTTATTCATGACAGACACAGAGAGAGAGAGAGAGAGGCAGAGACACAGGCAGAGGGAGAAGCAGGCTCCATGCAGGGAGCCCGACGTGGGACTCGATCCTAGGTCACACCCCCGGGGTTAAGGCGGTGCTAAACCACTGGGCCACCAGGGCTGCCCGTATTTTCTTTTTTGTTTGTGTCCCATACAGTTATATTTTCTATGAGCTTTAGATTTATTGTTTAGTTTTAAAAGAAGATCATTTGACATTTGGCTTAGTGTGCACCTAAGATATACATCCATTATTTGGTAGGTCAGGATAGGCAAAACTTAAGTCATTTCTGGGTGGAAAGAGCTGGGTTTTCCAACTGGACCATCCCTGAATATGAGTCCTGGCCTGCCACCCGGTTACTAACCACACTGAGCCTTATTCCCCCCTTACCAACAGAGAGGTAATAAGGCCTATCTCAGCGGGGTGTCATTCTAATTAAACGAGAGAAGGGATGTGAAACGCCAAGCACAATACCCGCCATGATGTGGGCACTTCACTTTCCTTTCCTGTTTGTTCTCCCCCAATCACAATGTGGAGCTTCATTTGACCTTCTCAAACTCACTCCCAGTTTTTATGTATCATAAATAGATTCCTTTTTCCCTTTATACTTTCACAACTATTTCTTGCCATTATGCAAGGATCCTATAGATTACTGCCCTTTGATCACATACACCACCTCTTTGTGTGGCTCTTTTATCACTGTGGATGGTTCTTTTCAGGTAGACACAGTGCTCCCTTCGGCTTCTAGCTTCTGAAAGCCCTAGCAGTGTTCCTAATGAGATGTCAGAATGCTTCAGTTCTTTGAAGCATGTCCAGGTTATCTTTGCCAATAGTCAGGAGCTATCCTTGCTTTGCTCCTCCAAGGACTTCATTCCTGGGTCTCCACTCTCTGATACTCTCAACTGAAGGAGCTAAGTTCTTCTGTAGGAAGATTCCAGATCTGAATTCCAGCTCTGTATCTCTCACCTCATCCTCAGCCAGGACTCAAGCAGCCTGCGATGGTTTCAGATTGGGAGTCTCTCTTTGCCCTCCTGTGGACTTTGCATCTTTGCGAATGCGTCTTTCCAGGCCGACAGGCCCTGGAGCAGAGATCTTTGCTCCAACCCATTCCCCAAGGCTTGGCGGCCTCACCAGAATAGGCCACCAGAGCTCCCAGGAGCCGCCGGGTGGCTCACCTGACACCCTCTCTTCTGAGAAGAGTGGAGGGCAGGGTTGAACTTCCCAGCATTACCCAGCTAGACCTTGATGCTCTAATTTCTAGTTCCTTCTCTTAAAGGACCTATTCATGAGAAGGGCCAACATGGAAAATAAGTAAAGAAAGAGCAATGCCACTTTATTTATAGTTTGGGGAAGTGAGAGTCTGCCCAAGTTCGGACCGTTCAGTTCATTGTCATTACTTTCAGCAGCTGGTACAATTGCCCATCCTCTGCTCTGCTGGCCCTGGAAGGTCAGGCCCATGCTGCCCAAGAGGCTCATTGTTAGAGCTCGCATCCTCTGTCAACGGCGGCCTTGTGCAATTTCTCGCTGGTGTGGAGAATGTAGATATTTACAGGGCTGTGCTTTCCTACATACTTTCATGCTTTAGCAGAGAGTATCACGCAGGCACATCCCTAGGGCTATTTAAAGCTTTAGAGGAGCGCCTCCTGAGTGCACACACGTGCCCGGGAACCTCAGTGGAGCACCGGTATATTTTGAGTGGCAGTATTTGACACTGAATCGCAGGCCAAATTCATCATGTAGGAGACAGAAGCTGCAAGATATGACGAGAGAGAGGCTGGGCCCCACTCCTGCCTGTTCCTAGCGAGCCAAAGCCCACAGTCCGGGGAGTAAGGAACAGTCAAACTGCTTATGATGAAATGATGCAGAAAGAGCATCCAGCCTCCAGCAGGCAGTGACATTCCCTGGCTGACCAGTGCCAAATGTGTGGCTGGCACTTCCACACGCACCCCCATTGTACCCTCCTGTCAGTCAGGGCTGAATGGGTGGTGTTACCAGCCTCACCTTATTCATAAGGCCATGCAGAGAAGGGGGCTGATGTTCTCAAAGTTGCATGGCCATAGCCAGATCAGGTTCCAGACCCCAAGCCTGGTGCTCTTGCCTTGATACCACAGCCATCTATTCTTCTTGAAAAGATAAGAGGACAAAGGAACCCAAGCCCAAAATGAAATTAATGATTTCCAAGCAAGCTTCATTTTCTCCAGTCCCTGGTGCAGCCATTGGATGATCACTTTGGTGTCAAACTGTGTGCCAGGGAGATGAATGCTGATAGCCTTTGGTGCAATGGGCGATGCCACTTGATTTTAAATAATTTATTTCTGAGGTCCACACCAGCAGAATTTGTTTATCTGGTGAGTTGTACTTCCTCTCTCTCCCTCTCCTATTTCCCTTTCTGAATGGGTCACTTGGGATGCTCGTCTCCATGTGCATCTGTGTGCACTTGGGATCTGAAACCTGAGCCGGTGCCACCACCAGCTGCAGGAGCACACCACTCACCGCCGTTTTTGGAAACCAAAAATGACTGGTCACATAACTGTGATTAGATAAAGCTTGTAATTTGTGTTTGCTGTAGTCAGCGACGTGGTATTTTGGGACAAACAGCCGCTCTCTGCTACATATAGCTTGGAATTTGCGGCTTTTGTATACCCCACCATTGTAAGATCAAGGAGGTAGAAGAGAAAGAAGGGAGAGAGAAAGGATGAGTGAGGAGGGGTCAGGACATTACACTCAGTGGACAGGCAGAGATCGAGGGAGGCTTGAGAGCCAAAGGGCCCCCAGGAAATATGTAGGTGCCTTGCCCTTGAGAGGGACCCAGTCAGGTGCCGTCAGGCTCTAGAATGGCACCATCCTCCTTTCCTCCCGGTAGAGCCACTTGACTCCCAGGGAAAGGCTCAGCCCAACCTCAGGCTCTGGGAAAAAAAATCCTAATTGGAGCCAAAGCATGAGTGAAGAAGCCCAAGGCTACTTCCTTTTGCAGAGGCTCAGCCTTTTAATCTGGCTGATAGACATTCTCTGATCAAAGTCTTCAGTTCTCAAAGGCCAGCCTCCTTCCCTGTCCCCAATTCGGGGAACAATGTCCTTGCCTTTTTGAGTCTCAGCTGGCTAAACCCTCATTCATTCACTAAACAATGACATAAGGCCTTCACATGCCAGGCCAGGAAGGGTGCCAGGGTACAGAAATAAGCCAGCCTGAATACCAGTCATCCGCACAAAGGCACCATCAGGTGTGCTACAGCCTTGTCTGTGTGGAATCTGTATACCAAAGGTGTCTTTCTCTGAACAAAGAAGGCATATCCCGAAATAATCACGCATCTTTAACCCCAGGCAGGAAAGAGAAATGTTGACTTGATTGGGCACCCCCCTTTAACTCTGACTTATCAGTTCCCCCGTTACACCAGTTTTGGAGACACTGCTACCTTACAGAGGGGAAAGCTAAGGCCCAGAAGGGTGAGGCAACTTGTCTGAAGACATGGAACTGGTGGTGGCAGATCCAGTGTGGGATTCAGGTCAGCCTGACTCCTACTCTAGAGCTCTTTCCACTGTCTCTTTGATTTTAAGGCATCCAGGTTATGGTCCCAGTCATAAACTTAAATTGTCACGATCAATCAATATTTTGAATTAACTGTCATTTTCTTTGGGGGACACAAATATATAGAAGTTACAGGCCATGCCCTTAAAGCACTTAAGATTTGTGAGAGGCAGTGACATATACAGAGACATATACAGAGAAAGTCATGCTAGAATGTAGAACATGCCAAGTGGCCCCAAAGAGGGTGTGGAGAATGTTGGGAAGACTTGTATGTGGGTAACATGAGATCACTTTCTGTAGGGAGCAGGCATTTGAGCTGACTCTTGAAGTATTTTGACTGAGGAAATTGTGAGAAGACAGAAGACTGCTTCTGGCTGGGGGCACTGGGCCCGGGGTGGAAAGCTTGTGCTGTGTAGGAACTGGGAAAGAGTCATTTCAGACAAAGGAGTGACCATAAGCGCAGGTTAGAGGTTTACAGTGCTTGGTTCGAGAAAAGGCGGTGGTTATCCAGAATGGCCAAGAAGGATTGGGACAGGGAGGTGGGATGCTCCTTCACACAACTGTATGAGACCAATGGAACACATGGACCAGGGGACTCTTTGGAATGGTTGGTTTTGGACAACCTTGTTCATCTCAGATACAGTTTCTGGATTCATCTCTGGTTCCCATCTTGTAGGCACCCCCTAGAGTACAGTGAGGAGACCAAAATCTCTGCCCTCGGCTCTGTCTTTACTGAATTTTCAACTCTATCCGCGCTCAGTTTCCATGATACCAAATATCTTAATAAAATGTGACAAAGACACAGAGACATTTGGGTTATATCAAGGAGAACATCTGGATATTTGAAAACATCTGGACAGTTTGCCAAAACAACAACAACAACAACAACAACAACAACAAAACCCCCCACAAAACCTAAAAAGCTTTGTTTCTGAGTGTTTGGTATTATATAGTACAGAGACAAAGTCTGAATCCTTAGTGTATGTTTTAGAGTTTGAAATCCACATTCCTTTGAGAAGAGAAGGAGTTGTCACCTGGAAGTCCCACTGCTGCCTCCTGTCCACTTTCATCTTCACTGTTTGTGACATATCTGACAAACAAGTTCACTTAGAATGTTATGGAACTGGATGGTTCACCTGCTAGACTTACATCTCTGGGGAGAAAAAGAAAAGGACGTCTTTCCTGTTTATTTAAAATTCAGTCCTTTTATTCAAACTGAAAGAGCATTATCAAAGACCCTTCATAGTTGAGCTCCTGCTTATGACTTGGAAGACAGAGGGCCAACAGGATGCAGGCCTTGCAGGAGGCCACGGCCCCATAACCTTATAATCTCAACACAGTGATTGGTTGGAACTAATGCAGGTACATGCAGAAGGCTTGGAGTGTGCAGACAAGAATATTCTAGGAGGGCGAGAAGCCAAAGAGGTGGGGGAAAGATTCAGGGGTGAGATCATTTCTGCCTAGAGTCTTCAGGGGTGGTAGGAACTCTCCAATAGAGACAGGGGAAGAAGGTGTCACAGGTGTCAGAGACCCAGTGGAGGCACCAGACAATGAAGAACACTGGGGGGAAATGTGAGGTGATCAGATGGCTCCTGGCCTTGTCCGAGGGCCGTGGTGAGAGAGAAGCTCAGAGAGGCAGACAAGGCCATAGAATGGAAGGTGCTCAGGTGTTAGAAAGCTCTGGCCTTATCCTGTAGTCCTGGGAAGCCCCCAAACCTTAAAACACATCTGCTCTTACTTCTGCAGCTGAACATATAGCAACCTAGGACTTCTCAGATCTACTACCACGAGAAAAAAAGTGCACGTGTCCACCAAAGACAAGTTCTAGAATGTTCATAGCACCTTTAGTCAGCAGAACCTCAAACTAGAAGCAATCAAATGTCTAGCAATAGAAGAAAGGCCACATAAATCGCAATATTTTCTTATAATACCTCACAGCAGTAAAAAAGGGAACAAAATAGTGATATCAGCACATGGGTGAATCCCACAGACATCACATTGAGCAAAAGAAACCATTTTTATGTAATTTCATTTAAGAAGTTGAAGAAAATGAAGCCCAAGGACAAGAGACTTAATTTGCAACATTAAAGTCTGAGCAGTGGTTATGGGGGTGGGGGTACCGGCTAGGAGAGAACCCAAGAGAACATTGGAGGGGGCCTGGGAGTGTTCTGTATCTTGATCTCATGGTAGTTATGTGGGTGTAGACGTATGTAAAGGTTCACCAGGCTCTACAGTGACATTAGTATACTTACCGAATGCTCAACCTTAATAAAAAAGTAAAACAAAAAAGAAACTAACAGAATGTTGAAAAGCCACTCTAAATAGAATTTGAGAAATCTGGTTGTAATATTCGCCATTATGACCCAGTGCGCTTCCAAGAAATCCCTTTTCCTGGGACAGACCCTCCTGTCACCCAGTGATGTGTACCTTCCGGGAGAGTTTGTGAAAGACAAAGTATTCCTTGCCTGGTGGGACCAAAACAGGCAGGAACCAAACAGCAAGTCCGTTCCCCAGCACCTCCGGCCTCTGCCCCTCTCGGGACAAACCCCATGTGCCACGGGTACCCTCTTTATATTCAGCTCTTAGCCTGTGCCAGGCCTCTTGCGGCCTGTATGTATGACTTCACATCTCCGTCATCTTCAACAACAAACAAACAAACAAAATCATTCTTTGGCCCTGCTTGCTTCCCAGCGTTCTCTCTCATTTCCTTCTTCCTCTCCTAAGCCAGACTTTCAAAAAAGCTTTCCAAACCCGCGGTTCCTACTCTCTCACGTTGACATTCACTCTTCACACCAATGGATGCTCCCCTCTCCTTGCCTGTGAGCCTCACCTTACTCGGCCTCTCGGTTGCCGTTGGGCATTGGTGGTAATGTCTCCCAGCCTGAAAAGGTCTCTGCCTTGATTTTTTTGGTTAGAGCCAGCGCTGCTGGTGAGCAGAATGGTTATCGTTCCCACCTCCATGCATGCTTGTAATGGAAAGAATAACTTGGAAGCCAAAGTGGATGGAAGGGCAGGCCAGCTGGACCGCCTCCAGGGCACTGATCCTTTGCTGGCCAACTTTCCTGGGAATGAATTGGAATCCGGTGCCAGTTTATTTAGAAACTCCGTGTAACACTTTACATAATTGGCAAAATGTAAATTGGTCCCTCTCTCACCCACGTACAAAACGCCTTTGAGTGGAACTTAAAAAAAAAAAAGTCTTGCCGGCAATTGCCCAGTTGGGCTGCATCTCCTGTGGCCCTGCTCAGGCAGGAGCCTCAGCCCAGACCCTGAGACCCAAGAGTCTGTTGGTGTGGGGTTCTTTGTTAGTGATTCACTTACCATCTAAATTTAAACCTTTATTTGTCCTCCTGAGAAGTTGGTTTGATTCAGAAAAATCACAAAAGACAACTGAAGGGAGTTCCAGAACCACAGAAAACTGGGAAAAGCCTTTTGGCCATGGGGGTAAATTATCAGGAGAACTGACTTTTGAATATAATTTGTATTGAGAGAAAATAAATTTCTTGCTATCCCCATGAAACAAGTGTCTTTGAAGAATATTGTTTTCAACCGTCACAAATTATGATCCTGCCAGGCCCCCACCCACCACCCTGGGAAGATGGATTAAATCTGAGAGGCCTTTGCAACAAGGTGGAGAAAACCATGCCAAGAATACACGGAGGGAAGAGGGGACCAGCTCCATTCACACTGGAAGGGCAGCTATGATTGGAAGGAGGGCCGAGGAAAATCAGGTTTGTGGAAAACCGCCTTGAGAGGTGTGTTTCTTAACCTTGATTCCACGCTGGGATCACCTGAGCGAACTTCAAAACTGCTCATGGCCCGGGTCCCACCGCCAGATCTGAATGTAATTGGTCCAGGGTGTGGGCTGAAGTGTGGGACCTTTCACAAGCATCCCCGCAGATTATATTGTGCAGTCAGACGGAGGATTGCTGCTCTACAGGAGGATCCAGCTGCTGGGAACAGTCCTTTTCCCAGAGAGGATTCTGAACAGTGGTTCTCAAAGTGTGTTCCCCAGGCCAGCAACGTCAGTGTCACCTGGGAACTCTTTAGGGATGCAGATTCCTGGGCTCTCCTCCAGACCTACTGAAGCCAAACCTAGGGATGGGGAGGCCCAGAGATCTGTACTGTCACTCCCCCCAGGGATTCTGATGTGCTGAAGTCTGAGAACCACAGATCCCAGGAGAGCGAGCCTTCAAGAGGTCCTGAGGATGAAAGCCATGTCATGGTGGCCCAAGAGAATGATCTCAGAGCCTGGGGGGAAGGGGCAAAGGCTGCAACTAGGATGAACATTAGCTAAGGAGGGACTTCATGCACGAGGGGAACAAGTGAGAAAAACAAGGGCAGGACCCAGAAAGGTCAGATGGAGGCACAGAGTAAGGCCAAACAGGTTCTCTTCCCAATCTGGGGACCTGTCCGTGCCTCTGGGTCCCACATTCTTCACACTCAGGGCAGTGTCCTTGGCTAAATGGCCAACGAGGGGTGTGATGCAATAAGGCATCTTGTCTCTCCTCGGTGGAGGGGTTCCGGGCTGCTTGCTGCGGAGCTTTGGGAAACGGAGCTGGGGTTTCCCCTTGTGGTGGCAAGAGCAGAGTCCCTGTCCCTATTCCACAGGATGTGCCTTGTGCACTTGTTCCATGCCACGTGCAAGCCAGGGAGGGCCTCTTTGCTTGCTGGCTGGCTTTCACTTCTGCTTTCCTCTCTGTCTCATGCCCAGCACAGTGGCTCTGAGACCGTCATCCCTGCCTCCGAGGACTCCGAGCCCGGGAACAAAGGCCTTTAATGGGGAGCCCAGGGAAGGCAGACCCCACAGCAAGACCCCGCAGTGGGGAAAAGGACTTGCCTGACTTGCTCAATTTAGTTCCACTTAGCAAATCTTTCCAGTGTACCTGCTCTGAGCTGGGCCAAGGACCAGCCACGGAGACACAGGCCTGGCCCTTGGGAAGCTTTCTCAGTCAGGTGGGAAGGACTTAACTGGTGCAGGAGAAAAATCCACAGGACAATGTCTTCCACCTGAAAGGTGCTATATTTAGGGGGGTTCTTTAGGTTTATACCCAGACCAGTATATGTTTGACAGTAGAAGTGTGAGCTCCTGGCGGTTATGGCAGACTACCAGGCATATGCTGGGACTCTCCTGGGCACCCAGGAAGCAGGGCCATGCTAGCCATACTATCGGCTCTCTACAACCTGGGGCCAGACCCCACCTGGGGTGCTGTCCCTCTGAGGCTCCCCTGTATAGACCATACTCCACCCTCTTCCAGAACCTAGAATCAGCACCAACCCTGTACGGAGCACCATGTGACTTCTGCGCAGACCTAGGCATGGCCCTGATGTTCTGGCACAATGCATGCCCAGGCTTCTGCTTTGGCCACCGTCCCCGGCTCCACTTGATATTCTCAGGATGCAACATCGGTCAGGGTACAGGGCATCTCAGATCTTCATCTGTCTCCTTCATAAAATAGTGTTCCAATTTTACAGAGGTTTGTTGGCTCTGGAGGAGCCATTTAGTCCTGTTTTAGACACATATCTGTTCTCCTCTTAAGGTCATAGTTTAATGCCTACATTTCAGTTATGCTGCACCGTTCGTGAGGATGTCCTACTGAACGTGGACATCAGTTTCCCCACTCGGTGTCCATGCACAGTGACGTGAGAGCATCATTAGAGGTGACCTCAGGGGCACCTAGGTGGCTCAGTGGTTGAGCGTCTGCCTTTGGCTCAGGGCGTGATCCTGGGGTCCTGTGGGGAGCCTGCTTTCCCTCTGCCTGTGTCTCTGCTTCTCTGTCTCTGTCTCTCATGAATAAATAATATCTTAAAAAAAAAAAAAAAAGAAATGACCCCGAATGATTTCTCTCGCTCCTATAAACATTGCTTGAGTGCTGACTCTGCTCTGGGCACTGAACTAGATGCCCCAGCACATTGAGGCTCTTTTATCTTCGGCCTCACGATCACTTGTGGTGTCGATGATGCCAGACCCATTCTGTATAGACCCCAAGTCCCATAGCTCAGAGACAGCGAGATGAGTTCTCCCCCCAGATCAGGTTACAGAGTGTATGGCTGGCCTCAGGAAGGAATCTGGAGGTCTAGGTATAGGATTAGGGTGAGCAAGGCCTACAGGCAAAGTGCAGGGTCAGATCCTGTCTTCATTTAAAATTTTGATATTTTGTTCATGGATTTTGATATTTTGTTCGTGGATTTTATTTTATTTTTTTGCCATTAATGTTAATTAATATTTTCTTACTAATTAATTTATTTATTATGAGAGAGAGAGGGAGGGGCAGAAGGAGAGAAAATCTCAAGCAGGTTTCATGCCCAGTGCAGAGCCCAGTGTGGGGCTCAATCTCATGACCCTGAGATCATGACCTGAGCCAAAATCAAGAGTCAGACCCTCAACTGACTGAGCCACCCTGATGCCCCTTAACTTTGATTTTTAAAGGGACTTTGTTAAGATGTTATTTTTCTCTTTATTACTGAGTTTTGCCCCCCCTCCAAATTTGGTGCCTGAGGCAGGTGTTCCACTTGTCTTACCTGTGTCTTGGTCCTGAGGGGACACCCCTATGAGGATTTGACTTGATATGCAGTAGCCACTCACTGCCTGTGTCCCCCTCGCTGTACCCCCGTCCCTAGGCCAGTGTGAATTTGTGTTGGTAAACTGCAGGGTCAGTCTGCAGGCCCTCTATGCTCCCCCCAGGCTCTCCATCCCTGGTCCGTGCCCAGCCTTGTCCTCCTGCCTACTTCTTGGCACTCAGGTTGAAGAATGATTTCAAGGCAAGCCTGTGTAGCCTTTTGGAGAAAAAAATAGACACATGCCTGTGGGCTTGTTAAATGCTAATAAAAGACTCTAGACCTGATTTCTCCTTGGTAAAGCCCCCCACCCTTTTAAAAGATTTTATTTATTCATGAGAGACACAGAGAGAGGCAGAGACAGAGGCAGAGGGAGAAGCAGGCTCTTTGTTGAGCAGGGAGCCTGATGCGGGACTCAATCCCAGGAACCCGGGATCAGGACCCAAGCCAAAGGCAGACACTCACCCACTGAGCCACCCAGGTGCCCCCGTAAAGCCCTTCTTGACCTATTGCCTTCAACTGCTTAACTGCTCCATCCCAGCCAGGACCCAGAATGCATGTCATAAAAATTAACATGTGTTGGGCACTTATTAGGTACCAAGTAACCATGTATGATCTTTACGTGTATTCACCTGGTTAACCTCCACAACAAGGCTTTCAGGTGGAGATTGCTATTATCTCCACTTTATAGAGGAGAGAATTCAGGCACAGAGAGAATAAGTAATCTTTGCAGGGTCATGGAGCTAGTGAGTGGCAGAGACGTGATTTGCATTGGACAGGCTGGCTAGAGCCCACCCCCTCCCTACCCACTCCTGCTTCTCTCTGCTGCTGTGGGAGGTGAGTCCTTCTTGGAGCCATTGAGCAGAACCTGAGAGATTGCCTTATGCCCTGGGGTGGGTTTGCAGGACACTAAGCATGTGGGGGAAACTGTACATTTCTGTCTCTGAGTATGAGCTGAATTGTATCCTCCTGCCCTGTTTATATGTTGAGGTCATAACCCCCAGCATCTCAGAATGTGACTATATTTGGAGATGGTCTTTATAAAAGGTAAAGTTAAATTAAAAGGAGGCCATCAGCCCGGGTTCTAATCCAATATGGCTGGTGTGCTTATAAGAAGAGGAAATTTGGACACGGGCAGGTACAGAGGGAAGACCACATGAAGACAGCCATCCACAACCCAAGGACTGAGACCTCAGAAGAAACTAACCCTGTTGATGCCTTGATCTTGGACTTTGAGACTCCAGAACTGTGAGAAAATAAATTTCTGTTGCTTACTCCACAAAGACTGTGGTGCTTGTTATGGCAGCCCCAGCCATCGCGTGCATCCTTCCAAGTATATATTCAAGGTGAGGTGCAGAGACACCACCCACCCACCAGTGCTTGGGATACACGACCTGGCTGAATCTTGCTGGCACATTCGAGCTGCTGTCATCACCCTTCTAGGGGGCAAAGGGAGGAAACAGTCATAGGTGGTTACTTTCTACTTCTGGCATGCACATTCTCTGCCCCTTTCTACCATTATCACCGTCTCCTGCCCACTGCCTTGCCTGGATTACTGTGCCATTGATCATCCAGTCCCTCCCCCTCCCACCCACTTCATCCAAAGCTTCCAGGTTAATCCTCTGAAAACATAGCTCTGGTCATGTAGGTCATGTTGCTGTTCTAAACCCTTCCATGGCTCCCCATTTCTTAAAGGAAAAGCCTAGCTCCTCCGCTGGCCCTGATCATAGCACTCAGTGGGACCACTCCATCCCTTTACCCATCACTGGAACCCAAAGGAAACTACCTGCCAGTCTCCACAGGTGCCTCCTGCTTTCCTGCCCCATACCTTTGCCTCGAGTGTCCTACTCTTCCTTTGCCTGCTTCAATCCTATTGATTTCCCAAGCATAGCTCAAATCTCACCTCCTCCGTGAGGCTTCTGTGTCTTGCCAATCCCTGTCTATTCCTTTTCTCAAATCCCACCACACCAGCTCTCGTGGCTCTGAAGTTCTTTGCACCTTACATTATAGCTATTTATGCATGTGCTCCACCCTGATCCCCTCCCACATTTGCACATCTCCTGGGAATTTTCTGGAAGGCAGGCAGCATAGTGGCTCAGGAAGGGAAAGATACATGGAGCTGGCGAACCCATGTGTTTACTCTGTTCTCAGTCACTCATCAACTGCAGTGGTAAAGGGACTCTTACCTCTATAGTCTGAGTGGCCAGCACATAGGAGTTCCAGAAATAACCAGTGAGCAAATGGGCAACTCCTCTCATCTCTCTGAGCCTTAGTTTCCTCATCAGTAAAATGGGCATGAAAAGGATGATGATGATAACACAAGCTTATGGGATAATACTTGTGAGCAGTATCATGTAGAGAAGAAATTATTTTAGAGCTAGTCTTTGAGTATTCTGCTAGAAAACAGACATGTCTCCGTCAAGCAAACCATTCATTTCCTACAAAGCCCTAATGCTCCACTACGTCTTTTTAGGTACGCCAATAACAAGTGCATGATGTGCTCAGTTGCCCTGCTAGAGCTCTGCCCTGAGCTGCGTCCCAGTGTCCACCTCAGGAAGTGGCCTGGGCCCAGGGAACTGGGCAGCACAGGAGGAAAGAGGAGCAGGAAACTGGACCTTGATGGCTTAAACGGACTGTGCGTCCAGCTGGGGAGTCACACAGGTTGCCAGGATTTATTGGGACCATGATTCCCCAGCCAGGGGCTGGACACAGTCTTGCGTCCTGGCCTCTGAGGGCCTGGCCAGTGACTGTGAGGATTTGGAATTTCTGGGCCTGAGCTGGCAGTGGTCTCCCTGAGCCAGGAGTGGGGTAGCTCTGATGAGTGGATAATTAGGACGCTTCTTTCAGCTGGAGATAAAGTCCAGAGCCGCACTCCAGCCATTATCCTGCCAACCCTAATAGAGCCAGATTGATGGATACAGCGCGGAGGGAATTTGGAACATTCTTGTGCACACTATATCACACTCCATAACCGCCCGTGCACAATGTGGGACTTTTATACGCCATTACAAAATCCATTTTGAAACATCTCTGGGTGCGACAGCCAGCTGCAAAGCATCTGAAGTATCCCTGACATTTGGGCTTTGGTGGAGCCTGGGAAACATAAGGACTGGAGAGCAATCGTGTGCACACACAAGCCAAGAGGACTCCATCGTAAGGGAGACAGATGCCGGCGGTACAACCCACTGTACGTCTTACACTGTATTTCGGCGAACGCACTAATCCTTCTTGTTAGACAAGAACAGAAACCCCCCAAATGCTTTCCATATGTCCCATTGTCTTCCGAGCTCTTTAATTCTATCTCAAAAGCCCCCAACTTAGCAACCTTCATATTAATGCTAAACATATTACATCAGTTCTAACATTGATATGTTTAATATGAATACAATTAAAGTTGCTTCAACATAATCCTGGTAAGATAAACAGCATTGCTATTATTATAAACATCTCTGCAAGGTCTCTTGTAAAATATTATCAATACTAATAGAAGCACCAGGCCTCCCCCCCGCCCCCCCGAAACCCAGATACTCAGGCTGAACAATGCCACTGCCTCCCTACTCATAACAAATATGTCCAGTGATTTAAACAGCGGTGCATCCAATGTAAACACCATTATAGCTAATGTAAAACAGTCACCCGGCCCGGCAAATCTTCAACCAGAAAGTTACTGAAGAGAAAGAACAGTTTCCTCGGCAAGAATGCATTACAGCCTGCTGGTGACATTTGCAATAGATTACTTAAGCCCATAAAGAAATGAAAATTGCAGGCCCATTTTGAGCCAGAAATGATGAAATTGGAGAGCACAGGCTAAGTACAGTATGGCACAGGCCGGCTTCTGCCCAGGCTCTGCGGGCCCCGCATGGCTTGGAACGCATCCTCCTCGAGGCTTTGTGCGTACGTGGCCCCAGACACATCACGTCTTCTCCGTCCTGCTTCCAGGCTGCAGTCCCCGCACGTGTCCCCAGAAAGCTCATAAGACTATAAGACTGGCCTTTGCAGACCCCAGGTGTCCCCGGGGGGCTTGCAGTGGCTGAGTGTGAGCACATGGGTGCCCTTCTCCCTAGGAAGGCCTTACCTGGCCGGCGGGGCAGCGCGGCAGTGCCCTGATTCCTGCCTCTAACTGGAGAGCTGTCCTTTCTGAATTTCAGATGACAGGATAAGCTAGGACCTCACGCAGGGGAACTAGGTACTTCCGCGGAGTCGAAGCAGGATTGTGTTGCGTTCATTGGGATCCTTATCTCACCTGGTACCCCTAAGAGAAGCGGCTAGGGCCCTCCAAGACAAACCCTGGCCATGTTCACGACAAGCCCCCTGTACATTCTTCCCTTTCCCCCTTTCTATCCAATTCCATGGTTTATTGGCCCCCTGAGCTCTCCTCTTCTCCTTTGCCCCCTTTGCCCATTTTCTGGAATCTTCCAGGGTGTGGTTCCAGTGATTCTGTATTTTCTCCTTCTTCTTCTCCTCCTCCTCGTCCTCCTCCTCCTCGTCTTCCTCCTCCTCGTCCTCCTGCTTCTCCTCCTCCTCCTCCTCCTTCTTCTTCTTCGTAGTCGTCTTCTTCTTCTTCCTTTCTTCTTTTTAAATCTGTCAAGCCCACTCCTACGGAGTACCCCAACTCATCAAGCTCTGGCTTTGGGGGCTTCTGAAGGATGACTCCCCCTGAAGAAGCACTTCAAAACCCCAACCCTCCCCCCATCGCAGAAAGTCTCGATGCTACACTGTGAACCAGTGGTCCAGACTTCCCACTGCCTCTCAGGGGTCTCCTCGGGAAATTTCCAAAGGGGAGTCATGCTTTTGGGGCTGGACTCTATGACTTCTACTATAATGGCCCCAGCATGATAAGGTTCCATTATGATTCAGAGAAAGGAAAAGGAAATCACTCTGTTATTTCTCTCCCAAATATATAAGTTGAAATAAACCACATCTCTTTGAAATAACATACAAGAAAAATGTGGGTATTCTTTTCTACTGATGACAGAACTTGTCAATTATTAAGAAATCCTCATTGTCTTTTTTTTTAAATATTTTATTTATTTATGACAGATACAGAGAGAGAGAGAGAGAGAGAGAGAGGCAGAGACACAGGCAGAGGGAGAAGCAGGCTCCATGCACCGGGAGCCCGATGTGGGACTTGATCCCGGGTCTCCAGGATCGCGCCCTGGGCCAAAGGCAGGCACCAAACCGCTGCGCCACCCAGGGATCCCCCTCATTGTCTTGGTGTATGACTGTGAGAACAAGCATCTCTGTGTGTTTCCTTTGGAACTTCAGGTGCTCAGGTCTTCATCAGGCACTTAGTTCAGAGTTTCCAATCTCGGTTCTGTTGACACTTGGGGTCAGACTAAGTCTTCGTGGTGGGGGAGCTGTTCTGTGCATGGTAAGATATTTACTCGCATCCCATTGGATGCTATTAGCACTCCCTGGTTGTGATATTCAAAATATCTCCAGACCCGGGGAACTATCCCAGAGGAGGCAAAAGCAGTCTGTCAATCTGTCTGTCTGTTGGTCTGCCTGTCTCTCTCATATGCACACACACACACACACACACGCACGCACATGCTTTTGAGAACCACTGAGTCAGTTGGATGAATCAAGGCATCTGACAAATGATAAAAGAAACTCAGATGCAAATTGGCATCCCCCTACTTACTGCCTGTGTGGTCTTAGGCAAAGAACTTAATCTGCCTGAGCCTCAGTTTCCTCATTCGTACAGTGAAATTGATGACCCAGGTCCCATGGGTGTGGGAAACCATGTAGGTCTTAACTGTGGAGATCCATGATGTCAGATCCACGGTGGCCGTGATTCTTATTTGCATCCTAAACCAAGCATCTCCTTCTTGGAGGAGCCTGTGGAGGCCCGGAGCATGGACAGGGTGTTCTCACTTCCCCAGAGTCTGGAAAGAGGGAGAGCTGGAATTCCATTCCAGCTAAACATCATATTATTAATGCTGGGCAGCTTTTTCCTAATAAAACCCCAAACCATGTAAACACTAGTATAGTTTTCAATTTGTAGTCAGATTAGATGCCAGGAGTGTTTGGTTCCATTTTATTCTACTTTATTTTATTTTTTAAAGTGAAATCTTTACAGTGGATTTGAAAGAGAGTTATTTTCTGCCTCTCCGGAGAAGTGTAAGTTTTGGAAAGTGATTTTCCCTGGAATGTTTCAGCTTCAATCAGGGTGGATGGAAAAAAAAAAAAAAAAAAAGCTGGTTAAGTCACATGATAGAATTTCTGGACCCAGATTCATCGACTCATTTAGGAAGTGCCCTATGGAGTGAAATATGCACAAAAAGGAGGCTTTGTGTCACTCTAAAAGCTATTTTATGTCCTTGGAAAAGCAGGTGGGTGTTTATATTCCTACCCTTCTGAGTGTTCTGTTTTAAGTTTTGCACACTGCATATGCTGGATCTCCAAAGTCACCCCAGAAAAAAAAATCTTTCTACTGGGGAGTTGGGGGGACCATTCTCAACTCCCACATCCTCATGTCTCTGAGGTGCAGAATTCACATCATTGCTGTTCCTCTTTGTGTCAGGAGCAGAGAGCTCACGGGCACCGAGCCTCCGAGGATGAGTGGCTAAGCTTCCTATTCTGCTGGGCTCGCAGCCTGGCAGGGTGGGTGAGAGGGCAGCCCCGGAGGGAGAACAGACCCTGAGGGAGCTGGAGCCTGTTCTTCCTCTTTCCTGTGACAAGGAATTAGATCTCAGGAGGCTGCTTGGAATGGAGAAGTAGTTCTCATTCCTGAAGCTCCGGGGACGGCTGAGCTCTGAGCTCTGCCGAGAGCCCAGGGACTATGGCACACACGTTCCTGCCGCAGGGGAACCTGAAACCTGCCTCCTGGTGTGCTTGATAACACATTTGTAAAATGCTGGAGAGTCTGGAAGAAAGTTGTCCCTGTCCAGGGAAAGGGGCTGGCAGAGGGGAGAACTGGCCGTTCCTGGAACCTGACGAAACACCCTGCAGGGCCTTGGCTTCCTCTGTGAGTTCACATCCCCTCCATTCTCAAGCACTGGTAGTCAGTCCCTGGATATCTTGAGCACTCGTCTGTGTTTGGACCAAAAGCCTCTTCTCATTCCCACCAGCCCTGGATCAGGCCATCAGTTGCTCTGATTCCAATCACTATCACGGTGCAGAGGGCTCCAGCTTTGTCTCCAGCCAAGACCTCCTGGTGAAGCAGTGGGCTAGTATACCCATCAGCCCCCTGGAAATGTCTGCTTGGAAGCCCCTCATGCACCTTCGCCTCCATGGGGGAGCCTCTTCTGGGCCCCAGCAGAGATGGAGGCTCCTCCACTTCTCACCATACTGGGCATCCCTCTTCAGCATGCACCCCTCTATCCTGTGGTTCACCTACTTGCCTGTATCTTCATGTGACTGTGAGCACCTACGAGGCAGCTGCCAAGGCTGATTGATTTCTGCCTCCTCGAGGCTTGGCCCAGCATGTGCTCAGGGAATTCTTCTGACGCAAAGCATCTCCACTGATCAGGGCCCTAAAAAGAAGACAGCACCACTGGGAGGGATCTTACACTTGCAAATGGGTACATGCCAGTGTATGAACTGAAGGACATTTGTGGAATTGAAGTTGTCACTTGTAAACAGTGACAGCTTTCAGCTGCTTTTCTGTGACAAGGTGGCCTGCATTTCTCCCTCTATCCCATTCCCCTCCAGATGCCCACCAGGGCCTATAAGCCCATGGTTGATGGCTTGCTGAGGAGGCGGTGGGCCCAGAGCAAGATGCCTTCTCTGAATTCATGTTCATTACTGCCTGACTGCCTCTGCACTTTCCCCCAGGACCTAATGCAGAACAATCACACAAAGGGGGTTAGTGGGCACCAGGCCTGTTTGGGAAGACCAACTCCTGGCCATGATATGGTGACTGAGAAAAAACGTTAAAGCCACAAGGAAGGGATCACAAAGTGAAAACACATAGCCCCAAACTGAGAGGAACGGCCTGTCTTTGCCCTGCAGCAGGGCAGGGAAAGTCGATCGATTTTCTAAGATTCCCAGGAGAGCCAGTAGGGATGTGATAGTAAGTGGGAGTAATGAGCCTACAGCTCCTTGTCAGTTGTGCGAAACCCAGAGTCAGAACCCACGGGGCAGGGGCAAGAGAAGAGGTCTTTCAAACCAGGTTCTGGCAAAACATCCAGAGATATTATTTGGAGGGACTCAGTGGTTCCACTTAGGAATTGAAGCCCAACCAGGAAGGCCAAGGATCAGTCTTTGCAAAGCTGAGTTTCTAAGAAGGTGGCTCTCCTGGGTTTGCTCACCCTCAACACCATGACCTTACATGCAACTGCCAGGAGAGTAATACCAGTTGCAGCAATTCTTAGGTGTGAATGTGGAGAGAGGGTCTCTCACTAGAAGTAGGAAACCAGCAGAAAGGTTTTACTGGGAAGGCTGAATTCACACTATGGAATAAACACTAAATATGTTCCTCTATCACAAATAACCTGTAGAGCATCTGCTATGGGCTAAGAACTCTTCGAAGTGCTTTCCAAATATTTGCTCCTTTAATTTTCAAAACATCTCTGTGAGATATGTACTATTATTACCCCCATCTTACAGATGAGGAAACTGAGGAACAGGGAGCTGGAGCTCACCTCACTTGTAAGTAAGCAGAGACAGGATTTGAACCTGGGAAAACTGCCCCAGCATCCATGCAGATAGTGATCCACCGTGCTTCCTCATATCTGTAGCCACTGTGTATACACAATAGGATTTTATTATTTATTTATTTATTTATTTATTTTTTAATTTTTTAAAATTTTTTTAAGTTTTTTTTAAAAATTTTTATTTATTTATGATAGTCAGAGAGAGAGAGAGAGAGAGAGAGAGAGAGAGGCAGAGACACAGGCAGAGGGAGAAGCAGGCTCCATGCACTGGGGGCCCGACGTGGGATTCGATCCCGGGTCTCCAGGATCACGCCCTGGGCCAAAGGCAGGCTCTAAACCGCTGCGCCACCCAGGGATCCCCACAATAGGATTTTAAAATGGAGTTTAGATACTATCTTCCAAATTCCCCCAGAGTAAGGGACTTATAACAATCCTTAGCTAGGTAAACCCGGGTGTTTAGAATTTATACAGGTCCTGGGCCACTTCATCTTCTTTGTCATACAAAGTTGGTTGGGTGACCCTTCGAAGGACCTCCTCGTTCTTACTGCCTGGAGCCCACACTCCTTTTATGTTAGGCTCTTCCTTACTAGATTTTGAAAATTGGAAGTCTGCTAATCTCCCCACAGATTACTCTAAATACCGGGTCGGTAATCAATAGTATTCCTAAAATCGGTTTTCTTCAATTACTCTAAAAACTACCTACTTAATGCTACTAAAAAATAGGTTTTCTTTGTGTTTTCACACCTTAGAACTGGACGTTTTACTCTATTTATGACATTTCATGCCTCTGCTGACTGTGTCTGTCATCAACGTGTGGCTCCCTCTGTGCAGCAGATAACTCCTTGGTTCTGGAGCCAAGGCACCTGTGGTGACCCTGGAGCCTCAGCGTGCAGAGGAACAGGTGCACACAGAGCTAAAGAGAATTGGGGACAATGAGGACCCAGAGGGCTCCTCCGTGCCTGTCATCATATGCTCATGATTGGCTTCTGAAAACAATAGCTAGTGCTTTGCCTTGGTCTTCCACATTTCGTGTGAATTCCTCTTTTGACCATTTTCTCCTGCAATCACACAGCAGAGGAGATTCTGGGAAACTAGTTCCAGCCTATCTGAGTTGGTGAATGAAACACTGAGTGAAACACCCTGCTGTGCCCTAGCGAGGTCTTTCTGTCAGCCGCATTGGTGACTGCTGTTTTGATAGGAGGTGATGAATAAGTCAATAACCAGAGATCTACTGGTTGGTAAGGGTGATTGGACAGGTGATTTGAAAGTAACTTCTTCAGCTAACAGAACTCGATGCCCTCCCCCACCCAGACCCCAGTGTGGCGGGCCCTAAGCATGGGACCACAACCTTGGAAATCCACTGGCTAGAATGCCTTTTTTTTTTTTTTTTTTTTTTTTTTTTTTTTTTTTTTAGTGCAAAGTGCTTGCTTCTGTGACTCAGAGTTAATGAGAAATTTATTTTGAGCCTCTGAGTGTTGCATCAATGCTTTTTAACAAGTGACCCATCTCTCTATGAAGGCATAAGCCAGCCCTTTTCTTTGGTCAGGAGTTCTCATTGAAATTAAGCAGAATGAACAAAGACATGCCCAGTGGATGGAGTTACGTGTTACAGTGTGAGTGTCATGTCCACAGGGCTGGAGGGCATCCAGGACTTGTCAGGGCGTCAATAGAAGTGAAATCAGGTCTCTTCAGCCTGTATGCTGGGTGTTTGGATGAGCACCAGATACCTCCAGATCGTAAAGCCAGGTGCCATCCATGAAGGACATGCTAAGAGGGCTCCCTGTGTGTCCCCTAGAATGAGAGGATGGTATTTGACTTCCACCCAGTGTAGAAATGACCCTACTGAAAGCCCTTGCCTGGCACCAGAATGGCCCACAGTAGGTGTCCACCCCAGAAGCAGAGGCTACTTGACTGCAGGCAGAGAGGAGAGGTTTTAGCTAGATTCAGCTGCAGCATTATTATCCTGGACAGGCTTTTTTTTTTTTTTTTTAATTATTAAAATGAGAACATTCTTGTGAATTAAAGTAACTGGAAGATTTCATATCCAGGAATGCTGGAAAGGTTATGAGACCCATGTGATTATCCCCCCCACACCCCTACCTCGGAAGGCAGGTAAAGAAGTGCTCACTGAGGCCTTGTTAATGGAGAGTGGTGGGAAAGAACAACTGTTTGCTGCCGTACCCATCAGAATCTGCTCAACAAGTAAAACGGTGTCCCTGTACGGCTTGGTGCAGCTTGGCGATGCTGGCAGGGAGCGCTCCTTTGGGAGGACTATCAACCATCTAGGCAGGTCATTTGAACTCTCTGAGCTTTAATTTCTCAAGGACAGTGTGGACAATGATAGTGGGAAACCTCATAAGGAACTTCTTGTGCTTTACAGGAGACCATGCCAGGCGCTTGGCAGGTACTCAATAAAGTGAGGAGCCTGAATAGAACCTCACCTCCTTGCATGGGCAAGGTTGCTCCCCAGCTTGGACAGAGTTCCGACAAAGCTCGATGGCCAGCAGTGCTTGTCACGTTGACTAAACATCAGAAGATGGCCCAGGTGCAAGTTATAGGATGCGTTCCGAGCCCGCCGCTCCCTTGTAATGCCTTCCTCATCAGGGTCTGGTTTAAACGGAGAAGCCACCCTTGCTACTCTGGTGAGCTTTTGCGGAAAACAATTAGAAATGAGAGCATGGCTCCTAACCGTGGAGGACCCGTTTATGCCCACCTTTGTCGCAGGCCCACCTGGTCTGGGCAGCGAGGCCTGGCATGCTGGGGCAGGGTGGCAGGCTGGGACACGGACCCTTCCCCCGAGCTAAGGTTCCTGTGGGTTCCACTTCGTGGCAGACTGCTTGGGGGGGGGGCAGCATAGTGCAGTGGCAACGCGTGTGGGCTCAGAGTTCCAGCTGGTTTGTGTCCCAGCTGTGCTAGGTGATTCGGGCGAGGCGCTTAACCTCTCTGGCTTTCTTGGCCTTGCTTTCTCTCCTTTGTGGGGCTGAAGTGGGATAGCTCTCCTTTTTCTCCATTTTCTCTCGTCTTCCTTTGGAATTTTCTGCAGTGCTTCCCTTGGTCTCCCAGAGGCCCAGCTCCCCTCAACCTGTCCTCCTCTGATTCTCTCCTAGATCGGGCTCCCCTTGCCTTGATCTCATTCTCCATGCCCCAGCCTGTCTGGTGCACCGGCCCCTCTTGTTGGGCTCCATGTTGTCCCCTCCTGCTGCCCCGTTCTCCTCCCGCCTCCTCCCACGCATCACTCCCCCTCATGCTTTCTCTCCTTCTCCACTTCTCTCCTCCTTCCCCGTCTCCTCATTCTGTGCTTTCTCGTGGCTCTGCACACATGCACACGGACACTTTCTTTCCATTCTCCATGGTCATCCGGCTGCATTTCCAGGCTGGCCCGGGGCCGGCTGCTGGGGGAGAGGCAGGAATGAAGACAGGAATGAGAGCCAGGCGAAGGAGGTGCCAGCCCTCCTGGGAGAGAAGAACCGTCTTGGGAATCCCATGCCTCTGTATCCCTCTGTGTCCATTGTAGCTGGAGCATGACCTGTCTGTTGGGGAAGACCCTGTTATCTCAGGCACTCAGTCAGTTAATTCACATACTTGCAAATAAAATACTAATCTTAAAAATGAAGACAAGAACAGAGTTTCAACATCTGTATCCCCTAGGCTGGGAAAAACTATCCTCACATTTTTACTTCTCCCCCTCCCTCTCTTTTTCTGCCTGCTGCATTCAACTGATGTTCTCCTAGAGGTGAGAATGGCCCTTTGCAGAGCACAAGCCAGGACACGGGTCATTTAGGAGAGCTGGTGGCCAGTAACTTCAATTCCCAGGGCTCCTTGTCTGGCACTTGTCACCGAAATAGGCATGGCAAATGTTGGTTGCAAGGCACCTGAATCCGGTTGTGTAGATAGGAAGGGTCTGCTCCCTGCCCATCAGGCGAGGTGAGATGTGGTGTGAGGGTTAAGTGTGGAGAGAAGCGAGGAAAGCCTGGCGAATTTGCTGGTACGGACGAGAGCTTCAGAAATGCTAGTTTCCTGGGGTGCCTGGGTGGCTCAGTTGGTTAAGCACCTGCTTTTGTCTCAGGTCATGATTTCAGGGTCCTGGGATCGAGCCCCACATCAGGCTCCTGCTCAGTGTGGAGTCTGCTTGGGATTCTCTCCCTCTCCCTCTGCTCCCCCCACAGACACACACACACACACACACACACACACACACACACTCTCTCTCTCTCAAATAAATAAATAAAATCTTAAACAAAAAAAAGAAGTGCTAGTTTCCTTTCCGTTTAACTGTAGACCCAGCAAGGAATCACAATTCATAAGCTCAAGGCATTTTCAAGGTGGGAAGGGCATCCCCCACCTAATGCAGAAATCCACCCCCTGCGTGGGGCCTGGAGAGCTGCAGGAGCAGGGATCCATCTCCCTCCATTGACCGGATGCAGGCCATCACTCCCACTGCACGAGCGATGAGTGTCATACCTGGATGTACGTTTCCATCCTGTTATTTCTGTTCCCCTAGTCCTACCACCAAACCCCATTAGTTTTCCAGAGCCACACAGAAGAGTTCTGTTTGTTTCTCCCTTGTGGCAGCCCTTCTGAAAGCTGAGGCCACTCTCTGTGACTTTTTGGTGTCCTTTTCCCAGAGTAGAAGTCCTCATTGTGTCGAGTCACATATTAAGTAACTCAATTTCCTGACCCTTCACTTTCTTGGTATCCGACAGGTAACATGATGGGATGGAGAGGTCGGTGGAGATTGAGCTGTGTGGGGAAAGCCAGGTGACTGTGGCTAAGCCACTTGTCTACTTCTGTGGCTCAGTCTTTTGGTCTGCATTGTGGAGTCATCAGTGAGCTAATAAGCACAGTGCTGAGCACAGTGCTGGGCCCATAGGAAGTTAGTGATCATTGCTTTCCCGGAGATGCTCTTCTGGATGTGGCTGGTTTGCCCACGTCACTCTTGAAGACTTAGAGGTGGAAGTGGCCACTTCCAGGAAGCCTACGTTGGAGCCCAGCAGCCAACACCATTGCTTCTGTCATTTTGGACGAGTTACTCCAGAGATAAGCAGCTGGAGGCAGCTTGGGTCTGCAGCATCCCTCGTTCCCTATCCCAGCCCCCGGCTGGAGGTGGGGAGGCATGTGTGAGCTTGCAGCCACTCTCTTATAGGACCATTTCTAAATAGAAATTTCCTTTTTGTTAGACTCAATTCTGTTCACCCCACATCAGAATAGTCCCAGCACAGTTTGCGCCCACCATTCCCTTCTCCCTTTTGGAAGCTGCTGGGTGGGGTGGGGATAGTTGCCAGCCTTTCTGTGGCTACCAGTATTCAGACGAGGTGCTGGGTCATGCTCTCCTCCTGGCAAGGTGAAGAGTGCTTCATTCTACCAATTCAGGCAGAGGACAAGTTCCAGACGTGACGATACTAACAACAGGCAACAGCAAAATCACCCACGAGTGGAAAAAAAAAGTAACTGCTGAAGGCAACATGATCATCCTTGTCCAAGATTTCCATTCCGTGTTCTTTCTATTTCTACGTCTTGGATTTGGCACCGCTGATTGTCTGCCAGGTGGGAGCAGGTGCCATGGGTTCAAGATGGAAAAGATGACAGGACTTAGCATAGAGAAGACTCTCCACATTGACTTCATTGTTTCTGTAGGTGGAGAAAAGGTGTTGGTGACTCAGTGGCAGCTCGAGTCCCTTGGTCTCCCGAGGAATGCCAGTCCTATGTAGAGTGAGGACCTCCTGGTCAAGAGAGATCTGTGCAAGTTCTCTCCGAGAAGTGATGCTTAGACCCTTGAAGAAAGAAGTGTCCCTCTCCAAGTCCGAATTATTTCTCTTTGCGTGTTCTCTTTTTGTTCTGGCCTTCATTTGCATATATTTTTAATGCGAGAGGTCATAAGGAATTCATGCAGCGATCTTTGTTTTTACACTTACGTCATCCCACAAAGAGCTCTCTGTGTTCCTACAAGATCTTTATGATGATCACTTTAAAATATGAATGTAATATTACTTCATAGAGATGAACAGTACTATATTAGGTTTCTACTGCTGCCACAAACATTACTGCAAATTTAACAGCTTAAAACAATCTAAATGAATTATTTCACAGGTCTGTAGGTCAGAATTCTAGGCCTCACAGGTTAAAATCAAATGTCAGTGGCTTGGACTCTTATCTGGAGGCCCTGGGGCAGAATTTACTCCCAAGTTTATTCAGGTTATTAGCAGAATTCGGTTGCTTGCCCTTAGAGGGCAAAGGTCCCGTGTCCTTGCTGGTTGTTAACTGGGGCCAACTCTAACCCCTAGAAGCTTCCTTCTGGCTCTTGCCTGCAGGCGCCTCCATTCAGAGCCAGCAACGGTGCACATCAAGTCCTTTTTGTACTTGGAATCTCTTTGATTTCCCTTCTGCCACACTCATCTGCTCCACTTAGAGAAAGTTCTCTTCCTTTAAAGGCTCATTTAATGGTCCTGAGTCCATCTAGATAATCCAGGTTAATCTATTTTAAGGTCTGCAACTTTAATTATATCTGCAAAGTAGGTCCCTTTTTTAATGTCATGGACTATATTCATAAGCTCCAGGGATTAGGGTGTGGGCATTTTGGGGTGGCCATTATTCTGTTTACCACAAGCACTTAAGCTACGCATTGCCCGGTGCTGGGTATCGAGAGGGTCTGTAGGTGTTTTATGATTTCTTTGTTTTCTTTTGTAGATAACACTGCAGTGCACGCTCCTGCCACTTAGATTTTCCTTCAGCAGGACTGACTGCCCAGATAAATGACAGTGGGATTACTGGTCAAAACTACGGCCATCTTTGCAACTTGATATTTCTTACACTAGTGCTTTCCCAAAGGGTTGCACCTGTGGATATTGCTACTTACTTTAATCTATTCACCTCTAACTTTTCCCAAGCTGGGTGCTAGCATAAGTGGTAAAAAGAGATTACAGAGTGTCCTCTTAATTAAGGTGTTTTTATCTTCCAAATAAACTGTAAACAAACAACAAGCCAACAAATTTGAAGACAGGGATATTCATTGTCACTTATCTCATAGTGCTGTTGTTGGAATGCTGAGATCCCAGCTGAAGGGGGTGGGTCCTAGGTCCTGTGTGCGCCTGTTGGTGACATCTCCTTCTCACCTTGCATTCAGTGATGTCAAGTTGGTAGCTTAAATCAGCCACAGTGGGAATATTTACACCCTGGAAATTGGCAAACACTACAAAACAATCTTATGGTTTTTGAGAGCTACTGGTTGTTGGGGAGTCAATGTGTTTGGTTTGGTTTGGTTTTTTAGTTCTCCTTGCAGTTGTAGAAATTCATTTCCAGTGTCAAATAGATTTTAGAGGGCACAATTTGAAAAGGAATAAGAAAGTTGTAAAAAGGAGGATAAAACTTTCAGACAGCAGCCTGGTATAGAGGAACAAGTACAGATTTCGAATGACACATATCTTGTTTCAAATATTGGCCCCACAGAACTATTAGCTTTGATATTTGAGGCAAGTGGCCAAACTTCTGCAAATCTTAGTTTCTTTACCTGAAAATGGAGAAATTCATACCTACCTCCTAGAATGTTTGGAGAGATTAAGTAATCTATTGATCTAAGTAATACAGAAAATATACAAACAAAATATGTAAGTTATGATAAGTATAAATCCCTGAAGTTTGTTGCCAGCTTAATCCTATGTCAACTAAATAAATGGCTCTCCTCTGTTTTACCACCCCAGAACACTGTTATTGCTGCCTTACTTTTGGACTGCATTTGAAACATCCAGAGAAGCAATGTGTAATGCATTCACCAAAAATAAAGCATCATTCCCATTCTCTTCCTTCAGATTCTCAAAGAGATTTATAAATCGAGGACCGGGATGCATACCTCGCTGACATCAAACCTTGTATCTGAATTGGTTTTCTACATTTCATAAGCAACCATTTACTTGACAAGTATTGTTGAGCTGCTACCTTTCTGGTGGTAACAATACCCCTTCTACTTTTCACAACACTTGAAGGGTTATAAATCAAGTCAGTACCCGTGATTTTCTTAAAACCTCAGAACAATGAGACAGGTTAGATACTGTGATCCCCATTTTAGAGATGAGGAAACCTGGCTCAGAGAAGAGAAGCCACTTTGCCAAGGTACCCCAGCTATTAACAAAGATGTGACATCAATCATTCTTCCATGGTGAGTAAGAATGAGTATGTCTGTCTACCACATGAAAGCAAAGCCACTTGACTGGTTAGCGCAACTGTGCCAATTACTTTGTGATGATGCTTTACACTGTATAGCAAAATTGCTATTCACAGAAAGAATTCACGAAGTACTTCTTCACGTATTATCTCAACTGATCCTGACTGAAAACTATGAGGAACAAGAAGGATATACATGGCCAAGAGGGAAGAAAGAGGACGTTAACTGAGTACCTACTATGTACTCCGCATAGGTCATATCATTATAACTTGGGTTTCCTAGAATGTTGAGTCAGAGCCAAAGAGCTCATATGGTGATGTTTCATTAAGAAGTGTAATCCAGGGAAGCAGAAGTGAGGAAAAAAAGGGAAATGAGACAATGAAAGAAGAAAAAAAAATGTATATAAGATGACACTTCATTGAGCTGGCTACTGCTTCTCAAGAAAGCATAGTAGGTTGCTTGACCATATGGGAAATCTCAGAAAGGCTAATGGGACCACTATGACTTAGTCCATTCTTTCCTGTGTCCTGACTGTGATAATGGACAAAATCTATCTGAGGGCATTAACTCCTCCACATTTTTGGGTTATGTTACTTAACCTGTCTAGACCATCACTGGGGAAGCCAGAGGCTTCCTAGGTCAAGTCAAGTTATTCCTGAGCACCTCAGCTGCAGTGGCTCTTCCTGGGGTAGGCACAGTATAAACCATGCTGATGCCTGGCCCCTGCTATAGAAAGAGGAGACTGAGGCAATATTAGGGGATGGTGTACAGATACGGGGAGCTGGGGCACCTCGTAACCGTGTACATGATGCTAGCTTTTGCTGAGGGCAGGCATGATAAGCAGACCAGGCTTGGGCCATGTCGTAAGTCTGGAACATATAAACTATCTCATTTCATCTGGACCATACTCCTGAGAGATAGATATGGGATGAGGACTGAGAACAGGTCTACATGTCTGCAAAATCTGTGCTCTTTCCATCTTAACTTAGCAGAGTATGAATTGTTGTGCTTCTTTAGTTTTATTAATTTTTTACAAAAAGAAAGTGTGAGAATTAGGCATATTCTCACCTGTATTCCAAAGTCACAGAAAAAATGGGGTGATCATCACACTAGTTGCTCTAAGTAGAGAGGGTATCTCTGGATGCCAGCTTGCTCCTGACCCTTGTTGGGACTAGGGTCTAAGCATGTATGGCCTCTGTTGGAAGGGCCTCATGTGCACTTTACAATCAGTACTAGGCACCCAGGTTCTTCCTGGGGATTAATCATCCTACTTCTTCTCCCTTCCCACACTGCCTTTGAGTGTGCTTCCAGACCCAGAGTGACAGTGTCTTCCACCGAGGATTTCTGCTGCCACATGTCTCCTAGATTTGAGAATCATTATTCCAAAATGCTAACCTAGCTAAGCCATGCTCCTGTGGAAAAACATTTCTATCGCTCCAACAATGAAGTTCAAGCCCTTAGATTCTTTGGTCCGGCTCCTGCCCCCACTTCTCACCTTATCTCTTAGAACACTTCCACTCTGTAACTTCTGTTTGGATGTAGAGACAGAAAAGCTCACCTACTTCTGTGCTATGTGGCCCTTTTCAGGCTATTTCTTCCTTTGGAAATGACTTTTGTCTTTGTCCTTTGAGAACTTTTGTTTATTCCCCAAACCTCTCCTCAGATGCTTCCTGTTTCCTTGACACCTCTGTTCAATCAAAACAGAAGGTTCAGATATTTGTACTTTCCTAGGGTTTCATTAACACCTCATCCCGTAGCCATGATCACAGAATCTCGTTGGTATGTTTACTCATTTAAGTATCTATTTCTCCCTCTAGTCAGGGCAGATGATACTTTATTCAACTCAGTACCTATGACTCTTGGTACAGGGGCTGGGCAATGTATCAATGGACCAATGACAAGCCCAATGGACCAATGATGAGCCCAATGACTGTTGGTTGATATGATTTAATTTCTAGATTCATTCTTGGGTGGCCAAGCCTGAGTGCCCCAGCTGAAAACAGACTTGTGAATTTCCATTCTATTCTGAGTCCTGAGAGTCAATACACATTCTAACAAAAAAGACCCCTTAGATCCTAAATAGTTGCTCCAACAGCAGCCTATTGTTTGATGTATTTTTCATCCAAAAGACACTCAAATTCATTGCAGATGTAATTTTTGTCATCAAGTGATAACTTCTTTACCCCAGAGCTATGGAGGTTATTTCCTCGGACATTTGAATAAATGTTAATCTATATATGGAAAAGGTGAAACTGCCTGGCGCCAGGCAAAGAAAAACTCTCTGGGAGCATAAACCGAACAATCCTAGAGCCCTCATGAGGATGGGAGATATTCCCATTTCAGCCAGTTACAGAAGAGACTTCATTGAACACCCAGGACATTAGATAGAGACCCCAGAGAGGTCACTTCTCAGTAGCAGAAAACCAGGGACATCAATGAAGAAATGGAAAAATGCTATTGTAAGGTTATTACACCAAACATGAAATTTACAGTAAGTTTTCAAATATAGACTGCAATGTAAGATTAAGATATATAGACTAAATCCTAGAATGACTACTAAAAATTAAGCAAATAGAGGACATAAAATGTAGTACTAAAGAATAGTAAGTTAACTCAAAAGAAGTCAGGGAAAGAGGGAAAAAAAGCAGAGATCAGATGGGATAAAACCAACCAACCAACCGAAAAAACAAATAGAAAGATGATAAATTGAGATCCAAACAGATCAATAATTATATTACATGCAAATGGTCTTAACACCACAAGTGAAAAGCAAAGATTGTCACATTGTGTAAAAGGGCAAGATGCAATAATACACTATCTTCAAGAAGCATACTTTAAATACATGATAACACATAAAGTTAAAAAGTAAGAGAGTAATCAGTAAGAAAATAGAAAAAATATACCCGGCAAGCTCTAAGTATAAAAAGTCTGGATTAACTATAGTAACACAAAGATTATTATTATAGATAAAAAGGAATGTTTCATAATGATAAAAGGTAAACTTTTCAGGAAGGCCTAACATTTGCAAATGTATCTACATCTGATTATAAACTTTGTGAAATAAACTTAGAGATTTAAAAAAAGAAATAGGAAAATCTATGGTTTTTACTGTAGTGTTGAACATTTTTACTTAAGTAATTGGTGAGATATATGGAAAGGTAGTATACATATCAGTTATAAATACCAAGCAATACTACTAATCAATTTTATGTAATTGAAATTCCGAGAACATTACACCAAATGATAGGAGACTACATATTCCTTTCAGGTACACACGAGACATTCAGATACAGGCTGCATTATGTACCACATGTTACATATGCGTATATGTACTTCTGGATAACTCACGGGTCACTAAAAGGATCACAAGGGAAACTAGAAAATATATTGAACTGATAATTTCAAAAATTCAGTGTTTGTGGGAGGTAGCTAACACAGTACTTATAAGAAAATTAATAGTTTTAAATGTTTATATTAAAAAAGAAGAAAGTCCATAAGTTCTGTGACTGGCCCAAGATTTTTCCCTACTTGCAAGCTACCAAATTAGTTGCTGCATTTTCCTGAATGCTGGCAGGAGACATGACGCTATTGGATCAGAAACAGAGCACTTTAGAGACGCCTGGGTGGCTCAGTGGTTGAGCGTCTGCTTTAGGCTCAGGGCATGATCCTGGAGTTCTGGGATCCAAGGAGCCTGCTTCTCCCTCTGCCTATGTCTCGGCCTCTGCTCCTCTCTCTGTGTCTCTCAGGAATAAATAAATAAATAAAATCTTAAAAAAAAAAAAAAAAAAGGAGCACGTCAATTTGTACAGCAATAGTGGAAGCCAGAATGTCGGCATTTGTGATGATTCCCTGAGTCCCAATTCTCACATGGTGATGAAGAAAGGGCCAAATGACACCCAAATATACAGCAGGTTGAATTACAGGAAAATAATCCCAAGCTCAGGAAATCTAGATCCTTTATAATGGATGGAAGCGCATGTGACCTTTGCCCCAGAGGGAGACATTATATTTATTATACTGAACAGCAAACACACCTGCCTTCCACTTTGGCAGGAGACACTATATTCTCCATAATTGTTTGCCACACAAACACCTTGGAAAGATGGTCCAGAACCAAGGCAGCCAATGCTTCAGTTTAAAAGATGTGCAGAGATACTCAAGGTGAATTGTCTTCAACAGGGTCTAAACCAATTATCTAAATTATCTAAATGGAAAAAGAAGTGCATATTTAAGCCAAAATAAGTGTGAGGAAGGAAATAATAAAGGCTAGAATAGAGGTAAATGAAATAGAAACAGATTAAAAAAAAACAAAAAATAAATTAAAAGCTTGTTCTTTGAAAAGGTCAGTAGGGACACCTGGGTGGCTCAGAGGTTGAGCTCCTGCCCCTGGCTCAGGGTGTGCGATCCTTGGTATTGGGATCGAGTCCCACATCAGGTTCCCTGTCTGGAGCCTGCTTCTCCCTCTGCCTGTGTCTCTGCCTTTCTCTCTCTGTGTCTTTCATGAATAAATAAAATCTTTAAAAAAAAAAGTCAGTAAAATTAATAAACTTCAAATGTAAGTGATCAAGATAAAAAGAGAAGATGGAAATTATCAATATTGGCAATAAAAGAGGGTCTTTGTGTGCAGATCCTATGAACATTAAAGTGCTAATAAGCTTATATCACATACAGTTTTAGGGAAATAAATTTGACATCTTAGATAAAATGGACAAATTAAAAGAATACCATATTAGTTTTTAATTGCTGCTGTGACAAATTATTACAAACCTAATGGTTTAAAACAACACACAAATTTGTTATCTTGAAATTCTAGAGGTAAGATGTCTGAAATGTGTCTCACTGGGCCAACATCAAGGTATCAGCAGGATTAGCATTCCTTCTGGAGTCTCTGGGGGCGAATTCATATATTTGTCTTTTCCAGCTTCCAGAAACCACCTACATTCCTTGGCTCCCAGACCAATTCTTCCATCTTCAAAGCCAGCAACATTGGACCGAGTCCTTTTCATGCTGCTGTCTCTCTGGTTCTCTTTTTTCTGCCTCTTCCACTTACGAGGACTCTTGTGATTGCGCTGGGCACCTCCAGGTAATTAAGATTACTTTGCTATCTCGAGGTCAGTTTGTTAGCAACCCTAATGTCATCTGCTACTCTATTGTCCTCTGCTATGTGACATAACATGCTCGCAGGTACTAGAATTTTGATGTTAACATCTGTGGGAGGCCATTGTTCTGCCTACCATTCACATATGGAAGGAAAAGAAGAGCTGGGACAAGAAGAAATAGAAAATTTAAAAAGCCCTACATTTCCCTCTCCACTCCCCACCCCCAAAATGAATTAGTGGCTAAAAACCTGTTCACAGAGAAAATTCTGGGCATAAATGGCTTTTCTAGTGAATTCCTCAAACAATTAAGGAATTTTACAAAATATTTCATAAAAGAGAGGTGGAGAGAACATTCTTATTTTATTTTATTTTACTTATTTTATGGACCCAGCATTGTCTTGATATTAAGACAAAGATATTAACCAGACAAGATATTAAGTGAAAAAAAGACTAGTAACCAGAGACAAATATCTAGGGTAACTAACCATCTGAGTTTTCCTGGGCCTGTCCCAGTTTTAGCACTGAAAGTACCATGCCATAGGAAACCCCTCAGTGGCAGGTACCTTACCTCATATCCCTAGTAAATACAGACACAAAAATCCTTAGCAAAGTATTCAAGTACTGAAGTCAGCAATATAAGTGTAGTATAATATGTCCCAGCGGAGTTTATTTCAGGAATGTAAGATTGGGTTGGCATTTAAAAACCAACATTTAACCTATAAAGAATGAGAAAAAGCATATGATTTTCTCAATAGGTGCAGAAAAAAACATTTGACAGAATGTAGCACTCATTTATGATTTTAAAAACTCTCAGCAAATTAGGAATAGAAGGTAACTTCCTCAGTCTGATAATGACCAGGTATAAAAACCTACCACTTACATCATAATCAATGGTGAAAGATTAGCTGTATTATCGCTTAAGCTTGGGAACAGGCATGGCTATGGCTACTGCTGGAACCTGTTCTGACAGTCTTTCACAAATACATAATAAATAACTCTAACTATAAAGACAGCAGTGAATATAACCTTCTTTGTTGAAAAGTATCAAACATTATTGTTAGAAAATAAGAAGGTAAAGAAAATTGATAGATATACAATTTTAGAAGAGTTGATATAGGATTTCAATTCTCCCAAAACTGATCTATTGATTCAATGTAATCACAATTAAAAATGTCAGACTTTATAAACTCCAAGATTTGTTTAAAAATGCCGAAACAATTTCTAAAAAGAACAAAGTTGAAGAACACATACTACCTGGTACTTAATATAAAACTGTAATCAGTTTTGTATTGGCATAAAGATAGACAAATAGATTAATGGAATGGAACAGTCAATCCAGAATATGTGGTTGATTGATTGTCAACAAAGGGCCAAGGAAATTCAATGGGGAGAGGATAATCTTCTTAATAGATGGCACCAGAATAACTGAATAACCACATTAATGAACTTTCATTCTTACATCCACACAAAAATAAAAAATTAATTTGAAAGGATCATAGACCTACACGTGAGCTAAAACTTTAAATCTTCTAGGAAAACAAGAGAAAAACCTTTTCAAACTTGGCATAGGTAAAAATTTCTTAGGATTCAGAAAAGTGTTAACCATAAAGGAAAAAATGGAAAAATTATATTTCATCAAAAGCCAGAGGGGGAGGGGATGGGGGAGATGGCAAAACAGGTGAAAGGGAGTGGGAAATACAGGCTTCGAGTAGTGAGACTAGTAAACCATGGGGAGGAAAGATACAACATAGGGGATATAGTCCTAGTGATGTAGGATGACAGATGGTAGCTACGCTTGCCTTGAGCAGAGCATAGCTTGTAGAGAAGTTGAATCACTATGTTGTACACCTGGAACAGATGATCTATCTATCATCTATCTATCTATCCACACGTCCACATATCTCACAATTCAATAATAAGGCAAAAAGTAGCAATTTAAAGCAAATGTGCAACATTAGTTATCACAGAAATGCAAATTAAAACTTCACTGAGATACCACTACAGATAAAGTTAGAAAGACTGATAATATTAAGTGTTTGGTTTTGGAGCAACCTGGAATTCTTTTTTTTTTTTTTTTTTAGATTTCATTTATTCATGAGAGACACAAAAAGAGAGGGAGAGACATAGGCAGAGGGAGAAGCAGGCTCCATGCAGGGAGCTCGATGTGGGACTCGATCCCGGGACTCCAGGATCACGCCCTGGGCCGGAGGCAGATGTTCAACCACTGAGCCACCCAGGTGCCTTGCATCCTAGAATTCCTTTCTGCTTTTTTAAGATTTTATTTATTTACTCATGAGACACACAGAGAGAGAGAGAGAGAGGCAGTGACATAAGCAGAGGGAGAAGCAGACTTCTCGCAGGGAGCCCGATGCGGGATTCGATCCCAAGACTGGGATCACGCCCTGGGCCAACAGCAGACGCTCAAGCGCTGAGCCACCCGGGCGCCTTCCCATTACAACCGCAGAGTCACATAGTTGCAACACAGACCACTGGGGTCCGTAAAGCCTAAAATATTTGCTATTTTACAGAAAAGGTTTGGCCGCCCCCACGACTCACAAGCCTGCACCTTGGCCATGTAGCTGTTTGAAACCCATCAAAACCAAAGTCTCTCTTCAAAGATTGTCCTTCGGGCTCAGGGCGAGTGCTGTGGGCGGGCGGCCAGGTGGTCGGCTCCGGGCCTGCCCCCTGCTTTCACAGCGGTGCCCCCTGACTGCCAGCACGTGGCTCGGCTCCCGGGCTCCTCAGGTAAACCACCTGCTGCCTTTGTTGTTGTGGGCATTGCCGTTCACGTTTCTCCCGGGCCTGACCCTGCCTGGCTTGTAAAATCTGATGGGATCCCTGCCCAGGGAAGGATGGCTGCAGGCGGGTGGAAGTGCCACTGAGAAGAGGTGGTAACATCAGAGCAGAGGGCACCCTGCGCAGAGACGGGGCGGCACCCCGCGCCTGCAGGCCTGGGCTGTGACCGCCCGACTCCTGAGATTCCTGAACGTGAAGCTTGCACTCAGCTTCAAACGACTCATCGGCGTGCCCGGGAGAGTTGAACAGCTCAGGCCTCCTCTCAAGAGTCCAGGTTTCCCCCAAGAAGGAATTTGCAGGGGGGCGGGGGGCATGGGACGAGGGGGAAGAGACTCCTCGACTTGAGCAGGAACACGGCACTGGGTTCCCTGGCAGGAGCCGGGCCAGGTAAATAGTTTCATGACGCAGGAGCCACACGGGGAGGGGCGAGCACATGTCAGAGCTGGGCTTTTGATTTTGGGTGCTCGCCCAATCCTTGGACCAGCAGGCAGGTGGCTGAGACACAGTGGAAAGAACACAGGGCCTGATGCCAGAAGGAGATGCCACTCAGCAGCTGCGTCATTTGGGGCAACTCACGGTGCCTCTGGGAGCTTTGTCTATGAAGTATCTGGTTCACGGGCCAGGTGAGAGCGTCGCCATGAATAAAGCAGGTGAAGAGTTGTGTCAACCACAAAGCCCATTGCAAATGTGAGGGGTTATTACAAGGCAGTTTGGGAGAACCATTTCTTTTAGTGCCCCGGGTTGACTGGGAAGCAGCTCCGTGGCTGGGGTTGGGCCCAAAAGTACTTTTGACTTTTATGCAAATCATTTTAGGTCTTTCCTAAGTTAGATGCTTAGATTGTAGGGGATCTTAAACGGACTCTATTTTTAATTTTTCTTTTTCTTTTTTTTTTTTAGTTTAAATTCAATTGGCCAACCTATAGTACATCATTAGCTTCAGATGTAGTTTTCAATCATTTATCAGTTGTGTATAACACCCAGTGCTCATCACATCACGTGCCCTTCTCAATGCCCATCACCCAGTTACCCCACACCCCCTCCTCTCCTCCAGCCACCCTCAGTTTGTTTCCTGTGGTTAAGAGTATCTCATGGTTTGTCTCCCTCTCCGATGGCTTCCCATTCAGTTTTAAAGGCCTTTAGATATCACATCCCACCTCTACCCCAGCTTCCTCTGCTACTTGACTTCCTCTCTGCAATATCCTTACCAGATGGTTTGCCAGGCTCTGTTTATACCCTTCCAGATATGGGGAGCTCATTCCTTATCAAGGCTATCCCTTTTGTCTCCGCATTGCTCGAAGCGCTGAAAAGTTCTTCTTGGGTTGAAATTCACTTGTTGGGCTTTTACTTCTGGGTCCTATTTGTATCCCTTGAGTGCTCTCAGAACAAATCCAACAAATATAGTCTCCAACTCCAACAAGACTCATCCAATTTTCTTTCTAAATTGCATGAACTTTCATAATTCTCCATCTGTTTTGTTTCCCTTAAACCAACATTTTAGTCATCAAACACCTTTACACTCGTAAAAATATGGAAGGCCCCAAATGACTTTGTTTTATGTAGATATATAATGACCAATAATTTACCTATTAAATTTTGTTATTAATTCACCTAAGGACAAAAATAAGCCCATTATATATGAACACAAGCACGATTTTTTTTTATGAAAAATAACCGCAGTCCCAAAAATGCTTAGTGGCAGGAATGGCTTTGTCTTACATTGTTTTCCAAATCTCTGTAATATCTAGCTTAGTGGAAGACAGTGGTGTTCTCACATCTGCTTCTTTATGCAGCATGTTGCCTTCTATTGTTTTGATTAAAGTGTATAAAGAAAATCCGGCTTCACATAGATATTTAGTGGGAAAAGTGGGAAAGATTTCAATAGCCTTTTTAGATCACTGTAGCCATGTCATGGAACGTCTAGAAATCACTGCGTACCTGTGAGAGAATTTCAAAAGGTAGGTAACACCCAAGAGTTATTCTGAAAATAATTGAGCTTATGGACTCCCTGACATTGTCTCAGGCACCTTAGAGGTCTCCAGATCACACCTGGGGAACTGCTGCCTTCAACCACGATTCTTACAACTTCAAGCTTCTTCTAGAAGGGATACAAGTACTATTCCCCTTTCTCCTCCACACACTTCATTTCTCTAACTTGCTTTCCCATTACAGAATAGATTTTTTAGAAAATGCAATCCCCAGCCTGATGTCTTTCAGGTAGAGCTTACATGAGCATAACTCAGAACATATTACAGCGAGCCTTCTGGCTTCCAGTCATATGTAACCATGGATACCTGAGAATGACAAATTCATGCCCATGGGTAACAACAACATGACCCTCAAGGTGACATCACAGACCCGACAACATGGAACGCCCCTCCTCTGCAACCTTAAGTGGTGGGGTGCTTCTGGAACACAGGAGGGCAGACTTATGTTTCCTGGTGACTCAGGATAAGCTCTGGTGCCAACCTGTGCATGTGCCAACTTCATGGAATGAGCGCACAGCGTCAGAGTCTCTCAGGGGCATGAGGGCAACCTCTCTCCTCTTCTCTGAAGCTCTAGTTCTTCTACCACCCACCCACCAACCTCCCAAGATGGGCAAAAATCATGCTGCTTTATGGGCTTTGCTGAGCAGAGCGTTTGGGCCATGATCCCTGGGTCCATTGCTCATCTCTGTAGAAATAGAAATCTCCAGAACCTACAGTTTTTCATTTCCCATTTTTGACCTCCATCCCATGCCCACTTGTATTTCTGATTTTTTGTGTGTGTCATGAAGTTGCCGGAGAGTTGACTTTAAAAGCCAACAGCATGCTGATCACCGGTCCTTTAAGTTCTCTTTCTTTTAGCACAGAAGTCACTCCTCTAGGCTCACAGATGGGCAGGCACACACAGCACCTGTTACTATAAGCCCTGACATTCATTTCTAAACCACACGTTCTGTTAAGGAATCCGGCATGGGTGGAGTTGCTGAACCAAGGATCTCTGTTTTCTTTCCCAAATTTGTCTAGTCTAGGTCCCAGAAAGCTTGGGCAGGATCCCAGTTGCTATTTGGTGTCTCTCACAAGGATGTAGGAATGTGGAGGAAAGCTATTATTTACTGAGGACCTATTGTATACTGAGGCTTCCCATACCCTAACTTAATCCTCATTATGCAGTCAAGGTGGGGTTTTTTATCCCCATTTTACGGATGAAGAAACAGGCTCAAAACAATGAACAGAGTCACCAGATAAACTACAAGATGCCCAGCTGAACTTGTATTTCAGATAAACAATGAGTAAGGTTGAGTGTAAGTCTGCTCCATGGAATATTTGGGACATACCTATACTAAAAATTATTCATTGCTTATCTGAAATTCAAATTTAACTGGACACCATATATACTTATTTGTTAAATCTGGCAATCCTGAAAGTGAAGCAACTCACCCACGGCTACATAGCTAATAAATGCCAGGAACCAGAATGTCCTTTCTGCCCTGCCTGGGTATCTCCACACTAACGTGTACTCTGATGTCAAAAACTAATGCAAAATGGAAAAGTGTTTTCCTAGATTCCAGCCAGCCCTCAGTATCAAAACACTCAAATCCTTGGAATCAAAACGGAATGCGATAAAGTGAGGGGATGAGAGACTTTTTCTGAAGTATTTGTATATTTCTATTTATTTTACCAGATTTTACGATCTTCACAGGCACCAGCTATGTCTAGCACAACGGCTTGCACACACAGGGCCTCCCACAGAAACTTGTTCAATTGGACTGAAAAAGCCACCTTTGGCAGTCCTGCTGAGGATGCTAACTTTGGTGGCCAGTAGGCCCTATGTCTTCTGGCATCTCCTACCTTGGCTTTCATTCTAATCTGATTTTGAGGGTGAAAAGGAGGAATCTTCATGCAAATACTTGTGTTCTTCTAACATCAGGACCATGATATGGAAGATTGATAGGAGGTTGAGACCTGTGCTGTGGTTTGAATCCTTGTGTTCCCCCCCACTCCACCAAATCCATATGTTGGAATCTTAACCCCCTAATGTGATGGTATTAGGAGATGGGCCTCTGGGAGGTGCTTAAGTCATGAGAGTGGACCCTCCCTTAATGGGATTAGTACCCTTATGAAAGAGGCCCCAGAGAGCTCCTTCACCCTTTCTGCCATGTGAGGATACCATGAAAAGTCTGAAACCTGGAAGAGGGCCCTCATCCAACCATGCTGGCCCTCTGATCTAGAACTTCTGGCCTCCAGAACTATGAGCAATAAATTTCTGCTGTTTATAAGCCACCCAGTCTGTGGTAATTTGTTACAATACCCCAAATGGACTCAGGCAACATGGTATCTGGTTCTTGCTCTGGCCCTCACTGGCTGATAAATCTGATCTCCAGCTTTATCTCTTGGGAATTGAAGGTTCTGACTAGATTAGCCTTCAAGCTCCTTTGAGCTCCGCTATTATACAGCTGGAAGATTGTGGGTGGCTCTGAAGGGGGAGTGGGCATTTGGTAGGATTGGCAGCTATGTGGATATGCTCCTGTGGTAGCATTGCTATGAAAAACTCTTTACAAGGCTGAGTTGTCATTTCTTTTCATCAGAGAAGGAACTAAACATGGTGGAATAATTCTGATACATAGGTACTCTGTCGTGTGGATCTTATCAGTGATAATATTACAAAATATTAAAATTGTTTTTCTCACCAGAAGCCATAACAAGAAAGAGCCCAGATGAATGTAGAGATGGCTTCCATATTGGACAGTGAGCAACCCTAGCCTGATCTGCTCCCTTACTGAAAGCCCTCCATCCGCTGACATAATTTTCTCTTCCCTCTCATCAAAATCATTGATTAAAACTCACCTGGGCCACTCCACTCACTGGTGGTGTGGATTTTGGGCTAGAATTCTGAGCCTTAAGTATTCTTTGTGTGGGTCTGCTGATCTAATCTGCTCTTTTATATTTAACAGTTCTCTTCTACCTTCTTTTAAAGAATAAGATATTGGATAAGCCAGTGGGCAGTAGTCATCCTCCTCAGCTGCTCTCAACATTTATCCTCCTTCTAGGAATAACTTATTAATTATTATTATCTGAAATAAGTCTTGAGGAAACCTCCCCACCCTTCTGAGCTACATTCTCTTGGAACATTTCCTCTCCCACATTTAAAAATATGTCTCCTTTCAGTCTGCAGCTGAATTCTCTTCCTGGAGTGTCACGAGGGTTAAGCTGGCAAGGTCCCCTTTCCCCCAAGGTCTTGATGTCTCCTTGCTGTCACTGACTGGCTCCCCCAGACATCCAGACAGAGATGCAGTATTACATATCCCTTGAACTTCTGTTCTCCAACCAGGCAAGGAGTTAGATTTTTGTGTTTGCTAAAACAAACATCTAGAAAGTGAAAACCTTTCTTACACCTCAAGTGTTTTGCTTTGGTAAATTGTATAATTTTTCTTAGATATTTCAAATCATACTATGACACTTCTCCTTTAACAAAATGTCTTTGAGGAAACTGACTACTGAGAAAAGGGAAATAAAAAGGAAAACTGGCATTTAAGTGAGTGCCTACTTTACTTCAGGGTCTGTTCTAAGTGTCCAACTTACATAGTCTGATTTAATTTTCATAACAACTATGTCTCGCAGATGGGAGAACAGAGACTATGTGCACACACAAACCCATAAACACATAGGTTTTAGGAATACACATAGATACAATCAAACCATACATTAAGGAAAGCAAAAGTATGATGAATATAGGATTTAGGATGATAGTTACCATGTGTGACAGAAGGCAGCGGAAGGAGTCAGCAGAAGGACCATGTAGTCAGAGGAAGGTTATTGTCAAAATCTTAAAGTTCAGAGAGGTGGTTTCATGAATGCCTGCATTCTTTAAAATAACTAAATAGCAAATTAAAGAAAAGTGGGCCATGCAAGGACCAGTGATCAAAATGTGTCATAAACAATTAGGATTGATCCAGTTCCGTTTACCTTTGGTCCAAAAGACAACTCTAAAAGGCAAATGTCCCTCGCTTTACACACTAGGGTTTATATGTCCTGTATGTAAAATCTCATGAAGGACTAGAAACTCTCCTCCATCTTGTACTCATACCAACTGGATTACGTGGCCTCCGAGGTAAACACGGGCAGGGAAGGATGGAAGAACCCATTGGCCTTTAATTATCTCAGCCTACAAATAACATGTGTCACTTCTGCTCAGAGTTCATAGGCCAAAACTCGTCACGTAGTCCCAGACTAATTGCAGGGGATGCTGGGAAATGTAGAGGAGGAAATGAAGATTTAGTGAGTACTTGTCTCTACCACACTTCACAAATTCACCTATTAGAGTAAAGGTGAATGATTCTAGGTAAGATTCTTTTTTTATCTATTCTTCCTATGAACTTTAATAGATAAGATAGCCCCATGAAAAGAGCTTGGGTTCAGGGTCAGACATATCTGGGTTTGGATCTTAGCTCTCTTCTAACCGACTTAGATGAACTTGGGCAAGTCATATCCCTTTTCTGAGCCTATTTTCTTATCTGCAAATTGGGGATAATAATTTAAGTGTTGCAGGATTAGTGTAAGGGTGAAATTGGCCAAGACTGTAAGGTGTCCACTAACACGTTGGAATCTCAGTAATTTACTAAATGGTCTTAATTATTACTATGCAAAGCTACTATGAGGTCATTGTTCAAGTTATCCAAATCTCAGTGTAACTTTAGGAATTGTCAACAATACCTTCCTTCACCATTGCTTCAAAATAAAGCCACAAAGCCCTTGTTAGTCCTGCTATCTTGAACAAAATTCTTCCTGTCCAGAACTAGGAAGGCCCCTGTGTGTGCCAAAAGCCTGAGACAAATGCAATAGTGATCCCTTTCTCTGGCCATAAGGATGCTTAGGATCGGTATCCTCACAGAAGCAAGTAAACATATTAGTTCCAGGGTGGTGTTCATTAGACTCATAATACTTTTTAGACACTCTTTGTACTAGTCAGGATAGACGAGGTTATGCTACCATGACAAATATTCCTAAAATCTCAGTGGCTTAACACTAGGGGTTTATTTCTTGCTTATTAAAAGTTCACGTAAGAAATAGGAGACTTTCTAAGCCACTAACTAACTGTGTAACAGCTCAGTGATCCACATATAAGCAGCCTCCATTGTTCTATACACACACTATTTGGAAAATATAACCATTTCAGTTGATATGACAGGGGAAGTGATGCTAGACATTATTGCACTGACAATTGCTTTGGCCAGGAAGTGACACTTACCACATCTACAGACAACACATTGGTCAGAATTAGTCAGATGGCCCCACCTAACTATGGGGGTGGTGGGGAAGTCAAACCCTCCCTGTGTCCAGAAGAGAAAGAAAGCTAAATGGGGGTGAGCATTAGAAGCCTCTGCTGTACTCTGCTTCTCCACCCAAGCCCCACCATAGATGGGCTGTCTTCTGCGAACAAGGGTGCAGCAAGAAGACTGTTTGTAGATACAGTACACTGCAGAGTCCAGTCTTTACTCTGTAAAATCCTGTGAGTGCTCTGCTTCCACGTCTTTGTTATGTGGTTCCTAGAATGCACTTCCTTTCCATTTCTACACTTCCAAATTCTACCCATTTCTCAAAGTTGCATCTTAAATGCTGCCTCCTCTTTCCTCATCTCTTGTATTTTGTTCTTTCATCTGTTTTCCTACATAGTGCTTTATCCTTCCCTTAAGATCCTCCAGTCCATTTGTTTTCACTTTATTATTTTTATTATTTATTATTTTTTATTTTTTGTTCAAACGTTTGAATAAACCAAATACAGAGTACTAAAGGAACATGTGGAGCTTGGAATCACAATCAAAACCTTAAGTCCAAGGATCTGGAAGTAAAATTGTGTTCTCTTCTTGGATAAAATTCTGCCCGCCTTTTAAAGTCACAATTTGTTTGGAAATTGACAAGACGATGAGCAGAGAAGCAAGTGTGGCTTCCTAGAAGAAGCTCTTCGTTGGACTTAATGGATTGTATCGCTTACTTAGGTCAGTAAGTTCATCTGGCTGGATGTCTATTCCATACCTGGAAAAGACAACTATTGGCAGTCAGCTACTACTGGCCAGGTGGATTAGACAGTGAAACTCAGTTCTCCATCAAGGTAGCAATTCCTGGCAATCAGGAAATTTTCTTTGGAAAGTGCCATTGCTTAACCATCCTAATGAGACTTGGTTAATAACCATAGCAACATTTGCTATCCAAGCAAGCGGTTGGCTACAAATGGCAGTGCTCTTGGGTTTCTTATATTTTTGGGGTCCGATGCAGAATACCTACTGGTGACTGTTCTTTAAATAACCTTTCGTAAGGATAGACATTTTTTTTTTCAGCATTTCTGACACAAGTTTCCCCACAGATCTACACACGGGCAGTGCAGCCCTTCTTGTTCTGTGGACCTGTGAGATCCTTCATTGGGAATAGCAGTGGCACGATGTGTGTGAACCTAACCAAGGTTTTCAAGATGAACACGTGAAGGAGTTAACACCCATTGAACTTCCCCCAACATCCTGGGCACCGTGCCAATGTGTTCACATACTTTCTCTTACTTAATCTTTACAACAGTCCTGTAAGGTAAGGCATTGACTACCAGCTATATTTTAGAGAGAGACCAAGGTTCAAAGAGCTAGTGCCCCGAATCACACAACCAGAAAGAGTGGACAGATAGAAACATGAACTCTATATCATAGTTTGTGGATCATGGGGGACCACCAAATTCCTGACCCCCATTTATTCTGTATTAGGGCAAGTGCATATGATCCCTCCAACATCAAGATCATACACTGGGCACCATCAGAAGCTCTTCACTGGATGTCAGTACAATGCCCACCTCATCTAGAAAGTGACTAAAAGTCTGAGTGAAGGGCTCAGAGTGTTTTCTAGGACTTTAAGAACAATCTTCCCAGGTATCCAGGGCCTCACGAACTATAGGGAATACACATGTAGTCTCTCAGTGAAACCCGCAAGCACATTCCACATGGGTAGAAGTTAAGCTGGAGGAAGCTGTGGCCCAGACCAGGTGACAGGGAGCCCCCCCCCCCCCGCAAGCCCTGCACTGTCTGAGGTGGTGTGGACGGACACCATCCTCCTCCTATCTGGGCTCCTCTCTGAGGAGCCACAGCCAGAGTGACCACAGTCACAACAGATGCTGTAGACATAGCAGCTTGACATTGGAAGGGCCTCTGCAGAGGATATTGGTTTCTCTTCCTTTCCCACCCTGCTGTGAAATGAGAATAAGGATTCTAACATTTCAGGATGATGATGAAGATGTGAACACTGTGTATAAAAGCCCGTGTCCCAGATCCTGGCACACAGAGAGACCTGGATTAACGTGGGCTGAAATATTAGCTGACTATCCTCAGATTGGTTCTAGAAGGTTGGAAGGAGACTGCTCTGGCATCTCTTCTGTGGAGCCTCATCTGTCATCAGATATGCCTCACTGGTAGGGGCAGAGGAGGCCGCAGGAAGGCGAGCAAGGATGGAGAATGAGTAGGTAAGTCCCCTTGGGGATGCCTGTCGCCTCTCACTTACTCCTGGGTACGGTGGTTTGCAGGGCAGCCTGGGAGGACAAACAGCATCGCTCCAGGCCTGGTGAGAGTTTCACCCTGGTCTTGAGAGGGCCGGGCTGTGACGGAGCCCCAGGAAGCAGGGCCGCTGCGCTCCCTGGGTAATGGCTGCATTTAAACACTATCTGGCTTTTCACAGCCAGCTGACTGATAAAAAGGATCTTGACAGGGAACCCACCCCAGCAGCGGGTAGTTAATGGCACTTTCGGCTGAGCTCATTGCTGGCACGAGACGCAGAGGATCATAAACCAGAGCTCTAACCTCAAGATGGATTCGATTTTCCAGATACGGATGGTGGTTTCTAAGCCTTGAGCAACGTCGATGCGTTCTGTTTCCAGGACAAGTTCTGTTCTGTGTGGTGCTTCCCTGTTTGCAGAGCAGGCTCCTCCACACGAAGGCCCTGGCCCTCCTGGCAGCCCTGCAAGGTAGAGGGGCTTGTAGAGATTATCGCCCTCTGGCCTCCAGGAGGGCACTGGGGCTCAGAGAGGGTCAGAGGCGTGCCCGAGCTCGCACAGCTGGCCCTGACCCCCTGCTTTACGACCCCTCGACGAGAATTTCTGTCCCTTATGATTTCGTTTGTAGAGCGGGATTCCAGGAGGTTTTCTCACCTTTAATCAGTACTTTGGGGCCCAGTAATCTAAAATGAGGAAATGGAGGCTTTAGAGAGATTATGTTCCCTGTCCCAAATCACACAGCTAGTAAATGGCAGAGCCAGGATTCAGATCTGACTGCTGCCTCCCTAACTGGCCTGCCAGGGTTTCTCAAGCAAGAATGGACTGGTGCTTCATCGTTGGGGAGCCCGGGGTTACACCATTTCAAACATCTTGCGTTTTTTGCCTTGACGGTGATCTTTAAAATCATCTCATTTTACCCATTCACATTTCAAACGACTTTAACCAATCTTAGTGACCACTTGAAAAGGAAGCATTTCTTTTGAGTATATAGAATAAGACCCGCGTTGCTCAGTTTGCAGATCTCAAAGGGGAGAGAGTGTGTCCCATGTCTGAGGGCATTTTCTTCGGGTTCTACGAGGAGGTTTATTGCCCCCTCCACGTACAAACATTTCTATGTTACACGAGCTTCAGGTACTGTGCACTGTGAGGCCCAGCCTCCTGGTCCAGTTGTGGGAACATTTCCTCTTTCTCTCTTTGGAGTATGTGATCATCACCATCGTTTTGCAGATCGGGACTCTGAAGAGAGGTTTAGATTTGTACCCAAGGCCACAGACCTAGGCACCAACAGAGTTTACCTCCAGTCTGACACTAAATCCATCCAGGCTACTTCTTTCCTTAGAAAAATGAAAAAAAAAATCTAGTTTTCTAAAAGCCAGAGGATGACTAAAAGGATTTAATTTCTCTCTAAAAGATTTACAGGGGCACAGATTCTAGGTGGGTGGGATTGGAAATGAGGAGTGTTACAAACTTCCTGTTGGGCAGTAGTGGTCCTCCCAGTGGGAGAACAGAAAGGTGTTGATCCTACCAGCCCTGGCCGTCCACCTGTCCCAAAGCACAACCACCTCCGTCTCCAGGATCCTACAGGTGATGAATCCTGAATTCCACCGCGCTGTTCACAGTTCTGCAGCCAAGTACTCCGCTTGACTTCAGCTTTAAGCAGAGGATTGCAAATGTTTGCATCCACTTTCTTATCTGGACTGGTTCTCCCACGTCTCCTACATGTGGTTTTCATATGGCTTTTATGAATGCCTGAAGTCTGTTCCAGCTTGTTCTAATGTTGCAGTGTTTTAACTGCCATAACACAGTGGTATCCACAGATAAATCAACTAGATATGCTGAAAAAATTACGGGCAAGATTCCTGTTCTCTTCACCCGGCCTAATTCGTCCACAAGAAGAATCTGCCTTGGGAGTTGCAGGGAGAAGAGATCTGTGGGCTACGGAGGAGAAAAATAAGCCAGTCCGATGATCCTATTATTCCTAAACTTCTGGACTGTTTTCACTTACAATCGATGACAATTTTCTCTAGAGTTGCCCGTTCTCTGAACCTCGTGATTCCTCCTTTTGGAGTGTTTGTTGCTTCTCATCTTTGGCCCCCTGTTCTTTCTCTCTCTGTGACTTTATTTGCTTAATGGGACTTGCTGCTGTGAATCATGGTAGTTCAGGTTGCCGACTCATAATATTTTTGTATCACTAAGGATGTCCTTGTCCAGACCTCAAGTTCACTCCTCTCACTTCCCGAAAGGAGAAAGTTCCCGAACGATTGTTAGAGCACACAGCACAAAGGCCTCCCTCCCTCCAACATTCCAGCATCTAGTGCTTCCCTCTGCTCGCACTCAGCATCTCATTTCCAGTGTGATGTGGAGAAGTGGGGAACATTTGCTTTGGGGAAATAGGCTCTGTAATCCTTGGTCCCTGAAGTGATTTTCAATAGGAAATCTGAATTCCTGCTTCATGTAAAATGAGTCTCAGATGCTGAGAAATGAGTATTTGAGAATAATTTACGATTTGCTTTCCATAAATCAGTGCTATTTTGCCTACAAATCATTTTGAGAACTGTATATGGCTTTATAAAAAATGAGTCCGGGCAGAGAAGACTGATTGGGAAGTGAGCTTTATATGTTGATTCCTGGTCCTGTCACCAATTAGTTATGTGACTTTGGCACGGTGCCCCAAGCTTTTGAGTTTCATGGGGGTTGTAAAATTATTAAATTACATTCTTCAACAATTAATCTATTAGTTCACCAAACATTTATTGCCTGCCATCTCCCTGCCCGTCACCATGCTGGCCCCTTCCACCTCTTGCATGCTATCAGAACCGGATTCCGTGATTGGCTCTGTTCTTAGAGGATGGACTCGAGAGAAAGGAGCTACCATTCAACATTTATTAGGAGTCAGAGAATTTTATTTGATCTTTGCACTAACTCTGCAAAGCGGTAGCTCCATTCTATAGATGAGGAGCCTGAGGCCCAAGGAGGCTGAGTGGAGCATGCAAGGTTGTGTTTCTTGTAAGCAGCAGAGTCTGGGCTGGGACTCAGGTCCAGCTGGCCATTTCTCTGAGACTCACTGACTCCCCAAGACAACTAAACCTCTATGTCTGTTCTTAGTATTTTCAAGTGTTTCAAGAAACTTAGGGCACAGCTTTATTTTCAGGTAAAAATGTGGAGATTCAGTTGCTTCCTGTCATTGGCTTTGCTAGTTTTGTCTTAGCATGGCAGGCAGATTCCCTCACATGCCCGAAAGTGGAGCTGCACTGGGGCACCTGGGTGGCTCAGCAGTTGAGCATCTGCCTTTGACTCAGGGCATGATCCCAGGGTTCTGGGATTGAATCCTACATTGGGCTCCCAGCGAAGAGCCTGCTTCTCCCTCTGCCTATGCCTCTGCCTCTCTCATGAATAAACAAATAAAATCTTTAAAAAAAAAGGAAAGAAAAAGGAAGTGGAGCTGCAAGCAGTCCTGCCCATGGGCAGAGGGAGAAGCCCATGGGCCCCCGGAGAGAGGGGCGTAGACCCTTGATAGAAGGGATCTGATGTTTAGAATCCATCAGTTTCTGCTCTGCCTTCGACATACAGATAGCCTAGTAGAAGTATAGAGTTCACAGCTAGAAAATACAAGAAAGGGAACCATTTCACAAGTCAGAAGGTGGGTCCCAAGGAAGAAAGTGAGCTCTGGGCTAGGCTGGTACTGAAGCTCCGTACTGCCTGGATTCTTCCTATTTTTGTTTCTGTAGGAGACAATGGCAAATTAATAGCTTACAGTTCCAAAGGGAAAGCTTTTAAAATGGTGGACTTCAGATGACAAAATATGGATCAATCAGTTTAAGTACAACAATCGGAAATCACTCTAGTTATTTTAAGCAGGATAGGATTGAATATAAACAACCGAGTGCTTACAAAATAGCTATAAAGGCCGAAGGAGCAGGTTCTAGGCAAGGTCTCTTGGATGACTTCCAAGCAACACAGAACTGACCCAACAAGGGAGCTCCTGCTTCGAGGGGTGCCACTGAGGCTAAGTGCACCTTGAGGGAGAGCCACCACCACAGCGGGGGACAGGACAACGACTGCCCGAAGCTGTAGTCCAGGAATCAGCAGGTCATATCCAGAAGCTGGCACTGCCACCACTCCTTGGCACTACTTGCCCTGGACCCCGGAGAATACACACTGCAACCTGCTGCAAGAAAATCCCAACTTTCCTAAGCATGAGTGACAACCAGAAGGCAGAGAAATGACCTCCCCTTCCCTTTTTTTTTCTTTCAAATCCTATGAATGCATCTAACTGGCTTTCCAACCTCTTCAACTATAAGGAGGGTAAAATGGAAGTTGAAAAGTCAATCCAAATATCTACCACAGAGGGGTGAGTACCTCTTCAAAGAGGTCCTCTTCCAGCACTACTTGACACTCCAAGGATAGAAGAACTTCCTTCCAAAAAAGCGAAGCGAAGCAAAATGAAACCTTTTAGACATTCAATGTTTATTCCTTTGAGAATAGAAGCCATCTCAATAATGAAGGCACTCCTGCTCGGTATTTATGTTCTTTTTGTTCCTCTCAGGAAAGGCCAAGCCAACTGAGCCCAACCCTGGGCCCAGGGCCTCCCACACCCAGCCAGTGGGGAATTAATACCACTCTAAGCCAGTGGGGAGCTTTCTCATCAAAGAAAGCTGAATCTCAGGGGAAAAGTGGTGTCCCTGTCCCCTTGCTAGAACAATAGATGGCAAGTGTAAGTTTAGTTTCATTTACAACAGACTCAGCACTAGCCCTGTCCCAGGCCTGGAGATACTCTGAAGTGTGAGAGACAGAGCATTAAAATCAATGCTATGTGGGGATGAGTCCAGGAGAGTGAAGGCGTACATACAGCTGAACCTGGAGACTGAGGCCAACTTGATAACACCTCTCCGTATAGCCAATCTGCTCTAGTTGCCCACAGGGGCCCCACATAACACAGGAATAGATTTTTCCTGGTACAGGGGCACCTGGGTGGCTCAGTCAAAAGCGTTTGCCTTCAGCTCAGATCATGATCCCAGGGTCGAGCTCCCCGCTCAATGGGGAGCCTGCTTCTCCCTCTCCCTCTGTCTACCTCTCCCCCTGCTTGTGTTTTCTCTCTCTCTGTCAAATAAATAAATAAAATTTTTGAAAAGAATTTTTTTTCTTGGTAAGAATGGTTCTCAAGATCAAGGCTCTCTGTCTGATAACTCCTTGGGGGTAGTCAGCTTTTGAAATGGCTCCTCGGTATCCTCACCGGCTGGCATCCATGCCTGTATAAACTCCTATCCAGACGTATTGAGTCACTTCTAACAAATAGAATATGGCAAACCTGAAGGGATGCCACATCTGAGACTAGGTTACAGTCCCAAATGTGACATGTGCTAAGGTTGAGAAACCCCAGGCTAAACCTTGGTCTTCCTTCCCTCCATGTGCCTTGGTTCCCCAGAAGCCCCCAGCTTCTGACTTTCCTACCTCCAGCTACTTCTAGTGGACCATCTATACCAACCAGCACATCCAACCCCAAACCACACGTATCACCCCCATGAGACATCCTCTTCCATCAGTGATCTCCAATGTCACCTGTTACTGATGGCAGCACGTTCAGCCTCTTACCCTCCTCCCTGTCTCCCAAACTTCATCTCTCCAGGGAGCTGAGGGGCACAAGGTGCCAGTGGAGTCGGCCAGAGCTCAAGAGTCAGCCCACCCAAAGCAGGCCCTTTCGCAAAGGCCTGCGTGTGGGCTCAACTCAGAACCTCTGACACCATCTCTCAACTCAAGCCCATTAAAAACTATGCTGACAGGTTCACGCGAGGACAAATGCACTTTCCAGAAGAACACTGTGTAGCCAGGCTTCATGGAGACACCAGGAAGACATATTAAAATGCAAGTAAAAAATAAAAGGAAATACACAAAAGCATTCAAAACAACTTTTCCTGTTGGGGAAGAGCAGAACCATCATTGTTACTTTGTCATTTCCTTTTATTTCTTCTGGAAGTATCAACTCTGAGGATTTCTGTAGACGACCACATCCCTGGTGGACACAGACAGCAGCTCCGTAGGAAGTTGCCTGAGGGGAGGAAGGGAGTTGATGACCACCCCCCAGCCCTGGAGGGGTTGGAAGTGCTGGAAGGGGCGAGGAGGGAAGTGCTGGGAAACCCTGTCATTACCTGGAGCTAGGTACTGAGAAAGCTTCCCCAACCTTTTTTTTTTTTTAATTATTATTATTATTATTATTATTATTTTTTTATTGGAGTTCAATTTGCCAACATTTAGCATAACACCCAGTGCTCATTCCGTCAAGTACTCCCTTCAGTGCCCGTCACCCAGTCACCCCCACCCCCCGCCCACCTCCCCTTCCACTACCCCTTGTTCGTTTCCCAGAGTTAGGTGTCTCTCATGTTTTGTCACCCTCACTGATATTTTCACTCATTTCCCCCAAGCTTTTTAGTGAGCTGGAGTCTCCTTTGTGTTTTCCTTCTTGGGAGTAAGTGAGACACACACCGTATTTGGGAAAGGTCTAATCTGTGGTCACTTCCTGTTTTTCCCTGTGTGAAGTCTGCACTTCCCCTTAGGCACCTTACCCGTCCCACTGTCCCAGCTCGGGACCCAGGAAGTGGACCTTAGAGGAGGTCCCATTTGACAGCATACTCTGTACTGATACAGAGGGTCAGTCCTGAATCCATGTTGCTTTCCCAGCTTTGGGAAGACACAGAGGCCAGTGGAAGGTTCTTGTCACCTTTGTTTTATTAATTCATTCATTCATTCATTCATTCATTCAACAAACATGGAAAGTCTAACCTATTGCAGACTCCATGCTAGATAACAGAACTGTAGAGCAGGCTCAGACATAACATATAACCCCCGAAAGTTCATGGTCTTTGGGATGGGGTGGAGGTGTGGATAAGGAGGGGTGGACTAGGGACAGTGACAGTACATAGGACAGAGCAGGGAGGTCAGAGATGGCCTCTGGGAGCAGGTGACACATGAATGGAGAGACAGGGCTCAGTTCCGCTCTTTGCCTGTTCTTCTAGAGCACGAGGGAAACAGTTATGGCATAATTGCATTCTGACCATGTCTATCATAAATACACATACAGGCTCAACTGTACTCTTTTTTTAAAAAAAAGATTGAATATATTTTAGGGCGTTTTTAGATTTACAACAAAACTCAGAGGAAGGTACAGACATTCTCAGATATACTCTTAAACCAAGCCATCTGCATCCTGGGAATTTACAGTATAAATAAACTGCTAATACATAATGGCATGAATATAGATTTTTTTTTTTTTTTTGGCAGCATGGCTTATACAGACAAAAAAAAAAAAAAAAAACCTGGAAAATAAGAGAATTACTGAGTAACTGACCAAACATCATTCTTATGGGATATTTTGCAGCTATTTAAGGAGGAAAAAAAAAAAAGAAGAATGAATACAGCCCTACAAGATGACAGAGGATTTGTCCATGAGCTATTATTGAATAAGAAAAGCAAGATAAGCAAAGTGTATGTACTATGGTTTTTTTGGTAAAACGATAAGTCTCATGTATGATGTATATGACTATATAGATATCTAGAGAATTCTGTCGGCAGAGAAATCTTTGGAAGAGCACACAGCAGACTGTGCTGGATATTTTCTGCTTACCTCCCAGACCCCCACAGCCTAACCTGTATGGGCTGTGTCTCTGGTCACAGCTAAGAGACACTTGGGCTTCTGGCTGATTTGGCAAATCGGAGGTACCAGCAAAGGGTAAGAAAAAAGGAGGACTATTGAGGTCAAAGTATAGTGCCCTGGCTCTGTTCCTGCCAGTGGTGGTGGCTGCAGGTAGGTGCCATCACTTTACTGAAGACCACAGCCCCTAGGGAGGGGGGTTGTTCCATACGACCGTTCTCTTTGTCTTCTAATCTTTTTACCTTTGACTCTTAGAGCCTAGAAGCCTCTCTGTTCTTGCTTCACCATCTCTTGCTGGTTCTTCTCAACCCTGCTTGCACCTTTAAAATTGTCCCTTTATTAAAATCCCCTTGAATACTCAGTATGAGGTTCCCATCTGCTTCCTGCAAAGACCCTGACTCACATGGTAGTTAACATGGCATGTCTGAGGGGGGCTGCAGAAGGAGGGAGGGGCACCTGGGTGGCTCAGTGGTTGAGCGTCTGCATTGGGCTCAGATCATGATCCCGGGGTCTTGGGGTTGAGTTCCACATCAGACTCCTCATGGGGAGCCTGCTTCTCCCTCTGCCTGTGTCTCTGCCTCTGTGTGTCTCTCGTGAATAAATAAGTAAAATCTTAAAAAAATAAAATTAAAAAAAAAAGAAGTGATGGAGGGAGAGGAGAGGAAGAGGGGGTAACTTATGCATATGTGTGAGTATATATGGAAGGAAATTAAATAAAATAAAAAGGAGAGAATTAAAGAAAAAAACCCCACTCCCCCATCCCCACTTCTTTACAGCAGTGGTGCTATGAGGAGCCTGGCTCTCTGCTCCCTCCTTTTTGCCCTGCGTGCCCTTCCCCAAGCTCAGAGCAGGATGCTCCATGGCCTCCTCTTCCTTGCTGTCAGCGCAGCTGAGTGGCAAGAAGGGTCACTGTGAATGTACATGGGATGGGGGCCCGAGACCCAGACCTGGTGACGGGGGACCCTCCTTGGGTGCTCCAGCCACAGCAGGGCATTCAGGCATTCAACACGTTTCTCCCACAGGCTTTATTCATCCTGGCGATTCTTGGTCCTTCAAGGGTAGTTCATATCCCTCCTCCTCTGAGAGTTTTCTCCAGACCTCCTCCTCCCATTCTACAGGCAGTTCATCACTCTTTTCTGCCATCTCCTCCCTTTTCTGTGCATCTGTTGCCATCTCTTGCCACTGTAGGTCGTTGTTTGGACTGTGTCAGGCACTCAGTGGATCTCTCGGAAGGAGCTCTTGTGTGTAAGTCCCTCCTGTAACTCTAGTTCGGCCCATGGCCCAACACCCAGGAATGCTCCCTGATGGTGCATTGGATTGAATTGATTGATTTATTGATTGACTATAGAGATTTCCCAGTGGCCTGGATCGCTGAGCTGAATCCACTTTGTCATCTTACATATGAAGACTTCTGAACACAGAGAGAAGTAATTGGCCTGAAGTCTCGGAGCAAGCAGTAGCAGAGCCGTCTGGAGTCCCTAGTCCAGTGTCTGTTTTGAGGGCATGCATGGCCTCATCTTGGTCTGAAGCTTCTCCTCTTCTGATTCATCTCTGAGCCTCAGGGTGCCCTGGCTGGAGATGCATGTGGCTAGGAGTGCTTCTTTCTCTTGCCATCTTGAGCCCTACGTGGCTTCTCATTTGGCTCAAACTTGTTCCTCTGTGCCTGACAATCTCCACTCTCAGATAACTGCTTGTCACCAGCCCTACGGAGAGAAGCATATCTCCTGGGCCTTGACATGTTATACTTTCCAGAAACCTCAAGCGAAGCATGTGAGGTTGACAGTCCTGTTTTATTTCAGGAGAGAGAGCTATGCACTCTGCATGAATAACCAGAAAAAAAAATGCTTATTCATCTTATTCAGGGCTCCAGAAAATTTATATTGTTTCTAACCCAAGGCTTGTTGCAAGTATCTCCCTAAAGAGATGATGGCCCTGGTGATTTATGGCCCAAAGCTGACTGCCATCCAAAAGGATTATTAGACACTCTGGTCCTGAAGTAAGTTTGTGTCACACACACAGGCACATACTCTCTCTCTCTCTGCCTTTCTCTCAATAAAACCTTAGACACAAGCTCCTATTAGGTTGCAGACTTTCTGGAGCCCAGGATGCCAGCGTGGCATTAGGATTCATCTCTGTCACTTAGGAAGACGGTCATCATGTTCTACCCTCTGAACAAGAGTCATTCTGGGCTGTACTTTGAACATCGTAAAGAACTGTACGAATGTGAGCTATGAAGGTTGAGACGGTTGTCGGTTGTCGAGGTAGTTTGGAAGGGAAATTCTCTTATCGCAGCTGAGTAATTTGGGGGAGGACATTTTGACTTCAAACACCCAGATGATTATCTCAGCTCTCCAACTCCTGTGCTTGGTGTTGACACAACTTTTGAAATCTGGAAAGGAATCCTGCCGTGAGCATGACATTGGAAACTTCTTTTTCCTCATGTGACTTTTTGCAGTATTTTTTAGTAATCCTTCAGACTCTCCAGACTGGCCTTTTCACGATGAGTTCTCAGGTTGGCTGGCGGCAAAACCCACCTCCAATTTCTTGGCCGTGCTTCTTGTTGACCCAACTCTGCTCCTCTTTACCTGAAGGGAGAGTGAGCATAGGTATGCAGTATCTTTAAACACATAGGGTGGTGCCCACTTTTATTTACTATCTGGAAAAGACAGTTATCTGCTGGGCAGTGTGACAAAATTGCATTGTGATTTCTCGTGCTCCAAAGCGGAAGGGGGAATACAATCCCTCCTCAAGAACTCTTTGGTTTGGCAGTTGGGGTTGTTTGAGTTGCGATAAAGGCTAATATTTATCCAGCCAGCTTCCCAAATCTGACCTGCTACTTGGAATCTGCACAGTGGTGACCAAGTGTTAGTCATCTCAGAGCCCTGCTTGCTATCACAGCCAAGAACCCAGACTGGTACCAAATACTGGGATATTATCCTTCTGGGACTGGCTTGTAAACACATGTGGCAGGGCCTGGTGCTGAGGTTCCAGTTTAATTCGTTCTAGTTTGTAGAAAGACTATGCACAAAATAATGAAGCCTAGGAGTTGACTGGGGGTTTAAAGACCAACTAATGGTCTGAAAATAATGTAGATGAAGAATCAGAGGCCCAGAGAAGATGAATGACTTTTGTGGATTACTTGGCTCGTCAGGTGCAGAGTCATAACTAGGGTTGTCTTGACTCGAGTTGCCATTTATTGAGCTACAAGTACATGCCCAGCATTGGAGGAAACAGCAGATGTTCACATATGCTGCATGGGTGAAGTGATCTTACATACTCTTTCCGCAGATGATCTTACACAGGTAAATGCCTGAGGAAATGGCCCGCGAGGTCAGGCATTTGGCATCACACTTTGGCATTTGCTTTAGGGAAAGGAGTATGTGAGAAGATAAGTGAGTGCCAGGGTGGTCGAGGACAGCATGGACTCGGCTGGGAGGATGTGAATGCACGGCTTCCTCCCCATTGGCTGCCACTGCCCCTTCAGAAACTAAGGGCCTTAAGATAGTCTTTTGAGCATTTGGGAGAGACTTGGGTTTGTTCTGTGGCAGCAAGAAGAGCACTGAGCTTTGAGTCAGAGACCCTGGGTTCCAGTTCCAATCTCCTTCACCAAGGAAGGTAAAACTCATACTATCCTATCTTAGAGATGGAAAAATGGATAATAAGTAGGAAAGGAAAATTTTAAATGCAGAAATAGTGTATGCCTGTGAGAAGTTACTAATTTTGTTAGTCATCCACGAATTCTTACTCACTTGCTTTTGTGGCCGGTTTGGCCGAACTCTGGCAAGATTGATGGTTCAGGAAACTACGACAGAGAAAAGCTAATTGCCCCAAACCAGGTCTACAACCTTGACCGCAGTGGTGTAGTTCTACTGACACTGCGAAATTTCCCCACTTGTGGGGAGGCCTACTTAGCTGCTCCGGCTTGAATTTCCAAGTTGGCCAGTACAAAGAGAACAGTACTTAGAGTCAGAGAAACAGGGTTTAAGATCTCGAGTCTGACATCTACAGATAACTAATTTGGGGCAATGTCCTAGTTTGTTGGAGCATCAACTTGCAGATCTGTGAAACATATCACATACAGCCAATTCATATGGCTATTGTGAGGATTGTTCATGAGTAGCCTCCCCATGCACGTGGGCAAACTGGAATCTGATATTTAGGTCACATTCTGTGTGATGTTTTTGTGACAAAATGACACTTTTGTGTTAGGTCATCTCAGTGTACCAGTGACCCCAGAGAAAGGAAGCACAGGAGGGAGTGCATCCGTGTCATTGTGAAGCTAATTAATTGCAGCAATAAGAACTTTTGTAATTCCAAGGATGAAACATCTGGGGACTGTTGCAGGGATAATTACTAGCCCTTATAATTGCAGGTATTCCTGGACATGACATTTCCTGGTACTCTGGAATTCTCCCAAAGTGGTGATGGTTGGGACATCTTTTGTACATTTGTATTTCATGGGATACTTTAATGTAGCAAAGCATTTCACAATGATATGTTGTTTCTTCCTCCCACACGAGAACCCTGGTAAAATGTCCCTTTCCTTCATGGCTCCTATGTTCCCTTGACTGACTGCTCAGGGTTGTACATGAATGGTCTTCAATGTGGGAGGCAGTATAATTCTGTCTACAGTTAGTGTGGTTCCATCCATATGTGGTTCCATCTGGTTCGTGGGGGTTATTTCATTGACACAGTAGCTTAGATTTTGCTGTAGAACAGTGAAAATTATATTCATAATAAAAATTTACGGATCATAAAGAAGGATTGCACTTCACTGAGGGCTCTGAGTTCTTACCTTCCTATGGAAGGAGAGAGAATCAGGAACATAGAGCCATGGGATTCTCTAGTTATCCTGGATCAGCTCGGCATAGCCTATGTTTGGTGCAAGAGGTTCTGGGGAATCACTGCTGATCAAGACACGAGATGAGATGGTCCAAAATGGGGAGGGGACTGGTGAAAGGTGAAAAGAGCATGGCATTGAGGGACCCAGGTATCTCAGGTAGGGATATCCAGGTAGGGAATAAAGGGAAGACAATGAGAGAGATGAAGAACAGGAAATAAGATCTAAAGAGGATTTTGTTCTTATTTATTGGATTCTTCCCATTTTGTGTATTGATTTGAGATAACCTAGAGTACAGATCTGTATGAATTCTTAAGGCTTTTAGAGTTCAAAGCTGTTACTGAATACCGTTCCATGTAGAAATTGGTCCATGTAAGGGTACAACCCATAGGAGAGTAGTTTGCAGTTTTGAAGTCTTAAGGGAGAGTTCCCCAATTTCCCCTCCCTCTTGTCCCCCACATGTGAGATGTATAGCTTTCCTTGCAGTCCTCTTGGAGGCAACGGTGGCCATGCCAACTTCTAGCTCACCATCACAATGGGGGTGTAGACATCTGAGGGTCTAGCTTTGTAGATTTCTGTTAGAACCCTTACAACCTTAAGCTTGTCTCCAGGTTTCTACCAGTCTCTCTGAGGATCCACCTTTATTCAGTCCCTCATATGAATATTCTTTTATTTCTTAATAGCTCATGTATTGGAAGTTTTAGCCAGAGCTGTTGGCAAGGAGAACAAATAAAAGCCATCCACATTGGAAAGAAGGAAGTAAAATAATCTCTGTTCTAAACAACAGAGGGAAAATAGACTGGAAAAAAAATGAGGAGCAGCTCTGGGACTTGTGAGTCTATAACAAAAGATCTAACATTCATGTCATTGGAGTTCTGAGAGGAGAAGAGAACTGTCAGCACAAAGCCCTACACCCTGTGAAAATCTCCACCAACTAACGTGATACAGTTGACATTTGGAGCACACTCAACACAACAACAGCAGAATACACATTCCTTTCAAGAGCCCACAAAACATATACAGAATATATTCTGGGTTATAAAACAAACTTCTGAAAAATGAGAATAGAAATCATATGGAATATGTGCTCTTACCACAATGGAATCAAAGTAGAAATTAAAGACAGATAAGAGAAAAATCTGCAAATACTGGCAAACTAAACCACACACTTCTAGATAATCCATGGGTCAAAGAAGAAAGGACTCTCAAGGGAAATTTGGGGGAGAAAAAAAACAAACCAAATGAACAAAATACACATTGAACTGAATGGAAATGCAACTTATCAAAATTTGTGGGGCATGGCTAAAACAGTGTGAAATGGAAATTTATAGTATAAATTAGAAAATAGGAAAAGACTCAAATTAATCATCTAAGCTCCCACCTCAAGAACCTAAGTCAGGGGCAGGGGGAGTGGGAAAGCAAAATAAATCCAAAGTAAAGCATAAGGAATTACATAAGTTGCATAAATCAGTGAAATTGAAAACAGAAAAATTATAGAGAAAATAAATGAAACAAAGAGCTAGTTCTTTGGAAAGATCAATAAAATTGACAAACTTTTAGCAAGATTGGCAAAATGGAAAAAGAGAGACAGAAAGGAGAAGATCCGAATGATCAATATTAGGAATAAAACAGTGGTAATATTACTGACTTTGAAAATAACCAGAAAAGAGTAAAGGAAAACTGTGAGCTCTACACATACTTCTGACAACTTGGATGAAATGGACCAATTATTTGAAAAATACTAAGGACCACAATTCACTCAGTAGGAAGTAATTTTAGCACCTTTATAACTATTGAGGAAATTGAATTTGTCATTGAAAAACTAAAAAAGAAAAAAAAAATAACACCTCTAGGCCTAAATGGCTTCATTAAAGAACTTTACCAAACATCTAAAGAATTAACACCAGTTGTACACAGTATCTTCCAGAAAACAGAAAAGGAAGGAACACTTTCCAGTTCGTTTTATAAAATATACATACTGCTAGAAGTTTTAGCCAGCACCATAGAGCAAAGACAAAACAAAACAAAATCCCCCAAACCAAAAACCCAAAGAAACAAAGAAAGGAAAAGTAGTGGTGGAGGAATAAAAAGCATACACACAGGCTACACGGATTGCTAATCACAAATAAATTCCTGGTAGGAATGTAAATGGCACAGACACTCTGAAAAACTATTTGGCAGTTTCTTAAAAAAATCTAATATGCCAATCCCATATAATCCAGCGCTCCTGGGCAATTTTCCCAGAGAAATGTAGACTTACATTCACACAAAAACCTGTAGATGAATGTTTATGGCAGCTTTCTTCATAATAGCTCTAAACTGGAAACAACCCAGCTGTCCTTCAACAGGTGAGTGGTTAGACAAAGTGTGGGATCTCTCTACCATGGAACGCGACCCAGCAATAAAAAGACATGAGTTCTGGTTTGTGAAACAATGGGCAGGAGTCTCCAGAGCGTCCTACAGAGTGAGAAAACCCATTCCCAAAGGTCACGCGCTGTTTCATTCCACTTATCTAACATTTTCTCAACAACAAAATGACAGAAATGGAGAGCAGATAGTGCTCGGCAGGGGCTGAGGAGTGGCTGGGGGCAGGAAGGATCCTTCTGGTGGTCCAAGTGGTCTGTGTCTTGACTGTGCCTGTGTCCACATCCCAGTTGTGACACTGGACTGTGTATGGTTTTTTCCAGATTTTCAATGGGGGAAAACCGGGTGAAAGGGAGGCTGGAGATCTCTCTGTGTTACTTCTTACAACTCCTAAGAATCATTTAAAAAAGAAAAAAAGAAGAAAAGTTCCAGATCAATTAGGATACGTCAGTTGGTGCCATAAAAAGGCCTGACAGCTGCTGCTTGACAACAAATACGCAGACTGATCTGACTGCCAGCAGATGTCATTTGTGCGGCCTGTTTGGTAATTATACCTCCTGGGTTCCATAGTAATTACAGTGGAACTCACACTATAGTTCCCGTGCCGGAAATCACCACATTCCCTTAGTAATTACTCAGGGCCAAACACCTTTGGCAGTGGAGGGTTTGCAATTGATAGCTGACAAACTGTCCAGAAATAAAGAACTCAGCTCAATTTGGAGGAAGGATTGGGCAGCGGCCCGCACCCCTACCAGCCTCCCCTGACCATTAGCGAGATATCTGGGAAAAGTGTGAAGAATGTTCTAACCATAAGTGTGTAACTTGTTTTCGATAAGAATGGACCCGAGATAGTGCTTAATTTTCCCATTTATTGCAACAACAACAAAAATTAACTCAAGAGGGACCTGATGGCAATTCCTTGGCGTCTAGGCGTTGTCTTGTCTCACTTGTCTCCCCAAGTGGAATCTTGGCAGGGACCCTTAGCAGCATTCTTTGGGAGCAAGGCGCTGCTCACTTGTGTTGACTGTTCACTAAGTTCTGGAAACTCGTGGACTTTGTTCCCCCCAAAGGCTCGCCACACGGTGATGTCCATTTTCAGAAGAAAGATGTGAGGTTCCGGGAGAGTAAAGCAACCTCCTTGAGGTCATGAGTGGACTTCATGAGAGCTGAAATTTGAACTCATCCACAAAATTCCATCTGTCTTTCTCTTGGTTTCTTTTCCTTTCTTTTCTTTTCTTTTCTTTTCTTCTTTTTTTGCCCCATAGCAGCAGGTGGTTCCTGCAACTTCTCCAAGATGCTGATTCCAGAGCTTAGGCCACAAGCAGGGGCAGGAAGTGGAGAAAGGCCGGGCCCCATATTGTGGAAAGAACATTGGATCTCCATCCCTGAATCCTGGATTATCCCACTGCCTCCAGCTGAGAGGCTTTGCATAAAGCCTTGCACTTTCTGTGAGCCTGGGTGTCTTCATTTGTGAAATAGTTATGGTAACAAATTATATAACAAGGGAAAAGGATGTAGCACAGGGCTGGTCCTGTAGTTCAGTGGGGATGGATATTGTGGCTGGAAGGAATTCCTTGAGCCTAGGACAGGACAGAGCAGACTTTCTGGCTCTAGCTCATCACCAGCCCCTGGTTCACAGCAGATACTGGCTTCTTGGGGATGCACTCTGGGTACAGGAGGCACAAGAACCTCCCCACTTCCTCTTTGGAGGCTGCATTTGCAGGGCCTCACTGACTTCTCTAAGGTCTTGCCCACCCGTGTGCTACAAAGGGAATCTTACTGACTCTAATGTTCCCCGCTCCAGAAGCCTTCCAGAGCTGGGGTCCACCAGCCATGTGCTCTCGTCTCTCTCAAGCCAAGCTCACGGGGCCATCATTGTCATTGCCAGGTGCCTGTCTCCCCGTTGGAAAGCCAATGCCTGGGGAGCAGTGTCCTGCTTCTGTGCTGTGTCTTAGAACTAAATTAATAAATGGTGAGTGCATACAGGCCTCCAGGACTCTTCACCTCAGAATGCCCAATGCTCAGTCCTCACCGTCCAGGCAGTGTTTGATGTCAGAGGGAGATGGGGCTCTGCGTGCATATGAGAGAGAGAGAGAGAGAGACGAGATGGTTCCAGCCGTAGGCATTTTGTGTTGAGCAAACAGGAACATTTCCAGCAGAGCCGATGCTATCTTCTCACACCCGTTAATTTTCATACTGGGCATCAGGTGTGCATAAGGGACCTTTCACAGGAGGGACTTGAAGCCTTCTGGCTCCTGGGCTCACCCCCATGCTCCCATGTTGATTAGCATCTCTGTTATTTCCTTCCCCAGAAGTAGAATCACAGCATGGCTCCTGGTTTGGGCTCTTTGAGACGGTTGGCGGGGACCCACAACAATGGCAAAGCACGCCTCATCAGGCACTTCCAGACTTTTCTGATGTCATAGAAGACAGAGGCCAGGCTGCTTGCAGTTGTTGCTGGGGACCGTGGAACCGGGAGAGTTGAGGATGGGAGAGGCAGCCTCCATCTCCTCCTTTTTTCCTCTCTTCCTCCCTGAGCAAACACTGGGTTTTGAATCCTGGCTCTGCCACTCTCCAGCTGTTGGCTCTGTGCATAGAAGGCTGATCTTGAGTTTCTGAAGCTTTAAAATGGGGATTATAGGAGTCATTTTTACAGGGGTGGGGAGCAGCTTTATTCATCAACTCCGCAGGGCTCTGTGGACTGCCTGCTACATGCCAGGCACTGCTCCAAGGGATAGGAATACATCAGGGAATAAATCAAACAAAAATTTCTGCCTTCATGGTTTTTACATTCTAGAAAAGGGAGACAGGCAATGAACAAGGTGATGGGTGATGTTGGCAGAAAGTATGTCAGCAGGGATGCTTAGTGCTGGGAGGAGGGGTGCGCAGCATCAGATCAAGTGCTCCGTGACAGGAGGGCTCACTGACATGCATGGGGCCAAGCCTGGGGGATGTAAGGAGATGAGCTGGTTGGATACCTGCGGAAAGCATTCCAGGCAGAAGGAATAGCAAGGGCAAAGCCCTGGCTCTGGAGGGGCGCCTAATTTGTGAAGCTTCAAGGAGGCTTCCAAATGCCCATGGACGTACAATTATCTAACCAAAAAGAAAAAACATTTTTTGTAAGTTCATTTTGGGAAAAATCAGATCAGTGGAGGTACCCAGCTTTCTGCAGTAAGAGAGACAGAGGCAAGGCAGCCAGGGGAGAGAGGAGAGGTGTGGGGTCGAGGAGGTAGGGCCAGAATGTGTAAGGGTACTGTGAGTAGAAGAGAGAACTGATCTGACTTGAGGTTTTTTTGTTGTTGTTGTTAAGATTTTATTCTATTTATTCATGGGAGACACAGAGAGAGGGGCAGAGACACAGGCAGAGGGAGAAGCAGGCTCCATGCAGGGAGCCTGATGCAGGACTTGATCCCGGGACCCCAGGATCACTCCCTGAGCCAAAGGCAGACGCCCAACCATTGAGCCACCCAGGTGCCCCTGACTTGAGTTTTAAGAAGGCTCTTCTGACGGCAGCATTGAAGGAGGCTGTAGGGGCTGATGGGTGGGTGAGCAAGGAGGCCACTCAGCCGGGGGAGTTGCACACCGCAGTGTCGAGAACGGCCACCAGGCAGGTGGTGGCATATCAGTAAATGTTTTCTATTCCAGTGTCAACAAGAGACCTCTCTGAGCCTCAACCACGGTTTCCCCCAGGCCGGGCAAACCTGATGCGCTCTCCAGGTGGCGGTCCCCCGTGCATGTGGGGCAAGGAGGTAAAGTAAAAGCCACGATTTCTGGAGTAAGACAAGTCTGTACTCAAACCTTGGCTCCATACCCTTCTCTCTGACCTTGGGAAAATTCTTTCATATCTCTCTGAGCCATAGAGTCTCCTCACTGGCAAACTGAACAATAACAGTCCCCTCCGTGGAAGTTATTGCCAGCACTTATTATAATGACACATAAAAAATGTCTGGCAATTGTGTGCACTCAAAAATGCTAGCTCCATTCACCATCTCTCATGCTCATTCATGCTGGACTTATTTATAGTCTATATTTCTCTAAATGATGCTTATTTCTTTTAAGTATTTTCTGATTCAGAGCCCTACTGAAATAAAAAAGGCTTTAATGTTTACTGAACTTTCATGTTTAATAAAATAGTCTCTTTCATTTTAAAAGGACAAATGTTGGAGGCATGTACTAATCATTCTTGGCCAAATGCCTGTGGGAAGCTTGTTTGTTCAGATTATAAGGCTGACCCAGCACCTGAGTGTTGGGCACATATTAGGTGCTCAATAAATGTTTGTTGAATGAATGTGCGAGGCTATAATCAAGGACCCACCACTCACGGAGCTGATGGCATCTGATCCTAATGAGAGGCAAAAAGGAAGCTAAGGGATAATTATAACAATGATATTTTATATTCCAGAAGTTCTCAGTGCATTAACTAGGTTGATTCTTACAGTTTTAAATTTTGGTTTTTGAAAATGCATTTTTTTTTAAATTATACAATTTTATGCCCTCAGGAGAGCACTGTATTTGGAGTCTAAAACTCTGGGCTGCCATTTAGGATTCTCTCTCAGTGAGTGCTTGCTGTGTGGCCTTAGACATGTGACCTATAGTGCCCAGAAAAATTGTAATTAAAACAGACTTGACCTTACATGACAGTGAAACTGAGAATATCCGAGAAAGACCTTTATGGATCCCAACCATAGTACAGTGCACGAGAAAGGCGGGGGATCTTTGGCTCACAGACCATCCTTTCCTTTTTTACTGTTTAGCACTGAAGTGAAGAGTGTGTAACTTTGGGCAAAATATTTCTTTATTATAAGTCACTTGCTTCATTTGGTGGTTTCAGATTCTGAGAGCCAAACACGCTTGTCATAATAAGACCAGGGATGCACAGACGTAGAACCCAAAAGCTCTCTTTTCCCACCCGCCTTCCCCATCCCTGCCCAGACAGCCAAGGCCAACAAACCAATGTGAATCCTTCCAACAGTTTCTCTTTTTTCATTCATACATCATCAGTTATAAAGATACCTACTACATAAGGCTCTATTCTGTGCTTGCAACAGAAACATTCTATGCTTATTAGTCTGCAGGTATAAACATAAATGTATACCCCTATATGCAGCTAAGAGGTTTGTTTCATTGGTCAACACACATAGGATCATATTGTAGACACTGATCTGTACCTGACTTTTCTCTCTCACGTGACCTCTAGAAAATTCCCTTCCTAAGTCACTGGGTATGATCTGAATTTATTCTTTGTAATGACTATTCGTTCATGGCTAAGAGAAACCATAATTTACTCAGCCATTTCCCTGTTGATGAGTATTCTTAACTTCTAGTTGCAAGGCAAATTACTTCTGTTCTCTAAGCCATATCTTTGAAAAAGTGAGGGTTACTAATAGAACCCGTTAGATAAGTCTATTGCAAGACTTATCTTATTATATATAGTCTATTGCAAGACTTATATCTTATTAAATAAGAATATGAATATGTAAAGGAGAATTCCTGGTACACTCCAAATGCTCAATAAATACTAGTTAATATTATTATATCCCATGAAATGCTTTACTGAAGTGGGCAATCTCTCTCTCTCTCTCTCTTTAAAATTTTAGATTTAAACAAGCAACAACCTTGATATTTCAGGCTCTCTTAGACTTCTCGTATCCAATTACAGGTTTCTTTCTTCTTCCATTCTCCTTATCCTTTTTTTTTTTTTTTTTTTTCCTGGCTGATGGGCCTGGATCCTTATCCTTTTAATGAAACTCCATGAAGGTCTTTCTCTGTGGCTAATTTAATCACCCTTCTTCCCCATTATATTGGCTTTTCCCTGGGGCATGGCAAATCTTCAGCTCAAAACTTTCTTTTTGTCCTTATTGGGCAAAACTTCTTGGGGGCAGGAAGAGGCTTCTTGGGCAAGATAGAGGAGAGGCCTGCCTTCCTAGTTGGAGGAAATATTGTTCACAATCCAAAAGGGCATGCTACTCTGGGAGGCAAGTTCAATTCAGTACGTGGGGCAGGAGGGCTAAGCGCGCTCAGGTGTGATGCTTCATGAGGAGCATAATTGGAAGAGCACTTGAAACAGGCAATTACAATATCCGTTGGGAGGTTTCTGGTCCCTAACATGTGGCAACCAGAAGCTCAGTCACCACTGGGGCTCTTTGGAATGAGTCTAGCCTTGGGAGTAAGTGTCTGGCATGAGCTGAGTAGATTGGATGGATCCACACAGCAGGTTACACTCTGAGGCAACAGCAAAAATAGCATGCTTGGCAGGGAAACTGAGGCAGAAACTCAGTCATACAGACTGAGCTAGTGCACAAGGGATGAGGCACAGAACCAGGAGGCAGTGGGCATGGAAGTCCATGACTTTCCCCAGAGTTCTCTGAAGCTGGATCCAAGACTCTCCATGTTCTGGGCTGGGCTCAGAGACAGAGGGCACAGGTCACTCTAGCTGGGTTGGTCTGGAAAAAGAGGAAATGGTGCCACTGTCTTAACCAAACATTCCACATGGCTCTCTGTCGCCAGGCTACACCTTCCAGACAGGTGAGCAAATAACAATACCCAGAGTGACACTTACTGTCATAGATGTAAGTGCAAGGGATTATGGGAGCCCAGGGCAGAGTTTATACCAGACCTTCAGCAAATGTTTGTGGATTGACTATTAAATGCAGCCACTGTGCTTTGATAACAAATAGGAGAGAGGCCTCTGCTTTTTTCTTGGAAGAGTCAGGAAGTCTTCCAGAATAGCTGGGGTTGAGTGGGTCTCAGGATAAAGGAGAAGGAAAGGCAATTTAGTGCAGAGGGAGCTGTGTCCATGGGTAAGGAGATAAAAAGGAGTGTGTGTGTTTAGAAAAAGCCCAAAGATTGATGTGGCTGGATCACAGCATGAGTGAGACCAAGGGGAAGCAGGAGATAGAGAAATCAGTAAAGTCCTAACTTAAAAGGCTTTAATTGGCATGCTACATGAGTGGGATGCTTAAAGCAAAGCAAATAGAGAATCAAGAGAAGACGAGAAAGTCAATGACATTGCCAAATATATCAAGCATGTCTTTCTGAGAAACTGTGTACAAGACAGAGACGTACCGAATTATTTTCCCATTGTGTTGTGGTGCGATGTTTCCATCTTTATGACTACTTGAATAATTTGGGCTCCTAATGCTTTAGCCTTTCATGTCTTGGTCCTTGCCACTCTCAAATATTAACAAAATATCAGAGCGGCCATCATTTAACATAAGAAGGCTTGCCAATGAGGCCATCAGAAATGGAAGAAAGTACTGAGTGTTAGAAAGATACAGCATATGCAATCAGGAGAGTTGTGGGGCCCCTGGGGCTCCTGGGCTCCTGAAAGATCTAGCACATTGTCTGGTTATTTATGCCCTGTGGTAAACGAGTTCCTTATGGGGGCAGGAGAAAACTAAAGATACCTGCCAGGGAATCAGGAGACTAGAGTTATTATCTTGGTTTAAATAGCCCTAGAGTAATGGGGGAGTTGGACCCCAGGCATTAAGAGACACATCCTGGGGAAGTTCACTGAATCCCAGAGGTTTCTGGAAAAATGTGTGAAGAGTTCCCCCATTTTCTAAACAGAAGTGGTATGTGGAATACCATGACACGATGAGTAATCAGGGGATGTCTGCTGCCACCTGTGGAGATGGTGGGCCAGGAGGTGATGTCGCAAGCCACTCGTCAGCATTCGCTCTGCACATCACGTAATGCAGCTACTTAACGGAAAAGACCTGCTGGTTCTTTTACATGCTAAGCTCATGCAGCTTTCATCTTCACTTTGTCACGTTGGATTGTTTATTTCTATCTGCTTTTAAAAGTAGTACTCCCTCACTTCTTTTTTTTTTTTTAATTTATTTTTTATTGGTGTTCAATTTACTAACATACAGAATAACACCCAGTGCCCGTCACCCATTCACTCCCACCCCCGCCCTCCTCCCCTTCTACCACCCCTAGTTCGTTTCCCAGAGTTAGCAGTCTTTACGTTCTGTCTCCCTTTCTGATATTTCCCACCCATTTCTTCTCCCTTCCCTTATATTCCCTTTCACTATTATTTATATTCCCCAAATGAATGAGAACATATAATGTTTGTCCTTCTCCGACTGACTTACTTCACTCAGCATAATACCCTCCAGTTCCATCCACGTTGAAGCAAATGGTGGGTATTTGTCGTTTCTAATAGCTGAGTAATATTCCATTGTATACATAAACCACATCTTCTTTATCCATTCATCTTTTGTTGGACACCGAGGCTCCTTCCACAGTTTGGCTATCGTGGCCATTGCTGCTAGAAACATCGGGGTGCAGGTGTCCCGGCGTTTCATTGCATTTGTATCTTTGGGGTAAATCCCCAACAGTGCAATTGCTGGGTCGTAGGGCAGGTATATTTTTAACTGTTTGAGGAACCTCCACACAGTTTTCCAGAGTGGCTGCACCAGTTCACATTCCCACCAACAGTGTAAGAGGGTTCCCTTTTCTCCGCATCCTCTCCAACATTTGTTGTTTCCTGCCTTGTTAATTTTCCCCATTCTCACTGGTGTGAGGTGGTATCTCATTGTGGTTTTGATTTGTATTTCCCTGATTGCAAGTGATGCAGAACATTTTCTCATATGCATGTTGGCCATGTCTATGTCTTCCTCTTCCCTCACTTCTTAAAAAGAACAAAGCAAAATGGAAAATCATCAAAATAAAAATAGACAGGAAATTTTTCTTATGCCCTCCAGAGACAGCCATTGTTGACATTTTGCTATAGTTTCTTCTTGCATTTTTTTCGATACAATTTTCATATAGCTGAGTTTATAACATTTCCATAAGCAACAAGAAGGCATCGAAAGAGAGCCGGTTCTGTACAAGATTAAAATGTAGTAACAGCATGACTTTTAAAAATTATGAAAACCTGAGAATCAGGATAACAGTCGTGTCTAATCTAATAAAAATCAATGGAGACAATAACACTTGGTTTCCTTTTTTTATTGGCAGAGACTAAGATTTATTTAGCCCTCATTGTCCCAGGCTGAGAAATAAAATCCCATGAAATAGGTATTGTTGTTATCATTTTCCAGGTGTGGCTCAGTGACATTAAGTGACCGATGGAAATCAAACAGCTGGTAAAGGAACAGGCCTGGGATTCAAACCCATGTCTGGAGGACTCCAACTCCTGTGGTCGTTCCCCCCTACCTCTCTGCCCCCTTTATACACTATGTGCCTACTTTCTACTTCTAGAATTAAAAAAAAAAAATCCTCTTGGGGGCGGGCTATTGAGACAATCAAGTTCTATTAAGTTTTATTTTGAAATTTATATATATATATAAATATATATATATACACACATACATATATATGTACATATTTTATTTTTAGAGTTAATTTTAATACAATTTTTCCCCTTTGGGTACTAATTTTAAAATTGTAATTCTAGTATAGTTTAACATACAGCTATTTTATTTTATTTTATTTTATTTTATTTTATTTTATTTTATTTTATTTTTTACATACAGATATTTTAATAGAGGATGTTTATTATATTTGTGGCTGCCCATCATAGTTTTTTAAAAAGATTTTATTTATTTATTTGAGAGAGAGAGAGAGAGAGCCAAAAAGAGAGCACAAATGGAGGCGGGGAGCAGAGGCAGAAGCAGACTCTCTGCTGAGCTGGGAGCCTGATGCGGGGCTCCATCCCAGGACCCTGCGATCATGACCTGAGCCAAAGGCAGACACTTAACTGAGCCACCCAGGGACCCCCATCATATTTTTTTAAATAGACTATTTTTTAGAGCAGTTTTTAAGTTCATAGCAAAATTGAGCAGAAGGCCCAGAGATTTCCTATGCACTCCTGCCCCCACACATACACACATGCCCTCCCCCATCATCTGCATCCCCCACCAGAGTGCTATACTTGTAACAGTTGATGAATCTATATTAACATCATAACCACTCAAAGTCCCTAGTGTATGTTAGGGTTTGCTCTTGGTGGTGTACATTCTGAGGGTTTGGACAAATACATGATGACGCATATCCATCACTCTGGTATCCTAAAGAATAGTTTCACTGCCCTAAACATCCTCTGTGCTTTGCCTTATTCATCCCTCTCTCCTCATCGTCTGTTGACTGGCCCCCCCCAGGGACATTCTCCCCATCCCCAGAGTGGAGATCAGGACTCAGGTTTGCAGCAACATCACACAGGGTGTTCTCAGCTTCAGCAATTGCATATGTCCATGCAGCACTTCAAATAGGAAGCGAGCATTTTGAAGAAATGGAATCTCCCCAGACCTCCCATGTGCGCAAAGGAGTGGGGACAGAGATACTAAGTGTTCGGGTGAGTCAGTCATTGCTCAGCTGGGTCCCTGAGCCAGAGGCAGCATCAGGGATGTGGACCGTAGAAGTTGCATTCAAGCTAACTTCTTGGCATTCCTGTTTGGTGTTGGCAGCAGTGTTAGCCTTTCTATGGTGTGTTATAGATACGGTGATATATATTTTTCAAATATTAAGTATATAAATACACTAGAAATATGTTATCTGCCTGTGAAGCACACACAAATATTTATTTTTTTTAATGGAGGAGACTTAGAAAATAGCTAAGGAAATGTTATAAATTTTCTCCCCATACCAGAAGATTACCTCACCTATCAGTTGCCTATCAGCTGCCAAGACTCCTGCTCTTGTTGGCTCTCTATGGTGATGCCAGAGCAGTCTCCACACTGCAGACCTCCCCGGGTTGGCCCTCGGCTCAAGGTGAGATGGACTTCTCATCATCTACATAACTGCTTTTCCAGGTAATGGGAAATGAGCCCCTCTTTGGCTTTGTCTCAAGACAACGCTACATGGGCTGGTTAGTTGGCTTCTCTGAAGGAGCCAAGACATTACATTTTCCAGCACTTTCCTGTTCCCAATCTCCCACCTTAGAGTGCCATCCCCACGGGGCCATACCTGAGTTTAGTGCATTCAACTTCACTCACCAGAACACAAAACCTGTATAACTTTGCACCAAATGTCTGGAGAGTTTTAAAAATATCCCTTAAATGTATTCATTGAAACTTCCAATAATCAAATGACTTTGACATGCATATTACATTTGCATTTCTCAGGACTGTAAGTTGGTGAGGTGTAGCATCGCCCTCCTTTCCTGAAGGGAAAACTAAATTTCATCAAAGTTAGGGGACTTGCCCACGTTCACATAGCTATAGAAACCAAGCTAGATCCAGATTTGACTGGTTCCAGGCTCATGCTTTTCCCACCATCCACTGCTCCTCTGGTTAGAAAAAAAAAAAAAAAGACTCTACAATTGAGTCCAGCCCTAGGGCCTCTCCCCCACCCTGTACTAGTCACCAGCCAGAGCCCCTTTTCCCCTTAAATCCAAGGTTCCCAAATGAGGATAGACATTCACACCTTCCCACTTAACAAGGCTGCTGGCAGGATTAATGAGCTAATGTTTGCAAAACACTTTGAGCTTCAAGAAAAGCCAGGCGCCAAAGAACTACAAAGAGTTATTAAGAGGGTAGACTTTAAATCCCCTTAACAAGCTCCCTCCTCTCAGAGGTAATCTGATGTGGATCCTCCTATTCCCTCTTCAAGCCTTGGATGGTTGCTCACCTCTATGTCTTGAGGATGAGAGTGTTTCTCTTCTGTTCACTCCATTTCTAGGACTCTCGCTGCTTATAAAGCCTTAGTCATGAATATTTTAATTCGGTATATGGAATCCTGATGAATCCTGATGATGTTTAGAATCCTCTCGTGGTAAGGGCACCTAGCCCAATTCTTCATTGCATAGATGGGGACAGAAGGCTCTATGAGGACGAGGTGTGAGTCCAGAGACTGGTGGCGAGATAGGCAAAGAGGCCATGAGCGTTGAGTAACCCACCTCCTGTGCATTCAGGGGCAAGCCAGGAGAGGCTCCTACAGCCTGCCCCTCACTCCTCCTGCAAGGTCAACAGCATCCCTGTGAACTGGTGCTGGGGCTAGGCTGGCAGGGCCCACAAGGCATTCAGCCGGTCCCAGCCCAGGTCTGGATTCCCAGATGGTGGAAAGCAACATGGTGGAGGGAAAAACACAGGGTGGGTTCATACCACCCTGAGTTTCATCTGCAGCCCCCTTCCCTTTGTATGATTATGAGCTGGAAGTGGTCCTCAGGCTCTGCTCTTCTGACCCCAGTTCTGAAGCATGAATCTGAGCATGTCACTTCCACGTTCGGTGTCCTTCACCTGTCCCTCCACTGCCTGTAGGAATCAGACTTTTTCAGGATGGATGTTGTTTGCCTCGTCTCTTGCCATTGGCATTTCTGCCAATGATTCCTTGAACGTGCCATGTTTTCTTTGTCTCTGCCTCTTCTTTTGCTATGTGTCATTCATTCTCCCCCCATTCCCCCGAGGATAACCATCCCTATCTTAGTGGCTCAGAGAATTCTTTTAGTCAACCCCAAGTTCAAAAACTCCCTCCCCACTGACCCTTCTTCACTTTCCTGTACCTAAAGTTGTTTCTACAAAGTCACCGTGTATGTATGTGTCAGTGCCAGGGACCCGACCAGAATCCAGGGAAGCAGGAATGAGTGGGACCTGCTGCCCTCCCAGCAGAGCCGACTTGTACCCAGGTAACTATAAGAATGCCATGACAGAGGACAGAACAGACAGTTGGGAAAAAACAGGAGAGGAGCTGGGCCTAGGGAGCGTGTGAAGGAAAGTTTCCTGAAAGAGATGCATGTGAAGCTGGAGTCTGAAGGGCACACGGGACTTGGCCAGTGGTGGATGGAGGATGAGAAGTCGAGTAATCCAGGCCAAGCAGCAGCATTGATGATGAAAGGATGATGAAAGGGCTTTAGGTTTCCCTGTCTTGTACCCTATTTGCATGTCTCCCCCATCGGGATAACAATTCCTCCTCATGCACTAATGGGGAGAGCGTAGTGTAGCATAGGACACAGATCAACAAATTATGATACCGTTTATGAGGTCAGAATGGCTTTATGATTTTTTAAATGGTTAAAGAAATTAACAAAATATTTTGTGACCCATACAAATTCTATAAAATTCAAATTTTGGTGTCCATAAAGATAGTTTTATTGGAACATGGCCATGCTCATTTGTTTTCATATTGTCTATGGCTGTTTTTATGCTATAGCAGCAGAATTGAGCAGCTGTGCCCTAGAACAGATGGCTCATGAAGCCTCAGATACTTCCTACCTGGCCCCTTACAGAAAACGTGTGTAGACGGCTGGTTTAGGCCATGGAATCGAACTGCCAGGGCTGCCTACGACTTGTGACACCGAGCAAAATTCTTAGCCTGCCTGTGTCTTTATTTCTTCACCCAAGGGTTGAAAATAGGGCTTTTAAGAAAACTGAGTTAGATGTTATTAAATATGAAATATTGGGACACCTGGGTGGCTCAGCAGTTGTCTGCCTTTGGCTTAGGACTTGATCTGGGGTCCTGGGATCAAATCCCGCATCAGGCTTCCTGCAGGAAGCCTGCCTCTCCCTCTGCTTGTGTCTCTGCCTCTCTCTGTGTGTCTCTCATGAATAAATAAATAAAATCTTTAAACAAATAAATATGAAATATTTAGAATAGTACCTTGCATGTAATAAATACTCAATAAATGATAATTATTACTGTAGAGGCTCCAGAACCCAGCAGCAGGCTGGGCACGCTCTATTACTCAAAGGATATTTATCAAAAGAATGAATGAGTGACTAGTGCATGGAGGTGTGTTCTGCGTCACCTGGTTCGTCTTGCCTTTTAAAAAGGCAGGGAAGGGGAACCCTGGCCTCAAACTGCCTTATTCCATTGCCTTTTCTCTTGCCAGCGCCCTCAGAGCATCTGCTAGCAATCTGGGTCTTGTGGCATTTTCCTTCTTGTGCTGTTAATTTTTAAATAAATTTCAGGCTGTGGATGATGGAGGGAAAAGCAGAGGGTTGGGGGGAGGGAATCCATAAAGCACGGACAGTGGGGAGCCGTAATTGTGGGGTTTCTGCACAAGAGATCATGTTTCCAAAGAGTAGGGGGCCCCCAACATAAACAATTTCTAGAAGAAAAAGACAAGAATCACCATTTCTCAGAGCCCATTTGTGAGTCCCGTAGGGAAGTGGTCCTCCTCAGCATTTGGAGCTTGTTTCAGCCTTTCAGGGAAGCAAGCACAGGGGCAATGGAGCAGGAGGCCGGTGGTGCTCACTTGTAAGCCGAATGCTTTTGTGGCTTTGAGACTCCGTTGTGGTTAGGAATAAAGCTCCTGTCCCTGACGAGGCATTTGTCCTTTAAATACCAGCCCACAATGCTCTGAATCCCTCCTGTAGATCTCTGGACTGATCCTTCAGGGTCGGTTTTGTCTCTAAATTGACCGGCACGCCAATGATTCTGAGCCCAGCCTCTTTGGGGGTCACTATAGACCCTGCCTCTACCTAGTTTTAGTCTCTACATTCATCCTAACATTAGTCTGAGAGGCCCTCAAATGACAGAGTGTGTGGATTCATGTCTGCCTGTCTACATATCCTCAGAAGTTAGCACAGACCAGAAGTGTGGGTGCCTCCAAGCATGTGTTGACTTGGAAACACACACACACACACACACACACAGCTAGAGAATCCTTTTCAACGTCCTGAATGTCCAGGGGTTGAGACCTGTCGGAAGAGAAATACCGCAGCCTGTGGGTTGACTGGTGACCCTACTGTGTTTACTGCTACCTTTGCTCCTTGTTTTCAGTCCCACCGCCTGTTCTAAGATGGGAAAGCATGCAGCGTGTGACTCTTACTCACTCACCTCCCAGTACATCGAGAACTGGAATCTAGCTTCAATAGTAATTACTATGATTATAGTTCCCCGTGGAACTCGTAGGGTGAGCTCCAAACACAATTCCTCAAGCTTTTCAAATCACTGCGTCGATTTGCTTATGAAAGACAGTTCTAATCAAAAGGGGTAATTACAATATTAAGTGCCAAGCCTTGGTGTGCAAACTCTTGAGTCATAAGATATTAAGCCTAATTTAACTCCACTGAAGGAGGCGTGCAGCATCATGCACTACGCTTTCGGAGTGGAGGTGAGCCCAAGCTGAAAACTTCACTCCAGGAAAGTGGACAAATTACTTGATCTATTAGCCATTCAATGATCACGTAGTATACGAGCCAGAGCAGGTGCCTTCGGGAGCTGTTTCCTCTATGAACTCCTCATGCTACAGGAGTTAAAGCAAGATCCCACCCTGCCTTACAAAACTCTTGGCTTTTTGGCTGTAATCACACTTACACCTGGCGGTGGGCCTAGCACCATCCATCCATCCATCCATCCATCCATCCATCCATCCATCCACTCATTCATTCAATATATATTGAGATTCACAGTCTGCCAGGTCCTGTGCCAGGCTTTGTGGATACTGAGAGAAATGAACAAAACATGCTCTTTGTCTTCAAGAAATTCACTGTTGCTTGGGGAAGTTAGGCTCACAGACAGGTGATTAACTCACAACGTGAAAGTGCTGTAAGTAATAATGTTCAAGAGGAAGAGAAAAAGAAATGTCCCAGCCTATCTTGATGCAGTCAGATGAGGCTCCTGGGGGAAGCTACCACCTGAGCTGATTCTAGAAGACTGCATGGGCAGGACAGGCTGTAGGGTGTCCCCAGCAGAGGGACCACTTCTGTCATATGAGGTGTGATAGAGTGAAAGAACTCTACATATTTCAAGAAACTATAAAGAGTTCACTGTGATTTTTAAGATTAATATGGCCACATCCATACTTAAATCCCCAAGCTCCTGAACAGAGAAGTGGCCTAGAAGAGGGACGATGGAGCTGGTAATAGGATGAGTCTTATTGGTCATATGAGGGCCATTCTAAGCACTTCTCTCAAGTGCTGTATTTTGAGGGAATTATGCAAAAATGTGGTGGCAATCAAGCAGACTGCACAAGCTCAGACCTTGACGCACACCACACACATAGACATAACTGCCTCGCCCCACAAAGCACGCAGGTGCTCCTGCTGGGTGTGGCAGCAACCAAATGGATGGTACCCTTTCACACATACAGAAAATGACCTGAGTGCTCTTGGGGACACACCCTCATCTTACAACCAAGTCTGATCTGGGGTTCATTAGCAGCAAAGAAAGTTTTCCCATAAAATGAGCAGAGTGATCAATCATACTAGCTGATAGAGTGCCCAGCTGATGAATGTGCGTGCTGCTTCTAATCACCTGTTTTCATTAACAATTGAGTCATCCTTCAATTTGGCTAAGGCACTAAAAAGAAAGACAGTGAACATTTGAATCCATTTAGTTCAGGATTTTTGATTTTTGTTGTTTAAGAACATGAAACCAAAGGTACCCAGGGAAGAAGAAAAGAGACATTCATTACATACTCTTGCTGCTCCATGCTCCTAATGTTTTTAAAACTCTAATAATCAGAGAAACACTGGTGATTCCTATTTTAAAAAATGAAAATTATGATTCCTATTTTTAAAAATGAAGACATGAAGACTCAGAGAGTTTAAACAATTAGCCAAAATCACCCAGGTAGTGAATTAAGCATGGTAACCTAAGGCAGTCCGATCCCTATCCCTGGCCTCTTGCAAGAAAACCCTGCTTTCTCTTCTGATAAAAATGAAGGAGGATAATTATATCTTTTCCCTCATCAGATAAATCATGTAAGTAAATCATTCTTCATTAAATTGATTATTTTTCTTTTGTCAAAGCTAAGGTGGGCCCGGCTGAGACACGGCCCATGAGAATAGCAGAGCAGTGGGTATGTGTCATTGCGTTCCTTCTGTGAGAACCCAAGTGAGACATGTTTGAACCAGCCACCATGTCTGCCACTGGTCCTGAGCCATGCTGCTCACCATGTTAACTGATACACGGCAACATTTAGAGAGCAGACATGCTGTGGATCCTCATCAGGGGAAGTTCTGGGGCCAAAGAGGCCAAGTTCACGTACTTGATCTCTTGATCTAATGAGCTTCATCATATTCTTCTCTTGCTGGATTACAAGAGAGGCTGGACAGAAAGTGTCCTGTTGTACACAAATCCATCCATCTACAGGAATACTCACTCTGAGTGTGGGGTCAATGACAAGATCTCAGCCCCCGCGCAGGGCCTAATGATCTGAGACACAGAAATGAAGCATCCAGACAGCCCTCAAGGCTTGAGACTTCCAAAGTAAGGCTTGGTAGTCTCTTGTCCCCTTTGGGTTAGGAATAACTAGAGATCTTTTGGGCCTGATCAGGTTGGAAGGATGAGTGTTTTTCTTTAAGCTGTTTGAATGAATAAATAATTGACTGGAATTCTTTTTTTTTTACCATTTGAGACTTTCTTTTTGTTACTGAATGAATAATGGCAATAATTAACTGGTGCTTTGCTCATTACTTCCTAAGGTCATGAGTAATGCTCATAATCTCTCTATCCTTGTTTGGAACCACTTTAATTCCTTGCAATGATTTTTAAAAAACAAACAAACAAACACAAACAAAAAAGCTATGAGGTTTCCTTTGATTTTTCCCCGTTTCAATTCTACGTGAGTTGGAATACGAAGAGACTCTGTTCTTGCTCCTTCTGGTTCAACAGTTTAAAAGCCTGACTAATAGAATCCCATCCCAGGAATCAAACAGTGATGCTGAGCTCTTCCTTGGGAGGTTTTCAGAGAGGCTTGAAGATTTAGCAGCAAGGTTACCCTGGGTCATACTCTTCAGACTTTTCTGATAACTAACTTCCTGGGAAGCTGGATTTGGATTTGCCTGTCGTTTCCAGGCTTTGGTATATAGTGGGGGAAAGAACAGTGGGAGATTCGTCAAATGCCACCATTTCTAGACTCAGGTCTGCTCCAGTCAGGAGCTCGGTGACCTTGGATTGTTCATGTCCACTCTCTAGAATTTAGTTTTCTTCTCTATAAGGTAAAATGTTGTGCCAGAAAGCTTCTCATAGTTATGAAGGCTTCAGTTTAATAACACAGCAAACGTTTACTGAACCTCTACTTTGGGGGAACGTGGTACTAAGTGCTGCAAATAAAAAGGTGAATCATAAGTGGTGTTGTCTCCTGAGTTTTCTGGATTGGATCTAGGAGGGAGAGGCAGATACAGACTGTTGACATAATGTGTATGCTGTCTTAGATATGTATATGATTTATTATTCTATGAAATATTCCCTTTACATGGACAAAATGGCTTTTGAATCAGTGGAGTAAGAGGAAATTACATCACAGAGGTGTCCAGCGTGAGAGCTGGAGTCAAAGCTTATGGAAAAACTGATTTATCTGGGGCCACTCATTCAGTTCTCAGTGTTGTTGTTTCTATCTTCACACAGCAGAGTCTCCCGCATAAAGGCAATGACGAGCCATGGAGATGGAAGCTCTGTAAACAAGCCTGTTATTAATCATTATCATAATGATCTGAACCAACCTGCTGAGCTTTTTGATGTTTGCTCAACTCTAAGGATTAAGATGCAAATCGGGGTGTGATTTCTATCATTGCTGCATTAGGATCTGTGGTCCATTAATCCCAGGCTACGAGTGACCAGAGGTAACCTCAAATAGACATCCCGGGAGGTGAAATGCACCACCTGCCCCCTTCCCTAGCTCACACGAAACCTGGGGAGAGGTTTTCTGGATGGAATTCAGCCAGAATGGTATACTTTGCCTCTACTCCAGAGTCATCAAAAATATTTTCCTAGTGTTTCCCTTCAAGCCGAATCCCCAGTGGCCATGGGAACTTGCCAAACAAGATACTTTCCAAGAGGAATATCTTCATAACAAAATCTGTAAAAGATGAAAGAAAGTGTGTGTGTGTGTGGGGGGGGCATGTACTCCAACATTAAGACTCCAGGCATGAACCTAAGATCTAAACACATGGCAAAATGATGTCAGGGGACTGACTGCTTTTCGTCCTTTAGGAGAGGAGACCTAGAGTCGAATCTTAGCCCCGTCCCTGCTTTGTGTATCACCCGAATGAATGGCGGGGCCATCAGGACCATAGCATTTAGAAACACGTAAATGTTGGGTTCTGTTAAGTGCCCTAATGACCTGGCTCACATAAACTAATCTCTCTAAAATGAGAATAGTAATATATACATTCCTTACAGGCTGGTTGTGCTATAACAATCCTTCTGTAACCATTAAGTATAAATTGGAAGGAAGGTATCTCACAGACGGGAGCTGTCTGTGAGCTCAGAGCAGCGGTGATGAGGGCAAACACACCCACTTACAAGCCCCCCGTGACCTCTCCCCCACTCTCCCGGCTCCCAGGAGGGTGCAGCAGCATTTCCCTCCTTTCCAAACTCTTATCTATCAGTTTTACTTGCACCAGGGATGTGACCATGCTGATGGGCTAACCTGGGGAATAGGGTCTAGCCTGGGATTTGAACTTCTCTGAACGAGGTGAAGTGATAATGTCAGGAGGTCAAATCATTAATACTCTCAGGGTCTCTCCCCAAAGTAGGTTCCTTGCCTTTTACCATCTACATCAAATTATGTGTACACATCTACCGAAACCCCCGTGACAAGCTTCCCCAGTGGCTCTAGTTCCCTTTAGGGCAGACTCAACCAGTGGCCAGGAGGCCTCGGCAGTTTGCAGAGTCCTGGCATACCATCCTTGCACCTGCTCCCAGTGATACTTTCCCATGTCAGTCCTCTTTTCTGAGACTGAGAAACAGACCACAACAGGGAAAACAGCCCTAAAAGTCTAACAGCAGAGTTTCATGAGAAAATGATAGGAAAACATAAAAGCTACCTGATAGGAAACAAAAGGGTGAGGAATGCCCCCCATCCCTCGGTGTGCAGGTGAGAGTTTTGTAAGCCATCAGGTGTCTGTGCAGATAGATGTCGGGGTGGCTGTTGCACCACGTGAGGTGAGCCCTCCTGGTCTCCTGTTTCTGTCGTCTGAACGAGCGGGCTCCTTGGGAAAACCCTGGACTCTAATGGACAGCCTGGTTGCACTGAGGGAAGATGACTCACTTCAGACAAGCAAAAGGGATGTCTCCGAGGAATTTATCTTTTTGCATCTATCCCACCCTCTCCCCGGGCCCAGCAGAGCACCTGACACCAGGTAGGCACCCTGTGAACTAAGAATTTTCTCTCATTCTGTTAGTTTATTGGGTACCCCCTAAGGATCCTGCACGTTACCCTGTAGTCCTCTAAACACACTTCAACATCCCTTTTGTGATCTCTCTCCAAGAGCATGCTACAGCTCACTTTGGAGAGACCGTGGACGGTGCACGCTGTGTTATGCCTGGTGGTTCCTTTAAGGCAACCAGGAATCTACCTGCCGGGGCTGTTCCCTTAAAGGAAGTCTCCCTTTCAATTCCTCTGTCTACACAGGCTGCATGTGTGAACATATGCTCAGGTCCCATGTTTTATGGAAACGGCACTGAATCATTTTGCAACAAAAGAAGGGCTTTGGATGCTTTGGGGAGGTGTGGCTGAGTGGCAGGATCTGGGCAAACCAGTTGAATGGGTGTGCCCCGAAGCAGCCAATGGCCTACTCTGGAGGGAACTGGTACAGAAACCAGAATGAAGTATGATTACAGACCATCTCAAGCATTCCTGCCGGTAATCCTGGGATGCCGTATTCTTTCCGACACATGGAAAGAGGATCCTAGCCAGTGGACGGCCTGTTGCTCACCAGAGCGAGTTACTCATACCTTTCCACCCAGACCCTCCCAGGCTCTCTACAGAGCTTCCTGCCAGCAGTTTCAGGTCTTCTCTTCAAGGAGCCCCAGAAGTTCCCAGAGTTGCCTTCGGGTCAATTGTAAGAGCAAGGAGATGGGATGAGATGGTTTTCGAATTCTCAACTTCAGCAATAGCAGCTCTGAGACTGTTTCAAGTCTTGAGGTTCTTTTAATGATTAAAAAATATATGTATATATAGAGAATACTTCTAGGACACCTGGGGAGCTCAGTGGTTGAATGTCTGCCTTCGGCTCAGGGCGTGATCCCAGGGTCCTGGGATCGAGTCCCACATCGGGCTCCCAGCATGGAGCCTGCTTCTCCCTCTGCCTGTGTCTTTACCTCTCTCTGTGTGTCTCTCATGAGTAAATAAATAAAATCTTTTAAAAAATAAAAATTAAAAAATAGTACTTCTGCTTTAGAAAACATTAGAAAATCCTTCCTTCTTTCTCTCTCTTCCTTTCTCTATCTTTCTTTCTTTCATTCCCTTCTCTTTTCTCTTTTCTTTTCTTTTATTTTTTGAAGATAGACAAACCTAGGCCCAGGAGATGAAAAGTGAAACTGATTCCTCCGAGGTCACCGAAGATTTCCACATTACCAAATTTAATTCTCTTCCTAGTTCATGTCTTGGCCACATTTGACTCTGTTTACCAATCTGCTTTGGAAAGCTATTCTTCTCTTGGCTTCCAAGAACACACTCTTCTGGAGTTTACCCTTTGATACTGGATGTTGCCCTCTGTTACCTGCTGCTGGGCCCCCACATGCCACCTCCAAATACTGTCCTTTCTAGGACTCTGCCCTGGGATCCTTCTTCGACTGTAGGCTCTTCCCAGCTTTCAATGCCGTGTGAATGCCAGTGATTCCTACTTGCACGTCTACAGTTCTGACCTCTGCCACTGAACTCAAGACTAGTACGTACAGCTTCTTGTCTTTTCCATTTGGGTATCCACTAGACATCTCAAACTTAACATTTGGAGGACAGAGTCTTGGATCTCCCACCTCCAGCCTATACCTGCATGGCTGTCCCCATCCAGTGACCAGCAGCCTCTGTGCCACCTGGAACGTGAACCAGAGTAGTAGTCCCCGGTGCACAATGTGTTGCCAACAGGATTGCCTCAAGCATTTTGGCTAAAAACCCAGGAACCGTTCTTGATCGCCTCCTTCTCTAACCCCTACCTTCAGTTGCTCAATATCAGGACTCTGGTTCATCAAGTCCTGCTCCACAGACACCATCTGAACCTGTGCTATTCACCTACAGTAATGGAATAGCATCTTACCTGGTCTCATTGCTCATTCTCCTGCCGCCACTTATCTCACCATCCAGGTCTCTCTTAGACTCGAAAATGTAAATCAAACCATATTACTCTCCTGCTCAAAACCTTCCCCTGACCACCTGCTGCACTTGGTCTAAAATCCACGTTCTTACCCCGGGCCTAAGGGGCCCTCTACCTTCTTTAATGACCTCAGGTGGTATTATTCTCACCCTCCCTTCCCAAGCTCCAGGCACAGGGGCTTCCTTCCGACCCCTGGAGCATTCCAAGTTCAGTTTCACATGGGCCCCTCAGCCCATGGCCTAGGCCTCAAAGTCTCATTGTCATTGCCGGCCTTCAGAAATGCCTTCCTTGACCCAGTTTTCAAGTGTGGCCTTTTCAGATACTTTCTCACATGTTTTCTTATTTTATTTCGATCACAGCACTTACAATTATCCACCTTTTCTTCTTTCGGTTTCTCTCATGCATAGTTTGAGGCCCTGTCTCCCTCCCCTCAAGGTCCTTAAGAGTAGGAACCTTGCCTGGCATGTGCCATGCTTTCTCCCCAGTCCCTAGGATCATACGGTGGCACATAATTGCTATTCAACAGGAACATCTTTAGCAAAGCAATGAAAGTGACAGCCCCTGGTCAGACCGAGACTCTGATCAGACTTCCAGACTCCCACGTCACGGAGGGACTCATGAGACTGACTTCAGGTGTCTCTGTTCAGAACGGAGTGTGTCATGGATTTACGTAATGTCTTCCTTCCCATGGAGCAAAATAAATAAATAAATAAAGTTCCCTGAGATAGAATCTCTGGAGTCATGGGGATATTTTACTGCCTAGAAAATAATCTACTTGTTCAATAAACATTTATTGAGAGCCTATTACACGGCACCGTCAGGCATCAGGAAGATAGCCATGACTAAGACGCAGTCCCCACCCTCTTCTCTAGACGAGGAGACACCTAAGCAGATGATGACAGCATTCAAATTTTAGTGGACAGAATAATAGCTAGCGCACACTGAGCATTTATTATGAATGGGCACTCTCCTGAAAGTTTTAAGGGCTTAACACCTTCATTTCCGACAGCAAGCCTGTGTGGTATTTACTATTCCTCCCCATGTGTCCCAGCTGAGGAAACTAAGGCAGAGGTGAGGTGGTTTGCTCAAGGCCAGAGAAGCAGCAGGTACAGAGCAGGGCCTTGGACCTGGGAATCCGCCACTGAGGGCATCTTCGTGGTCACCCTGCCGTACTGCTCCTCTCATGGGGTGTGCGGCAGGTGACAGAGGACCAGAAGGCTCCTGTGTCCCTCTACCCTCAGTGGTCAGGGAGACGCAGCAAAGGCTTCACCGTGCAGATGACATGTGAGCTTGGATCTGGCAGGATGAGAGGGGAGGGGTCTGCCCTGGGGGCACCTCGAGGTGGAGAGCTCAGCCGCTGCGCTGTGAAAGGACCAGACTGTCTCGGAAGTGTGTGGGGTCTGTGCAGCTGGCGCTCGGTCAGGAGCCAGGAGGGGTGGCAGCTAGAACCGGAGACAGATGCAGGGGCCGGGATGAGAGGGTTCTCCTCCTGCAGGTGAAGGCGTGTAAGTCTGACACCCTTGGCCATGGGGGGCAAGTGGAGATGGCCACGCCAGTGAATTACTCATTCTAGGCTTGCTTAGAAATGCTGCAGGTTCGTGCAAAGGGTGGCCGGGGGAAGCGGGGAAGGACGTAGAGAGAATAGGCAGTGGTCGCAGCGGTCGGGGCAGCAGGTGCAGAGGCCTGTCCGGCTCCCGCAGGGGAGAGAGGGGCGTCCAATGCTACGTGTGCAAGGTCAGGAGGGCAGGGGCTCGGGGTAGGCTAAGTGTGCTCCCCTGAGGCGTGTGTGGGCCATTTCTCCAGCGACCAGGGAGGTCAGCAAAGTCCCCCTGGCTCGGCTGCTCCACCCTCTGGCTCCAGCCACCCGTTGCAGGGGCTCTGGGGACAGAATCTCCTTGGCCCTGCTGTGGCTTCAGGCCCTGCTAGGAAAAGGCCACTGTCTTCTGGGTCATGGTGGCACCTCAGCTTGGCCCAGAAGTGATGTCGATGCATTTTCGTCCCGCCTGTCCATCACTGTTCTTTCACAACAGGATTTACAGACACGCTGAGGTCATGCCAGACGTATTAACGTGTTTGTTAGATTATTATCATTTTGTCGTTCCCCTGGTTGGTTACAGGGGATGAGTTCTGCTGGCATTTGGACAAGAAAGCCCAGGAATTACCATGATCTTGCTCTACCCTTGCTAGATGGAAATGATCAGAGAAGAAAACGTCAGTACCCTCGGACCCTTGCAGACCACCCCTTGCCCTCAGGAAGAGCAGTAGCTACAGATTTCTCCCGCAGCACTCAAAATCAGTAGCAAGAAGGGTTTGGGGTTTTGAATCTTGTTTTTAATGGAGCTATTTCTGCCCCTAAAGTTTATTCTATTAAACTAGTTACAATGAATTTTATTTCGTTTTTATTTTATTTTATTTTTTAAAGATTTTATGTATTTATTTATTTGAGAGCAAGAGAACACACTGGAGAGCTAAGCAGGGAGCCCTACACAGGGCTCGATCCCAGGACCCTGGGTTCGTCACCTGGTCCCAAGGCAGACGATTATAACTGACTGAGCCACCCAGGAGGCCCACTTGGTAAGAAAGAAATCCTACATAGAAAGAAGGAATACCACTGACCTTCCCGGTGTAAGAGTTGTTTTCTGTGGTGAAGATCTGATTGGAGCCACCTGTTCCCTTATCACTTGTCCTGCTATGAATAGAAGTTGCCCTACCATCACCTTCGCCTGCCCTCCTCACCTGAGCATTTCTTTCTTTCTTTTTTTTTTTTTAAAGGTTTTATTTATTTATTACACACACGGAGAAGCAGGCTCCATGCAGGGAGCACTGATGTGGGACTCGATCCCTGGTCTCCAGGATCATGCCCTGGGCCAAAGGTGGGCGCTAAACCCCTGAGCCACCCAGGGATCCCCATCACCTGAGCATTTCAAAGAAGCTTGTCTCTATCACACTTACACTTATCTGGGAGTTTAGAGGAGGAACGGCTGACAGTGATTTGCTCCTCAAATGCCTTGATAGTTTGGAAAAAAAACTCTAGGTTTTTTTCTATTAATCTCCTGGAAAACAAGATCATATCTTTATTGAAATAAATTTATTTCAAATTTATTTATTGAAATAAATAAATAAATAAATCGATTCCTGATCCCAATGCCTAAAAATACAGTTGTTATCCAATATAGCAATTTTAACAAAATCTCACTCTCCTAAATTGGTTGTTTTTGTGATTCTCTGTATTTTGTGATTCGGCCTACAACACGTGCTTGCAGGTAGCTGCAGATGTTTTCAGACTTGGGCATCTCTTACCAGCCTGGAGATTCCACTGGTCTTACCACGTTAGGGAAGGCTGTGAGCCACGATGCTGGAGATCTCAGTGCTCTGAGGGGCTGTCGCAATAGATTACATTGTGGTTGCAATTGTTCAGGGCAGAACTTTTAAACACGTTTAAAAAAGTTGAAACACAAGTTGTGGGAGATGTTTTAAGGAAAAAACAATATTTCCATTATGTATGAAGTTGGAGATACGGTACTTTTTTTTGGCTTGGAGAGTCACAATACAACAAAAGAAACTGTGTTTTGTTCAAATTTCTTTAAGCATGGCATCTGCTTAGGGTAACACTTGTAATAAACATAGAACTATGGTGCATCTGTGTGTGTGTGTGTACTAGTGCAAGACAGTTTCAAAGATTTTTTTTTTTAGAGAGAGAGAAAGAGTGTGTGAGCAGCAGGGGAGGGGCAGAGGGAGAGGGGGAGAGAGAATCTTAAACAGGTTCCATGCTCAACACGGACCCTGATGTGGGACTCAATCTCACGACCCTGCGATCATGACCTGAGCCGAAATCAAGAATTGGATGCTTAACTAACTGAGCCACCCACGCACCCCACAATGAATGATTTTCTAATGTTTCCCTAAAAAATGCAAAATGCAAGACCACTGTCCTATATGAGGATGTCCCATTCAGGTTGTATCACCACTAATTCTTTTCCAGTGGATTTTTCAAAGCTTCAGGTTGTCAGTTGTAAGTTCATTTTATGATCTTCCCAGTCTCACTACCTTGCATACCATGGCATTTTCCTTCCTCATCAAATTTGTGGGAAGAATGGTCTAGGTCTTCTCCTAGCTCCTGTTCACCTTCTACTTGCTAGTTAATTGCACTGCACCACCAGCAGGTGCCACAGAAAAGAAGCTTAATGGCAGTTCCCGACCCTTTCTGAACCAATTGATAATGTTACAAAATAATTCAACTCTGGGAATGCCGTCTTCCTCAAGCTTTTAGGATATTGAACTGCCTTTTCCTAGGATCTCAGCCCTCCGTTCTCTGCCTCTATACATCCCACACTTTTCTCCCTCATCCAAATAGTAAATGAGCTACCGATTAACCATCTGTTATTCACTTTATATATTTCATCTCATTTGACCTTCACAGTGGAAGTAAGCTTTAGTGGCCTCATTTTACCGTTGAGAAACCAAGGTTCAGGGAGCTCAAGATACCTACTTAAGGTCACACAGCTAATAAGTGGCCGATAAGAAACTGCATTTGGATTTGTCAAATTCTGTATTATTTTCTCTACTCCTATATCTCAAACTGGGTATGAGTGTCCTAGATGAGAGGGCAGGTAAAACTGTTGGCCAGTAATGTTGAATCCAGTAGGCTATCTATACTCCTTTAGCATCATGGGGAGAAAGTATGTACTTTAAAATATTTTCGTGGTAAAACAAATCAAATTTTTTTTAAAGATTGTATTTATTTATTAGAGACACAAAGAGAGAGAGAGAGAGAGAGAGAGAGAGAGAGAGGCAGAGACACAGGCAGAGGGAGAAGCAGGCTCCATGCAGGGAGCCCAACGTGGGACTCGATCCCAGATCTCCAGGATCAGGCCCTGGGCCGAAGGCGGCACTAAACCGCTGAGCCACCAGGGCTGCCCCCAAATCAAATCTTAATAGGTGCTAAAATACATATTTCAAAAGAACTTTTTTTAATTAAGTAGGCTCCACATCCAGTGTAGAGTCCCAATACAGGGCTTGAACTCATGATTTTAAGATCAAGATCTGAGCTGAGAGTAAGAGTCAGATGCTTAGCCAACTGAGCCACCCAGGTGCCCCTCAAATGAATTTTTAAGATGAGACTTGCCACTGCAGTGAAATGTGCTTTTTTTAAAAAAAAAAGATCTATTTATTTATTTATTTATTTATTTATTTATCTATCTATCTACTTATGCATTATTTATTTATTTGAGAGAGAGAACGAGAGAGGTGGGAGGGAGGGAGGGAGTGCAAGCAGGGGGAGGAACAGAGGAGAGGGAGACTCTCCAGCAGACTCCCTGCTGAGTAAGGTGCCTAGTACAGGGTTCAATCTGATGATGCTGAGATCACGACCTAAGCCCAAATCAAGAGTCAGATCTACACTTTTCTAGATTGCTAGCTTCCAATTTTCCTTTCCATGGATGCCACTGATTCACTTATTCTTTCTTCATAAGAACTTTACTTACATTTTTTAACTTACAGGACAACTCTATCTCCATGTGTATCCAGAAACCGCATACTAAACATTTTAAAAAATGAAATTCCTTGTATATCCTTCCCAACATGCTCCTCCTCCATGAGATTTACTGCTCTTTTCCCAATCATTCCTACTGGAAACATGCAGACTTCCTTGGGACCCACGTTTGTCTTATCCTGACATTTGTAGAGTTTGGAACATCAGTTGTCTGGTGGTTGTCCTCCTTTCTCCTTGTGGCCATCCTGGGTCAGTCTCTCATTAGTCCTTGTTTCTCTCAGTGGTTCTCAAATGGGCAATTTTTTCCCCCCAAGGAACAGCTGGCAGTGTCTGGAGACATTTTTGGTTGCCTTGATTGGCATCTGTTGGGCAGGGACCAAGGATGCTGCTTAAAAAAAAAAAACTTAGCTATTACGATGGTCCGTGGTCCTCCGAAGCTCAACCCTACCAAAGAAATCATAAGAATTTCTCTCATTAGGGATAATTTACATTTTAATTTATGCTTTCACTTTGTTGGGGATTGGGTGATGATAATTCTTTTTAAAGATTGAGAAATGATGTTTTAGAATAAAGTAAAGGGTATATGAATAAACAGGCTTACATATTTTTAAACTCATAGAAAAATGTTAAAATATTCAATTCTTTTGGGGCTCCTGGGTGGCTCAGTGGCTAAGTGTCCAACTCTTGGTTTCAGCTCAGGTCATGGTCTCAGGGTCCTAGGATTGAGCCTCAAGTCAGGCTCCATGCTTAGCACGGAGTCTGCTTGTCCCTCTCTCTCCTGCTCTGTTCCTCTCCCTGCTCGTATGTGTGCTCTTTCTCTCCTTCTCTATCTCAAATAGGCAAATAAAATCTTTAAAAAGATTCAATTCATTCATTTGTAAACAATAAAGAAAATATAAAGCGCTTCAAAGTTGGTTGTGATTTTCTCATGTATTTCTTTCTTCATTTTATCTATAAGGAAAATGAGGCCCAGAGGAATGAGGTACATTAATTCATTAAGATCTCGGGGGACTGCCTACTAATTTGCAGGGTTTCCAAGGTTTAAGAGAACTAATGCAAAGAAAGCACTGAGGAGCAAGCTTGGCACAGGCTTCACACCATGATATTAGCTAGTAGAATCAGCGGTACCAGAACCAGCAACAGCACCATTACTCCTGTTTTTATTACATCCCAGGTTCTGTGATCAGGTGTGGGGAATAAGCTCACACTCTATTTGTAAGGCAGGAAATCACCATAGGATGCATAATTGCAAACTATGGTAAAATCAGGGAGCTACGAGAGTGTGTAACAGGAGGAACTGATTTAGTGATAGAGAGGAGGGGCCAGGAGAAATGAGGAAGGCTCCCAAAGGCAAAGATAATGAACTGAGATCTGAAGAATGAGTTGAGTTAAGTGGGTGAATTAGGATGTGAAAAGTGATCCCTCGGGAGGACCAAAGTATATCAAGGTTTCTGAGCAGAAGGTAATATGGAAAATATTTGATAGTCAGAAGTACCATCATGCCTGGAGCCCAGAGAGCAAGGCAGAAAGTGGCTTAGGATGAGTCTACAGGGGTAAACTGAGCCTTGTAGACCGTAGCAAGAGATTTAGTTTTATGCTAAGGAAATTGGAGCTGCTGAGGATTTTATGTAAGCAAGTGCTGTGCTATGTATGATGTGCTGTGACCTAGGCTACCGTGGGGAGAACAGATTGGGGGAGGATGAACAGCAAAAATAGAAGGGGAGTGATCAGTTAAGAGTTCTTGCAGTAGCTCAGGCCTAAGGTGATAGTAGTGGGAATGACATGTGTGAATTTGAAGACATTTAGAAGGCAAAACTGGTAAGAATGGATTATATGTAGAGTGTGGGTGAGATAGAGGTGTTGAGGACAATCTGTGGGCTTTGAGCTTGGGGAACTGCATGGATGGTTAGGAAGGCCACGTAGTTAGGAAGTAGCAGAGGCAGACCTGTGATCCAAAGCTTAGGCCAATGACCTATAACACGTTGCAGCTTGTTCCCAGTGGCTGTGGTTGATCGACTTCTGCCCCATTTCTTGTTGAAACATTATACCCCTGGATATGGCCCTCATGGAAACGTTCTTTCCAAGGTAGAAGCTTCTAATAATCTTGGACTTGCAGTTAGGGGATCTAAGTTAGAATTTCTGTAGCATGGGCAGGCCACTCCAAATTGCTCTACTGGCATCCTCATTCTGTTAAATGCAGACGGTCAAAATACCCACTTCCAAGGTTAGTGCTGGGGACAGGGCGGTAGAACGGAGCCAGTCTACAGTGTGTACATCTGAACTTAAAGACTGGGCACCACACACCATTCTGTTCCTCAAGTCACGATTGTATCTTTTTCTCTATCAGTTGTTCTTGGGACATGCAGGCCAAGAGGAGCTTTTGGTTGGATGTCTTTGTTCTGGAGTCCCAGGCTACGTGTTAGACGCTCAGGAAGTGTGTGGTGCAAAACCTGCCCCTCACTCTGTCTCTTGCCATCAGCAGGTGGACCACTAAATTGTTCTGTGTTTGAGGTCCAGAAATAAAACACATAGTTAAGAGCCCAAGTAAGGCAGATAATCTCCAAGTTAGTGTGTCAGAGTCATCCGTGATGGCTTTTTCAAAACAGATTCCTGGGTCCTAATCCCCCTAGATATTGTAATTTGGTGAGCCAGCAGGTAGACAAAGGATCAAATTTTCAGAAGCTTGGAAGGTAAAACTAAGGCTGGTTACATAAGTGCAGCCCTGAAAGAAACGCAAGCTTAGAGTATTGCCGATTTGGCTGGAATTCTTTGAGGGCAGAAACCCTGTCAGGTTCCCTACACCAGAGTCTAGTGGAGTGTTAAACAAACATTTGAGCTAAATTGAACAAATCACTGAGTTTTGTTAAGTTGAATTACTATACCATGGCTTTATTTTCCTTCTCATCCTTCCCAAGTCAAGTGTTGACAAATTTGCTACAATTTTAGGAACAATGGACTTGAGAAAGAGGGATAAGGTTCGGGAAAACATGTGTGTGTTTGTGTGTGTGTGTGTTGGGAGTCATGGAAATCCCAGAGCATTACCAAACAGGCTAAAAGCATTTGGGATTCTCACCTATGAGGACCTGCTACTGGTGGGATTCCATACTAACTCTACCATTCACTGGACATTTTCATGGAAATACAGAATTAAAAGTAAATGAAGCCAGGTCCATGTTGAACAAAACACATGTCTCATACCTGATGCATTGTCCCTGGGAGCAAGTGCCCAAACCCTAGAGGTCCCCTCATGCTCTGGAGGCAGGGCCCTAAGGGCTGTCAGCTTCTCCCAGCCCACAGAGGCTTCCATTCTCTCCCCCCGTGCAGCAGCCCATCCCCACATTTCCCTTCACATCTCCCTTCCTCCAGAACTGAAATCTTTCACTGATTACAAGAGTCAAATGTTGCAACAGCTGGAGCAGAACATCCCACCAAGCTTGCTTTACTGCCACCACAGGCATGGCCTCTGACCAGCTTTCCTATATAGCACATGTCCTCATACATATCTGAAAAGCAAAACTTAAAACAAATTGTGTATTTGCTAGATATATGATTTCAAAATACCATGTTCGAGAGGATGTACTTACAGGAAACACAGGGTAAAGAGCAAAAAGGTCTTGGAAAGGACAAAGAAGACAACTCTGGTGACTAGTTTTTTTTTTCCCTTTTATCCTAACCAAGCTACCCACTAGTGTTGATTCCTGTGGCCCAGCCCTTTATTCACACAATCGCTGCCCTACTTCTTTCTTCCAGACTGGTTCATGCTTTCTAAAGGAACTTGACTTTGCCTGAAACCTTTCATTGATCATGGGGTCAATGTCAGCCTTTGAAGCCCACCATATGGACAATAAGAACTTGGGAGCAAACAGAAGACCCAGGTTTGAATCCTGGATTCCCTACATGAGCGACCACGGATGGTATCTTCCACCCTGATAAATACCTATGTCATGTTCTATGCCTTCCAGAAGCGGAGTGAACATCAGGGCAAGGGGAAGAGTTTAGAACTGTCTGTGATGCAAAGGGAGTTAGAGGCCTGTTTTTGTTGTTGCTGCTGTTTGTTGTTTTAATTCGACTAGGCCCTATGAGCAGGATGCAGGCTTGCTGGCTTAAAGGAGTTAATTTGCTAAGGTTTATTTTAGCACCAGAATTCCTGTTCCCCTTTTAAGAATTTTAGGTTTTAAATAAAAGTGTGTTTGTTTTTCTTATTTGTATTCTGTAACTTTATAAGGACTCTACTGTATGTCTGAAAAGCTCTTTGTAAGCACATTTGTTGAGTGGGCAACTCATATAGATGTGGAAAACCATTGCACGCATCGGGCGGAGCAAGTTAGTGAGTCACACCAGTGATAACGATCTTTCTTGATCTGATGTTCCCCCTTGCATTCTGAGAGGGACTTATTTCCCCAAACCAATAGTTACTCAGCAGAAATATCCTGTTTTTCTAAAATGTGGTCAGTTTTTGGATGAATATAAAGCACTTCTGAGATGCTCTGGAGAGAACAGGGCTCTTAACCACTTTTCTTGGAAATACAGTCCATCTTGACCTACCCAGCTTCCAACTTCCCTGTCTGAATCCAGTCCATGCTCTGGATAGACTCTCCCTCTCCTTTGTAAAGTACTTTGAAACATCAGTCCTTTATGAAAAGAATAATCAAACTCCCAAAGGTTCAGGCTACTACTCAGTGGTCCTATTGGCCAGAGTGGTTGGATTGAAGAGCATTCTGGGTTCCACCCAACTCCACATAAATAAGAAATGCATTCTCATACAGGACAAAGGGAAGGCATCCTATTGGATGGGATTTTACCATCTAGGAGTAAACCAGTGATTTAACCCAGACAGTGTGACCCAAGGAAAGAAACTACTACTCTAGCAACCTGTAAAAACCCCATATCTAAGATCCCAGCACCAGCCATTAATATTATCCAAACATCCAGACTCCTAACAGTGCTCATGTTTGGCTGAGAACATGCGTCACTTACCAAGGGCTACTATGCACTTTACACTGCGTTAGGCATAAAGAAATAAGAGAAAGCATATATTGAGTGCTGTAGAATGGTGTCAGTTTCTGGAACACAGTAATTGTTAAAAAGTGATATTATTGTTGTTGCCATTGTAGTTTATTGTCACTGTTGTTGTTAGGTGTCCTTGTCCCTGGGCAGGCTCTCTTTCTTGTACCAGTTGTGTTTGACATCACTGATTATCCCCTTCCTAAATCTCTCTCCTCTTAGGCTCTCCTCCTACTTCTTGGACCATCGCTTGTTTCATTTGCTTTTATAATACATATGTATCTAACTTATTTATTTATTTATTTATTTTTTTTAATTTTTATTTATTTATGATAGTCACAGAGAGAGAGAGAGAGAGAGGCGCAGAGACACAGGCAGAGGGAGAAGCAGGCTCCATGCACCGGGAGCCCGACGTGGGATTCGATCCCGGGTCTCCAGGATCGCGCCCTGGGCCAAAGGCAGGCGCCAAACCGCTGCGCCACCCAGGGATCCCTCTAACTTATTTATTGATCTAGCTATCTGCCACCTATTATTCCCATCTTTGCTCCCTGGTTTCACTGCGATCTAGTCTGGATTATAGCAGAGACATCTTTAATCTCTCTCTGGCCTAGGACTCCCTTCAGGGCAAGGACCAAATAGAGTCTGACAGGACTTCTGTGTTTGCCAAGTGCATATATGATCAATGGATCAATAAATGAGTGAATGACCCAGCATGTTAAACTTTCCACCACTAATCTTTCCTTCTCCAGTCAGTCATGCCCACTGGAACCATAACTACCTCCTGAAATTCCATCTTTATCCATTACTTCTTGCTCAAAAATATAAGTGTCTCTCCTTTACCCTGCGGGCCAGCTTTCAAGCCACACCCTTCCTGTTATCTTGCTCTATCTAATGTCCTGTCCAATGCCACTTCCTAGTCCTGTCTGCATAAATCCTAGGGCCAGGCATGTTGGACTCCTGTCAGGCCTTGAATTTTTGTATAGTCAGTCTTTCTAGATCCTTGTTTATGACTTTACAACCTTTCTCTCCAACTACCTGAATTTGACCCATCATTCAATGCCCACTGATCAGGTCCTGGCAACAATAGAGCCCACACAGACACAGCTCGTTCTCAGAACTTGCCACACCCACCTTGCCTCTGCTTGGCTTCTCATCAAATGCCGGCCTATATTATTATCTGCCAATCAATTCATAAGATCTTGCTAGTAGAAGCTATGCCCTATGTTTCTTTTGGATCTGCCCCATTGTTAAGGAGTCTTGTCAAAGTGGTCCTGCCAGAGTGAACTAAATGCAACATAAATTTTACGGAAGAGAATTCAATAATGTGTGAAGCGGAGCTTGGCTCTTCTTATTTCCATTGAATCACTATATTTACTACTTTGGATATGGAGCAGATGGGAGTAAAGTCTTTGGGGCTCCAGCATATCTTGCATGACAAATAGATCCTAATGATGGTGACAAAAAGTAGTGGCAGCTAACATATTTGAGCACTCATTGTTCTATGTGCAGTGCTTGTGTCAAGTATTCTAATATGTTAATTTTATTATAAAGAAATCCTTAAAAATATATTCTATTATCCCACTTTGCAGATGAGGAAACAAAGCAAAGCTTCAATTTTTTCTCAAGCCCATCTCTCAAGTATCAATCACAGATGTGAGCTTCACACCCAGTGCTAGATTCCAAAAACATAAAGCTGAATCAGGCACTGTCTCTACCCTCAAAGAGTTTGCAGACTAGAAGGGAAGAAGAAAATAAAAAATTATGATTCAGTTTGGTAAGTACAATATCAGAATTAGTACTAGCCCTTCTTCTATCATATGGTCACTGAAGGTACTGAACAACCCTCTCCAATGTCCAAATGATGCTTTACAAATAATGTCGGCACTTAACCTCTGCAGTCTTCCACCCAATAGCCTATAAATCCAGTTTACTCATGACAAAGTATCAGCAAATTTCGGTAGAAGGATTTTGTAGAATATACCTGACCAACAGTCCTATAAACTATCAAGTTAATTAAAAACAAAGAGGGGCGCCTGGGTGGCTCTGTGGTTGAGCGTCTGCCTTCAGCTCAGGTCATGGTCCTGGAGTCCTGGGATTGAGTCCTGCATCAAAGTCCCCTCAGGGAGCCTGCTTTCCCCTCTACCTGTGTCTCTGCCTCTCTCTGTGTCTCTCATGAATAAATAAGTCTTTAAAAATATAAAATAAAAACAAAGAAAGCCTGAGGAAGTCACAGCCAAGAGGAGCCTAAGGAGACACAGTGATGAAATGTAATGTGGTGGTGTCCTCAGACAGAAAATGGATATTTTAGGTAAAATCTAAGGCAATCTAAATAAGACCTAGACTTTAGTGATAATGTACCAATATGGGCTTACTGAAAGTGACAAGTGGACCATACTGCTATAGGATGTTAACAATAGGGACGCTGTGGAGTATATGGGGACTCTCTACACTATCTTCTCAGTCTTTCTGTAAATCTAAAACTGTTCTAAAACATAAAGTCTACCCCCAAATAATAATGTTAGCCCTCACAATAAGGGTTGTGAGTGACTTGCAGGATAGTGAGGCTGGTAAGGCAGGGAATCTGAGCAAAGAAGTCCATTTGTGTTGGGAAGGTAAAGAGGGGAAGATAGTGAGCTTGGTTTCAGAGATCTTGCCTTGGAGAGTATGGCAGGGACAGGTCCTATAGGAGCCGTGGAGCTTGACTGGGAATCTAGGGGAGTGGGAGAGGAAGACCTGGGTTGAAGACACACACTTGGGAGTCATCATGCACAGAGGTGGTAGTTGAAGCATTTGATGTCCTAAACACCATTTTGGAGATCAGCAGCTAGCAACTCTGTTATTACTGCATGATGGATGAGCCGGAGGAGGCTGGGGGAGAGCCAGTTTGATTATAACTGCAGAGCAGCTGGAGCCTTTCATCCTAGGGGGGAGCCAAATCATCCTTGTGGGCACAGACGCTGTTTTTTTTTTTTTTTTTTTTTCATTCTGGAAGGCATTTCCCCAGGCAAACTCTGGATATGATAATTATGCTGGTTAGTAAGTTGATCTAGCCTCAACTGCATAGACAGGGATCCCACAACAAATGCTCCCATGTTATTCAATACATTGGCTTTCTTAAAAAAAAGAAAAAGAAAGGAAGATTTTAATTCTTTCTTCTATGGTAGGTGTAGGGTAATTGTGTTAGATGAAACTATTTTGATAACCATCTTTCTTGAGGACACAGCACCTCAGTAGTTTTAAAACCCAAGTTAATTAGATATCTGATGTTAACAAAAGCTTCCATTAAAAAAAAAAAAGCTGCACCCCCCCAGACTCCTGCCATAGCAGAGGAGTCAATGCTAAGTACAGCTTTTATCATCAAACTGGCACTTTTGTATAGTTAATCATAGATGTCTGAGGCCTCTGAGATGGAGGAGGCAACCCCCCCAAACTCTTACCCCCAAAGATGAAAGCCCCATCACCAGGGTAAAATCTGTGTTTTCACGTGACAAACCTAGTGAGCTGCGTCTTACATTTACTAAGATGCTAACTTCGCTTGGCATTGAAAGATGGTCTAGTTTGTAGGAAAGGCCATACCTCAGAAAGATAAGAAGGATAGTCTTAGTTCACTCCAAGGCAAATCACCAAGTGATTTGGTGAAATCACCAAGCCCCTAGAAATGATCCCGGAAATGAATTCTTAGAAATGTAGGATTTCTTGACTATAAGCAAGTGAGGTTTAGGAAGGATTGCCTCCCCAAACCTGCAAGCATGCACAAACATGTGTGCGTGCAAAAACACAAGCCCAAGTTGGGCCACGCAAGGGCAATGTCACTAACTTTCTTTAGTTCAGATAAAGGAAGAGTTGGTAGCTGGACAGGCTAGAGGGCGGCTTTGGCTCCCTGTAGAAGGCAGAGTGGGCTCCGTGGCCACCAGCAGCCTGTGCCCGGGCTCCCGCTCTGCTTCTCACAGGCCCTGGAATCACAGGTGTGCGGGCTAGCTCCTCGGAGTCTTGGGTCCCTTCCTTAAGGAGTGGGGATAAAGATGAACATCTCAATTTAACTGAATGTCTTGCAGGTGTCAGGCACTGTGCTGGGGATATAGCGGTGGACAAGAAAAACACGGTTGCCCTGCTCGGAGACGGGTGCATTTCAGGAAGGTTGCTGTGAGTATCCAGAAATATCCAGTACGTGTGTGGCTGGGCATGTGGTCACCGAGTACAATGTCATTGTACTTTTCTCGCACCCCAAGCTGAGTACTTGAACCTGAGTAACAGGACAGCCTAACTACAGGACATGTAGCAGCGCGAGGCCTAGGACCGAAGCCTGTTAGTGTGTGGAGCCTCAGGAGACGTCAGTAGCAAACACGTTGCAAAAGCAATGGGCTTTGGAGCCACAAAGAGCTGGCCCTGAAATCTTTGCCCTGCCCCTCACTAGCTGTACGACATCGTACGAGTTGTATAATCTCTCTGAAGCCACATTTCCCCGGTTGTAAACTAGAGCTATTGTTGGAGATACCTACCCGAGGCTTAGGTTATAGGTGATAAAGGAAATATTATATATGAAAATGGCTTATTCCAGGGCAGAGGGATACCCACATGTTAGCTATTACTGTGTATTTTTCGTTATTACTAATGAGAAAACACCAGCTAGGACAGCATGCCCCATGTGGTGCCTTTGGGGCTGGTGTTCTGGACTGAGGTATTACAGCAGTGACGTTAATGCATTTCTTAGACTTTAGAATGACATCCAATCACTGGAAGGGTTTGTAAATAAGTCCTGACCTAATTAGGAGCAGATCCAAGGACTGAGATTTTCTTCTGAGTAATAGTTGCATAGACCATGGAGCAGAAAGCTTCGGAATGGTCTTTCCCAAGCGCGTGTGAGCACCATTGGTAGTGCTTTGCATTCACTGTGGCTCTGGCTCCCACTTGGTCTCCTCAGTTGACTGGATCCTTCTCCATTTCAGGGACTGAGGGGTCAGCATTTAAGAAACACAAGTGTGCATCGGTCTCAGAAACACCCCTCACCAGTAGTCAACCAGCATTCCAGTTCAAGGCCTATTTCTTTTGGGTCTTAAAATCCAAGATGACTTCCAGGCTCACCCGAGGACCCACTGCAGAGCTTGGGGGAACCTTCATGATCTCCTCAAACTAGCATTTTAGTCCTGGTAGTCCTGGAGACATGAGCCAGTCTAAAAGGTCGACTTTACCTTTTTGTCCAAGAGGCCTTGGAATGCTCATGCCAACAGATGCTTGGAGAGTAAGTATCTCAGATGTTCCAGAGTTTTTAGGTGATGTAGCAGGAATCCCTGTTTCTGTGATGCCAAACTACCCTGGTTTCATGAATTCATCAGTTTTGTTCCCTGTACCTTTGCACATGTTTTCACTCTGCGGGAGGGGAACGATTTCTCCTCTGCCTGCCTGTACATTCCCATTCAGCCCTCAAAACCCAATTCAAGGGTCCCTCTGTGAGGACAGCTTGGATTCCCACCCTTTCCCTGCACCACTAACAGATCTGGCTTCAAATCCCAGCACTTGGCCCATTTAGTGTGTTCTCAAGAAGTGATTATTGTTTTCTCAAATTCTTGGAGGTGACCTGGTTTCTTCTCCAGTCTCTGATAATTAGACCAAGCGCAATATGGGATGCTGGAAATCAACTACCCGGTTGTGAAACCTTTGATTTGAAGCAAGATTCTTGGTTGCTGAAAGGCGAGTTATGTAACTTTGCATTGTGTAATGGGCAGGAGGACCTCACTGTGAGCCGAGATTGGGAGGTGGTTGCTGGTACAACAGCACCTCTGCTTCCTCTCCACCAGAGCCATCACACTTCCCAGCCTTAGCATAGCTCCGGGTCCAAAAAGCACTCAACATGGATGTGCTGTTTCTGGGGGTCAGGAGAGCAAGCTCAGGGAGAAAGGGAGGATCCTGGGAGTCCTTTTCCCATTTTCTCAATGAGACTTAGTGACCCACTTAAAGAACCCATTTTGACTGCCCCAGAAGCATTTCCCCACTTTCAGATAAGAATCAGGACAGGGAGGCAGTCTCATGATTGATGATGAGGCTGACTTGATTTAGAGGTAGGCGTTTGGGTGAAAGATGCCATCAGAGCTCAAAGTGGACATTATTAGTAAGCAAGTGTAGGTTTTTTGGTGGTGTGAAAAACATTGTTTAATATGTCCAAGAACTAGGACCCCCACATAGCAACCCATGCTAATGGGAACTAAGGCAATCATCGTCTCTTGGAGATCTGGAGCAGTTGTTCAGCCATGGTTTTCAATCCATCTCAACCGCTCTTGATGCTTCCCTCCCTGCCCTCAACCAGAGGTGGCCTGTCTTCCTCCACACCTTGTCTTTTAACCATAGCTATTTGTGTGTCTTAACACTCTCAGTAAATGAAGAACTCCTTCCTTTTGAAGACTGTGGCCATCTGGTTTGGTACAAAGAACATATACTGTGGAGATAAACAAGCTTGGGTTCAGATTTTTATGTCATTGCTTAGCTGTGTGACATTAGATGAGTTACTTAACCTTTCTGACTTGGTTTCATCATCTGTGAAACAGGGATAACACAGCCGCCTACTTTGCAAAGTAGTTGTGATGCTAGAGGAAGACAATGTGAACGAAGGGCTCTGCGGCACAGCTTAGAGCCCTGGTATTAGACAGCCTCCCTGCTAGCTGGTCAATCCGGTCAAGTTATTTAAACTCCTAAGCCACAGTTTTCCCTTCTGTGATATGGGGCCAACAGCGCCCTCCTCATAAAGTGTGGCAAGGATTAAATGAGTGAATAGATGTAAAAAGCTTACTACACAAATGTGACGCAAAGAGAATGTGCACTAAGTGCTGGCTGTTGTCTGCGCATCCGTTTTGCATCCCCTCGCTTCCACCTTAATCTTCCGAAGCATCTAGCACAGTGCCCGGCAGAGGCAGCAGATAGGCTTGAACTGAACTGAAGTTATGTCATGTGGCTCATCACGTGACTGCCTGAGTGCTCATTTCCCCTGTTCCAGTGTTTTAGAGTGTCAAGGATCTTTCTTAGTTTTTCCTTGAAATCAATTTCCATGTTTAAAGGAAAGACCTCAGCTGAAATGTCAAGATTTAGCTAGTTTAGGGAAGAAGGGAAGTAAGGGTTGTGATCAGGAGACAGACAGAGACAGAGCAGAGAGAGAGAAAGACAAGAGGAGGAGGAAGGGAGTGACTAAAAGGTAAAGGGACAGAGAACATTCTGGAGGAGGAATGAACATTCGAAAGATAACTGCTAGAGTCATCGCACAACAGACTGCTGTGTTCCTCCTACACTCATTTGTGAAATCATGTCTTGGATTTTGGAGACATGGGCACTGTCCCTAGGCTGTGATGTTGGTTGGAGGATGGTTGGCGGTTGGCATATTCCTCACCAGGAAGGTTTGGCATCCAAGAATCTGCAACCAGGATGGATCCAGCCCCACAAGCATTGCTCATAAGAAGCCCAGTGAAATCCCTGCTAGCCCCACAAGCTGGTGGCCACAACGGCTCAGACCCTGTCTCTTCAGAAACCAAGTGTGTCATTCTTAGTCAAAAGTTTTGGGGGACATGGCCAGGCCCCTTCACACTCGGTCTGGCAGGAGAGCCCAATCAAAGGCAATTGCTGGGCTGTGGGCCACCCCAGTCTTGGCCAGTTCCCTCTGCTTCCAGTGAGTCAAGCCCAACACACAGCCTGTAGAGCGACTTAGAGCCCCGGGTCTCTGCTGCAATTAGAGCATGTAATTGAAAAATCCAAGATAATTCTATTTGGGAGAATTCTCATTTCACCAAAACCCAAGCAATTCTTAGAAACCATCCAGAAATCCCTGCCTGTAGCTTTTTTTTCTTTTGGTTTCAGAACTGTCTCTGGGGAGCACAGGCCAGGAAGAGAACACTGTCATCCTTTAGATTCCTGGATGTAAATAGAAATTTATATCTACCCTGGAAAGGGCTTCAGAGTCAGGGACATGACGTGCTCACCCAGGTTTCATCATACCAGAACTTTCTACCAAAATGTTAGGTAACTACTTTGGCCCACTATCAGACCAGATATCATTTCCTTAAGGATCCCACAGGAGATGCCACCTACTTATCCACACATGATGGCTCCAGATTTTAGGAGATCATGCTTTAGAATAAAAAGCAGTTTAGCTTTTCCAAAACTTGTTATACAATAGGTCATGTTTCACTTCATTCTTTGACTGTTAATCTCCTAAGAAAATGTGGGGCTTTGCATTCACCCCTTCCCTGAGATGTTCAGGAAATAGTATATTTTTGATTTCCTTATATTAAGCAGAATTTCCTAACTTCCTTTCTTCTCTCCATCCCATCCTGGAGTTGGGCTTTGCTCTGCACAGCAAATTTCTCCCCCTCTTCCTCCTCTTCCTCCTCCTCCTTCTTTTCTTCCTCTTCTTCTTTTAGGAACATAGCCTTTTGTTTTATATGCAGTTTTTTAAAATTTAAATTCAATTAGCCAACATATAGTACATCATTAGTTTCAGATGTAGTTTTCAGGAATTCATCAGTTGCATATAACACCCAATGCTCATCACGTCACATGCCCTCCTTAATGCCCATCACCCAGTTACCCATTCCCCTTCAGGGACCCTCAGCTTGTTTCCCAGAGTTAAGAATCTCTCATCATTTGTCTCATTCTCTGATTTTTTCCCATTCAGTTTCCTTCCCTTTCCTTATGGTCCTTTGCACTATTTCTTATATTCCACACATGAGTGAAACCATATGATAATTGTCTTTCTCTGACTTATTTTACTTAGCATAATACCTTCCAGTTCCATCCATCTCAATGTAAATGGTGGGTATTTGTCCTTTTTATTTTATTTTATTTATTTTATTTTTAAAAAGATTTTTAAATTTACCTATTCATGATAGACATAGAGAGAGAGAGAGAGGCAGAGACACAGGCAGAGGGAGAAGCAGGCTCCATGCCAGGAGCCCGACACAGGACTCGATCCCGGGTCTCCAGGATCACGCCCTGGACCAAAGGCAGGTGCTAAATGGCTGAGCCACCCAGGCGTCCCGTATTTGTCCTTTCTGATGCTGGGTAACATTGCATTGTATATATAGTGCATCTTTTTTATCTATTCTTCTGTCAAAGGACATCTTGGCTCCTTCCATAGTTTGGCTATTGTGGACATTGCTGCTATGAACATTGAGGTGAGAAACATCTGTATCTTTGGGGAAAATACCCAGTAGTGAGACAGGAATCCATCAAAATCCTAGAGGAGAACACAGGCAGCAGCCTCTTCGACCTTGGCTCTGCAAACATCTACTGAAGAAAGTCCTCATCCTGTGGTCTTGCCTGGCTTGACTCTGCAACAAACGTCCATCCACTAGGTGTGTTCTTATTTTGCTCATGGTTCCACTTACCAGTCCAATGCTGGAAATAAGCACTTCCCAACACTTTTTTTTTGTCCCCTTACCCCCCCACTCTTCTTCTGTTTTTCTTCTAATATAGTGTTTCTTTTTAAAATTTAAACAAAACATACATGCAGTAAAGTTCACAGATCTCAGATGTACAGCTCAGTGATTTTTTGCTTACATAACATCTGTGTTAACAACCACTCTGATCAAGATATGGACCATTTCCAGCACCCAGAAGTCTCCTGTGTGTCTCCTGCCTGTCAATAGTTCCCACCAAAGGTAATCACCATTCTGACTTTAGTTTTATCTGTTCTTGAACGTCATATAAATGGAATCATATAGCATGCAGATTTTGTGTCTGGTTTTCAGTGTTTTTCTTTTCTTTTTAAGATTTTATTGATTTATTCGTAAGAGACACACACAGAGAGAAAGAGACACAGGCAGAGGGAGAAGCAGGCACCCTACAGGGAGCCCGATGCGGGACTCAATCCTGGGACTCCAGGATCACGCCTGGGCCAAAGGCAGACGCTCAACCTCGGAGCCACCCAGGTGTCCTCCAGTGCTTCTTTACTGGGATTTCACATTCCTTCCTTAACATATGAGGTACACAGAAGGAATATTCACTGGGATGAACGTGTAAAAGCTTCATGTATGAAACTGATTTTTTAAAAGGACACCCATTTCACTTCTTCTTTTTTTTTTTTTAGAGAGGGAGAGGAGCAGAGAGAGAGAAAGAATCCCAAGCAGGCTCCATGCCCAGCACAGAGCCCAAAGCGGGACTCCAACTCAGGACCCTGAGATCATGACCTGAGATGAAATCAAGAGTCGGATTCTTAACTGACTGAGCCATCCAGGTGCCCCCAAAGGACCTCTGTTCTAAAGAAAATAGTTTCAAGGTCAGACCAGATCTTCTCTAATAAAGAGAATACGGATATTAGCAAAACCATTGCTCACAGGTAACATTGAAAAAGAGTATGTGAGGTATTCCTTAGTCCTATGCCCTCCTCCTCAACACCCACAACAGTAAATTCTTCCGGCTGATTAGGTTCATGTTGGTGTTTATTTTTGAATCATTATGTTCAAAGAGGAGCCTGACCCCAAGGAAGGGACACAGCTCTGGAGTCAGAGCCTGGGGTAGAGTCTGGCTGTCTTGGCCCCACTGTGAGGGTAGCACAGGGGAAAGGGTCAGAGAACCTGGTCAAGATACTTTCTGGTTTTGTTTGGGGAGTTACTCGGCATTTCAGCCTCAGTTTGCTAATCCACAAAAATGTATTGAGTAGATTAAAGGAGACAATAAATAAAGGCTATAAATGTACACTGAGAACTATGAAGCACTAAACAACAATTATTTCCATAAACTAGCTGTGATGGTTCACTTTTTCTATCAAATTGGCTGGGCTGTGGTGTTCAGATATTTGGTCAGACATTATTCTGATGTTTCTGTAAAGGTGTGTTTTGGTATATATTCACATTTAAATCAGTGGACTTTGAGCAAAGCAGATTACCCTCCATAATATGGGTGGGCCATATCCAATCAGTTGAAGTCCTTAATAAAACAAACACTGACCTCCCCAGAGCAAGAATGAATTCTTCCAGTAGACAGCCTTTGACTTTGAACTGCAAGTCTTCCCTGGGTCTCCGGCCTGATGGCCTACCCTGCAGATTTTGGACATTATGCTGAGCTCTACGGCATGTACATCAGTTTTTCATTTAGTTTACTGATACTAATGTTTCTTTACTTTGTTTCTACTTTTATTTCGGATGCCGTCTGGCTTATTATTTCTTTTCTAAATCACTAAGGAATACATTTAAGTCACATTTTTCTTTGCTTTTCATTATTAAAGATATTTCAAGTATAATTTTTCTTTCCACTACTGTCTTGGCCACCCTCCATAAGAGAGGAATAAGGGGAAATGACTTCTTTGCAGACACACTCTGAGTTAGGTTGTTAGTGACATGTAGACATATTACTTCTAACCACCCCATGGATTTGAGCATGCTCTGCTCATTGGTCATGTTTCTAGACCCTTGGGCTCACTGCTGGACACACTCCAGCCTCCATGACACCAAGGTCATGCTTAAATTTCCTTGGAAGATTTAATGTAAACTCAGGACACTGGTTGTACTTGAATGGAATATGCTCAGCTTTGATACCTAGAATTTCTCTTCCTTCCCACTGTAATGAACTGATCAAGTCAAAATGTGAAATTTCCTAACATGTCTGTGGTCCTCCCTTAACACAAAGTTTCAATCCAGTCTTATTTCCTCTAACACTGCACTCCCCCTCCTCCACCATCTCAACCTGACAGCTTCCCAGGCAAAGGGTGTACCCATCCTGCCTTACACTCTAGAGGACCTGTGGACAGACAGCTAGTGGGCTTTGAGGGAGAAATTTCATCTTCTTCCTTCCTAGTGAAGGCCCTACCACTATATGATGGCCTTTGTGTGTCTCTGATGACCAAAAACCAGGTCAAGGTGCTTGCTGTCAGACAAAAGGAAGTGGGGCCATTATGGTCTGTGTCTTTTGCCATAAAAACTACTGTTCATATTCTGGGATTGTGTCACTGACACATGCATGATTTTAGATTAAAAAAAAAAAATCCCATGTGATCAGAATTCTGTGGCTTTATAATTTTCATCTAACTTTGTTGCATCATGAATTGAGAATGTGATGGACAGAATTTCAGCTTATATTACAGCTCATCTCAGGCCTCTACAAGCTCTCTTTCTCCTCCTCTTCCTCTCTTCTTATTCCTTTCTTCTTTTAAAGAAGTTACGGTAGGAAATAATTTCCCAGATTTTAAATGTAGTTTTTCCTGATGTCAATCAGATCTTTATAAATATTTCCTTTTTTTTTTTTATTAGTAGCAGGTCTTCTTCAGTTCTTTGATTATTACATTGGTCTGACATCTGTAGATTTTGAAACATGTCAATCTAAGCCATCAGGCAAATATTAATAGCCTAAAATGGCATCATTTGTTGTGTGGCCTTGTCAAGAAGGGACAATAAATTCATCTTTTAGTGGAGTTGTGGTGAGGATTACAATTAATGCTCTTTAAAATGTTTTTAAAATTATTAGCTCTCTCACTTACAGATATATTACACATATCTTTCTGTGTGTATCAAGTATTTTATTTAAAATGTAAATAATGAAAAACATTAAAAAAATAAAAAATAAATAATGTTTATAAAGCATCTGATGTGGTGCTGAATACAGTAGGTGCTCAATAAATGGTACTTACCATTGTACTTTTTAGAAGTTCAAATTATGGGGCTGTATGAGAAGAAATGTCTGAGATAAACATGGAAAGTACTCCATTCAAAACCCTGTGTGAGGTATTGTAGGACATCTGAAGATGTGTAAATGGCAACTTCCTTCCCTAGAGAACTTACAATCTAGCTGTGGTGGCACATAAACATGGCTAGCGAATCAGGACACAGGCCCAGTCTATACTCTAGAATAGTGCTTTTCCATCTCTTTTGTGTCATAGAACACAGATAAAATGACAATATTTGTACGGTGCACAAGGGCAGGTTGGAAGGGCTCTGGTGATGCTTGTATGGGGCTCAATTTCAAAAACTCTTGATTTTTTTTCTTTATGTAATAATTTATGATGAAATATTACTATTGAATTTATATAAAACATCCAAATAAACATTTTAAAAATTTCCAGTGAGTAATTGAGCTTACACCATTAATATGACTTTTAAAAATTACAATCCTTGTGTTTCAAATGATTTCACAATCCCTGGCCATATTTTAATAACTGACTTCAAACTTTTTTTTTTAAAGATTTTATTTATTTATTCATGAGAGACACAGAGAGAGGCAGAGACACAGGCAGAGGGAGAAGCAGGCTCCATGCAGGGAGCCCGATGACGTGGGCCTCGACCCTGGGTCTCCAGGATCACACCCTGGGCTGAAGGCGTTGCTAAACTGCTGAGCCACCCGGGCTGCCCTGACTTCAAACTTTTGACCATAGACTAGAAGCTTTTTACACAGAGGTAGTTCAAAGTATAAAGCATTTTTGTAACATTGAAATTTTTCTGCAGTTGAAATTACATTTAGGGGACCTCATAGCTCTTCCTTTCTTATTAGTAAATATTCGATTGTTTATAAAAATGAAATAGACTTCAAATCCAAATTCCCCATTATGTCAAGGGTTTCAGGGTAATAATGAAGCTCTAATTTGTGTAGTAGACAAACATTCTCCGAGCAGATAGCCCTTGGTCAGCTAATATATACCACTGAAAGGACCCATCAGCCACCAATAAAAAGAGATATCTAGTACATGTGAAAGGTGCTAGATAAGGGAATGGAGCTGCCACCTGTCATTATACCCAACAGGACCCCTCAGTGGGCCTCCCCAGGTCTGCCTTACACCAACTGACCATATCTTACACTATCTCCCAAGCCTCTTGAACCTCTACCTCAGGGGTCCTGCCAACAGCCCCATAGGTCCCTGTCCACAAGACACTGATGTTACAGGACTGTTGTGTACTAACCTAATCCATAGCCCCGTTTGCTCTCATGTGGAAGGTGGCTCACTGAAAGTTATGGTGGTTCAGAATGATTATAGTGTCTTTGATTATGTGTATCTTTATCTGCAAAATGGACTGGAGTTTCATAAAAGGTGAGACATGCCCGGCAAGTGGGCCATCCCTGAGAATGCTTTCCATCACTCTATGGGAGGTAGTAGGAAAAGCTCGCAAACCATTGACGTGGAGATCAGGACTTTGGAGACAGGTGGGGTTGGGGTAAGAGGGTGTCAGGTTCTAGCCCCTCATTTTATAAGTGAGAGGAAGACTGGGATCCAGAGGGAGAGGGGAACTTCCCTCTGGTCACACGGAGGGATGGATGGATCCACAGAACGCCCCAGCTCCTTCCAAAGCTAACAAGCCAGATCCCACACTCCCCAATGGTACAGGAGGCCCAGGCGCCTCAGCCTGAAAGCACATGCCCCTGGGGAACCGGGCTCACCTTCCTCCTGCCCTGTGCCATGGTTTCACCAATAATCACTTTGGGTTCTTCATTTTCATTACTTTAGAGTCTCAGACTAAGGATAAAGGCATTTTGGAGGAGAGGCTGCACATTCCTTTGGAAACAAAGAAGCATACTACTTGGTATCAAAGAAATCAAGGGCTAAGATTCTCTGGGGGTGAGAGGTCCTGCGCTCAAGTCTCAGGTTTAGACCAGGGTTAAATTTTCTGTTTGGGGGAATGGTCTAAACTCCCATGTGCATAAAAGCTTGTGCATTTGAAGGCAGTCTGTCCCTTCAGTATCTTCCATGACTCAGATGGAGTCTATCCAGATTCCCTTGGAGAGAGAGCACAGCTTAGTGGTTACCAAGCTGGGTGTGGGTCCAAACTGGCTTTTATTCCCCCTTCACCATGTCCTCTCCATGTGACCCCCAATCTCTAAGCCTCAGTTTCACCAGCTGTACCATGAAAACAATTGGCCTTACTGCTTTAACTCTGTATCAGAGTATCTCAACTTTGGCATTAGGGACATTTGGGAATGGGTGAATTCCTTGTTGTAGGGGCTGTCTTGAGCCTTGCAGGATGTTTCAGAGCAACCTAGTCTCTACACCAGAAACAATAGTGCCCCCTCCCCCAGTTGTGAGAACCAAACCATCTCTGGACATTACCAAATGTCCCCTGGGGGGAAAATTGCCCCTGGTCGAGAACCACTACTCTCTGTATTAAGTGAGACATTTGGGAGACACGTGCCTGGCACTTAGCACTGTGGTTACGCCCTGGGTTCAGACTCATCTTTTCCGTTTCCAAAAAGCCACTCAAACTCCCTGAGCATCATTTCTTCATTTTAAAATGGGACACTGGACAATTGTGAAAATCAAACAAGAGCCCTGAAATAAAAATGCCAGGTCACCCATCAAAGCTGCCGAGAGCTGCCTTGACACCCTGGTACCGTGTGGGGGATATTTTGGTAATGAGGCTGCACGGCTGCGCGGAAATCCCTCTTTAACCTGCAAAGTAACACATTTTAGCTTCACCTGTCATCTCTCCGTCTCACAGGGAAGTAGCTGAGGCTCAGAGAGGTAAAGTACCTTGCCCAGTGTTACGCAGCAGAGTGCCTGGAGTCAGGGTTGAATTCGGAAAACATCAACACCAAGGTTGGTGCCACAGCCACGACATACGTGTGCCTCCCGATGATCACAAAGGCCACGATTTAAGTGACAGCAGCCCCTCCTGTTAGCAAAAGGAGCTTCCATGTATAAAATAGATCTCCGTCTTATGACTGGGGTTGTACCATAGGACAACAAGGTAAAATGATTTAGATACTTTTCTCCTGATTTTAATTCAGAAAAGAGATTATCTCCCTAGGAGCTGCTTGAAGGAAGCTGGAAAGGAAAGGTCAGAGCCAACCCCACCTCCATGCTATGAATCACTCCCTTGGAGGGCTGAGCTATGCCTTCCACATCTAGGCTCTTATTTTTAACTTTGCAAGTCTTGGTTATTCTGGCTTCCTAGGGAAAACCCCTCTGGTGCCTGAGCCTCACTCAAAGTCCGGGTGGTTGTGGGCATCTAGCAGGTGGAAGGGGAGTACAGAGCAGGCTTGTCCCCTTCCCTGGCTTCTACCGGGGAAGGTTCCTGATCTCTGGGGCCCTAAAGCCAGAACTCAACACCCACCATCACCCCTACCTCTTGTCCCCAAACATACTCAGTTTAGTTGCATTCTAGAGGGAAATCCCCCTTCTGGGTCTTGCCTGGCCTTGGAAATTGTGCTGAGCCACGGGTGCCTTCACGAGCGGCTGATTCGTGGTTACATAATCACAGGAAGGGCAGCCTACCCAGGGCAGGGGTATATCCAATCATGCATTTCTTCCTTCCTAAGACTCCACTCTGGACACAGGATTCCAGGATTCTGGGCAGCTGAGAGTGTGAGCGGCACGGGAGGTAGGCAGAGGTGGGTTATCTGAAGCCTGGTTATGTCCGGGTAATGGGGCCAGGCTGGGATGAGTAGGAACCCAGGAGGGACATTATGCAGGGCAGTGCCAGGTCAGGTTTTATAAACTGTCTCTGCTGATCACTTGGAGGCTGGATTTGAGTGGAAAGACCAAAGGCAGGAGATCATCAAGGGGCTGCTGCTGCAGTCCCAGAGAGAAGTGTTAAGGGTCAGAGCCGGTGACACATCCAGGGCATGCAGAGGCAGGCCCTGGTGAGTCCTCTGGTGAAACTCTGGCAGAGAATAAGGCAGGCTGGAGAAATGTCTTTTTTAAGACTTTGTGATTGATTAGGTGAGAAAGGTAGAAGGGGTAGGAGGAGTCAAGGATGACTCTCAGGGTTCTGGCTGGGACATGTGGGGGGATGATGGTGTCAGCTGTTAGAGAATTGTCTTTCCCTCCTGTCTTTGTTGGCTCAGGCTGCCTTACCAAAATGCCCTAGAATAGGAGGGGGAGCAACTGTAATTTATTTTGTTCACAGGCCTGGAGGCAGCAAGTCCAAGGTCAAGGTGGCAGCATAACCATGATGAGAGCTTCCTTCCTGGTCTATAGATGGTTGCCTTCTCATTGTATGCCCGCATGGCCTGTGTGCTTACAGAGAGAGAGAACAAGCTCTCTGGTTTTTTTCTTATAAGGGCACTAATCCCATCAGACCAGGGCCTCTTGATTGCATGATCTCATCTCGCCCTAATTACTTCCCAAAGGCCACAGCTCCATCACTTTGGGGCTAGGGCTTCAACATATGGATTTTGGGGGATATGGTTAATTCATAACACCTCTCTACTAAAAAGACGGAAGTCATAGTGCCACATATCCCAGGCCACTCCCTGTTGAGCCTCTATGATGACCTTAGGAGGAAGCCTGCAAGCACATGTGTTCACATTCATTCATTTATCCTTCCACCCACAAGGGGAGATTGTCGAAAAGGAGCCTCCTTAGGCAAGTTGGGAGTCAGTTAGGAGTTAACAGTGAAGACTTTTCCTGACCAAAGCATGGCAGGTTGGTTCCCACCCAACCTAGAAACAGCTGAATCAGACGCACCCCTGTCTTCAGGGATCTCATTATTTTGTAGATCCAGGGGCAGCTCTCTTGGGAGAGCTTCAGGTCATGGACATCTTGCTTCTGGATGTGAAGGTCTTTAGGAGTGACCCCATCACTCTCCTCTTTGGGACAGGCATTCATCTAATGCTCCAGGCAGGGGACGGTCTGCTTGCCCGACTTCTAAGTTCCTGGTCTGAGTGAACCCAGCTCAGTTTCTCAGGGTGACAGAAATTGTAATCTAAGTGAACTGAGAGCATTTAACCTGTCTGACTGTGCATTTGCTGAGTCCAAAGACATTGCAGACTGAAGGTCACCAAACAGGAAGACATTCTTGTTAAAAACAGAAAGAACGAGGTGAAGGCTTTCACCTCAGCAGACTCTGCTCTCCCTTCCTGCCGCCTCCTACCCCCCATCCCTGGAGGTCTGCGTTTGCCCAGGGTTATCTGTGGGGTCACTGGGTCTTAGCTCTCTCCAGTGAAAGGAAGAGAAGCCAGGGCTACTGTGGATCAGGTCCTCACTTGCTCTATCTCATTTGAACTCCTCGTAACGCCTTTTTTGTGAAAAGGTGGTTGGAGCCCATCTCACAGTGGAAGAAATTGGGGCTCCAAGAGGTACAGTACTTTGCCTAAAAGTAACGTGCTAAACTTGCGTTTGAGTCTGAATCCAGTTGGCTACTAAGCCTATGCTCCTTTCGCCATTCCATATCACCCATTGGCACACACACAGCACTTTCCATGGCTCCTAATACTCATCCTCTTCTCCTGTAAGTCATGGCTACTTAGATCCAGACTTCTCCCCTTAGTAGAAATGAACAGTCTGGGGGCAGTGACCTTCTTGCTTAACCCTTCAATCCCCACCATACCCAGCAAGGGACCCAATATATAGTAGTATCTAAAAATTGCTTGTTTTTACTGACTTAAAGACTTAGATTCACATATACACCATGATTGGTCCTATCCAAAGGACAAAGCCCACTAACCACACGTGGCATTTCCCTGTACCCTGAGCTGATTGACTCACCACCCCAGCTCTGTCTCTTGCCCATCCTCTTGGGTAGCAGGAACATCGTTCAAGCAGTGACTTCTTCCACCTGGCAAAACTCTGATCAGAGGTGCGAAGGGATGCTATGTTATCTGGGGCAGGTTATATAGGACAGTGATGCTTTGGACTCCACAAATTCCCAAATCTATGTTGCAAGGTCTGTTTTCAATCTTCAGGCATTGTAGGCATCTCCTGGGGCTACAAGAAGAATGCTCTCATTTCAGGACAGAGTATAGCCAAGAGCCAACTTGGCAAGGGCCAGAGGGATATAAATTCAGAGTGACAACCTAAGGAACATGGTTTTAATAGAAACATACTTCTATTTCTTCTCCAATCACATGTCGACTGTCTGTTTGCATGGGGAGACCTAAGCTCAAATGAGGATTGTCAGAATTGGTAATGGAGGGGCTCTGCTTTTCCCCTAAAGCTCCCCTGTCCTCCAGATGACGACGCTGAGAGATTGCTTGGGTGGCTGGAGACTTCATGAAGTCAGCATTACAGAACAGCCAGGGCAAATGTAGGTATGATGTGCTTTATGCCATGGGGTACAATTCTGACAAAATTCATTTGAGAAAGTGTTAACAAAGCCCTGGACTGTATCGGGCACATGCTAGGTGGCAATGTTTCAATGAATAAAATACCTCTTTAAGGAGCTTGTGGTCCAATGGAGGAGACAGACATATAGAGAATTGCCTAATTAGAATGATGAATGTGTCCCAAGTGACATCTTTGGGCATGGCCTGGAGGGTGGAGAAAAGGCAACTTCGGAGAGAGTGCCTGGAAGGGCCCAACAGGAGACCTCAGGATGAACAAGCAGGGGAGGAGCATTGCAAGAAGATGGAGGCATTAAAAAGAGTGGAGTGTTTGGGGAGCTAACCTAATAGAGCTTGACTGGGCCCAACATTGTGTTTCAGGCATGGTGGAGAAGTAGGAGACGTCCCCGGGGAACTGCATGGTGGTTAGATTACTCATTGCCACACCAAGAAGCTTGGACTTTCCCTTTGGCAACACAATGGGAATAACATGGTCAGAGGTACACAGTGGAACAGTCACCACCACGGGTGCAGCATGAGGGCTGAAGGAGACTGGAATCCGGGCAACAAAAGGATCAAAAAATGGGGTTGATGTGGTGGAAGGTGATGGGGACCTGAAGCAGGACAGGACAGTAGGATTGAAGAGACAGGAACGATCAAGGAGATAGCAAAGAGGCATTCTTTAGACATTGTCAATAAATCACCTGGTGTCCACCAAGACCTTTCTGCGGTATCAGGACCTCAAAATGGACATCCTCCTTCCTGTGGGATGCTTTCATAAAAAGAAATGCAGGGGTTCAGAAAGGAAGGCATTCTCATGGACATAAGGGGTTTACTGTCTATAGGGCTCCTTCCTGTGCTTTATCTTTTTTTTTTTTAAGATTTTATTTATTTATTCATGAGAGACACAGAGAAAGATACAGAGACATGGGCAGAAGGAGAAGCAGGCTCGCTGCGGAGAGCCCAATGGGGGACTCGATCCCAGGACCCCGGGATCACACCCTGAGCTGAAGATGCTCAACCACTGAGGCACACAGGCATCCCCCTGTGCCTTATCTTACTTGTCATTACAGGAGTCCTGAGAGGCACATTATTAGTCTTTAAAATTATGTTTTGGTAAAAAAAAATTATGTTTTGGTTTATCGGATTATCAAAAAAGATATAGAAACAATAATTGTGGAATGCTTAACATACTTAAAAAAAAAAAAAAAGGAGTAGGAAGTTAGAATTGCCTTAGCCCCAGATTGATAATGAGTTAATTTGTTGGTCAACCGGCTGCTTAGAATGCCATGTTAAGTGAAAAAAATACAAACATTTCAATCCCAATTTTATAACCATAACAACAAAAGGTATTTTTCTAGCCTTTATTGTGGCTACAAAATTGGGATTGAAATATAAATAAGTTTTACCTTTTTTTTTTATTAGCATTAGATTGCAACCTTTTTTAACGCTAATAAATCAAGCCTGCAAGCCTAATTTCGCACTGCTGCACGGTCCTCAAACACACGGGTGTGCTGTAATTTATTAATACAAGTATCTGCTAATAAGGTGTTGAGGGACATTTCCATATATGGAAACTTTTGCTTTCATAAATATGCTTTGCTAGCCACCCAGTAACCTACATTGCCCTCCTTTTATTCCTCAATTCATTTCTTTTTTTTTAATAATAAATTTATTTTTTATTGGTGTTCAATTTGCCAACATACAGAATAACACCCAGTGCTCATCCCGTCAAGTGCCCCCCTCAGTGCCCGTCACCCATTGACCCCCACCCCCCTCCCTCCTCCCCTTCCACCACCCCTAGTTCGTTTCCCAGAGTTAGGAGTCTTTATTCATTTCTTGCAGCAAATTCCTAGAAGTGTAATCTCTGGGGGAAAAGGATATGTGAATTTCAAAGACTCGGTATTTAATTAGTGATTTCAATCCGCCACACCTTCCCGCAGTGAATGAGCCAGCTTCTGTTACCGACCTTCATCAGCACTGATCACTATCTTTTAAAAAGCTTTGTCAATCTGATAGACATAAAGCCGTATCTCATCATTGGGTTAATTGGAGTGTCCTTATCACTAGTGTGGTTCAACTCTTTCTCTTGTTTTCTAGATGAGGAAACTGAGGGTGAGTGACTTGCCCATACCACGGATCCCACGGATCGATCCAGTAGGCCGCAACGTTGGATGTAAGCCAGCCCACGCAGACTCCCTGGCCTGCTGACTCCCCCATGGGTGACACCGCTCCATCGCCCCGTTGATGCTGGGGAGAGTCCCCCTGACTTCTCTGTGTTGACTGGGTTTCCATTCCTTGAGGCCACACCGTCAGGAGCTGCTGCTGGCCTGCTATGTCAAAGCAAGAAGACACCCTTCCTGGTGAGGGGCAGCGGCTCCCTCAGCCTGTCAGAGGGACAGTTCATGCTGTGCTCAGGGTGGAGGCCACAGGTATGGCAAATGCTTAGGTGGCTGGTTTCTATTGAACTCCTGGAAAGAAAATGAGAGAAGGACCTGAACCCCATGTTCTTTAGAGAAAACAAGCCTGAGCTGGCAGCCCACAGCCAAATAAACCCTCCCTTGCTGCCTCGGGGCAGGTTCTGCAGCCTGGCACACGAGGAGGCCCTGAGAACCAGGCCCGGCCTACCTCCACCCCGGGATCCACACCACCGTCTGCCATGCCAGCGTCGTTTGCTCACACTCCGTGTTTTCCTAGCATCTGCCTGTGTCTTGTCCTCCCTTTCCTCATCCTCTTCTCTGTTCCTTGTCCTTTTCAGAGGCCTCGATAGCACCAGCCTTGACTCTACCTAAAGTCCTCCCCTGGGGACAGGATTGGTTGTTTGATGTGTCCTCGAAGGGAACGTGTTTTACTCACCCCCGTGTGGTCCTGGTCCCACGTTCTCAAGGTGAATGGACTGAATGGGGGTTGAAAGTCCCACAGAGAATCTACAGGATTCCATTTGACATTGACTGCAGATTCCTTCATTCACCCAGCGTGTGTTCACGGAGGGGCCACAGCGAGCCAGACGCCGTTGGGCGCAGCCATAGAACAGACACTCCCTGTTCCAGCACGGAGGCTGTCAGCTTTCCAGCAGCTCTGCGTGTTGGCAGCTCTCAGCTGTGTCCCTCTGTGGGAATGTCCTCAGCTGAAAAGAGTGCCTAGCCCCAGCTTTCACTCCCTCTTTGAGGCAGCCTTTATCCAAGACAGGTCAATGGGAGGGTCTGGTCTCAATTTAAGACAACTCTGAAGGGTCGTCCTCAGCTCAGAGTCTCTATAGGACCAGCTGAGTCCTGTGTGGCTCCTGCTTTGCAGGTCAACTTCTCCATGTGTCCAGTCCTGCCCTCCCTGCTGTTGTACAGGGCTCGATCCCAAAGACTCTCCCCAGGAAACTTCTTACATGCGCATCTTCATTTCCAGGGATGCCACCTTGCTGGGGATCCCACCCTGTGACAGTAGTAAGCAAAACAGACATGATACCTGTCCTCACAGAGTTTTGAAGCTGGCCTAGTCATCAGACCTGCCTTTGTTTCTCCCCAAGGCCTATTCTAGAACATCCAGGCCCATTATAGGTGTGCTCATGGTGATGCTTGCCAGTGGTCCAAGCAAAAACCCTTGCAGCCATGCCATTCCCTGCAGCCATAATTAAGACAAGAACAGGACTGACTTGGCATCTTGTAATCATTCATATTTGTTCCATAAATCTGATATTGAGTGTCCTCTGTGTCCCAGGTCCCTGTGCCAAGGCCAGGGACAGAGATACGTAAGGTGTAGCTCTTGACTTTGAAGACCATCGTCTGGACAGGAAGATGGATAAGTAACCGGACAGTTGGGGACATAACCGGATCAAGGCCCCAGTGAAGTCCTGCAGAGCACTCTGGGAGCTCAGAGGACTTGGTAATGGCCGATTTAGGGGACCAGGGAAGGAATCCCAGAGAAGCAGAAGGAGGGGAGCAGGGTGAGGGTGGTGTTGATCAGATAAAGAAGGAGAAATGAATTTCAGATAGAAGAAATGTGTGCATCAAAGCACAACTAGGGGTGAGAGAATGAGCACATTCGTGTTCATTATTCACTAAGCTCCACAACACCCGAACAAGGTTGTCTGCAGGGATCCTTATCCCTATTTTATAGAGAAGCAGAGGCCCTGGGAGGATAACTAGCTTGTTATATACGGCTGCTGGACTTGAACCCGAGTCCTCTGGTATCAAATCGACGGCTCTGTTTATTGCCCTGGTCAGCAAATACGGAATTTTGTTTCCGTGGCCAGTATGGTGCCCGATGAGGATTAAAAGGCATGGAATATCAAGGCTCAACTCCAGATGTGCTTGCGTATAGCATAAACAACAACAACAACAGCAACGTGATAAGGTCATGGGACAAATGCTGGAATAAAGGTTCATGCAAATGCCCTGGGATCATGGCAGAGATAGGCCCCAGAGAAACGTGCTTAGCCCTGTTTAATATTTGGTACCAGTGATTTGGACAAAGACATATAAAGTCCGCTTATCACATCTGTGGCTGACATGCAGCTGGGAGGGATAGAAAAAATGATTGATGACAAAATCAAACTTCTAAATGATCTCAGTTGGCTGGAACGATGAGCCAAATCCAGTGAGATGGAGTGCAGCAGGGGTCCACGTGAGGGCCAGCATTTCCCTTCAAACAATCAATTGTGCGAGAATAGGAGGGAGCCCGGCCTGGCCCCCGGCCATAGGGGAGAGATGTAGGGACTTCCCCCGGCCTCAAGTCCAACTTACACCCAGTGTTTAAATTCAAAGTCTAACCAACTAGCACGCTCTCAAGTCTGTGTGAACATCATGGTCAGAGCGGTGGCTCACGTTTAGTGGGACAGCTCATGAATCAACTTTGAGGGTGGCCTGATTGGGGTAGGGGTCGGGGAGAGCATCTTCGGATGGAGGAGGAAGTTACTTACACACTTCTCCATTGAACGATGCTCCCCCTGCACCTACCACCTGGCTGGTCCTGGATAATACGGAATGTTGGTCTAGGACGCACTGGGACCTTGGCCGAAGGACTTGCACTTACATTCTGCTGTTCATCTGTTGTGTGACACTGGGAAAGTCACAGAACCCTGCTAGGCTTCAGTATCCTTCTAGAACGGGCACATCCATTGCAATTTCAAAGAGTCCTGTGAGTAACGAATGAGATCACGTATGTAGAATGCTAGACACAGGGCTTAGCCCGAAGGCGGTATTAAAAAATAATAGCACAAACTATTTACCATCCAGACAAATCCAGAGACATCTATCAACAGGCTGTAGGTCCCCAGGTCCTTTCGACTTAGGTTTAGAATCAGGCCTTCCGTCTTCAGGTAGGTTTCAGAAGGGATGATTTTTCTTTGTGTGATCATGCCTTTCTGTTGGAGGTGTGTGTCTGCGTATGGGTGCCTGCGTGTGTGTGTCTGTGCGTGTGTGTGTTGAAGTGCAGTAGAGTTCAAGACTGTGGAAGGACCCAGCTCTGGAATCCCTGGAGGCGTTACACAGGTGACAGAGACAGTCATCCACCTACCGAGTTGCTCCACAGCTCATCGGGTCCCGGAAGGCACTTGAATGAGGGTGGCAGGCAAAGCTGTCTTGGGCCCGATCTCCAAAATTCAATCCACTTTGATTCAAGTTGATCTTGGGGCCTCTGGGGTCTCAGTTTCCTCATCTGACAAGTAAGAGGGTTAGATGAGCCGAGTGCTTCCCAGAGACGCACCCTGGGGAAGATGCTGCGTGCGTCGAGGTCAGCTCCAGGCCGCTCCCTCCTCAGCTACAGTCCGGCTGCCCCACGTTAGGCTACCATGGAGATGAAGCCCCCCTGGCTGTGAGCACCCAGGCAGGGAAAAAAAAAAAAAAAAGTAATTCAGGCAGGTCCTTTCCGGCTAGGCGCACAGCCAGACTCCAGGGCCCCTGTGCGGAGGGCCCTTCCCCGCTCTGGGGGAAGCGGGCGAGGCTGCCTTCAGCTCAGGTGGTGATCCCGGGGTATTGCCCAGGGTATTGCAGATTGAGCGAAGTAGTGAGAGTGCACGCTTGCCATTTGTGTCGACGAGTCTCTTTGAAATTTTACTTCCGATGACAGTATTAATAATGAAGTGACAAAAACGAGTTGGAGACTCCAGCTCACTTTGTATTGCGGTATCGCACATGCAGACTTGCCTCGATTGACAGCGTCTGTCAAGAACAGTGTTAGCCACAGCATAAATAATTAGATGCAACTTTACACTGTGCTCTCATTTTAAAATTTTTAAAAAATGTCCTTTTTACATGACACTATGAGGTTGCCAATTTTCTTTTTTCTGCAAAAGATGGCTTTTCTTTCTGAGATTATCCTTTTCCCTTTTGAGGAGCTAGAGTGTGAAACTGTCATCCTTTTATGAGACGACATAGCAAGTGATGGAAGAGGTCTTTATTTTTATTTGAAATTGTTTTTTTATCGTATTGCTTGGAAGGATAAAAGGTTAATGACCTTGTGATTATTTCCCTCTCTAAAAAAACATTGGCCGGGTCCAGGAAAATACAAGAAAAAAAAAAAGCCTAAAAACACATTAAAAAAGAATTTATGGATTATATCCCTAAAGGAAGGAGATAGGTTTATAATCATTAAATAAAACACATGGTCGAGAGGGTTAATTTTGTGTCAACTTGCTTATGCCACAGGGTGCCCAGATGTTGGGTCGAACATCATGCTGGGTGTTTTGGGATGACGTTAACATTTAAATCAGTGGACTGAGGAAGGAAGATTGCCTGCCTGCCATGATACAGGTGGGCCTTGTTCAATCAGTTGAAGGCCCGTGGGACTAGAACGGAAAGGACCCTCCCCAGAGTAAGAGAGAATTCTTCTCGCCTGACTACCTTCACACTTGGATATTGGCCTTTTTGTTAACTTTGCACTTGGACTAAGCCATTGGCTCTTCTTGGGTCTTGAGCCTGCTAACCCTTCAGGCTACCGCTAACCAGCAGTTGTCCTGTTTCTTAGGACTTTGGGCTTGGAATAGAATCAAACCATCGGGTCCCCCTGGGTCTCCAGCTTGCTGGTTCACCCTGCTTGATCTTGGGACTTGTCAGTCTCCATGATTATGAGAGGAATTACATGAGTCAATTCTTTCTTATACACACACACACACACACACACGTCTACAGAAGTATATATATACAAGTGTATATATGTGTACAAAGTTATTTATTTGTTTATTTATTTATTTATCCATATAGTCTATCCCTGACTCAAACCCAAAAATGTCATCAGAGGTCCCCAAATAGCTCATGGCAAATAAAAAGAGCAACTGCTCTCTCAATCTACTTCTTTGGGACCTTCTGCCTCTGTCACTTAAACCCCTCTGCTCCTTCCAGATACAATGACCTCCTTCCCATCCCATCTTTATCTGTCAAAATCTTACATGTTCTTCGGGCACCTGGGGGGTTCAGTGGTTGAGCATCTGCCTTCAGCTCAGTGATCCCGGGGTCCTGGGATCAAGTCCCGCATCGGGCTCCCCGTAGGGAGCCTGCTTCTCCCTCTGCCTGTGTCTCTGCCTCTCTCTCTCTGTCCCTCATGAATAAATGCATAAAATCTTGAGAAAAAAAAAAAAAGAAAACCTTACATGTTCTTGAAGGCCAATTTCAAATATCACTGCCAAAGGAAGCCTCTGTTTTGCTTCCCCTGACGGCACGCGATCTCTAAGTCCACAGAGCCCTCGGCCATCCCTTCTTGGCTTCAGACTCTGCTTTACTGTGTGCTTATCAGTGCATTTCTGTCTCTTCCCTCCCCACTGGTGGACAGACAGCCGCTCCAGAGCAAGAACTGTCTTTCTCTCTTCCTCCTGGGGGAAGGCGGCTAATAAATATGGGACCAGTTGAATGGAATTGAAGAGTTCACCCTCGCTCCTCTGACTCAAACAACCCACACAAAATTGCTGGGTTGTAAATTTGCGCAGGAAATCTCAAAACATCAAATGTCATCTCCTACTTGCCATCTCCCCACTTTGGACTCAGGACAAGCCTGAAATGGCCCTGTCAGAATCGGTTTTCTTTGGCTGCAACCCCAAAAAGACCTGAGGTGTGAGTGGGAAGGAAAAAAATAAAGTCAGGTTTTTGAATCTGAAAAAAAAAAACAAAAACAAAAACAAAAAAACAAAAAAACAAAAAAACAAAAAAAAAAACAAAAAAAAAACAACCCATGAGAAGTGTTTGGGATAGATTTTTCTAAAGTTTGTGAGGAAGACATGTTCACCACCACCCCCCACTTTATTTACCCAGCAAGCTTCTTTCTGCAGGACAACCCACCATGGACACGCAGAACCTGGTGGCTACATAAGGCAGTGGCCTTGGCAACACGCTGATTATAGATGGATATGCGTACAGCTTAGCGTGGCATTCAAGGCTCCCTAACCTACAGTTACAATCCTCTTCCTCCTTCTCTTCAGCTCACTAAATTCAGCTGGTGCAGCCGAGCCAACATTTGCCGTATCCTGCACTGTACCAGGAAGCCAGGAAGCCTGGACTGAGAAGATTAAGTCCATCTCTTCCAGAGGATCAACACTAGATGGTTCTAAAGAAGGAGCGATGTTCATCAAACATGGAACAGAGGAAGTCAGGACTCCGAGCCACACTGCAGAAAACAGTGACACCAGCCAGAACTGGGCTTAATTGCTGTAGGTTCTGTAGATGGTGCTTGTAAAGATAGATTTCTATTTACTTTCTAGGGATTATAAAAAACATTTTTAAAAAGATCTAATTTATTTATTTGAGAGAGAGAGAGAGAAGCAGACTTCCCCCTTCCCTGAGCAGGAAACCCAATGTGGGGCTCGATCCCCGGACTCTGGAAATCATGACCTGAGCCGAAGGCAGATGCTTAACTGACTGAACCACCCAGGAGCCCCAATGACATTTTAAAAATTACATTTTTTTGGTTTGTTGTATAGTAACCTTATCCAAATTATTTAATCTTTTTAAGCCATGTTTATTCAACCTTAAGATGAATGTCAACATACATAGTAGCTTCTCAAAAAGTGTTTTGCATCAATAGTGGGTAAGAGTGCTCCACGGATTTCCAAATATTATTTGATTTCTACTGGTTTGTGTACACACGGTATAAAGCAGTGTTTGATAGCCTGTGTTCCTGTGGAGGGAAAAGAAGGGGTGCGCAGGCACCAGGACCTCTTCCAAGTCACATTCAGGAATCGCTTGGTGACCCCACATAGATCACTTTATTTTTCTATCCCTCCCTCATGCCTGACGTAGAAGACAAGGAATACTGTCTCTGCCTTCTATCTACCTCCTCCAAAGATAGAGAAGATGATTTAGAGTCCAGGACACAGTGAGTACCTTTGGGAAAATGGAAGGCAAGATTTTTTTGGTCAATTGCCCTCCCTCTCGTTGCTATTCTTTGCCAAAGACAGTTTTTCATGACATGTTTGTATTCTTCAAGGCTGGTAAGACCTCCAGCTTGGAACACAAAAGTGCTTAACTGCGAGAATGACCTGGTCTCGACTTCAAACTTGGAGAAGCTTGACAAATACGTTGAGGACGAAAGATGCGTGTCTACCTCGGAAGTGAGTACAGGACTGGCGGACGGTTGTCGTGAGGAGAACCCTGGGGTCAGGACACCTGGGTTTGAATTCCTGTGCTGCTTTTCATCAGCTATTTGACAGAGAGGAGCAAATGAATTCACTTCTCTGGTTCTTACTTTTTTTTTTGTAGATAAAATAGCAATATTTTATCTATTTCTCCTAAGGTTTCGCATCCACACAGGCCCTCAGTATACTTAGTCTTGAAGCTCAGGCACTTAGAAGGTGACACTGTATGGAAGGCTACCGAAGCTCCGCACATCTCTGGTGCCCCATGGAGAGACATCTCTATCTTCTCTCTCTTCATTCGCTCCCGTGGTGATCTAGTGTTTCATGGTCTCCAATACCATCTACGTGTCTGTGATTGTCATCGACCTGGATACTCTGCACTTCCCCTTGGACGCCTAACAAGCTTCTCAAACTCAACCGGCTTCACCTACGATCATCCCCAACTCTGCACATGGCAGCTTCTTCCACTCACTTAGGCTCAAACCCTCAGAGTCTTTCTTGACTCCTCTCTCTCAAATCCACGTTCAAGCTCTCAGCAAATCCCAGAGGCTCTCTTCGTTTCCATGATACGTACCAGAGCCCGGCCCCTTCTCACCACCTCTAGGGTTGTCACTTTCTGATCCAACACACCATTTGCCTTCTTCGCCTGGATTCCTGCAACGGCTACCTGACCAGACTCTCTGCTTCTGTGCTTGCTCATATAGAAACTCTTCTCAACACAGCAGCTAGCGCCATCCTATCTTAAAAAAATAATAAGTCCAATCCTGTCACTCCTGTTCAAAACCTCCTCAAGATGCTCCACTTCTACAGAGTCAAGCCAAAGTGTTACCACAATCCCCACAACCCCCATACCTCTCTGACTTCTGGCTCCTTCCACTCCAGCTCCACTAGTCTCTGCCCCTCGGTACCCCGGGAGCGCTCCTGCTCACAGCCTTCACTCCAGTGGTTTCTTCTGCTTTCAATACCAGCTTCCCAAATAGTTCCATATCTCACTCTCTCACTTCCTTCAACTTTTGTTCGAATGTCACTTTCTCAACAAAGCCTTCCCTGACTATTTATTATTTATTTACTTAGATTACTTTTAAAGATTTTTATTTATTTATTTATGAGAGAGAGAGTGAAGAGTGAGTGAGGGAAAGGAAGGGAGCAGCAGATTCCCAGCTGGGCAGGGAGCCCGATGCAGGGCTTGATCCCAGGACCCAGAGACCATGCATGACCTGAGCCTAAGGCAGATGCTTAATCAACTGAGCCACCCAGGTGCACCTGCCTGACCACCCCATTTAAAACTATACCCCGATACCAGCTCCCCAATCCCCTTCCCTATTTTTTTGTATCCATAGCACTTTTGACCTTCCAACATTCTATATTCTACTTACAGCTCTCTGTGAGAGCAGATCATTTTATTTTTTTAATTCACTGATTTATTCCTCTGTAACCATGCCTGGTCCCTGGTAGGTACTTAGTAAATATTTGTTGAATGAATGAACAGCATATTCTATCCTATAAATAAGAATAAGGAGTATCAGTTCATGTACTCTTGAAAACAACCATCGGTTACATTATCTTCCATTTACAGATTAAAACACTGAAGCTCTGAGAGATTGAATAATTTACTTAAAGAGCGTGTATGGACAGATTAAATCAGGTCTCACGGTTTGCAAATCCATGCTCTTTCTATTATGTTATAAAACAGGATACATTTGAAAAGCACCCTAAAATTTATGCTTACAAATTTTCTTTTTAAATTTCTGGCCTTACCTCCTTGCATAATTCCTTCAGGTCCGGCATCTATCAGGACGTTTAGATAAGAAAGGATTCTGTGCCCCAGCACACATCCTACAGTGATCTGTACGTGTGTTGAGCCTTGGCTCTGTTCCCAGACAGAGTCTTCTCTGTCCCCTCTCACTGGGCCATCAGAGTGTAGAAAACCAGGCTGGGGAGGGCTGGTGTTTCATGCAAACGCTGACAAGTCCCTTGACTTCATGTCCTAGTGCCTGACACCTCCTCCCCCTGTCAGGCAGCCTTCTGTGTCTAGGCTTCTGAAACAACTTTTTCCTTCCTTCACACAGCTTTTGTCTTCCTGCTCTTAGCTTGACGTTGTGTCTGGCCACACGGGCCATGTTGGCTATTTTTACTGACAGCAGCCACCAGCGCATATGGTTCCTATTACCACAAACTGTTACCTTCATTGAAACCAGTTTGCAAATGAGTGGACTGCAGACAGCAGGGAGGTCAAGCCCACGTGGCCACTCACAGGACTCCTGGGATTGGCCTGGACAGGTATGTTGGTCTTCATGAATGTCCTTTAAAACCAAATTGGGTTGGACAAAATGCTGATTAATTACACAGATTTTATTTTTTTTCTTCTCCTTTTCCTCCATGCTCAATTTAGTAGGTTTTCAATGGGGTCAAATTTCAAAGACGGGCTGCTTTTTATAGAGAGACAAATTTGAGTTTTGTTTCTTTCCATTTCGGGAGCTTGCTCCGTGATGATATCTAGATGAGACGTGATCCATGTTAACCCCTCAGGGAGTGACGAACAATGCCACGCAGCTGTCAGTGCAGAGAATAGGAGCAGATGATGGGATGTGGTGGGTCCTAAACACCTCCTGCCTCTAGGCGGATGCTTAGACACTCGGAGCTTCAATGTTATGGATAACACTTCCCTCACTACGGAAAACACCTTAGAAGCCACAAAACGTTTTCAAACACAGCATCTTATTGGAGTCTCACAGCCTTGCTTCAAGACTGGCTTTTTCACTTCTCTCTTAGAGGTAACGGGACAGAAGCTTGGAGGACCTCACTCACTCTCTCAAGTCTCCGTACCTAGTAAGGAATGTCAGCCTGGACCTCAGACCTCAACACTACTGTTGCCTGAATGGCCTGAAACAAAACCAGGCAAGACTTGTTCAAAGACATCAGCTAGCAGCTTGCAGCAGGGCCTGATGGGGCATGTCTCATCGAAACTGGAAGCTGGCATTGAGACCCGGGCTCACGATGGCACTCTAAAGCTGCTGCCACTCCAGCTGGATGACACAAAATGGGTGTAAACAAAGGGCTTCTTCCTGCAGTGTAGAATGTCATCTTAGGAAGGTCCGGGAGCTATGGTAGTGCACTGCACGCAAGCCTGCCAGAGCGGCGGGGAGGTGAAAAGGAAAGCTCTGGAATTGGAATGAGTCTGGAGGCAGGGGTAAGTTATCACGAGACCTCTTCCAGACTGACCCGCTGTGATTTGGGACCTCCCAGTCAGGCCCTCCGAGGTCTTCTGGCCTTCGCTTTCCTTGCTTCCAGCTCCGCTGAGTTCTTTTAGACACACACAGCTTTTTCCCACTTCAGGGTCTTTTGGCATGATATTCTCTCTCTCTCTCTCTCTCTCTCTCTCTCTCTCTCTCTCTTTTTAAATATTTTTAAAATTTAAATTCAATTTGCCAACATACAGTATACACCCAGTGCTCATCCCATAGGCATAGTATTCTCTTTACTTGAAACACTCATCCCCTGTTCTTTGCAAGTCAGTTTTCCACATAAATGTCCCCAGCTCAGAAAGTCTTTCCTTGGCCACTAAAATGGGTTGAATAGTGACTACCCCCCCACCTCTGAAAAAAATATATTCATGGGCCAACATCTGAAAACTTTCCTGTTTGGAAAAAGAAGGTCTTTGCAGATGCAATCAAGTTCAGGATCTTGAGACGACATCATCCTGTATTTTGGGCTCTAAATCCAATGACAGGCATCCTTAGTCTGTATAAGAAGAAGAGAGAATGTGGAGACAGGCAGAGAGGAGGCAGTGTGAAGACGGAGTTAGAGACCGGAGTTATGCAGGTCTGTGCCAAGGAATGGTAACAGCCACCAGAAGTCGTTGGAGGCAAGGAATGAGCACCCACCCCCACCCCCACCTGGGATCCCTCAGACAACACAGCCCTGCTGACACTTGTACTTCAGAAGTCTGGCCCTAGAACTCGGAGAATACATTTCTGTTCTTTTTAACCCACTAATATGTGGTCATTTGCTCCAGCAGCCCTACCTGTGGAATAAATAAGTTCTGACTTTTCTGGCTTCATGTCACTCCCTGTGTCCCTCTACACTTCATGGCTGTCACATCCCTCTCCCCACTGCCCCCTCCCTCTTCAGTTCCTCTACGCATGCAGCTTCCTCCATCCAGATGCTGCCAACCCCTTGTCTACCTGGCAAACTCTATCTAGTTCTTCAAGACCGACTCCAGAGCCTTCCAAGGGAAGCACGGCCTACTTTCCATCCCTGTGGCCCATTATTGCCTCTCTGCTGGAGCACATAAGGGAGCTCATGTGATGTCTGAGTACTTGGCTGACTTCCAAGTAGGTTCCAAGCTCTTAGGGCAGCCAGGACCAGGCCTCATTCCTGTCTGTCACCCAGGACCCGACACAGGGCCTCGCACTGTCAGGGTACTCCATGCCAGGGAGTTAAATACTGACTCTTTGCAGAAAATGGCTACTATAATCCACTTTTAAACATAGTATGTATGTATGTATGTATGTATGTATGTATTTATTTATTTATTTATTTATTTATTTTTAGGGCAGTTTAGATTTACAGAAAAATTAAGAAGATCGAACAGAGTTTCCATATACCCTGCCCCCAGGTTCTCCCACTATGAATGTCTTAACATTGGTAGGGTACATACGCTACAATTAATGAGCCAATATTAACATACTATTATTAACTACACTCCATGTTTTATTCCAATTTCCTTAGTTTTTACTTTGTTTGTTGTCGTTGTTCCAAGGTCCCATCCAGGATACTGGCATTGCATTTAGTGGTTGTGTTGCCTTAGGCCTCTCTTGGCTGTAACAGTTTCAGACTTTCTTTGTTTTCGATGACCTAGACAGTGTGGAGGGGTACCGGGCAGGTATTTTATAGAACATCCCCCTATCATTATGTAATGCATTTCTCGTGATTAGAGTGGGATGATGGGTTTTTAAGAGGAATCTCTCGCAGATGTAAAGTGCCACATCACATCATCACAGTGTAACAAGTGTGCATCTACTGACATGATTTAGGATGTTGATACTGACCTTGATCACCTCACAGAGGTCATATCTGTCAGGTTCTCCACTGCGAAGTTATTTTTCTGCCTTTTCCATACTCTGTACCCTGGCAGGAAATCACTACTAACAGCTACAATTCGTTCTTAAGCTGTAATTATGCTTTGATTTACTAAGTGGTGCTCTTGATAACATCCACCATTAATTAATTGTCCCAACCCTCTAAACAGGAAACTGATGGTCGGAGGGGTTAAATTATATTTCTAAGGTCATAGAGCTAGTAGGAATGGAGATGAATTCAGTTAGATTGGACTCCAAACGCCCTTTTTATACTGCTTCCCTAGAGTACTAATCAACTAAATCCTTAACATTGCTTTCCAAGTGTCCCAGGTCTTGCTTTGCTGAGAGTGAAACAGAAACCTGGATTGGGAGCAATAATTTACCATCTATACTGTCTTTGGAAGCAGCTTAACATGCATGCAGATTTATTCCATGTACCAATATGAATCTCTTCATGTGCCCCCAGTACCATGAGGAAAAGTCGCCAACTCACGTCTGCTCTGCGTAGAGCACCGCGGGCATGTCAGGCAATAGCTGTGGTGCTCTGGCTCAGGTATATAGCACACTCAGAGTTGAGAGGAGTGGGAGGGCAGAAAGGTTTTAGGATTGTTGTTAAGGCTATAGGGAAGAAATGCAATATAACATCGCAGAATACCAGCGTTTAAGGAACTTGGACGTCCAGCAAGCGGTAGTGACAAACACAGCTCGCTATTCAGGGAGATGTTGGCAGAGCTGGAACCAGAAGCAATGTCTTTGGCTTCACTCAGAACTCTTTTATTGGAGAAAAGTGGCCTCCAAGAAGCGAAGTCATGGTTGATCATTTTGACACTCAGTAGGTTCCATAGGTAAGAACAGAGTCTAAGAAATGGGCTTTCCATGACTGGGGAGCTATTGTCTTTACAGCACTCTGGTACCATTTGTGGGGCCGTGTTGGAACATAACTAATCCCTTATGAGCCTCATCTGTCCTCCATGAGTAAATCCTTAGCCTCTAGGTTAACTAGGACTAAAAGGTAAAGGGCCCATAATAGAGTATATAAAAAGATGGGAAACACTAAAGAAAGATGAGGAGATGCAATGATCCAAGATCTCTTATATCTTCCCTTCTGACCAGGAAAACATCTTGCTTTTCCCTGAGGCTATTTCCAGAGCTTGGATGAGGACCAGTGACAGGGTTGCAGGTCCACTGGTCTACATGACCACAAGCAGAAATCAGGTAACACAGGTTGGATCCTTTAACTTTTATAGGGTTTGTGGAATTACAACATCAAGGGCTACTATGATAAGTCAGGGGCATCTGAAACTGTTCAGAATAAATTCTTTTTAAGATATCTCTCTCCTATATCATCTCCTGTGTGTCTTCCAGTAAATTTGACATGATTGTCTTCATTTTAAAGAGGAATAAATGAAAGCTTAAAGAAGTTAAGTCTCTTAGTTGAGGCTATGAAGCTAAAACTGGATTCAAGATTTCAATCCTGATATTTTGACAATTTGATGGTAATCATCTTGGTCTCTTATTTCTGTTTGTAACATACACCAATTGATTCTAAATATCCTATAATGCATTCTAAGTCCAGATATTCCAATCAGTAACAACTAAAGAGGCAGTTTTGGAAGATGGATGACATATTCTATTTCCAAAAATTGAAAAATAAAAGGGGGGTAGGGAGCTGAGGGATTTGGGGTGGATCTTAAGGGATCTTATTGCTCCAGGGAATGCTAAAGATGCCAAATGCACTAGGGAACTGGCTGAGGTGGAAGCAGAAAAGAATATGGTATAAATAAAGCTACTAAAAGAGCTGAAGTGAGTTTTAAGATGGGGGATGGAGTGGGGAGGGGGTCTGATTCATTTCTACTAGCCTAACAGTGCCCTGCAGTGAGCCTGACACATGTAGACTTCAGACTAGTGCTAGTTGAAAGGCAGAAAGAAAGAAAGAAGAAAGAAAGAAAGAAAGAAAGAAAGAAAGAAAGAAAGAAAGAAAGAAAGAAAGGAAAAAGAAACAACAAAGAAAGACAATTGATGAGATAGGTTGAAACAGTCATTAGTTTACCTTCTTGGGACTTTCCTTTTTGGGACATATTTCAAACAAAGTTTTTTCAAGTGTAAATGTAAGGGCTAATTACACAGAAGGAATCTCAAGCAGTAACAATGATGGAGAGACACAAAGGGTGACTAGCTTGGTGGGGCTAAGAGTGGGTGGGGAACTTCTTTTGATAATGGATCAAATGGATACAGAAGAAAGACAATGACACTGTGACAGTCAAGTTGTGGGGACAATGAATGAACAAGCAGCGTCTTGAAGAAAAACCTGTAAGACTAGAGAGACAGATAGAGATAATACCAAAAAAAGTGCAAATAATTGTTTAAAAGTCTAAACTCCAAGCAATAATCTAACTTCAAAGTGAGAAACCAAAGAATAGAGAGAAGTGGACAAGGGTTTTTCAGGAAGAAGCATTTCCCTCCCCATCCTGGGAGGTTGCGGGGCAGGCACTGAGTCCAGGAGGGCTATCCTCAGAAAACGCTCCATGCTCACTAAAGGGAAGGTGTTGAATATGAGGAAAATGAGGGCAGTTTCCAGATGACAGGCAGGCACATTCTATCAGCCAGTGAATGAAGCTCTTCACCCTCCCCTTCTCAAGATTTCTTTTTGTTTAAAAACAAACGAAATGAGCTTTCCTAATATACTATTTCTGGTCATAGACATAGCAGCAGACTTTGCTCATCTGCCCCCGCTCTGATCATCTCTCCAGGGCTGGGGAGTCAAGGATGAAGGGGTGTCGAGGGGAAGGGGCTGAGGTTCTTTGGAGAACACCGATGGAGAGACACCGGTAAGGAAAACCAGCTTACCATGTGCTGGGCGGTGCGCGATGCATTTTCACATGGTTCATTTCATTTCCTCCAGACCATTGCCCTGTGACATGGCTGCACATATTTTTCCTGTTTTAGTATTGAAGAAACTAATTAAGTAATTCATCCAAGATCATACCACTTGTTGGTGATGGGGCAAAGATTCGACTCCAGGTTCTATGTTCATAATTGTGGTGGTGACTGCAACCCTCGGGCCCTCCCTGAGCCTCAGTATAATTTTGACTGAGGTCAGTGAGGCATGCATCACTTTGGAAATAAAAATCACCCAAACAAGAGAGATCAAACAACAGCAACAGCAACAACAACAACAACAAAAACCTGGAGAATGAAATGCCTGACACATTGCTGTGCATATAGTGGTTTTAAATGAGTGCTTCCCTGGGGTGCCTGGGTGGCATAGTCCGTTAAGGGTCATACTCCTGGTTTCAGCTCAGGTCGTGATCTCAGGGTCATGAGATCGAGCCCCGTGTCAGGCTCTGTGCTCAGCATGGGGTCTGCTTAAGACTCTCTCTCCCTCTGCCCCTCCTCTGATGCCCACACTCTCTCACGCTCTCTCAAAATAAAGAAATAAATCTTTCAATCAATGCTTCCCCTCCCTTGGCCTCCATCCCATACACTGTGCCCCAATATGACCACTCCCTTTGACAAATGGAGGGGTAGACTTAATGGGTGTTGTTTTGTTACATTCCCTTAGTGTGGATGGAGGCCAGCATTCCAGTGTCCATTATGCGGACAAACAAGGAGAGCTGTCTGAGACAAGGGTACTGGCCTGGCGGATGTGACCTCAGGTCCGTGGTAGGGTGCAAGCATAGGCCACCTGCACACTTAATTCTTGTTCTGTGTCAGTTAGTCTTTACTGCCTGAAGACACTTCCAAAGATATGTGATTTAATAAATGGACTAGTAATTTTACCTCCAAGACGAGTTGCTCCATTACATAATTCTCATAGCACAGGATTACTTATGAGTAAGACTGGAGCACCTGTGGGACACTAGACTTCGATGTACAGAATGTATCCATGGTAAATCGAATGAAAAAGGAAGTAGCAGTAAAACTGGATAAGTGAGGTAAGTAGCTGGTAGAGCAGAAGTCAAAGTATTTGCTAGGGTTTTACATATAGTAGGTGATGAAAAAAGATGTTAGGGACCACAAGAAAGAGGAGCAAATTATCAGTGTTCACCCTCCTATTCTCTTTTCTTTTCTTCATCCTATTAAAGGCAATTGTTTTCCCACTTATATCAGGCAGTTCAGCTACAGGAAACTGAGACATTGAAACATAGTGGCTTAAATATTCAGAGGGTGACTTTCTCACATCTGTTAAGTCTGGCTTCTGGAATTGGTTCAATGCTTCACCAATGTCAAGACCAGGAGTCACACAATTCCTTCAGCCTTTAATTCATTCTGAGCACCCCATAGTCAAAAAATAGCTGCCACAGCTCCAGGTATCACATGGTTTTTTTCAAGACAAAGAGAAGGGGGGAGGGACTGCGTAGACCACATATACCCTTTTTATCAGAAACACTAGTGTTTAACCACAAGCTGAAAGCAATATTAACAGAGATTGACTTATAATATGATCCACTGTAGAATCAAGTAACTGGAAACAAATTTTATGGCTAAAGAGAAAGGGACTGCTTAGGCATATGCTGTTACATCTTTACAATAGAAAATTAGGCAGACAATAAAATATTTTTAAAGAAATTGGAGATTTCTTAATGATATTGAAAAATGCTCATTTCAAGTTTTAAGTGAAAAAAGCAGAATTCAAGCTGTATGGTTGCAATTACAATATTTAAACATAGGTATACAGAAAGAGGATTGAAAGCGACTCTTCCAGGGTTATCAGAGTTTTTCCTTTTCTTTCTTTCTCTATACTTTGTCTCTCTGATATCTTCCCCAATGAACAGGTTTAGTAACCAGGAATTATATAATTAAAAAAGAGCTCACCCCTGCCAGATCTCCACCTTTTCCACTCCTTGATTCCCACTCCCCTCCTGCCAATAAACACTCACTCCCATGTCTAGTTCTCAACCCTTGGCCTACACAGAGAGCTTCAGATTGTCAACTGCTAGGGCAAGTCAGATCATTCAATCCCCAGGCTGACTTTGGTAGGGCTGCCATATGTCCCAATTTTTACCTGCTGTATAGGTGTAATTATTAATAGACAATTCAACCTTTTCCTTTCAGAAATATCCAATGTGGATGGTAAATTATATGCTCTCCTTGAATTTGAAGGATGAATAGTGACTCTGAATGAAGCCAGGGATGTAAATAGACCATCAAGGCATTCCATTTTGCTAAGGTCACAGAACCCACTAGGTGCCATGGGACATTCAACAAAGCAAAGAGCCTTGGAGGGATGGAGATGTAGCTTCGAATTTGAACTCCATCTCTGACAAGCTGCCTAACCAGTGGATCTCCAAACTTTGGTGTCCTTTCCTACAAACTGAGCACTGTAACACCCACGTCACTGAACCATGACCTGAAGTAAGTGAGAGAGTCCATCCAAAGTGCCAGAGGGTCTGGCCTTCTGCCTGGCAAGCAGAAGCCAGCTACCACCCCCACTCTTATCATAACCACTCTGAGGTCAGTAACCTCAAGTGAATCCCAGGGATCCCCTAGGCTCTCCTTGGTGCAGAAATGGCAAGGAGGTATCCTGGAATCAATGTCAGGGTGATTCAGAGAAGTGGTGAAGGGCATAATCATATCTGATTTATATGCATGAACATGCAGGGAAGAATGTGAGAGAATTAGTGACAGGAACTAAAAAGGCTTTAAAAAACACGAATGTCACTTCCATCAGTTGACAATTTTCCAACCATGTTGGCTATCTGCTAGGGGATTCCGATATGCTCTTGATGTCTATTTGAGACTGTCCTTCTGGGAAAGGCCCGGGGGACATTCAGTGGGCCACTAAGAAGCTCTGTGTAAAGGGATGCCCCATCACAAACCTGGAGGAGCAGAATAAAAAGCTTGTGTGGACCCATCCTGGGTTTAGCCTTTGGACCTGAAACTCTGGCACTCCTTTCCCTGGGAAGGAATTAAATAATTTTTGAGCAATAATGCAAAGAGAAGAACAGCATTGTATCCAACTTCTGACATCTTCTCCTTGGTTGTCATAAAGTCAAGAGTCTTAGAAGCCAGGTTTTGTTGGGAAGAGAACCAAAACAACTTCAAAATTCCCAAAGCTCCCTTATTATCAAGAGCCACTTTGAGTGTGTTACCCTGAGCAACTTGGAAGGTGAGGTGGGATAGATTCCTGGAAACACAAAGAGAAAAAAGGGATGATTCCATTGAAGGGCTCATGGAGTAGAAATAAGAACAAGATCTCCAAGTCAGTGTCCTTACTACCACCGTCATTTGAGGGAGTCAACACTGGGGGGGAAGGATAGAATATTTCAGTAGAAGAGAATCAGAACATTGCCTTGCTTCCTTGATAATCTTGGGAACAGCTGATAGTAACATTGACAGCAACGAGAAGAGCTTATACTGTGGGCGTATCACGAGGGCCAGGTGGTGGTCTAAGTCCACTCCATACCCGATCCATTGAACTCTCACAGCGACCTTCTGGGGCAAGGACTAGCACTGGCCCTGTTTCAGAGATGAGGCCATGAAAGCACAGAATTTCAAATACATTGTCCAAGGCCATTGGCTAGAAAGTGACCAAGCTTGGTTTCAAGCACAGGAAGGATGATCCAGAGTTCATGCTTCAAGCCTCAAGCCACCGCTGCTTCTTGGTCGTGACATGAGATCATATGTCTTCGGGGCTTGTTATGAGCCAAATTCTGTTTTAAGTGTATTACAAATATTATCTCATATGACACCCCAAAACCATATGACATGGGTGCCATTGTCATCCCCCTCTACGCGTGGAACAGAGACCGAGGGAAGCTTTAAAACTTTCACAAAATCATACAGCCAGCAAGTGTCCCAGAAGGATTTGAACCCAGACTGGATTTGGATCTGGATCCCTGCTGATGTAGCAGAGCCTCACGAGTCTGCAGTGCCAGGGAGAGCGGACATGGGACGACCCTGGGCTCTAATGAACCAGAGAAGCGGCCCTGGGGAGGACTTGGTCCTCTAGCTCGAAGACAGCACTTACCCACATTTCCCTGCTCCATCACCATCAAGACTCACCTGGACTTACAAAGGCTAGAGCTAAGCTCCTGCCACTTCCCCCCTCTCTTCTCTCTCCATTATCATCACAACATAACTGGAGTAATAGAAGGAGAACACTCATGCCCCATCACCTTCTCTTCTCTGTCTTCACCAAGGTTCCCCAGGATTAACAGAAAAGCCTCCCTAATGACTTGTCTGTGGTCCCTCCCCACCATAGCCAATCCCTCCTGTGTCACTTGAGACAGCTCAAGCTGACAAACCTTCAATGGTTCGCCTTGGCTATGGTAGCACTGTCCAATGGAACTTTCTGTGATGATAGAAATGGTCTATATCTGCCCTGCCCAATATAATGGCCACTAGACACAGGTGACTGTTGAGCACTTGAAATATTATGACCTGTGCCACCAAGGAGCTGAATTTTTAATTTTATTTGATACAAATTTATTTAAATAGCCTCGTGTGGCTAATAACTAAAGGTGGGCTAGAGGGTGAAGCCCCACGTCTTTAGATTGACCCTTTCTGACCTGGGCACTGCCTTCTCATTTAGCCCAGAGTGTTCTTGCCACCCGTCCTTCCCCTGCAGCTGTTTGTAGGGTCTTGATCCAGCGGAGCTATTTTGTGCCTTCATGCTTTCGCACGGCGCTGGGGCTAGTGCAACACAAGCAAGCTGCTCGCTCTCACTGCCATGCAGTGCTTTCCCTTCTCCATCAGTCCCCACTCGGTCTTCAAGCCCCACCTCAAACGTCTCTTCCACCGGAAAGCCTTTCCCAGCATCCCCAGCCAGAACTGGGTCTCTTCCCATCCATGTCACCAAAGCTTACACAACACTTGGCCATCTTTCTTCTGACCCTGAGCACCCCCTGCCTATTTGCCCAGCTGCCTCTCCCCCGGCCCGTCAGTTCTGAGACACCCTGGGACCACGAGTCATTCACCTCTACAGCATCGAGTCCTGGCCAGAGGAGGGGCTCATTCAGTGAACGTACATTCAATTATCGAAATGAATTTTTATGGCACTGGAGGTCTTCCACCCATCAGACCTGATCCACAGTGACAGCTGCCCCTACAATTCTCAGATGTGATCTTCTTGCATGCTCTTCTAAGTCTAGCTAGACTTCTCCCCCGAAAACCACCCCGTCCTCCCAGTCCCTGGCCTCTCCACCACACATCTGGCCACCTTCTCTCCCCTCCCTGCCGCAACATGTCCTTGCTCTGTTGGCCTCTGCCAGACTTTGGACTCTGGCCCACCCCCTCTTACCTCCAGTGGAATTGGATGCCGTTGGTCTTGGCAACAACCTGGAGGCTATACTTGTTCCTGTACCAGCGCTAATTAGTTACTGAACAAACAGCAAGAGAGCCTCAGGATAGGCCCGCGTGCAGGACTTTCAGACTGGGTGGAAAATGTCAAGATGTAATGAAACTTCTGCTCTGAATCACGTCTGGAGAATGAAATGTTAGAGAGAGCCAAGTCCTGCAACACATGAGAAAAATAGGAGAATGGGGCACAGTTCTCGGAGTTTCAAGGCTTCTGGAACATGGTTGGGAGGGGGTGGAAATTCATGTGGCCCGGCAGAGCCAGGTTGCTGCTTTGCTGAGCTTTCCCTTGCTCTGGGTTCTGCTGCACAAACCCCTGGTGTTGACTGAGGTTTTGTGCCTGTGGATGGTTCAAAAGAGGCAAAAGGGGTGAAGATTCCTTTAAAATGTGGAACACCTAATATGGGACAGGAAGTTACAGCCACACGGGTTGCTTGGTGTCAGGGCTCATCTCCAACACCCTCGCTTATAATCAGAGGAATCGCAGCCCAGAGAGGGGAGGGGACTTTTCTGAGAGCACAGAGCAGTCAGTGGCAAGGGATTCTGGGCCTTGAAGCCAGGTTCCTTGGCTCCTAGGCAAGTGCTCTTTCTGCCGAAGCTCCAAGGAAGGATGTGGGCTCGGGAAACACAGGCTGACTTTCTTTTTACACCGTGTCCCCTTCCTTTCTTACAAGTGTCCCCAGCAGAGAGAAGAGCTGAAGCATCCGCTCTCGGCTCTGATGTCGCCACACCTTGGTGGTGGTGGTGGTGGCGGCGGTGGTGGTGACTGCGATGGGCTCAGAAGCTGGGGGCCAATGACCTCGGGGCAAGTCCAGGTACGTCCACTTGTCTGCTCCTGCCTGGGTACGTGCTTTGGCTTTCTGGACTTCAGCTTTCCATCTGTGGAGTGGGGAGGTACAGCTGACCTCAGGGACAGTTCCCGGGGAGTAAATGAGATCATGGTTGTTAGGTACCTAATTCATCAGGCCTGTTTATCACACTGAGCAGCTGCCCCGCGTCCAGAGGGCCGCAGGCCTCAGGCGACCAGCTGGTAGAGGCAGGTGGGGGTGGGGATCCCGCCCTGCTCTCCAACCCCAGGGGTCCTCCCCACCCCCACCTCACCCCCTGTACCCCTGCTGCAGCCCCCCTTTCCCGCTGGCTCTGCGGCTCCCCCTCCCCATCTCCCCAAGCATCTGGAGCAGCTGACTCAAGCACCAATGAGATAATGTTTTTATTTGCTCTGTTTGTTTTTTGTTTATAAAGCTGGGCTCCTGGGAGAAGCCAGATCCAAAGGCAGGTCTGCGAAGTGAAGGTCAGCCCTGAGCTGACCACAGGACCACAGGGCCCGGGCCCAGCTGGGGAAAACACCAGGCCACCACACCTAATGGGCCTGTCCCAACCGCCCTGCCCTTGCACTGCGACAGCACTGCTCCTTGGTGCCCGGCCCCCGGCTGGCGGCTGTGGTGACCCAAGCAGAGCCTGCAAGGACACTGTCCCGGAGACCCTCAGGGGCTCACCGGAGAGGCTGAGGGACTATCGCCTAAGGCAACACAACACGATGGCGCGTGATGACAACGAAAGCTCATCGGCTCATTTGAGGATTAAATTAGTTGTAGCGAGTCCTTAAAAAAAGTCAACAATTATTCTTACGACAACTTTAGCATGTTAGAAGCGGCAAGGAGGCTCAGGGTCCTGTCCTGGGGGTGGGATGGCGTGGTGGGAAGGGGCCGGGGGTGTCTGATTGGCATCACGTGCCTCTAAGCCCATGTGTATCCTCATCACATAAACAGATACTTTCCTCTCCCTGCCGTGCGCCAGGATCCATGCTAGGCTCTGCCTTGGGGAGACCCCAGAGACGTGTTAAGACCCCATCCCTGCCCCACCAAAATCTTGTAGGGCTGGAAAGAAAGAGGACGCTGTGTGAAGCGTGCAGCAGTCTCCAGCATCACAAGCTCCTGGACCTCCCAGAGCCTCTGTTTCCTCAGCTGGACCTATATCCCTGGTATCAGAACCCTCTCTGTCCTACAGGGCTTCTGTGTGGATGAAACAAGACTGTCTATGCAGAGTGGTTAGTAGAGCTCCCAGGCCATTGTAGGAGCCCAGTCGGTGGGTGGATACGTGATGTGGATGAGGGAGCCCCTTGGAGGCAGCACGGGAAGGTGACATGGGGTCGAGGCATGAGCAGGGATGAGTCCAGAAGGCCGAGGCATCCACAGGAAGACAACTGGCGAGGAGGTGTGAGATGGTGCGGCGTTCTTGGAAAGTAGTGGCAGCTCGGGATGAAGGCCACGTTCCTTCTAGGGCATCTAGACGTGGCTGGGAAGGTAAGGAGTCGCTTCATGGGTTTCGAGGACCTCGAATGCCGATGTAAGGAATATAGATTTTGTCTCGCAGGCCAGTGGTTTCAATTCTCCCTCCCTCCTTCTCTTCCTTTCCCTTCCCTTCCCTTCCCTTCCCTTCCCTTCCCTTCCCTTCCCTTCCCTTCCCTTCCCTTCCCTTCCCTTCCCTTCCCTCCCCTCCCCTTCCTTCACTTTCTTCCTTCCTTCTTCCCTTCTTTTCCTCCCTCCCTTCCTGCCTCTCTTCCTTCTTTCCTTCCTCCTGGCCTACCCGATGTCTCCTTCTTTCCATCTTTCTCTCCTCTTGCCTTTCAGCTGTGGGATCTTTTGTTTAAAAGCAATCTTAAACAGAAGCCGAGTATAAAGAACAGAATGAGGAGAGGCTGCTCTGCTGGAGGAATAGCTGGGAGCCGTCAGAGCCTGGGTCCCCCCCCCCCCCCCCCGAGAAAGCAGAGCTCGACACGAGGGTTTGTGGGCAGGTAGTTGTTTTTTGGATGTCATCTCAGGGAATAGTAGTGGGGGGGGGGGGCACGAGGAAGCAAGCAGACCAATACAGGGGTGCTCTAGCGGACCGGTCATCACTACGGGCAGTGGGGCTGGAGTCTGCTGGGGCCCTCCTAGTAGCATATAGGAAGCATCTGTTTGAGGATGAAAATGGGGTCACTAATCCACCTGCTTCCCTCCCCTCGTTGGCTAAGGGCTGCTCCGTGGGGTGTTAGCTCCCTTGCATTTCCAGGTTTGCCCAAGCATAAGTACTGAACAGGTACCCACGGACACCCACCTACCTCATGACATCTGAGAAGCCCTTGGGTGGCAAGCGAGTGAGGCGGTGGTGCAGCTGCGAGAGGGCACCTCAGACCCCAGCAGCGACGGCTGCGGTATAAGGTGGGTTGCAAGGGTGTGAGGCGGGTCACAAGCAGCGTGAATGCAGCACCTCTCCCACAGCACAGGTGTGCAGAGAGGTGTGTCGGGGAGGAAGTCCACACGCATGACTGCCATGACGGACCAGGTGAACACTAGTGAGGGAGAACCCAAATCACCTAGAGTAGGAGGGGAGCAGAGGCATCATTTTGGAGAGTATGGGGAGGCCGAACCCCAGGGCTGTGTCTGGAGGCGGGAGTGACTGGAGTGGTGGCCCGGTGTCAGCTGCAAAGGGGGAGGAGGAACTGCAAAGGGGGGAGAGGTTTATCTGTTCTCTTGAAATGGGACTGGGCTTTTTCCTTTTCCAGGGGAAGGATAAAACGAGTCCCCAGCTTTCCCATAAGCCTCTACTAAACAACTCACTGAGTAAAACAAACAAAAAAAACCCTCCAAAATCAAGCAAATGGGGCTGGGGTATGGGTGCTTGCACAGGACTTGCTACTTTTTTTTTCCTGCTGCATTTTCTCTTGTATCTACAGAGCTTCCTCCCCCTCCCCTGTCTCGTAGACTCACAGACACTTGAAGCTGGAAAGACATTGTGTTTTTGCAGATGCAAAGCTGGCCACGATGACAAAGAGATCTACCTGTGTGTCGGGATTCCAGCTGTCACCCAGACCCAGTTCTCACGCCTGTGCCCTTCCCTGTGCCTCCCCTGTACCCCATTTTTATGCAGCTTTCTCATCCTAAAATGAGCCAAGGGACATTCCGAGGCTTTGGGTCAGCATCCCTTACCGAAACAAGCCCACAAACGAACAGCGTTGCCTTTAGAATATCCAATGCCATTTTGCTCTCCTAAGCCCCACTTCTCTCCTTGCTTCATCCAGGGTGAAACTGGTCCACGGAGCGGTAAAGCGATTTGCTCAAGGTCTCATGGCCGGAAGTGAGGCCTAGGCCTGAAACCAGGTTTCTTCCTGGATCTTCTCTCAGATGTAAGATGGGATTAAAACCATGTACGTATGGGAAGCACACGAGCACACGGCAGGTACCCATAACGTGCTGTCTTCTCCCTCCCTCTCGTGTGGTCTCTTTCACCAAACCATGCAGTTGCTCTCATACTTCCTCCAGCCAGTGCGTTCTGGAGGATTCTCTGGATCACTTTGTCCCTTTATAAAAGGACAAGGGTGGTCTAGAGACTCCCTGCAGTTCAGACAACTGCTCTAATTGCTCATTGCCTGTGCCTCACGGCCTTGAGGATAAAGTCTGGACTGCTCACCTTTGACTTGGGGCATACTCATGTGTACCCCAGCCCCTCTGATTCTGCCTTCGTGTGGAGACCATCCTGACCACTCTGGGTACAGTTCCCTGCCTTCTTGGTTATAGATCTACAGAGAGAGCACTCAGTGTCCTGGAAGTCATGGCCTCTTTGGGGAATCGTACCCACCACTAGGCCGTCCTTCTTGACAGTTAAACAAGCCTTTTTCATATCATGTTCCTCTGTTGATTAGCACGGGACAGGTACTCAGTAAATCCTTGTCAAGTTAGTGCAGTGATAGAAGAATACCTGGATCAGTGAAGCAACAAATAGGGCTAATACACCTGCCTTTCATGAGCTTACAGAGCTGTCGTGGTAAAGATACAAGAGGTGAGTGAGAGCAGCACAAAGTATGAGGTGTTGGACAAATATGGACCATTATCCCCATGGATTTAGCGTGTGTGCCCACATGGCCTCTGCTGGTGCCGTACGTATTGCTGTCTGGGTGGCAGGGGTCAAAGGAAACCTTGCAGGGTAACTATGTTTATTGTTAGAGAAGTAACCATGTTGTAGTTTCCGAATAGAGGTTGGCATGAAAAGCAGTCAGAGCATATTCAGGTCAACAGGGCCGACTCAAGCCAAAGAGCAGTCTGTGTCACTTAGCAGGTTACCTGGAAATTTCAAAGGGTTCAAGATGGTCTTAATTTCTTAACTGCACTCAACCTCTCAGAGTCTCAATTTTCTCAATGATAGACGGAGATCAAATAGCAACTGCCTCCCAGAGTGGTTGTGCTAGGATGATATGGTCTGGATCATGCGTGGGTGGGAAGGCACCCATCCGGGTGTCGGCCCCTGGCAAATGCTAAGTAAGTCGCTGTGGTGGGGGCGATGATCATGATATTGATGAGACAGGTGACTGATCATGCTCAGAAGCCACTGTGGCACCTGGCTTGCAGATCAAGCTAAGTAATATTTGTTAAAGAACAAATAAAGCCAGATCCTCCAGGAGAAGTGAATCAGGCAAGAGGGATAAACATGTGGAGTGAGTTACTCGGGAAAGCAATTGCAGCCAAGGCTCTAAATGAGTTCATGAGAAATCAGGTTTGTTTCTTTATAAGAGATGGATGAAAAATATGGTGAAAAAAAAACAGGAAACTGGGATCCTGATGAACCAGAAAGAAGGGCAGTAACTGAAAAAAGCCAGATGATTTCTTCTTTTTCTTAGTATTGGGTCCATCCAACAACAAATAGGGAACTTCTTCATATGAATGGTATTGTGGTCATTTCACTGGGCTGGGCTGCATGGCATGCTGGGATCTTGGGGATCTTTTGGGATCCTTTGAGATCTGTTGGCTGAGTAACTAACAAAGAGGGGAAATAAAGTCAGTCCTTGAGGAAGGATGGCAGAGATGAACTCAAGGAATTCTAAGTGCCCATTAGACAAGTGCCTTAGGTATAACCTGTCATGCTCCATGCACGGTGACAACTGATTAGACCAAAATTCACTCTCAGGCTAAAATCTAGACATCAAGTAATGAGCAGCAGCCTTGAGAACCTGGCTTGACCATCTGCCCTCCAGGTGTAATCCATATTATATGCTGATAAAGGGACGTGATCAGATTCCCTCTAACAATGTTATGAATATGGCATACAGAGGAAAATCAGCGAAAAAGAGTTGAAATAGCAGAGTAACCTGTGGGTAGAGGGACAAACAATCGGACACAGAGAGACACGTGGACAAGGGAGTGCTGGATGTTGGGGTACTAGAACAGGAAACCTGACGGCTGCTTCTAAAGACAAAAATTCCAGGCTGCTTGCTCTTGTTTCTCGCGCCACGGGCCATCATGGGAGCCATTCTCTTTGAAGCCTGGGAGAGCAGCTGCCTGTTTCTGAGACTTCCTTACGTTCCTGAGTATCCCCAAACCTCTGTGTCTCAGGCAACCTGATTTTTGTTATTTGCCACCTGAAAGATACCTGTCGACATGTTCTGTTTTGGGCCTGTGGGGTACCTACAATGAGATCCACATGGAAGGTCTGCAGATGAGACCCCTGGACCAGGTGTCTTCATTCCCTGGTCTTCCTGCACTGGTTCACTCTGGGTCTGCCTGCTTTAGGAAACAGCCCTACCCATTGACAGAAGGCCTGGGTGATGGGGAGATCCCAGGACTCAGAGAAGTCAATCTGAAGGAGATAGGTCCTCAGGACCCCAGCTGATTGGCCTAAGATGTCAGACCAGAAATTTGTCCAAGCAGGAGATGGGATAAATGTTGGGAGTGAGAGGGATGCCTGGGATATCAGTGGGCATCCCTTTTCTTAGACAAGGGGTGCTCTAAGCAGTCCATGGGTGCAGAGTTGCCCAATGGCTATAGCCAGGCTCACCTGACTGTCGGCAAGGACCAGTGGCAGCTCATTTATTGCTCTTGGAGAGGAGTGGCATGACCCCTCTTAGAGTTAACCTGTTGTGCCATGCTCCTCAGCTATGAACAACACTGCTGAGGGGACTCAGGTGGGGTAGGGATGGGCTTGTAAGCTGAGTTGGGTTGTTGGGTTGGCCTGGGAAGGCCAGGAGCCGACAGCTGCACTCGGGTTGATCCATTTGGTGCAGGCACTGATGAGATGTATTCCCTGCTCTTCTCTAAGCTGTGGTGTTGGTAAAGACCATGTCCCAGGCTTCTCTGTAGTTCTAGCGCCCGGCGTGGTGCCCAGCATACGGAAGGTACTCAGTAGATCCCTGCTGAATGTGCGGATAAATCATTTAGAGCTGGGGACATGCTGTCCTAAGAAAAAGCATAAATCTAAGATTCTAAATATTAAACTCTTCAATGTGAGACCTTCTCGAATAATCATAGGCAGGATTCATCAACACACTTCATGCTCGAAACAGAGGCAGCTGTGACATGGAGAAAACAATTTCTCATCTGGAGATGCTGGTTCAAATCCAGCCTTTAACAGTTTCTAGCAGTGGGGCGGGGAGGAGGGGGCTAGTAGAACTCCACCGAACATCTCCAAACATCTCCGTGTCTGCCTCTTTGAAAAATGAGGAACTGATGCCTATTCACGGGGTAACAGAGGATTTGGTGGGACGACATGTGAGAAAATAGCCTACAGCCGAGCTTGATAAATGTTTGTTGAATGGCAAATGCCATTGTGGTGACTCAAGTTCACCATGGCTCAGTTCTGCTTTTTTGCCTTGACTCATCCCCCTGTTGTCTGCCAGGAACCATGCTGTGCTCAGCCTGGTTCTTTCCGAGACCCAGAGGGACATTTACAAGGCTGGCATCTGGTAGGAAGCCACCCTTGATCACCTACTGCCTATGCTCGGGGGACAGGCAGTAACAGACAGACTCTGAAAGGGGGAGTCCTGGACCCCAAACGTGTGAGTCTTTGACTGAAGCCACTTCTTGGGGAGAATATGGGCACGTTCAGAGGGGAGAATTCAGCAGAGTCATCTGACTGGCACCCGATGGCGGCAGGAGATCCGCACCTTAGCCATGCCTCTGAGCTGACGCAAGCATCCTTTGGGTTAGAGGAGCCACGGGGTTAGTTTGCTGAATACACCATTAAATAAAGCAAGAGACAAGCAGAGATAAAGGTTAGGTATTTATAACACGATGCACCGGGAAAAGGTGGTGATAACCCCCCTATTATCTTTCCCAAGAGAACTGTGGACAAAGCAGCAGATTTCAACTGCAGAGGGCATGAGGACTCCCAGGGAGGCCTGCAGGAACATTGCAGAATGGGACGCATCCCTGCATTCATCGGCCGAGCAGTCTGAGCCAGGCTCTTTCTGTATGTTCTCTCTCATCCACGCTATAGTCCTACATACTAGAGGTTAGTATCCCTATTTTGGTGGAATGGAAGCTGATGCTCACACTTGTTACGTGGTCCATCTAAATCCAGGACACTTTTGAATGTCAGAGCCAGGACTCATCCGAAGTGTATTATTCTACAGAACCACGCTGCCCAGGGACCACTCTGGTTTATAAATTACATTTTAATGTTGTGTAAATGTTGTATACTTATTCTGTCAAAAGTTGGAGGAGCAGGACCCTTTTATTTAAAGGGGTGTTAGGAATGCTCTAACCAGTTTTCCATTGTACCTCACCGCTCTGTGCAGTAGGCATGTCACCGCAATGACACAGTGGCTCCATTCATGATCCTATTGAGAGGTTCTATTATCTTCGATCTCTCCGCAGCATGGCATTCCTGTGCATTCATGCATGTGTCAGCAGGACCCCTACTACGCACCAGGCACTGTGCAGTGGAGAAACCTTGGTCAGAATTACAAGGAAACGGAGTGGGTTTTACCTGCATAGACAGGTTCATGTTTAGAGCCTCTTTTTTTGTGTTGTAATTAGCTGACATTTGTAATGCTTCACAATTCAAGCAGGGTCTTCACGCTCACGTTCTCACTTGATCTTTGGCACAATCTTGGTAAAGCCATACAGGCCAGAGGGTGTTACTACATTTAAGTCGAGGTGCAGAGAGATTTGAATGACTTGTTTCAGATCGTTAAACCCCAAAAGGAAGGAATCTGCTTTTCCATCTTTCTCTTATCTCTTAAATTCAAGTTGCTCATGTTTGGGGATCCCTGGGTGGCTCAGCAGTTTGGCCCCTGTCTTTGGCCCAGGGCGTGATCCTGGAGTCCCAGGATCGAGTCCCGCGTCGGGCCTGCTTCTCCCTCTGCCTGTGTCTCTGCCTCTCTCTCTCTCTATGTCTATCATGAATAAATAAAACATAAAAATCTTTAAAAATAAATAAATAAATAAAATCTTAAAAAAATTGCTCATGTTTTTGAATCTCAATTTCTACAAAGCTTGAAATACATGTTTTTCTTTTCCTTTTTTAAAATCAGTTTTTATATTTTTTTCCACCACATACTGTAGGAATATGATTTTTAAAAAATCAAATACTACTAAAAGTCTTTTAATAAAGACTGCTGATCTCTTCTCTCTCTGTCCCTATTTATCAGTTCTGATGCCATATTCAGACATTTCAACTAGTTTAATGGTTTTTTAAAAATATATTTCTGAGTAAAATTTCTATGCCGCTTTTTACTTTGAGACTTCTGCTGAGCTAAACGTGATGGGCTGCTATTATTCTGATGTGGTGAGTGAGTAATTAGTTCTCATACACCACCGTCTTGATGTATGGAAAGTGAGATTTTATTGTGGTTTTGATTTGCATGTTCTGTAAAGGCTAATGATGTTGGGCATTTTTCGTGTGCTTATTGGCTACTTATATAGTGTCTTCAGAGAAATGTCTATTCAGACCATTTGCCCATTTTTAAATTGGGTTGTCATTTTATTATTGAGTTGGAAGAATTCTTCATATAGTCTGGATACGAGTACCTTGTCAGAAACATGAATTGTAAATATGTTCTCCTTAGCTGTGGGTTATTTTTTCACTTCCTTGATAGTGTTCTTTGAAGTACGAAAGTTTTACATTTTGAGCAAGTCCAATTTATCTGTATTTTCTTTTTTTACTTGTGCTTTGGCATCATATATAAAACTTTGCACAAACCATGGTAATGAAAATTTATTACCATAATGTCTTTCAAGAGTTATATAGTTATAGCTCTTACATTTAGGTATATCCAAATGCTGAGTTATTTTTTACATGGTATTGTTACATTTATTTTTAGATTGTTTACATCATTTGATTTATAAAATGATTATTTTTCTATTAATATTTCAATTTCTATCTTCCCTATTAATATTTCAATGACCTATAGCAGTTATGTACAGAAGTTGTTGATTTTTATATATTTATTTGCAACCAGTAGCCTTTCCAAACTCTATTAAGTGCTTACTTTTTTCTTTTGGGGTTAAGAAACAGAAGATAATAACTAGTTTTTAAATATCTTTGCTAATACCTATCTCTCTTTGTGCTTTATTTCACAGACTTCCAGAACAGTGTTATATGAGAACAGATGATAGTAAATGTCTGTGCTTTGTTCTTGAATTTAATGATAATGCACCTGGTGTTTAATTAATGATTTTTAAATTGACTTCTCACAATCTTCATTTTATTTATTTATTTATTTATTTATTTATTTATTTATTTATTTGTAGGCTTCACACCCAGCATGTGGGGCTTGAACCCATGGTCTTGAGATCAAGACCTGAGCTGAGATCAAGAGTTGGCTGAGCCAGCCAGGTCTCCCAACTTCTCACATTCTTTATCATATAAGAACTATCCTTCTATTCCTTCTGTACTATTTCTAGTTTAATCAGAAAAGTATAGTAAATGTCATTAAGATTATCATTTTTTTTCTTTCTTTAATCTGACGTAATGTTGTAATGCAGTTATTAACATTTTCGGTATTGAACCATCCTTGCATTTCTGGACTGAATATTGCTTGGTCAGATGTATTATTCTTTTAAGATGCTGCTGGTTTGGATCTGCTCACACACTAGTTATTACACTTGCAGAGATGATACTGCCCAACATTAATCTATGCCAAATTCCTTTTCTTGAGCCAAGCCAAACAACATGAAGTCAGTGAGGAGGAGGTTAGTAAGAGAAAGCCTAGATGAGATTTCGAGATTTGATTTCTATTCATTTTGGATAACCTGGTCATTGCCCATCTGACAAAAATGCTTGTTCTATAGCATAGTTTCTCACTCCAATGTCCTGCCTCTATTTTAATAAAGCACAGAAAGAAAGTGCTGAAGCATCACAGGACAGTCTTAGTAACATTAAAATGCAATAGCTCAATAGTTATATGGCCATTTATTAAGTGTTTTCAACATGTCATACTATACTTGATGCTACATATGTTATTTCTTCCTCCTCCATCTCCTCTGCTTCTTCTTCTCCTTCCCCCCTCTTCCTTTCCTCCTCTTCCAATTCCTCTTCTTCGTCCTCCCCATCTTATTCTTATTCTTGGCAAGGAAACACATTGTCATATTAATTTGTGTTTTCTATTTGGCAAGGGATTGGAAAATTGTCTAGAGTACACGTTCCCTCACCTTGGGCGAGTTTATCAGAAGCTTTTGTGTTGCAGCACTGCAGAGAGAAGGCATCTAAAAGACACCCTCATACCTATTCCCACCCTTAGGCTTTTGTTTGAGATACTTATTGAGGGAAGTTAGTGTTTGGGGTGGAGAAGAAGGCAGAACTGGCCCTACAAGGTAGACAGAGGTTATCATCCCAGAGCCTGGGGGTGGGGGGAACATGCTATGGCAGGTCCCAGAAGTGACAGAAACTCATGCAGCATCCTGAAAAGTGCCAGGATCTTTGACAACAGAGTGGTGCATGAATGCCACAGAATTGACTACCGAGAGTCAACATCTTGGGACGCTTGCAACATAGCTGAGTGCGCATGCTTAGCATGATGCCAGAGAGTTTCCTGTTTGTGAATGGAAACATTTTTATTTTATCATCTCAGTGAATAGCTGTGGAGTTGAGAACAGAATACATTCTTCCATTTTTCAGGCACTCAGTATTTGCACATGTCCAGAAGGAAGATGAGAGTTTCCCCTGAGATCCCCCTTACCAAAGTGATGGTTTGCTTCTCACACCTCAGTGTTGGGGAGCAAATTTCTGTCTTCTATTTATACAACTCTTGTTTGAACCTTAGGAAGTTTTGGGGGTTATAAAAATCATTATTCCCATTTCCAAATAAAAAAATTAATGCCCAGAGAGGTTAAGTAACTTGTACAAGGTCATGATATCATTTTTTAAAAAGATTTTATTTATTTATTCATGACAGACAGACAGACAGACAGACACACACACACAGAATGCAAGCATGGAGGGGGGGGTGCACCGAGGGAGAAGGAGAGAGAAACTCAAGCAGAATCCATGCTGAGTGCAGAGCCCAACAGGGGGCTCGATCCCACAGCCCTGAGATCATGGCCTGAGTTGAAACCAGCAGTTTGATCCTCAACCAATTGTATCACCCAGGTGTACTGGGTCATGATATCATTTTAAGTTGTCCTGAGTTCAGAAACCATGGTTCAATAACTACACTATGTTGCCTTGCTTAAAAAAGAGACAGAGAGAGAAGCTATTTCTTATGGGAGAGATTACTTTGTGCCAGGCAAAAGGTTAAATGCCATATATATGTACCTAGGTATACAGATATAAATGGATATATAGATATATGCATTTATTAATTAGCTGATGTAATCTCCATTCCCTGCAAGAAACTTTCAAGGAAGTTCTTCCAATTATATTAATCATCTCATCTTATCATAAAGCAAAAGATGGAGAGTCATGCTGGTAGTGTTGAGCTCCAGTTCTGCTGCTAACTCTGCACTTTATTTCCTTCCTTTGTGACATGAGAAGAGCAAAACTTGCCTCTCCATATTATTATGAGTATTGAGTGAGGTATTGGAAATAGCAGGCCTTGCTGACTGTAAAAAGATGTGCACACGTGGACCTCACTTTCTATTGAGACTTGCAGCCTGTATTGGTCATGTCGCCTGAGAGCCTCTCTCAGCAGTTACCAGGACACTGAGACATACATTACAATGCAGAGGGGACCAAACCACCAGGAGTTGGACACCGGCCTTGGAAACTGATTGTTTACATTTGTTTGTAGTCTCCTTGAAGCAGAGGTTAGGTCATAGTTCTTCGGACCTGGCAAAGTCAACTGGAAACTGCTCATGGCCAGGCACCCCACCTGATTGCTTCTTTCCAACCCTTCCCTGCATTTAGGGAAGACAGACGACAAGATGCACTCTCACCATCACACCAAGGAATCTCCCTTTGGCAGCTCTTCCAGGCAGCAGAAATGTCAAAGATCCACGTGTGCCGTCCATCCGCAGGGTCCAGAAGGTGATCTTCCGGGGAGCTTCCAGGGAAATCAAGCCATCATGGGGAAGGTCCAGAGAGACTTGCTGTGCAGGTATCTGCACGCAGGATGACATCAAGGCACGTGTCTGTGGTCTGAGGTTTGCTGCTTGGCGTTTGGTATAGAAAGTCATTCAGGACAAACTGCTCATCGAGGCTAGCAAGGAAGGGGTCTAATGTATTTGTGAAAGAGTTACCACAGTCAGCCTCATTGGGGTCACAGCTCAGAACACCCCTAAAATGCAGTCATACTATGTCACAGGCAATGAGAGGTTCCAGGGGAAAAGCAGTAGGAAACCACTGAGATTTACAGACTTCTTTTTCACTCCTACTGGGAGAGTGGGTCTTGGGAAAGAAGGCATTCGGGAGACAGCAAGAATCACCGTGAGGATAGAGACCCATCTTTCACTCTGCTCCTGCCGAACTCCAGGGTACCTGACAATGCCCAGGGCACACCTGATGTGCCATAAACATTGGTTGGTAACTGAGTCAATGAGTCTTTCAGCAGGGAGTGGGGGTGGTCCCACCTGCTCTAAGTCTCTGTACAGTTTAACAATTTCTTCTCGTGGAGGAATAAATTCGGCACTAACCCCCAGTCATTTTCCCCATCAAGAATTAGGATGCGAGGTAGGAAATGAGAAATGGTCGTAGGCACAGAATCAGAAGTCCTGGGTCTGATTCCTGGCTCTTCCTCTGACCAGTGGGTGGGCCACGGAGAAGTCACATAAACGTTTTGAGCTTCAATTTCCTTACTGAAAATTGACAGTAATAATTCCGATGTCTTGAGGCTGTGGCTTTTTTTCTTTTCCTAATTCAGTGAAAAAAATGTGCGTGATCTGCCAATACAGTTTCTGGGAGGTGGCAGTTAAGAGTAAGAGCACATGTTCTGGCATCAGCACGTATTCAGATTCTGGTTCTGCCGCTTACGAGATGAGTGTCCTTAGGCCGGTTACTTCACTTTTCCGTCTCTTCTTCATCTCTAAAAAAAAGGATATAGTGATATCTGTTGCAGGAGGTTGAAGGGATAATTAATGTAAACTAGTTAACACGCTGCCTGGAATATGACAAGCGCTTTATTATGATTATTACTACTGTTAGAAAAAGAAGCATTTTTCATTTGCATATCAGCTTTTGATAAGATAAAGCTGCTTATTGTTTCTCAAGGATTTCTCTTTTTTCTTTTTTAAATATACTCTGAAGAAGCACAGGCACCCCATGCTGTTGAGTGTTCACTACAGAGTTTCAGTGCAGCATGCCATTTTTTTTGCATGTTTCTTGTTTTGGAACAGAACCATGAAAACACGCAAGGGCTTTATAAAGCAGACAACATCCTCTGTCCTTCCCCAGGTCTCCAGGACATAATCCAAGTTCATGATGCATTGAAGAAAGAAGTGTAAACCACGGACACCTATCACACTGAGACAACATGTGGCTCTTTTTCCAGTGTGATCTCACGGAGAATTCCCAGGTCATACAAGGTTTCTGAGCTTGAGTTTCCCATCTCTCAAAAGGGGATTCCGGATTCATAGTATTAGGATGAGGCTCAAAGTACTTTCTCTGTATGAAAAAGTTTTTTACCTGGAAGAAGATTGATACAGAGTACTACGATGTGGTCCTCAGGGCAAATCCCTCATGCGCCCCCCTTCTGGGTCCCTGGTGGTTGAAAACACCTTATAAGGACCCTCCTCTTTCTTGCTCACTGAATCTTCTAGAGTCCCCAGAAAACAGAATTTCTCTCTCTACCTTCGTCTCTGCCCAAAGGAAACTGCGGCATTTTCATGATCTTTTGCCTTATAGCTGACATCTCCCTTCTTATACTAATGCAAAGAGGCTGCTCACAGAAATTCTAAAGGTCAGAATTCCTAATCACACACTCCCACTGCCTTGCAATCTTATCAACTTATGGCTTATGAATGGCATTCCCACAGGAAAGACTGTTCATAAAAGCTGGCTCAAGCCCCAGGGCCACCTCCCTTTCTTACCTTCCTCTTGCTTCCTGTAAGGCCTTGGGTGTTTGATCCCCAGGTTATGGGATTGGGGAGCACAACCTGGAGGACCCAGAACTGGAGCAAGTTCCTGTCTTTTTTTTTTTTTTTTTAAGATTTTATTTATTTATTCACGAGAGATACAGAGAGAGAGAGAGAGAGAGGCAGAGACACAGGCAGAAGGAGAAGCCGGCTCCTCAAGGAGCCTGATGTGGGGACTCAATCTCGGGACTCTGGGATCACGCCTTGAGCCCAAGGCAGATGCTCAACCACTGAGCCACCCAGGCATCCCAGCTGGTTCCTGTCTTGGTCACACAGGGCTCAAGACCCAGAGGTGAGTCAAGCCAGATTCCCTGCAGGCAAGCCTAGGTCCAAATACCGGGTTGCCTGCATTGTAACCCTATTGCCTTACCGGATGCTATTCTATGGCCAATTTTATTCTTGCAACATTGTGAGGTAAGAATAATTTGCCAGCCCTCCAGATTAGAGAATGGAGGGACAGAGAGGTTCAGCGACCTATCTGAAGTCACACAGCTGCTAAGTGGCAGAGCTGGAATCCAAATGGGAATCCGCCTGATGCTCAACCTCAGTTTCTTTCCCCCCCGTAACAGACTACCTCCAGAACGTCAGATGAGATAAGTTTGTGGGCTGACTCCTAGAGCTATTTTGCCTTGGTAGTAAAGGCATTTTTCAAATGAGGGTAGAGTATTAATGAATAATTTTCCTAGGAGGTTTGAATGCTGGGAATGCTGGAATGCTGGCGAGAGCATTAAATGAGTACCAGCAGCTGCATCAGCTGGGCAGTTTTCCTCCTGAGTCTTCTGGTCTCAAGGACCCAGAGGTTATTTCTGATTACATCAGCAGCCGTGCAGATCCAGTTCAGGAATCTTGAAACCACATATGTGACTCACATGTCGTTGTTATAACAGTAGGAAACACATTAACTCGGCTTTAAAGAGCGTTCATTGAAAAGTTGGCCTCTCAGAAACCAGTTTCTTGGTTTGTGAAGCACACCATCTAAGCCTTCCTCCTGACGACAGTGTCATAGCGTGAGCCTGTATGTTATGTGACCTGACAGCTTAACAAGACTATATTTGCTTTTGCAGACTCTGTGTTCCAGCACATTCCACTGAACTTATAGCAGGTGACTAATGGGTATTTCACCACCATGACATTTTGAGTTGCAAGCCATAGGGATGGTCATTTGATTGAATAATACATTAAAAATGTTTTTTAAGACTTGTATTACAAAATCATTCTGTGGAAATCATAAGCAAAAGTTCTTGCAGTCTGCTTGGGGACGGACAATGCTGCTGGTCTATTACAGACATTTCTGAATGAAGGAAGGTGTCGCTTCTCTTTTCCAGGTACATGCTGTTGATTCTTTTTCTGGATTTTTATGTGCTCAAAATCAGAGTTTTTCCATAGTTGGATCACCAGGGTGGGTGGGGTCTCAGAAATCCTTACATTCTGCAGTGTTCACATGGGAGTTGAAGACCCAAAGCATATGCTAGGGGATAGGAACTGGGGCAGGACAGAAATTATTAGTTCCAGCCAAGCATGAGTTCATTGTCAAGTTCTACTCCTGTCCTGGCTGTAGGATCTTGGAAGAGTCACTGAGCTTCTTCGTATCTCAGTTTCCTTGTATCTAAAATGGGGGAAATAATTTTACTTCTCAAGGGAGCGCTGTGAGGATTAAAATAAGAAGATGGATAGAAAATGCCTGGTATATACTAAGTGCTCAGATATGTGGTGGTATTCGTGTCTTTGTCTCTGGGAGTAGAGGACAACCATATAAACAGTGAAACAAGTTCTTGAGTTAAGGCACAGGGGCTGTCACAGAACCTGGGGGGACAGAATCTGGTAGGGCCAGAGTTACTGGAGGAGAAGGAGGGAGGAACCAGCAGTGCTCCCTTACTAAATGCCTGCCACCATGTGCCAGGGATTAGAGTGGGTGTCAGACGAAACAGGATAAGTTCTGTTAAAAGATATGAGACTCTAACTTGTGTGGACTGGTTTGACTTAAGAGCTTTGCTCTTTAGGGTTTTCTCTCTCCTGCTTTTTTAGGTGATATAGGGAGAAAGGGAAAGGAACATATGCTTTTATTTACTTGAGGGAGGAAAAAAAGAGAGAGAGAGAAAGAAAACAGAAACTAATGTTGGGCCATTAAAACTCTGGTAAAAACTGAAATGGCGGTGCCTTGAGATTTTCTTGTCATGTTAATAGGTTCTTGGGTATAAAATGATGGAGCAACAGGGGTCTAGTAGTTATTATTGGAAAATTAAATAAGAAGATAGCCACAAAGATAAAGACCTGATTTGATAGTTCTCTAGACTTGGGTTTGTTTACTGTAAAGAAAGTAAAAGCAGCTTGATTTGAGTTTGTATTTGGCTTTGCAGGGAGCTTTGTGTGGGTGATTTTGCATATGCACAGGCGCTGCCTTCCAAGAAATGCCAGCATCTGCACAACTGGGAGGCATGCTCTGGTTTGCTCATAAAAGTCTTTATCGTCTTTGAGAAAGTGATTCAACTGGTCTTGATGGGCAGCCGGATAGAAAAATCTAGTGAAAGAGGGGACATGACCAAGCTCATATGGACACAGAGGCTCAACAAACATGGCTTTGCAACAGCCTCTATAAAGTGGCTTCAAAAGATTTATTTGAACAGTGTCCATCACACTGTGGATGCATGCCAAACAGCCCGTGTGGACCTAAACTGCATTATATCTACTCAGTAGGGTGTGTGATGAAGCAGAACTTTCTCAGGCCCACCCTACCCTGAGAACTCCATTAAAAGTTTGTTGACCATTTCCTACTATAGAGATACCACATTAAAGCTACATAAAGCCTAGGGGCCAAACTCACTTGGGGCGGGGGGACATGGATGAATGAGTGGACATGTTGATACTCTCTCTGTCCGGATCCCCTCAGATTCCTTTTACATTTCTAGGTACTCCTTCTCTGCTTCTGATGCCCTTGTTTCTAACAGACAGCTCTCCTGGGATACTGTGGCCATTTTGCCCAATAGCTCAAAGAGCTGGCTATACCCAGGAGTTACACCACATGCTGGGTGGTCCTTTGCCAATGATGAACTGTAGTGAAGAATCCGAATACTCAACTCCCCTGCCTTAAATCTGGATGTGCTCAGGTGTCATTTCTACTTCAGAGCCTCCTGTAGGATCAGGTGGGAGCTGGACTTACCCTGGAATTGTACCCTTGTACAATTGTGCGCCTTCCTCCCTTTTCCTCATTTGTTTTTCTATAGGCTCTTCTGGGGACATTTCCCTAATAAATCACTTGCATTTGAATTGTCATCTTAAAGTCTGCTTCTAGAGAAACTGCCTTAAGGTAATGAATTAATCCAAATGCTTCATATTGGAATGCTGTGTGTATATGTGTCTATGTGTACAATTTTAACTATTCTAAGCCTCTTTTCATGGCATAAAAGGGACCTGTTTGGTAGGGAGATCTTATAGTTCTCCTAGGAAGGAAAAAGTTGATTCTTTCCATCCCTATGTTGGGAGTGGAGGCAGGGATCCCTAGACTGGGACTACAGACTGTGGGTGGTGAGAGCAATCTCTGCTAGGAGCTATGAAGAAGGTGGTACTTTGACTCAGAGCGAATCAGGAGAGAGAGACACTGAAGAGAGAGAGAGAGACATCGAGAAAGAGGGAGAGAGAAAGAACAAGAGCACTAGCAGCTTGGACTAGTATCGGTGATGTAAAGTGTCCCAAGACCCCTTGAGCAGCTACTGTTTCAAGCATTGGCAGTTGGAAGACGTCACAAGTGTCTACCTTTACAAATCTGTGGAGCATACAAATTTCCTTGGGAATGCCCAGGAAATAATGGAGACCATGAGATCCTGATATTTTTCAAGAGATAGCTACCAATTTTGGAGACATTCAGACCATATTGTCACAGGTTCCTAATGATACCAATAGCCCAAGGAAATATTATATGTGTTTGTAGACTCAGCTGCCTCTGAGAGTCGGGGGCTCACCATTAGTGGAAACACCCAAACAGAGATGGGAGGAGCAGCAATGGGCACATTGTACCTGGGATTCCAGTGTCAACTGGGTGACAGAGGTGGCCCAGTTACCTCAACATTTTAAACTTCTTCACTTATGACTGAGCCTTTGAGAGAATAAAGCCTATTTGGGTGCAGATCTTATTTGTGAAAATTAAACTTCAAATATGTAATACATTTTCTTTTTAGTGTGAATGGTGGCTCTGGGCTCTGACCTGAGGTACCCAGGGCCTTCTCATGGCACAGTGACTGGAGCCCATTCTTTTTCTTGGGAATTGTCAGAAGAGCTAAGAACTCTGGGAGAGGTGTGGGAGCAGGGAAGCAATGTCTCCTTACTTGGCTAGTATTGTCCAAGTTGAGAAAAGGATAACTATTGATGGAGGTTACCAAATTGTCCCAAAGAGAACAAGCAAATAGTTTCATGGAAAATGCCCAGCTCTGAACTCCTGTAACTTTTCACAAAGCAGGGTGGTTATGAGAAGGAGAATAGGTGGGTCCATGTCCTTGACCTTCCCTTGGAGACAACGCGGTCTGGATAAGAGAGGGTTACACTGTGCATGGAGGACTCAGTACTTTCCTTCTCCATTCACCCAAAATCCCACTGGGATATTCTAATCTCCTTGGAACATGCTGCATTATCTGTACTTTTAGCACAGCTCACGTTTCAAATGGCAAGCTGCAGAGCGATCTGATTGTTTTATAGGCACAGCCAAGAGAGGAGCTCCGATTCCTTTCTCTTGGCCAGGTGCCCTCTTTGAGGGAGAAGACCTGTGGTGTATAGAGACCAGCCAAGTGCTTAAAGATTTCAGAAACTTCAAAGGCAGGGGAGGGGCCAGCAACAATAAAATGGAAAATGATAAACATTCAGCTTAAAGACGAGCGGAGTTACAATCCCTGAGAAATTACTCTGAGCGGAGTGAGGGGCTGATTCTCAGAGGCCCGTGGCAACATTCCACGGCATTACACAATGTTCCAAGAAGCAATTATTAGCTTTGTTTTAGTTGTGATTAGCACAGTTAATGACTCGTAGAGGCGGAAAGACAATGCAAGTGGGAAGGTGAGCCCACAGAAAGGGGTTTCTGCTCCAGCCCCATACTCACCAAGTAAGGGGAGCTCATCTCACCTTTCAGGGGCCTCCACCCATTTTGAAATTTCAGTTTTGAAACTATCGTATAAGGAGAAGCCAGGTTGTTTTTAAAAGGCAAAAGCCATTGCTGTCGAATAGCTAGATGAGATCTGTATTATTAAAGGACCCGTCACTTCCTGTGAGCAGAGCTATGCCACGGGACTCTATGTCACTAGGGTCATGTCTACACAAAGGCCAGAGGACAGTCAAAGAGATCAGCTGGAATGTTGAGGTGCAAAGTATTGGAAGAGCTCAGCCTGACTGTCCTGAGGGATTTAAACAGCTCAAGCAGCAGAAAACAAAAACAAAAACAAAAACAAAAGTAGGTAGATTAAATTCAACAATGGTATGTGAGCATTTCCTATGCGCCTGACACTTTTCTAGGGACGTGAGATATACCAGTGATCAGACCATAGAACCTTTCTCTTGTGCAGCTTCTATTCTAGAGAAGGAGACAGACAATAAATGAAAATCACAGTCATAAGTAGTATGCTCTAAGTCAATAGCACTGTGGGATAGAAGAAATGGTGAGCATGGGGAGGAATATCGAGAGGGTTTGGAAAGAGGCTGCAGAATTAAGCAGGTGGTCAATCTGGAGCCTTTAAGATAGAGAGATCAGAGCAAAGACCTGAAGAAAGTGGTGAAGGTAGCCTACAGGTGTCAGCAGGAGGAGCGCTCCAGAGAGTTTTGAGTTCTCTCAAAGGGTCAGGCCAACAGTTATGCCCTATGTGTGCCAGAAGGGTGGGGAAGCCCATGGGGCTACGGTGGAACGAGGGATGTGGAGAGAGGATGGAGATTCAGACAGGTAAGGGGTAGAGGAGAGCCCGCCAGGTCTCTGAGGCCATTGCGAAGACCCTGTGAGGGCACAATGTTGCCTACGCTAAATCTGAATGCCTAGGGAACTTGAATATCTCGGACAGAAGAACATATAGAGACAGAAAAAAAAAATCATACAGTCCCTACCTTCAAGAAGTCCAGTGGACTTCTTGGTGCAAAGATAGATAATTACACATATAATAATAATAATAATAATAATAATAATAATAATATATAAACAGATAGTATAGTCCACAAAGTCTATGATGTAGGGATAGAGAGCAAGGTCCACAATCCTGTTTGGAAGAGGCAGGGAGGATTTCTTAGAAGAGAAGGTCTATGCACCGACTGGTTAAAGTCAAGGGTAAGCTTGTCGGGTGTTACTTTACAGATGTGTCTGGGAGGACATTGAGTCTCCAAGGATGGGCCTCCAAGGTGGCTTGCCCCAAGGTACTCAGCTAAACTTGGCCTCCAGTCCAGGCTACTTTCTACCAAAGCAGGTGCTTCACCCATGCTCGGAACCAGTGGGAGTTCTGTTTGTGAAGTGACTCTTCACCTCCCTGCTGAGGTCATGGGATGGAGGAGAGCTTTCGCTCAGCTTGCTGTTGCTGACGTCACCGGCTGCACTCTGTAAGAGAGCCTCTCTCTTCCCCTTCAATAAAATCTAGACTGGGGACATGGCTAAGATGACCCTGCACAAATGAATTTTCCATGCTGGGGAATCCTAGAGCAGAACAAGGAAGGACCCATCAAACAGAAAATATGTGGGTAATTTAATTAAGGATTCACTGGAGACTTCAAGTCTTCAAGGTCAGCAACCAGAGTATCGAAATGTATTCTTCTGGGTGGAGCAGAAAGTTAGCAAAATTGATATTAAGAAGACCTGGGGCCACGTGCAGGTTCAATCACTTGCTTGCTATGTGACCATGGGCCCGTTTTCCTTCTCTGTTATATGAGATCATAATACTTGCCTTCCTCATCTCCCAGGACTATCCTGAGGATCGTGAATGCGATAGCATGTGGTAAACTATAAAGTGCTGTACTTACTGTTTGGACAATATGACACACTTTTGCAATCTTATGAATACGCATTATCTTTGTATCAGAAATGTAAAACCTCACAATGATTCTCCTCTAAAACCTTCATGTCACAGAAGAGCAAACAGGGGCCCATTTAAATTGCCTAGCACATTAGAGGCAAAGGCAGGCCCGGGTCCCCTGATTCATCTTTCAAATAGGTTACAGAATGTAGCCAGTAGACCATGTGAATGAACGTTCTTCCTGCTTCTGGCTGAGTCAGAGACACAGGAAGTACCGTTTCCTCTTGGGGCTCTTCCACTGAAAGCACCTTGCATTTCCTTCCATAATAAGCACTTTCACTGGTCTTAAAAACATTTCTTTTTAAAATAGTTGACTACTTGTCAAGAATCTACTGAATACTGGACTGCTGTAGACGCTTGAATGAAAACCCTCCTAGGAACTCAGGGAGTTATTTGTAACCAACCCCATTTTGCAGAGGAGAACACTGAGTCTCTGAGCTGGAGTGACTTCCCCACCATCACACGGTTAGAAGACAACAAAGCAGGGGAGGGGAGGCCCCCTCTGAAGGCACGATGCCCAGTACCTTTCCACTTTACCAAGACCATAGATGCCACTTTCCCTTTTAGCCTCTGGCAGAAGCTAGAAGTCTGGATTGGAAAGGACTTACTTAAAGGAAGCAACTGAAAAAGTGGAATCTGTCTTCATGAACAGACCTGATGAGTAGAATTAATGTCACAAATTAGGCTTTCGCGATGACCTGAATTTTTTTTTTCTTTACAAGATTGCAAACAACGGAGCTAACCATATTTTCCATACACACAATGACTTTTATCCAAAGCAGTTTCACAAATATGGTGTAGATGAATCATAGGTAGGATTTATGAGTGAGTGCAACATGTAGCAATGTGGGAGGGCCTATTAGAGACAGTGTCTATGTAATAACAGAAGCACTGAAATCACAACTGCTTAAATCACAGATACTTGGCAGAGAGGAGAGATTCATTGCTATTGTAAATATACCAGAGGATAAAGAAAAGAGTGAAAATTACCCAAATTTAGTTATCTAGAAGCGATCACGTGTGACACTGCAATGTATTTTTTCCTTTCTGTCCCTGAATGTTGCTTTTTGAAAGCATTAGCTGGAATTAGACTGTATGTGAATTTGCTTATTTTGCTTTTTTCACTTGGTGTTATTAGTATTATTTACTATGATATAAAACATGCTTCAAAAAAGCATAGTTAGTGGATAAATCATATTCCATTACTGGAATGAAAGAAAAAAATATTGGAGAAACACCCTGGAGGAGTGAATGAGAATAAAAACCAAATGTGGAAAAAGGACTCATCTGAGTTCCAGGTTTTTGAAGCAAAAGATAAGGTCTTTATGAGAGAAGACAGAGTGGACTCTCTCATTTCAGTGACAGCCTGGGCTCCCTAATTCTAGTTAACATTCTCATGGCATCATTTTGGCTGACTTTGTTAAACTGGCGGGGTGTCCTAGCACAGGGACTGGTAAACATTTTCTGTCAAGGGCCAGATAGCGAGTAGTTTAGGTCTTGAGGGTCATATGTTCTCTATTGTAACTACTCAGTTTGGCCAGTGTAGCAGGAAAGCAGCCATAGATAAATGTAAACAAGTGAGCATGGTTGCCTATCAATAAAACTTTATTTACAAAAAGAGTGGATAGGATTTGACCCTCCATAGGGACTTTTTTTTTTTTTTAAATCAGCCTTTGGGCTGGACTTCATGCTATGCTAGACTCTGTATAGATACAGAGAAGAATAAACGTTTTGTCTTTGCCTTCAAGGAATGGAGAGAGATAAGAAAAGGGATCATTACAATGCAGGATACTAAGAGAAATAAACAAGGTGCATAGGAAATGCTGTGACATCAAAGAGGAGGAAGTAAAGAGGCCTTCTCTGAGCAATAAAGAAGGACTCACAGACAGCGTGATATGTAGCCTGGATTCCAAAAACAGAGTAAGAGTTCACCTGTGTGTGCCCGTTCAGTTGGTTGTGTTTTGGGTTTCTTCTCCTATAAGGTTTGAGGGTGTCTTCATGAAAACACCCAAATCTTGGCCCTGGCCCAGACCAGTAGTTTCCCAAGAAACTGGTGGGCACTTTCCAGAGAAAGCTTTACTAAACCATTGCCCTGGCTTATTTTCCACCCTTGTTTGATCAACCTACGAGAAAGCAAACACCAGTCAGTGCCTCTTTGAAATCCTTCTGTGTTGTGTTTATTTGGTGTGTATACATGTTATACAAGGTACTAAAGATTAAATCATGGGGAGTTGTTTTAAGATACAAATTCCACCCCCAGGTATGGGGCAACTGTGGCCTCCATTCAATTCCATAATGAGTGCCTACTATGTGCAAAAGGTGGTTTTCCTGGGCTCCTGTCCAAGATAATTATCAGCCCTCAGTTTCCAGCACCCCATCTGTCAGGAGCTGCAGGACAGTTGTCAAGGAGACAAAGGGTCCTGCCATGTTTGGAGAGGGACCACAAGGAATGAGGAAGTAGAAGGGAAGGCTGGTTGTGTTGAGGGTGGTCGTGGTGACTGTTTCTCTTTTAGCAGGAATCCTGCTGAGGTGAGTGTTAATGATTCCATTTCTGGTCTTGTTAAGCGTAACCAGTCTCTCCAGAGATCCTTGAAACAACAGCGCTATCTAAATACCCAGTGTTTTTCCCATACTTGCACATGAATCCCCCCCAGCTCTGCCTAAACCAGCTGCTAAGAAAAACTTAGCACAATCCCAACAGATTTCCATGAGAGCACTGATGAGGGGAAGACATGAAGTTGGAGAATCGTGTTGAAGTGCTGGAAACCTTTCTCCCCAGGGGTCAGGAAGATTTTAAAATTTACATATTATTAAAACATGAGTAAAATACAAAAAAAAAAGCAGTTTAATTTAACGATCGAGTCCTCTGCTTTGAAAATTATAAGTAGGGAGCGTAATGTCTAAAGAAAAATAAATGGATGTTACATATGTAATCAGAAGTTAAGAGGGAGGTGCTGAGAGGTGGAGAAGAAGACATTGATGCGCAGTGGAGGTGAAAGGAAAGCAGGGAATGGAACTCATCATAAAAATGCCAAATTTCCTGTAGAGGGTGAGAGGAAAAGAGTAAAGGTTAAGCAGAGAGAATCAACCCTTAGTAAAGAAAGAAAAAAGAGGTAGAAGGAAGAGAAAATGATGGAAAAAGAGTTATAGACATAGCACTTCACAGGAAATTGCCATCTGGAATCTTCATGGATAGAATGAAGGAAGGCCCCCTGTTTTCAGCTCTTCACACTATTATCCTTAATACTCTAGAGGCTCTAATTGTGATGGAACTGCCACAGCAACCCAACCAGGGCAAGGGTTTATGCTGGGTTGCTGTGACAGTTCTCAGAACAATATTGTTTCAGATGTTGACATGGCGGCAGCTCTCTCAAGTGGACTGGTGATGGGCTTGTACCCGAGGTTATTGGCTATCACTTAACATTCTTCAGGTGCCTTGTATAAAGAAAGAGCGAGATGCTAAAACCCAGAATTTAGGTTGAGCCAAAGCATGGGCATTTTAAAGCATTTTCCAACAAAGATAAAAGTCTCCCTTTGTATGGAGAAAAACTACATTGGAGCGATGAGGATAATTGCATCTGAGTCAGCACATATTTATTGAACAGCTGTAGCGTGCCAAGCACTGCATTTGTCTCTTTACGCACACGTCATCTCATCTAATCTCCAAAACAATCCTGTGAAGTAGTTAGTATTACCTTCATTTTCTTGGCAAGGAGACTGAAACTCAGTGAGCCTGCATGTGATTTGTCCAAGGATCTAAAGCTACTAAGTAGCAGGGTTGGGTTGGTGCCCAACACTAAAGCCCAAGTGTTGCCAACCATCTCAGCATCACTAATGTCTTGGGCCTGCCACCAGTCCACCCAGAGAGAACTTGGCTCAAGGGCCCACTAGATAAGGGATTCTCAGGGGACATTTAGCAATATCTGAAGATGTTTTTTGATGTCACAAGTGGCTTGGGGATGCTACTGGCATCTAGTGGATAGAGGACAGGGATGCTACTGAACGTCAATGCATACAACAGTCTCCACAACAAACTATCTGGCCCCATATGTCAATTGTGCCAAGGTTGAGAAATCTGAATAAGATAGAGGCTGTGGCCAGAAGTGCTCTTCTAAAAGACAGTCTCTTACAAAAACACTCAGATTGCACAAAATGTAGTACTTGAGGTACCTTGGAGGTTTCTCGGGGGAGAAAAAAGTGGGAAAGTTGCCTTTTGTTCTTTGTTTGTTGCTTAAATATACGACATTTGGCTCTGCAATCCCCAATAAATTCCTTGGAATATAATGTATTAGGAACGAAATAGAAAATGCTGACTAAAATAATCCTGAAATGTTTCTTTGACTACCACTCCTTTAGGCCTATCATCTTCTGCAGAAAATCTCAAATCTCTGCAATAGTGACTTACTTGATCGCTCTCCCTGTCTCCCTGTCTGGCTTCTTGGAATCAAATCTCCACCCATCATCTTTCTAAAACCAGGTCAGGTCATGCCTTCCAGGGCTCCTTCCTATACCCAGAATCAAGATGGTCCATCCTGTCTAGCCTGACCTTTGGGGCGTCTCTGTGTTGCCCCAAACCACCTCTCTCAACTTTATTTCCAACATCTCTCCTTTCCAAACATTTTTTATATTCTGACCAAACTACAATACTTATTCTTATGGGTTGGTGATGGATGGGTCATAACCTGTATTTTCTTGCCTCTGTCATTTGGCTAAAGCAATTCCTTTTTCTTGGAATGCACTTTGATTTGTCAGTCGTGATCAACCCTACCTCAAGTACAGCTCAAAGGCCACCTCCTCATCAAATTGTTCTCTGATTTCCCAAATTACAAATTAATCATTTTACCTCTGAAATCACATAGCCTTCTCTCAGTACCCCCAAATTTGAATCTGTGTGCATGTATGTGGATTACATGTGAAATATATAATATGTAACATTGTTATACAACGTATCACATGTGCTATAGTAATTAAAATAGTTTTTAGTATTGATGCAAGAACATCTATTTAACTCAGGGGAAGAGAATAGAGAACCCAGAAATTAACTCAAGGATATAATTTAGTGTGAATTTAGTATATCATAAAAGGGACATGTTAAGTCAGCAACTGACTGTTAAATATGTACAGCACTTTATATCACTTAAAAAATAAATTCAGATGGATTAAAAACCCAAATATTTAAAAACCACTATAATACTATTTAAGAAAATATATTCTTGGGATAGGTTAGCCTTCAATAAGCACCAAAAAAACAAAAGGAAAAAAAGAACAAAAAGCAATAAATATATCTATTTAAATTAAAACATTTTTCATTGGAAAAAGAACCTGAACAAGAATAAAAGAAAACATACTGGGAAGAAGTATTTGTTATGTAGGACACAAAGTGTTAGTATGAGTAATATGTAAAGAGCTTCAACAGTTCAATAAATTAAAATGTTCTAATCAACATAATAGGTAAATGACATATGGAGGCAGTTCATAGACTAGAAGATACAAAGAAGATACAAATAGCTATTGAACACAGGAAAATATAGTGATCCTTATTAGTAATCAGCAAAACAGAAAGTCATCTATCACATCCCTTTTGAAGCTCATGCAGTTTATAAAACACACAAAAAAGACTAATAACATTAAGTTATCGTAAGGGTATGGAGAGCAGCCCGAGTGGCTCAGCGGTTTAGCACCGTCTTCAACCCAGGGCATGATCCTGGAGACCTGGGATCGAGTCCCACGTCAGGCTCCCTGCATGGACCCTGCTTCTCCCTCTGCCTGTGTCTCTGCCTCTCTCTCTCTCTCTCTCTCTCTCTCTGTGTGTGTGTCTCTCATGAATAAATAAATAAAATCTTTAAAAAAAATAAGGGTATGGAGAAGTAGCAAGTCTTATATACTATGAACATGATTATAATTGATAATGCTTATTTTCAATAATAGTAATTTATTAAGATTTACTAAAATGGAAAATGTGTGAACTCGTTGGCCTACCAATACCATTCTAGGAGAGAATCTTTCAGGAGTTTATATACACATATATAACCGGATAAAGTATAACTTCAATAATTTTGTAAATGATAAAATCAATATTTAAAAAGACCATTGTAACAGCTACTATCTGTTAATCACCTACTTTCAAAGTATTATAACAATTTTCTTAAACCCATTATTCCATACAATTCATAAGCAGCCTGCTAAATGTATGCATTATGTCATATTACAGATCAAGAGAGTTGAAGCATTTGCTCTCTGGAAATATGAAGAGTAAGCCTTGGAGCCAGATTGGAACAAGATCTGCCTAATGGCAAAGCTGACACCCTTGATGCAAGAGAGAATGAGAACACTTGGTGAGGACGGTGCTCTGGAAGCAGGAGCTCGGAGAGGTGGGCTGAAGTACACGAACCATTCAAGGGTGGGCAGAACCAGGGAGAGATACAGGTACAAACCTTAGAAAGCACCAAAAGGCCAAAAGTGGAGGGGTATGTGTACGCAGTAATGTGAGTCCTGCCTAGTGAGGGGCAATATACCAGTAGTGCCATGTGGTGGGATATATGGGTCACGTAGTTTTAAAGGCACCAAGTCAAGGCTCAGGGATTGCCCTCTGGAAGAGGTAGCTAATTTGTCCTGGGATGGGGAGAGGGGTTGAAATGGGCAGAGGCTTCCAGGAGGCAGATTTCAACTCAATAAAAGGAACAGATAGATGAAGGATAGATGGGTGGATAGCTGGATAGATAGATAGATAGATAGATAGATAGATAATTTTTTCTCAACAGCCAAAGGATTCTGGAGGAAAAATTAAGCTGGACTGATTGGCTTAAGAAAGGCAATCCCTGTTACCGGAGAACTCTTATCTTGGTTGGAGATACTGTATGAAAAACTGAAGCATGACCTTGCAGGTGACCTCCAGGATCTAAAGTCTCTATAAATAGAACAGTGGGATATACTTTCTCAGGAAAATAAGCTGGTGCAAAATCCTGCTTTGTTTTTTCCTACTTACCATTCCTTTCCCGATCTCCCTTTTTTTATTTGGGGAACTACTTTTCCTTCATCATTCCCCCAACCTCTCCTAAACCCCTTGAAGCCAATCCTGGTATTTGAAACTTAAGCAGAGTCACACAAGGACTAAATAAAATGGTTAAGAGTCACCCAAAAGTTACTGACTTAAGAGGCTGTTTAGGGATCTAGCCTGTTGCCTGGAGTCTCTCAAGAGCACATCCAATTGGAGATCTGAGCAATTCCCTCATTATAGTAAATTCCATGTTTGACTTAGACTGGCCTCCGCTGGTTCCTATAGCATCTTACCAAAGAGTAACTAAACAAGAGGAGGATTTACAAGTCACTGGTGCCCAGAATTGGTCATTCATTCATTCAGAACCTTCTGTTCTTGGCCCTGGGGATACAGCACCCGAGGATCATAGGCTTATGAGAAAAACAAGCCCAAGACACTGAAGGAATCAACTAATAAGATCCATAACCCATCCTGGGTATGGGAATATGAGGAAATACTTCTTAGAAGAATTGACATTTGAATTAAGTCAAAGTATAAACCCGCTCCATCCCTGCTTCTTTCTCTATCCAGCTACTATTTCTACATTAGCAAGCATATTTCCATCAGCCACTCAGTAACACTGAACTTATATTCCTAAAAGCATTGGTGAGGATAAAGGAGTTAAATAGATTTTCACAGGAAAGTTTGGGAAGCTACACGTTTAAAAAGTCTCTTTGGGAAAATGGTTTGAGTTTCAAGAAAGCAACCAAAAAATGAATTCCTGGCATCCAGCCCAATTCTGATTTAGTGAGGCAGGAGTCACTGTGTAATTGCAAACTCTTTTATTACAAAGATAACTGAATCATAAAATATAAAGTACACTGGTAAAAATTATAGATATGACCCAAATGTGGCCACAAGGAGCAGCTTCATCTCAATAAAGTGGAGAGGGGTGTGGTGGTACCTCCTTGACTTCAAGATTGTCCATCCTTCATGTTTCATATATTGTGTATCTGGGTCTCATTAATTATAACTTTCCAGTTTCAGAAATTCCTGACAGTAGGCGATGTATGTGTGTATTTGGATTTATGCAGACAGTCATCAAAGGTAAGTGGGTTTCTGGGTAGGCCTTTAGAATGATGATGTTGAACTATAATATGATTTATTTGAGCGAGCATTTATTAAACACCTTTTATATGTCATGACCTACTGTTACCAGCAGCAGATATGAAAAATGAAAAGGGCATTTGGCCTTTGAGAAAATTGGTCTAGTGAGGAAAAAGAGCTAACGATGGATTGAAAGGAACTCAGGGCTATGAGAACACAAAAGGAAAGGCATTTCATTTTGCAGAGGATACCAAGAAAGCTTCATGGAGGATGTGACGTTTGAGAAGGGTCTTGATGGGCATGGAGAAGGATAAGATCCATGAAAGTGAATGAGCTCAGAGGACTAGTTTGGTCCTGTGTGTGCTGCAAAGAGAGAGGGAGTCAGGGGGCTTTATCGGCACATATGATCGCTTCCCCTGCTCTACCCTTTATTTTTATTTTTAAAAGATTTTATTTATTTATTCACGAGAGACACAGAAAGAGAGGCAGAGAGAGAGGCAGGCTCCATGCAAGGAGCCCAATAGGGGACTCGATCCCAGGACTCCAGGATCAAGTCCTGAGCCAAAGGCAAACGCTCAACCGCCGAGCTGCCGAGCCACCCAGGTGTCCCTGCTCTACTCTTTATTGAGTTTGCCATCGTTATGGTCAGCATGGTTGAGAAATGGGATAGCTCCAGGGCTTCATTCCTTTCTTACATAAGAGCCCATCTTCACTTGCCAGCGTCGATATATTTGATGGGTTGGAAATGTTTAGTCTTTCAACAAACATCCTCCGTATACACTGCAACATGAGTTTTCAGAATATTCATCTCCAGGCCCAGTTACGGTTTTCTGTTAAGAACACGGAGGTGATCACTGAACTTCTACCTGTTTGGGAAAGAGCTTTTAGACCATGAAGGCAACAATGCTTGTGACGCTGCATTCACTTGAGAGCCATTGATTTGGAATTTCACAGTGCAGACGGTGACTGAAGATTGTATTTTGCTTTATGAGAAAGAAGTATCAATCAGCAAATACGTGATAGCAAGCACAATTATTCGGTTGATTTTTTTTAAAGATTTTATTTATTTATGAGAAACACACACATGCAGAGAGAGAGAGGCAGAGACAGGCAGAGGGAGAAGCAGGCTCCATGCAGGGAGCCCGACGTGGGACTCGATCCCAGGTCTCCAGGATCACGTCCTGGGCTGAAGGCAGTGCTAAACCGCTGAGCCACCCGGGGATCCCCCATTTGGTTGATCTTTCACCTCACTGGGGGAAGAAGTTTTTTGAATGGCCAAAGGAACTATTTCCAAACAATTATACAAGAGGAAATTTACTCGCTTTCGATTCTTAACCATCCATTAAGCTGCTACATGAAAGACTCTTTATAACATGTGTTCTAGTTCCGGCAGCTAGACTTGCATACTCATTTCAGCCCCCACAGACCCACATCATGCCTCTTGATGGCATGTCACACTACCTCGTGCTGGGGACACTTGGGAGCATTTGAGCTTCTCATTTCTCCTATGACTTCTTTTTTTTTTTTTCTTTTTTAATTGGAGTTCAATTTACCCATATATAGCATAACACCCAGTGTTCATCCCATGAAGTGACCCCCTCATTGCCCATCACCCAGTCACCCCCACCCCCCCCACCCACCTCCCTTTCCACCACCCCTTGTTTGTTTCCCAGAGTTAGGAGTCTCCTATGACTTCTACTAGAGTAGGACGTATGTCTGGATTGCCTGTGCTAGAACTCCACATTATTCTGTAATATAATTATATAGCATTGTGAAATATTTTTATTCATAGACCTCTATGAAATAGACCCATTATTTTTGTGATTATTGTAAGTTTGTACTCTTTCAGCTAACTTTTTAAAATATTTTTATTTATTTATTTATTTATTTATTTATTTATTTATTTATTTAGATGGGGGGAGAGGGCAAAGGGAGAGGGAGAGACTCTCAAGCAGACTCTGCACTGGGCACAGAGCCCGATGCAGGTCTCTATCTCAGGACCCTTAAATCATGACCTGAGCTGAAACCAAGAGTCAGACACTTAACTGAGTCCCCCAGGTGTCCCTTTCAGGTAAAAATTTTTTTTTTTTTTTTGCTCCCCCACCATCTGCTCCAAATTAATGGCTCTTTAGCCATTAAAGGCTCCAATTTGAAAGTTTTTTTCCAGGATGAACACTTCGTCATCATCATACTGCTTTTCTGGCTAAAAATAAATAAATAAATTGATGTGGTTTATAATTCAGCTCTGAAGATTCTCCACTTTGCCAATGAATAACTCTGTGAATGACTTTGGACAAGGTATTTAACCTCTCTGAGTTTCATTCTTCTCAATTACTAAGTGACGACCTATTTGCCTTCGTTGTAGGGTTGTAATAAAAATGAAAACAACAGAGATGACTATGAAAACTCAGATGCAGAAAGCTTATTAGTTATTATCATTAAATATGAAACCAGATCTTTTCCTCGAGTTTTGGGTGGTATTTCTACTGGCAGAGGCACTAGGTCTTAAGATGGAAGTTTCATTTATTTAACAAGCAGTGCTGAGGCTCATATCAGGCACTGGGAACAGAAAAATGTGAACAAAATCCAGTCTCAGCTCTTAAAATTTTGTGGGATCAGCAATTATCTAAGCCAATTACTGCAAAATATTGTGGTCAAGCATACAAAAGAAGCATATTTTCAAAGTCCTGGGAGCACAAACAAATGCCTTATTCTGCCCGAGGAATCGGAAAATGCTCAGAGAAGTGATGTCTAAGATGAGTTTTGAAAAGGCAAGAATTTAATAGATGTAGGAAGCAGAATAATGTGCTCCTCCCCAAAAGATGTCCATGTCCTCAACCTTAGCCTCATGCAGAAGAAAAGGGACTTTGCGCATGTGACTAAGATTAAGGCCTTCAGGTGGGGAGAGTGCCCTGGATTATCCAGGTGAGCCCCATTTCGTCACAGGAGTCCTTAAAAATAGAGAACCTTCCTTTCCTTGCTAAGTTCTGGGGGAGATGCAGAGACAGACATATGGTCAGAGGGATGTGGTGGGAGAACACAGAGCCACTGTTGCTGCCTTTGAAGATGGAGGAAGGGGCCACGAGCCAAGGGATGAAGACTGCCTAGGAAAGGTGAGGAAAGGGATTGTACACGAGAGCCCTGGAAAGGAACGCAGCTCTGTGTTGGACTTCTGTCCTCCAAACGTGTAAGGTAATAAATGTGTGTTTTTTCCACCCACCAAGCTTGTGGTAATTTGTGACAATTGCAGGAAACCTACAAAATGGTGGAGGAGGTTTACCAAAAATGGAAGCCTGAGCGATCGCCCAGAGGCCTACGAGAGTATGGAGTTACTGGTAACTTCCAGTAACTGCAAGTAGGTCCACGTGCTGGAATGCCAATTGTATGTGAGGGGAAAGATGGGAGGAGGCCTGGAGGGAAGCAGGCGCTGGGTGACAGCACCTGTGGTGACAAACAGCAGCCACAACATGATTACGGTCATGGTCACGATGGCTGGGCACCTAATGTGAGCCAGGTTCACGTCTCAGGGCCCTACATGTGTTAGCTCTAAACTTTGAAACCATCCTACAAGAGAGTGACTATCATGATCTCTCTGAAACCAAATCCTAGAGAAGGCAAATGACTCACTCGGGCCAACACAACACCACAGGACCAAAGGATTCAAATCCAGGCTCCCACTGCCACCCCAAACTCAACACACTGAAGGGCAGGGGTGGAGGCCCCGTGGAGTGTAGACGGGTGGGAGAGCACCAGAAGTCAGGCTTTGGGAACACAGGGGCCAGAAACAGAACTCAGCTTCCATTGTGTGTCCGCACTCTGTCTGGGCACTTATGGCTCATGGTGGAGACTCAGCAACACGGGAACAGAGCGGAAACTAAAAAAGGCTAAGGGGAAAGAAGGCAGTTGAGGAAAGTGAACCAGGGCCAGAGAGAGATTTCTCAAGGGTGGGCAAATCTCCTGCACATATTTCCAGTGAAATCTGTGCTCCTTATTTCACAACTCCCAGCACCTCTGTCCTTCCTGCTTTTTGACAAGAATCAGGAACTTCTTCCTTTGTCCACACTTCCTGTCATTCAGTCAGTTGGCATGTGTGTGCGTGCACGCCGCTGTGCACTTAACTCTTAAAGGCCAAAATGTTGGCAGATATATATTGCAACGTTGTTAGATCGTTTTGAAAGAAGCAGTATTATTTTGTCTTCCGCTGGGCCCCAGTAGAGATCCCATTTGGACGCCCGTCACACCACATGTGCGGACAGACTACCACAGGTCAAGCGTCTTCTACTTGCTCCTCACCCTTGTCTGCTCAGTGCTCTCCCCAGTGAGTAAGTGGATAAATGAATGAATGAATCCTTCTAGAAGCAGACTTTATGCTAGCTGCAGATGAACTAGGAGCTCTATGGGAATGCTGTAACACAACAACAACAAAATAAACAGGTTCCATCTTAGACTCATCTAGAGATTTTAAGGTATTTCGGTGCCCAGGACCCATCCCAGATCCATGAGAACAGAACGGTTAGGAGTGGGGCTGGTTATGATTATTTTTCAAATGTCCTGCTCCCTGGGTGATTCCAGCCATTAGGATTGATTAGGAAACCACCTCTCTAAGCTTGTGAGAGCTCTCTCACCTTCACGGAGAAAAATCATGCCTTTGGAGTCAGGAACACAGACTAGTTTGTTCTCCCTCCTTCAGTAATTTGAGGAAGTTTTTCAGTCTTTCTGAGCTTTGGAACTTCATCTCTAAATTGTGATTTAATACGTCTCCCACAGAGCTTTAGGAGGAATTAAATGACATCAAATACGGGAAGCCACTGGCCCAGCCTGACACATAGTAGGTGCTCAGGACATTGGAATTCTTATCTGGCTTTCCCATATTTCCTTCCCCAGAAATCCAGGTAGGACATCTGTGGGGAAACAAGCATGCTGTCCTCTGATGATCCCAGTGCCTCCCTCCAGCCAGACCTGTGCGCAAACTCTGTTACTCATCACGTCCCCAAGGGAGCTTCCCAGCACTGCCCTACACCTTTCCTGAGAAGCTGATGCCCAGACTTGGACACACTGTCCCTACCCTTTTTTGTATCTATGATTTTTTTTCTAAATTTTTTATTTAAATTCAATTTAGTTAGCATATACTATTGTTATTAGTTTCGGGGGTAGAATTTAGTGATTCATCAGTTGCATATCACACTCAGTGCCCATTCCATCAAGTGCCCTCCTTAATGCCCATCACCCAGTTACCTCGTCCCCCCACCCGCCTCCCCATCAGTAACCCTCAGCTTCTTTCCTAGAGTTAAGAGTCTCTTATGGTTTATTTCCCTCTCTGATTTCGTCTTATTTTATTTTTCCTTCCCTTCTCCTATGTTCATCTGTTTTGTTTCTTAAATTCCACCCATGCATGAAGTCACCCGATACTTGTCTTTTTCTGACTGACTTATTTTGCTCAGTATAATACCTCCTAGCTCCATCCAAGTCATTGCAAATGGCCGTAGACTTGTAAGAGCACACCCCCTCTTGCTCTGTAACAGAGGGGCTTGCTGGAGTGGTCCTTCTTTTAGAATGTAATCTTGCAGTATTTTTAGCTGCGCCCCAGCCCAGATCCCCTTTGCACTGGGCACTCATGCAGCCTGCTGACCCTTCTGCCTTTGAGTTCCAGCCTATAACAAGGGATCCTGCCTGGCATTTGCCAGAATGCTTTACTCAACACCATCTCGCCGGGAGCTTGCCAGAGACCAGTGTTTGAATATCTCTGCCACAAGGATGAGTTCTGGGGCACAACTGTTCAATAGCTCTCGCCATTCCAATCTCCTGTGGGCATCAAGCCTCTGGTATCCGGCCACATACCTTATATGTAAAATCTCCCTGAGATGCTACACTTCTGCTCCCAATTCCAGTGTGTGGCTTTCTCCCCGTACTAAGCAAAATCTGACACCCGATGGATGTCCTGTAGTTCAACTCAATTCTGACACCGTCTACCAGGAGATAGCATCACCCCAGGTGAGGGGCTCGGTCCTACAAGAATGCTCCTCGCCACTCAAACACCAACTGGAAGTCCAGATTGTTACTTGTACTTCTGACTGATGGTTCCAAGATCCCCCTCCTTGAATTCAAATTATTTGCTAAAGCGGCTGGACGAACTCAGAGAAACATCTTACTTACTAGATTACGTTTTATTACAAAAGGAAATAACTCAGGAACAGTCAGATGAAGAGATGTGTAGGATAAGGTGTGTGGGAAGGGGCACGGAACTTCCACGGCCTCTCAGAGCACACCAGTCTCTCCCCACCTTCATGTGTTCACCAACCAGGATGCTCTCCGAACCCTCTCCTTTGGGGTTCTTCTGAAAGCTCGTGTGTAGGCATGATTCATTAAATCACCATCAACAGGTGACAGGTGATTGGACCCAATCTCCAGTCCCTCACTCCCCAGAGGTCCAGGGAAAGTGGGACTCAAAGTTCCAACCCTCTAATCACACAGTGGGTTCCTCTGGTGATCAGCTCCCATCCTTAGGGCAGGTCCAGAAGTCACTTCATTAGCATAATAAAAGACACCTTGATTGCTTTCAACAATTAGGAAATTGCCACGGTTTTAGGAGTTCTATGCCAGAGGGGGCAAATGAAGACTAAGTATATATTTATTATAAATCACAATGTTATAGATGCACTCAGGAGTTTGTCCTTCACGGCGTCACTGTCCCTGGACAGTGCTCCTATCCTATTGGAGGAGAAAAAGCAAAACCACTACCTCTTTTCCATTGACTCACAAATGCCACATTGGTCCTGAGAGCTCGATTCCCAGGCTAATGTGCCCTTAACGCGTACAACACTTTACAGTTTACAGACACCTTCACTGTCTTAATTTTCTTTAATCTTCCCTCAACTGCTATTGGGATAACAGGAAAAAAATTGTTAGCACATCCCCATTTCACCATGGAAAACTGAGGTTCAGAATTGGACTTCAAAGCTATCTCCTCTCACCAAACCAAGCACAAAATCAGACAAAGATGCTTTATATGCTTCAAGCCAGGAGTTGTGCGTTTCATTTACATACAGGCCTGCTGGTAGACTTGAACTCTCAAATAACACAGTTGAGACAGGAACCGTAGCTCAGTGGGCGTGTGTCATTATTCCTCTTGAAAGATGAAAAGCACCAAAATCTGGATTGACACAACCAGGAGGCCAGTGAGGAATGACTGTCCGTTTCTATTCTACCCAAATCCATAGTTAGCAACCAAGCTGTTCCAGATCTATTTGTTGACAAAAGTTCCAGAAAACTGATAGACCCTGCCACTCTTTATTTGCATGACAGGAAGAGTTTCTCCTGTGCAGTAACTCCTGCCCTGGCTGGAATCTGGGACTAAAATCCCCTCCCATTTGGAGCTACCCAGTGGCTTTCCTGGGATATATCTCTGGCGTGGTGGAGTGGATGGGGGCTCCTTCGCTAAGCCCCAGCTTTTCATGCCTGAAACCACAGACTTCTTTGCAGTAAGACCAATGAGCAGGAATTCCTGGGGCCCTGGAAAATACGTCTTTTTCCAGTTCTAACTACTGGAGGATTTGGGCTGCCTCTCTGGGTGATGCATAAGCCAAAAGAGAGAGAGACAGAGACAGAGAAAATCCATCCCTGTGGGGAGTCCCGAATAGCTGCCTGATGAGTTGTTTGCTGACAGTCAGCAGATCCTTCAGAGGCACCATTTGGATCTGAGAGACCCTCAGCTGTCCTGTGTCCTGATGTCACGGCCCACCTAGAAAGCCAGGTCTGGGGGCGGGGTGGTGGTGGTGGTAATCAACAACACTCCAGTGCCTCCGAGGAGATCCTCAAGGAGAGATTTGCTGGGTGGACACCGATAAGGAAGACAGATGTCCTAGCGCCCCGACTCCACAGTCACCAATAAACGGTGACAGCTAGTGCAGAAGAGCTAGGCGTGGGAGAAGGAGTAGCTCTGGCGGGGGGCGGAGGGCGCGTCTGGCTCTCACTGGGCAGGTGCAGGTGGCTTCTCAGGCCTTGGCCTGGCCTCAGCGACGTCACCGTGCTCTCCGAAGGCTGCACAAGATCCCCACTTCTCAAATACCACCAACAGGGAAGTCAAAACTAAGCAGAACAAAACTCGCCTCATACTTCGAGCTCCAAAGCCCACTGAAGGCTGGAACTTGGAATTGCCTCCAGCTTAGCCACCTTGGTGAAAAGTGTGCTAGCACATTTAGAAATCTCTTCTCGCTTGTCGGAATTGTGAAAGAAGGCCCAGCTTATGGCTATATCTAAGTGGGCCCCGACGCCGCAGCTAGAGGCATCCTCCAGAGACACCTGGAAGCTGCCCCTTGCCAATTAGGAACGGACCCGAAACATGTTTTTTCATTTCAGGAAGAAGCCAGAGCAGATACAAAAGTTCCAATCGAACCCTCGATGGTTTTACCATCAGTCGGTGAAGCATCCACCATGCGAAGCAAGTTCTTGTTTTCTCTTCTCTCACTCCAGGTTGTGGGGTGCCCGGCCTCCAGCCTGTGGGGACAAGGACGGCAGAGGGACAGTGAGAGAGTCCTCCCTGCATGTGCTTCCCCGGGCTGCTGTGTGCATCCAGGAGGTGACCGACTGGCTCCCTCCGGGGTAAAGGGCTCCACCACGCTCTACGCATGCTGTTCATTCGCAGTAGGGGTGCTCTTCCTTCCCTGCCCAAACTGGAATGTCTTCAGTGATCTCCCCAGCAGGGTGAATCTATTCTGGAGTGCTGTGTTCCCCCGACTTGAGGGAAAGCATGGTAACCTACAGGCTCCTCTAGCCACAATGCCAGCGAAGGGTGGGTGCTCAACGTGCTTGGTAAAGACAGATGGAAGCAATGAGCCAAGGACACGTGCAAACATGGAGTGATCCTCCTGCTTCCTGGTCCAGGGGGTCAAGTGGGTCAGCTTGAGCTTGGGCCTGGGAGCCTTGTTCTCATGGGCCTTGGTCCCTGGAGACCCAGCAGTCCTTCACCCAGGAAGGCCCTTGGGTGTCAACACCACTGTGGGAAAGGGGCTTGTTCCTGCCTCCCTCACACCCCAGGAGGGAGGAGGATTACTCCCCGGGGGTATCCTGTTGTGCTTTAGTCAATCTGGGGGCCCTGTTGGAAATGCAGCAGGTGAGCAGGGCTAGAGATAGGAAAGGCTGCTGGGTTGGCCGACAACGTTGGTATTGACTTAAGATAGTGGTATGCTGGAGCCAGCCCAAAGTAGGGGTGGGGGTGGGGGGGAGAGACAAAGACAAAAAGAGACAGAGACAGAGAGAATTGCCAAATTCCCATGTTGGTATCTTGACTTTGGCTGTGGCCAGTGGTACTGACCCCGTGAAAATTGGTCACTGCTCCAACCGAGACCTTTCCTTTGCTTCCAGAGAGAGCTGGTCGTTCAATATTTACCAACACGCCCCTCACCTGAGGTTGCATTCAAGTGTGGAACTCACACTTTGTGGAACTCACAGGTGCTTTCGGAATTATATTCTTTTCTCCTCCTCCCAAGGTGGCTTTTGAATTCCACCCCCCCCACCCCCCACTCTTTGTGTGTACTTCTGGAGAAATCCTAGTGTTAGGTTTACAGAAGTCAAAGCCATCGGTTGTTGATTTGTACAAAGCGTTTACCTTGTTTGAAGTGATTGCACACACCGTTGTTCATTTTGATCTCTCCCACAACCCCGAGAAAGGCAGGGTTCATTCTCTTATTTCCAGTCTGCGGGTGGGAAACCGATGGTTCCCAGTAGATCCACGGGAAGGATGGGGCAAGGTAAGGGAGAGGACCCAGGGATTTTCCCACCACTTTGCTGCCTCCTGAAGCCACCAGACAAAGCAGCCACTATTCCTAGGACAGACTGTGGCCAGGGACAGCCAAACGGCAGTGAGAGCAGAAACAGCTTTTATGTGGTTTGGGGCTGCATTCTGTGATTCTTTATGTAGAAGCAAATCGTCCTTTTAATTATCGTGTGGGCTGTACTAAAATAGACGCGCATTCCTTGAGCCACTGGCAGCAGCCAGAATGGCCCAGGTGTGCTGCCTAAAGATCGGCCAAGTTTCAAACTGGATGCTTATAACTGGGAGTGGTATCTGGGTCTCTATGCAGAAAGTTTTGCTTTCTTCAACTAAGTCTTTGGAATATTGTAAATGGGAAGCACAATGGAATCGCCAGGCCATTCACCGCATATTCCATTATGAGAAAGAGCTGGGGACAAGTTAGTAGGGAGCCGGGAGCAGAGGGTGTTCACTGAGACTTTAAGGGACTCAATCCTGCCCATCCTGATCCATCTCAGCCCTGGGAACATTGTCACTGTTACCAAAGGGTAAGCTCACTTGGTTGAATGGCTGGGACCCACTTTTTAAAAAATACCCTCCTGTAGTTTATTTTTTAATTTTTTAAATTTTTATTGGAGTTCAATTTGCCAACAATTAGCATAAACACTCAGTGCTCATCCCACCAAGTGCCCCCCTCAGTGCCCATCACCCAGTCATGTAAGTTTGATGCAGGGAAGCATGTTGGTCTATATGGAATGAGGGTTTCCAGACAATCAAAGCAAAGAAAAAACCAGCCCCCCTATCACGTATTCTTCTTTGTCCTTCTGCCTTGAGGCCTGGGTGATCCTTGCCCACTTGCTGCTGCATAGGAATGACCTCCCAACGAGGTTTGATCTCACCCCCCAGGGGGATGGGGCAGGGTCACAGAACTCCCAGAGCAGGTGTCGCTGTCTCCCCAGGACCCCTTCCCTCCTTTTTCTCAACGTCATTCAAATTGCTCCTTAGGAAACTTCTGCTCCTTCTTGTCATGTTGTATTTGTGGGACTGAGAGTCAGCCTTGGTAGAAACTTTAATCAAGCGCTCCTCCCCTCTCTTGGCCAAGGAGAGACCCCCGGCCCATCTCCATCACTCAGACTCTCTGGCAGGATTTCTGAACACAGTTCCACAGTTCTGAACAAAATTCCACAGGATTTCTGAACACAGTTCCACAAGGGGAACCGATGAGTGCTAGCTCACCCTGGGGTCTGAGCTGTGAGGCGCCCATCCACAGGTTCCTGAAGCCTTGATCCACAGGGCTGCCCTGGATCCGGGTTTATCTGTACTGTCAATCCTTCCTGCGAACTTACACTTTTCCAATAAATTCTTTTTTGGTTTGGTTTTCTCAAGTCAGCCTGTTGATCTATTGTTCTAGTCTAATTGGTAAAGTCCCAGATAAATGAATATCTTATCTGCCGAGGTGGTGGTGGTGGTGGGGCTCTAGGCACAGACCTCTGGCATCTCTGGCAGGTCTGAATGCACCGAGCAATGACATATCCCCACTGAGCTACAACAAACCAGAGATATCTTGCCCCAATTTGTTTCTAAGCTCATTCAGCTGTGATCCAATGGAACTGGGCCAGATGCACAGATCCTGAAAATAATCTATGATGTCACCACTGATGTTTTCTTTTATTTATTAACTACAAACTGAGGACCTTCTCTGCGCTAGGAACTGGGCCGGAGGGATGGATAGCACGCACTCTTGCCCTCAGGTGACGTGGTCAGAATGGTGTCTGAGGAAAACAGCCCAGGCTGGAGCCACAGAGATTCCGGGGGAGTGATGTCCTGGCACAGTATAGTCAGGGCTGCAGCATGCCATGGAGGCAGGAGGGGCTCCAGTGACCTACTGAGTAACCTGGGGGGAGAAGCCTGCATGACCCCATTTCCTGACTTAGGTGACAACGTGGCCCTGAGATATGGACGGGCCACCTTTCCCCCTCTCTGGTGGGTGATTGGAAGAGAATTAGGCTATGAAGGCTCAGAAGTCAATCCTTTTTTATTGTTTTTCAGGACACTTGCATTTCTCCTGGCCCCCCAAGAAGAAAGGCCCCTCCGCTCCAGAGTACTCGGAGACCACACAGCAGAACCTCCCTGACACCTGCTTTTCTCATAGTCCCTGTGCTTCCTAAGGCCGCAAGCAGCACACACAGCAGGAAACCACTAAGCAACTGCAATAGGAAATCAGAATTCCCAAATATTCCTGGGGGTTTCTTCCTCCCTACTTTTTCGCCTGTGTTGTTTTCAGTTTTTCAGCACTCAGTCATCATTCCATCCCGCAGCACACGAACCTGTTCTGCGGGCACCCCCACCCCGACTGCCCCACAGAGCACAGAGCGGGCCAGGGGGCTGCAGGGGCTCCAATTCCGGGGCTCCTGGGGTTCTCTGGGGCTGAGCTGACCCTGTTGGAGTTCCCTTTACTTTCACCCCCTCACCTCTGTGCTCTGGCCACCTCCCAGAGCTTCCATGCTCTCTCTCTCTCAGTCTCTGCACAGGCCGAGCCCCCGTCCCTCACCGTCTCTGTCCCTGTGACTGTGTGTCCCCATCTGGCATCTCTCTTGTTCTGTGATCCTGGGAGTGTGAGCTACTGCCCACCCTATTTGCTCCCCACGCTCTGTGTCTCTACTTGGGTCTCCCTTGGCTCCTTTCTATTTCTGACTCTGTGTGTCTCTAACATTCTCTTTCCGTCTCTAAGTTTCTGTCTCCATCTCTCACCATCTCCCCGTACCTCTTGGTGTTTACTTTCTCTTTCTCTCTTCCTTTTCTTGTTCTTCCTCCCAGTCCCCCTCTGCCTCTGTCCTCTTTGTCTCTCTACCCGCCCCCCACCCCGTCCCCTGTCCTGCTGCTGACCCCCTCTCTTCCTGGAGCTCAGCAACTTGGCCTACGTCCTGCATGAAATGGGCTCAGTTTCTGGGAGAGCTAATAATGCACGTTGAGGGTTAATTTTTCTCCCTCCTCATCCACTCTCCTTCCACTTGGGGATCCCTGAGGCCAGCCAGGAGGGCTTCCTCGGAGAGTGCCCACGTGCCATGGAAGAAGCCACGCAGCCACCCGCGGCCCGGAGAGCGCCAGAGAGGGTGAGGTTGACAACTGTGGCCTGCGACGCGCCCGGATTTCTCTGGCGATGCTCCAGCCAGTCAGAGCCAATTAATATGAAATCAATAGGCCAAATCGACGTTTTCAGAAGTTAGCTCAAAAAAAAAAAAAAAATCCCTGAAGATTAACCAGCCTGTGGCCTTTGCTATGAAATTGTTACCACACCACTTTCTTTTCTTTTGAAAGTCCAGATGGGCAGATAAATCCAAAGTGGATCAACCACATCTGTCATTCCTCCACACAAATTACACCCCCCACCACTTCCCTCTTTCCTCCCCAACATGCAACAGCACTCAGAGTCTGGGCTGGATTGATATTTCATGCCGCACTGTATGTTTTGAATTCCCCATTGTATTAAGAGGAACCGCATCGTGACCCCTCTGAGGCAAAGAGCTGGCACATTCTGAAATCTGCTTTTTCCACAGGCCAGGACGGCAGGGTGGAGGGGGACTGCTTTCTTCCAGGTTCCCAATGGCCCAATGGTAGAATCCAGCCCCGCCGGCAACCTTCTGCACCGTGCTGAGCCAGTGCTCAAACCCAGAAAGCTTAGGTGGCTATTCTTCATTCACGAAGCCCCCTTGTGTACGTTTGCCAGGTAATGTAGTATCATGCCCGACTGACACCAGGTTACTACCAAAGTCCTTCCCCGAGAGGGAAGCAGGGAGGTGGGAAGGGGAGAGGGCGGGAGGGTTCCTTGGGTGAGTAGGTCTTCCGCAGAATGGCCGGTGCTGCTGGAATTAGGGTAGTTGGGGGGTGTGGTGGGGGCTGGGGGTTAAGCCAAGTCTGAAAAGTTAAGACTGGTACCCCAGGAGGCCTGTCCAAGAGGATCCTTGGAACAACGAGGACTTGAAGCAGGTGTCAGAAACCAGAAAGCTTGGGAAGACCCAAGTCAAGATTGCATTGGGAGCACGGTGTTAGGAAATGCTTAAGAGACTGATGTCCACACTGGCTCTTAAATGTTTCATGGCGGGGACACAAAGGGGTGTGAAAAGTTTGAAGACAGACGGAATCTTGAGCAGGGTCAGGAGACTTCCCAAGGCCAAGCCTCCAATTCCGGAACACATGTTCCTCAGGTAAAACAAGTGTTTGCCACTTCCCTTATGAACTAAGCGGCCAAGTGAATGTACAGGGTTTCAGGTCAAGGGCACCTCCCGAAAGCTTACTTTCCCTTTAGAATTATAGAGAAAACTATAGGAAAATGTTTTATTTTGTGTGAGCTGGGGCTCTTGGCATGAAAACTGAGGTTTCACGTGAAAAACTAAAATTGTAGAGTCCCAGAGCTGGAAGATGCTTAGCAATTGATTGATTCATCCTCCTGGTTTGACACGTGAGGACACAGAAAGCAGGAGTTGAAATGACCCACACTCTTCAACTCCAATGTTGCAAGTTGGTCGTGTGGTTGTGACACTTCTTCATGCCATGTTTGGGGGACCCAGGGAATGAAACGAGCAGTACCTGCATAGATTGGCCCTCATGGGGTTTGAGGCTATAAATGATGGTTGTTTGAAAGGTTGAGAGAGCCTAGACCTACAGAAAAGTGTTGGGTTTGTATGGCTGTCACAACAAGCAGCAGGCCTGGTATGGTTCTGAGCTTCTGACACTGGTGACCTTCATGGTTTGCCCTGAGTCCTCCTTTGCTCTTGACAAGAGCATGGCTTGGGTAGTGTCCCCACTCCCTGTCTCTTGCTGCCTTCCACAATGGATCCTGAGAAGCCCTGGCTGTGTCCATGGCTTTCTTGACTCTGCAGACCTGAGCGGATCTGCCCCTGCCTTACCTGGCTTGACTCCAGAGCCTGCGGCTTGGTCCTTGACTTAATGTTGCCTCGAAATGGACAGTCTCTGTTGTTGTCTCTGACACAGGTTCAAGGCTACGTATGGAGATGACACACTGGCAGCAGGAATCATCAGCTGAGTGGTCCAACCTCAGTATCTCCCCACCTCTCCTGTCACCCACCAGTTCACGCACGCACATCACATACCTGGGTGCGCATTTTACGGATTAGTAATCAGAATCTCACAAAAAAGAAGTGACTGGCCCAAAAGCACACAGCCTGCTGTGTCAGAGTTTTGGCTCAAGGTAAAGACTTCACTATACCAAGCCACCTGTCTGGTTTCCATTCTCACTTCTCATGCAGAGACTCCCCTCGGCTTCTTGTTTCCAACCTACAGTTTATAGAATCCCGTCCTTAGTTCCAGTCTAAATGTGAAGTGATATAAGCCGAAGAACAGAATGGCGAGGTCCGGGTCATTTCCTATAACCGCAAAGTAGTTGGAATACAAGAATATTTTTTTTTTGAAAAATGTTAAGTGTTAAAGAGCCAATATCCATTAAGTGTTCCCTAGTACCAGGTCCTGTAACAAGCACTTTATTTGTATTAACTCATTCATTCCTCACGATAGCCCCATGAAGTGTGTATAGATTGTTCCCGACTTAGGACGGTTTGATATATGGGTTTTTGACTATACAATGATGCAAAAATGATACACATTCGGTAGAAACCATACTTTGAATTTTTGATTTCCCCCACGCTAATGACATATAGTGTGATCCTCTCTCCTGAGGCTTGGCAGTGGTGGCCACAGCTCCCTGCCAGCCATGAGATCACAGGGGCAAACAACCGATAAACTCAACCACCATTCTGTGCCCACACAACCACTCTGTTTATTACTTTCAAGACAGTATTCAATAAATTACGTGAGATAGTCAATACTGTATTATAAAATAGGCTGAGTGTGAAATGATTTTGCCCAACTGCAGGCTGACATGTATTGAGCACATTTAAAGTAGGCTGGGATAAGCTCTGACGTTCAGCAGATTAGGTGTATTAAATGCATTTTTGACCTACAGTATTTTCAACTCGCAATGGGTCTATCGGGATGTAACCCCATCGTAAGTCAAGGAAGATCCACACTAGCACTTTCCAGCTTTATGGATGAGGAAACTAAGGAACGCGGAGATTAGGTTACTCGCCCAAGACCACACTGCTAGTAAATAGCAGAGCTGGAATTCACCCCAGGTGGTCTGGCTCCGGAGCCACACTTTTAAGTGCTATGCTGGGCTGTCAAAAATATTGTGGCAGCTGAAGAAATAGTCCAAATCAAATACAACTCGAATTGTTGAGAATAGCCACTAACCTCTGCACAGCTCCCTGCGTGTGGCTTTCATCTGCTCTGTCAATGAATGGTCTCTCCCTGGTGCTCGGACCCCATGCAGAGTGTGGGAGACTCGGAGATGGAAAGTGACTTATGTGGTAAGTGGCAGAAACAAAATTTGAGCCCGGTCCAAATCAAGGACTGTTATTTCTTCCCCATTTGACACAAGGGGAAATTGAGGCTCGGAGGGGCTAAGTGAGATCTAGGCCTGGCTCTGCAGGAAGCCTGGCTCGGCCATTTCCTTGCATGGGGCCGAACATGTGTGAAGCCCTAAGTCAAACCCCGTCTCTGGACTGAACGGTGCCAGGTTACTGGACTCCTCAGACTCTTGGGGGGAGCCTGGGGTCTCCACCGCACTCATGCTGCGGAGGGGAGGTTTGCCCATGACCCAGGCAACCACTATAGGAGAACGGGAAGAGATTCAGGGAGAGGAGTGAGGGGCAGCATGAGCAAGGCTGAGGCCCTCTGAGAAGCCGGGGTCTAGGCTTCTGTGTGCAGGGGTGGCTGTGGACCCTTGGCCCGGACACCCTTGGAGCCGAGTCAAAGTGCATCAACTCAGTCCCACAGGACATAGCGTTTGCTTTCGGCCCACGTGATTCCAGTCCTAGATCAGCTGCTCTGGAGTCTTGCTTGATTCATTTATAACACGGGGTTGAAATGCTACGGATCCTGCTCAACTGTTCAGTGGTTAAGCGCGATGACGTGGCGCTTTCTCCCGATGGCACCTGGGCCACCCGAACGTTCTTCACCCACCTTCTCTGTTAGACCTGTAGCCTCCTTGATGGTGGTCTGGAAAGGACACCCAGGGGATTTGATTTCCTTGCAAGAATGACATGGAATGAAAAGCAATTTTTAATAGCTTGCGGGTGTTAGGGGCTTTCGACGGCCACGCACGACTGGCAGCAGGGTCTAGTGCGCTAGTTTCGTAGGGCTGTCGGACGAAATCGCCACGAACTAGGTGTCCTAAAGCAGCGGACTCGTTCACAGTTCAGGAGGCCAGAAATCCAAAATCAAGATATTTCAGGGTTTGGTTCTTTCTGGAAGCTCTGAGAATGCTTTTTTGTGTCTGTCCTAATTTCTGGCGCCTACTTGGCACTCTTCAGTGTTTTTCCTTGGCTTGTCCACACTCCACTTCCAGGCTCTGCTTCCATCTTCACTGTGTGTCTTTGCCTTTTTTGTATCTTATAAAGACACTTGTCACTGGGTTGAAGGCCCACCCGCATCCAGGATCATCTCATTTTGAGATCCTTACCTTAATTGCATCTGTAAGATCCTTATGCCAAAAAAACCCAAAAAGTTACAATCCAGCATTCAGGGTGGAAGGAATTTCGGGAGGTGATCACTATTGCACCCATTTCAAACCAAGTCAACAAGAGGCCGTAGATACATACTGGTCTGGCCATGGATCCTATCTGTGCCTCTCACCGCTGATTTGCTGAGTAACTGGCCACACCGCTCCCCACATCTCCTTTTAACGGGCCCTCGTGTGGAAGAGAGTGTTGTAAAGTGTTGCCTGAAACCGAGTGGGTTTTATGGCCACACAGTGGAGGCACACGAACCCGAGGGAAAAAGGAACCCCTGCTGCTGAGATTATTTCCCCAGTGTCCTACCTGGTTGGACGGCCCTTTGCTAAGTTGGCCACCTCGACCTCTTCCTAAGTCAGCAGCTCCAGCTTTCTGGAACTCGCATGTCTGGGGCTCATGCCAAGAGAAGGTGACACACGAGCTCGCTGCCGGCTTGTCCACACTCCCGTGGACGGGTGTGCAGATCTCGTACAGCTGCAGTGACGGACAGCCCTGTGACCTGAAGCCCGTCCCCCGCGACTGTCGGTGGGCTCCCGGTATAGACGAGAACGGCTGCAATGCATGGGCTCCAGATGTTTATCTCCTAATTACAAGTCTCTGATGTGCCACTTACAGTAATATGCTTGTCCACGCTAAGATTTTCTCTGCTCCCGGAGGACCTGCCAGGGCAGATGCGATGAGAGAGACAGAGTGTCTCTAGCGTGTTTTCATTAGGCAGTGGCACCCCAGTCACAGCCAGCACCAGGTGGCTGGTGACGGATTGCAAAGCAGTTCAGATCAACCACCCTCCACTGATGCCTGAGATGAACGAGGCAGGCCTTCGCTTTGAGGGGGACGCTCCGCCTCCAGGGAGGGGACATGACAGGCGCAGACCACTAATGAGCACGGAAGGTGATCAGGGCTCCAAACCAATCCTGGGGAGCCGGCTGTGAGGACTCCATTTGAAGTGTGGGTGCGGATGGGACACGTTAGCTGGGCTTTTCAAATGGGACAAGAAGGACGTGGTTCGGTAGACGTGGAGCAGGACTGGCATTCCCGGCAGAGGACACAGCTTGGATGAAGACATGGAGGCATAAAAGGCAGGGATATTTGACATGTGGCTGACGCTATTTGGGGAGACCGGGAAAGGGAGGAGGCCCAAGAGGGAGGCCGGGGACAGATCACAGGGGGCCTTGGAAGTCAGGCCAAGGAGTCGTTGCTGTAAACACCAAAGGAGGCATGGCCAGCTTTCGCTGAGAAGGAGCACGGTCAGGACAGTCTGTAGGTGAGTCACTTGCTATAGGCCAGGAGGCTGATGAGGGGAGGCCAGGCGAAGGACAGAGGGGAGGGAGGCTGCGGCAATACTCCAAGTTCAAGATGATGGCAGCCTGAACGGAGCAGTGCCAGGGAACGGGCAAGGAGAGCCAAGAAGAGAGACCTGTCCATGGGAGGGTGAGGCAGGCCGGAGGGAAGAACGAGCCTGACCTTTCTGGCTCGGATGACGTAGAGGTGGTCCCTAAGTTGAGATGAGGGCTCCCGGAGCAGGTGCAAGTCTGGGGAAGCAGTGGAAAGGGTGCCGTGGAGATGAGGAGGGTCAAGTTTGGAGCCACAAGGTCATAAGTGTGTAAGCTCCCTCCAGGCCCGGTGGGCCATTTCTGGTGGCTACTGAGAATCTCAGTTTGCATGTTCCAGAAAGCCTGGACCACTGCCAGGACTACAGCAGGTGTTCCAACCAACCCACCACTCTGGCCTCACCTTCCCCAATCTTCTCCATGTTTTCATAAGTGTCCAGGGGGAGTTGCTCTCCAGCCCAGGACTCCAACCTCAGACCTCAGCTTCAACTCCTCCCCTTCAACCACAGGTCATTTGCCCAAACCCCTTAAGAGCCCACGCCCACCTCTGTTCCTTCAGAGTTCTCCCCTCACTCTGCCTCTCCCTCTTGTCCTACTGCCTTGTCCAGGGACACCCTGAGCCTCCCACTCTACTGGGCCCAGGGTTGGGGTTTGGTGGATGGTGGGGAAGCACTGGGCAGGAAGAGGGTAGCATCTCCACGGTCCTCCCTTTCACTTTCTCCCCCGACCTTGTTCTTCATGTTCTTCTTTTCCACCTTTCCAAGGAAGGAAGACTTTGTGGTCAGTTGGGGCTATGGGTTGAGGCTGTGGGGAGGGAGACAGTGAGGATGCTAGATGGGCCTGAGTGATTTGAGGTGTTAAAAGCTGACCTCACCGTAAGAGGCAACGCACAGTGAACCCCTGGCCTGCTAGACTCAGCGTGTAGCAGGTCTTCCCCAAATGCAATCACCAATCTCATTTTCTCTCCTTCTCCCATCTCCTTCGGTCCTTCTTTCATTAAGTGTGAACAGGGCACTTCCCCTATTGCAGCATGGGGCTAGTCCCTGGGGACACAGAGGTGGGGATGGCACGGAGGGTGTCCACCAGGAGCACTGGGTCTAGAGGCAGAAAAGGAAGCAGGTGCTCACCACTCCCCACACTGAGATCCCCGACAGAGGGAAGCCCAGAGGAAGGGGACAAGTGGTTTCAGAAGAGAGCTACTTCCCCCCAAGGAAATGGCACTGGAGCTGAGACCTGGAGGGCGAGCCTCCCCAGGGAGAAGGGGAGAAGAGTGTTCTGGCCTCTGCTGCATTCCCTTCCTGCCTTCCTCACCTTCCTCACACCCCTCTCCCATGGTGGCTTCCCAACGAAGCACTGATGACTCTACTCTGCTGGGGTGCTAAACCCTTCCTGGGCCTTGTGTTTATCCAATGCTGCCTAGGATGGCGAAGACACCCCCACTCTCTTATTCCCGCTCTAGGGATGAGGACAACGGGGCTCTGAGATATCCGGTGACCTCTTAGGAGGTGGCTCATGAGTAGTGGGCCCGGGCCGGATGACAGATGTCCTCCTTCCCCAACCGTGTCTGTCACCTCCCTTCAGACACTGGGAAAGGAATGTGTGTTTTCATCTAACCTGTGTCAGCAAATGCCTTCTTGCCTTTAAATGAGAAAGTGATGTAAATGGAGTAAGAAAGGCACTAAGGGGAAAGCCAGGAGACCCCATCCCATTAGCGATCCCCCGGGGGCATGAGGATAGGTCTATCTCTGCACCCCCTGCCCTGCACAGCTTGGGGTTCCCTGAGCAGAACAGACCAGACGGAACGGCCACACAGGCCAGGGGTTCGGTGTGGCTCTTGGGGTGGCCCAAGGCCCGCATGTGGTATAACGCCCTGCTGGCGCCATCCTAAAATTCTTAATAATTTTAACAAGCGGCTCACATTTTCCTTTTGCACCGGGCCCTGCAAATTATGTAGCCAGTCGTTCTTGGGAAACCCGCTTTCCTGCCCATTCCCTGTCACTCTCTGGCTGCCGCCCTTCAAGCGATTCCCCACCAGCTCCCCTGCGGCCCGGATCGCTCCTTTGATCTGAGACACGGGCTGGTTCCTGGGTCCACACAGAATAGCAGAATGATGGTGTCCAGCACCAGACGTGATTATCCAAATCATTTCCTCCTGTGACCAGGACCTGGTTTAATACTTCCCAGGTACCAGGTGTTCCCCAAATATCTGCATGTGGAAGGGTTTGGGTGGCTCCATTCTTTTCTCTTTCGATAAAACAATTAGGTCATTTAGAATATGAAAAGCTTTGAAATCATGAAAGTACTTTATTTGAAGTTAGGGAAAAAAGGACTTTGATGGTGAAAGGAAAGACAGCTATTTCCATTTTAAACAAGGAAACAGCAGGAGAGATTTCTCTAAGAAGGTAATAGCTCAGACTCCATTGTCCAGGATACTAGACTCACTCTTTTACTAACTGGGGAGGAGGCCTAATAGGTAGAAAGCATGGAAAGAAATCTCTGGATTCAGAGTGATGAAGGGCTTCTTTAGCATTCGGAAATTTCTGGAAGGGGATTTGACCAACAACACCTAAGGGCATGTCTCTGGAGGCATCAAGGACATTGCCTGTTCAAGGACATTCCGCACAGGGGTAGAGGAGCTTCAAGCATCCAATGGACACTTGGACCAGATGGGGCTTAAGGGTCCTAACAACCCAGGCAGTATGTGTTTAGTGGATTATAATGACTCTGGGACACTGAGTTTTTCTGACCCATGGTTCGAGGGTTCTTCACGTTTATACTTAAGCTAAGGTCACTAACCTTTTTTGTTTTCATTTCTACACAAGACAAAGGTAGAGTCCACATTCTCGTATCTACCATCTAATTCATAAACAGGAGAATATTGATTGCTTCAAATTCTGTCCAGATTCCCTGAAGCTGGGGACCTTCTCTGAAATGAATGAATGAATGAATGAATGAATGAATGGAGGGAATGGACAGGCAATGTGGATCATTTTAAGAAGAACAAAGTCAGAAAGACTATGACTCCAGATGGTAGTTCTCCCTGAATATGGCATCCCACAGTCTCAGCCAATCCTCCTGTCCCAGCTATTGCAGAGCCAACCGGATTCTGGGGGCGTCTAGCTCCCCCTCGAGTGAAGCTAAAAACATTAGCACACACACACACCAGGCCAAGGGCCTGGGGAGAAGATGCTCCTGAAACCTTAACAGAAATGTCATGGTGTTCCCAGCATTTCCTCAGGCACCAGCAACGTCCTGGAAACAGGCCGTGTACGGCGTGTACGGGTACATGAAGATGCAGCTGGAACATGCCTGTGTTTATTCAGTTGGAAGCATGGAAAACACAGGTGGTGAGTCAGGAGGCCTGGGTGCTCATCCTGGCTTGACTTTTGAAGGCCTAGGTGGCTTTGGCCAAATCCCTTCCCTTCCCTCCTTGGGGCCTTACTGTCCCAATTTGAAACCCTAGATAGTTAATAGTCCTACCCTACACTTGGGCTTATAAGGGTTGAATTAGTTAACATTTGTAAAATGGTTAGAAAAGGGTCTGCAGTTTTATAAACACATGTAAATAATGAAAACAAAAGAATCACTAGTCTTCACAGCAACCTGTTAAAACAGGCCCATTCCCATCGCCACTTTACCTGAGGAATTTGCCCCTCAGGTAGCAAGTGAGGTACTCAAGATCCTATACCTGGACCCGCCTTCCCATTGCCACCACCAGGGCTAGAAGAGTCTATGAGATGACTTCTGATTCTGATATCCAGTGATCCTGTCTGTCTAAACTGACAATGTTGCCTGGATTTCATTTCTCCCTTGGTTCTGATGGACACCAGTTAGACTCAGAAAAAGTTCCCCTTCAAGCTCGTCTCAAATCTCATGGATGGAGAAAGCCATTTTCAGCATCAACGTTTTGCTCAGTGTTAAATCTGGCCTTGGGAGCTCTGACGGGCCCTTGGCTCTGAAACCCAGAGCTGCTGGGCCCCCTCACTTCAGTGATACGGAGCCCAGTTCTTCAGCTCGGTGGTAGATCAGAATATCTTTTGGGGTTGCCAAAATAAATGTTGCATCTTGTTTCTCCCCATGGAGTCCCCATGTGGGTCAGTGGCATCAACACCCCAAGCCTTCCAAGCCACTAGATTGCCAGTGCCATTCTCTTCCCTCAGCTCTCATGGGCAATCAGTTGCCAATTCAGTCTGAAAGAGAAGTCCCAACATGCTTCTTGAAATCCCTGGAAGGATCTCCGTGACACATAAGGCATGGCCCAAACACGTCATTCCAGGCCCTTCAAGTGCGAGCCTCTCCCCAACTTCCCTCCTCTTTCATTCTCTTCCCTCATTTCTTCCCGTGAGCCTACGGGCCAGCCAGTCCACCAGCCGTGAGAACCTCTCACTATTACCTGAATATAACTCATCCTGCCCGGCCTTCTTGTGTTCTACACCAGATACTTCTGGAAGAAATGCCCATCCTTTCCTCCTCTGTTGTTACTATGGTAGAAGAGCTCCTCCTTCTCTCTGGCATTGGATCCCATCCCCCGTTGGCTTTCTTAGACACCCCTTCTGTCTCTGGTTTCTTCCTTTATCACTTGTTCCTTTCTGTAAGTCAAAAAACGCTCACACTCTCTCATTTTATTTTTTTAAAGATTTTATTTATTTATTCATGAGAGACACACACACAAAGAGAGGCAGAGACACAGGCAGAGGGAGAAGCAGGCTCCATGCAGGGAGCCCGACATGGGACTCCATCCCGGGACTCCAGGATCACACCCTGGGCTAAAGGCAGCTCTAAACCGCTGAGCCACCTGGGCTGCCCACACTTTCTCTCATTTTAACAGCACCTCCCAATACCCGTGCATCCCTCCAGCTGCCACTCTTCACAGCCATTACTTCCTGCCTATAATTCTCTACCTCCTATGTAGGCCTCCATCCCTTATATTCTGCTTCTGACCTTTCCAGTCTACTGAAATGACTCCTCATGATTTCCCCATACCGTCTTTCTCCTAAACCTAAAAACCCAATCACTACCATAATATGACCTCTCAAAGGTATTTTTCACTATGGATTACTCCTTACTTCTTGGAAGACTCTCTTCCTTAATCCTGAAGTTTGTTAGTCTTCCTTCTATCTTCCTGGCTACTTGGTTTCCATTGTAGGCTTCTCTGCCTTCCCTTTAAATGCCTTTCCCCTGCCTGATACCTTTATGAGTCAGGAAGGGCTAGGTTACACTGCACCAAAAAGCAACCCTTAAAATCCAGTGGCATACACTTATTTTTTGTTTTGGTTACATGCTCAATGTAAAGCAGTAGGGCAGATCCAAGAACCGTGGAAGAACCATTCCTTGGCATGAATAAGACTAATACTAATACTAACAAAGGAAATTCCAACATTTAACTGGTTAGAATTCGGAATTGCTCTGGTGACCTTTTTGAACAAGAATGTGTATAGCGGGTACCCTAAGCCCGTGCCACCACTGTGTGTGGGGGCAGATAATTTGTCTCTTTAGTTCACAGGGGTTCAGATCAAGAGGACCTGCACTCGCGGAACTATCCTTTAAGGAAATACACTGCAAAGTTTTTTCTGCATCTAAAACAGATTTGAATGATTAAATTCTGGACTTCAATCTGATGTTGTAATAGAATGAGATTTGGGGGAGCCTTAGAGAGGGGTATTTTTCATGTGTAAAGAATGTGAACTATTGGGGGCTGAGGTCAGTCTGTCATTGCCAGCCTCTAAGGTAGCCTTCAAGGCTCCTAGCCTTCTGGTATTTATTTTGTTGTAGAGTCTAATCTCCTCTCACATTGGATAGGACTATGTATATGACCAATAGGATATTTCAGAAAAGATGGAGTGTGGCTTTTGAGGCTAAGTTATAAAATATATAGCATCTTGTGTCTTGTTCTCTCCCCCCCCCCCTTTGGATCACTCACTCTGGAGGAAGCCAGACGCCATATTATGAGGGCATCAATAGCCTATGGAGAGCTCCACATGGCAGGAAACTGAGACCTCTGGCCAACAGCCTTGTGAGTGAGCCATGCTGGCAGAAGAACCTCCAGCCCCATTCAAGCTTTCAGATGACACCAGTCCTTGTCAACTTTCTATGACAGCCTCATGAGAAACCTTGAGCCAGAACCTTCAGATAGGCTGTTCCTGAATTCTTGACTCAGAAGAACTATGTGAGATGTGGATGTTCATTATCAAGCCTTCATTCTCTCTACTTTCACCCTGCCCATGTTAATTCTTACCCAAACTATATTAGCTGCTTCTCTAGGGTGCCTCTTTGCTTTCAAGTATATGTGTTTCCCCAATTTCACTTTCCTTACAGGGACATGAGTGAAATGTCAAAATGTGAATCTTGTGAAGTTCCTTTAAAGATTTCCCATTGCCCTCAGGGTAGGGTCCAAACTCCTCCTCAATACGGCCTAAGACTTACATAGTCTGACCCTTCTAGACTTACTTCTCAGTGCTCTTTGCATTCAACTCAAAACTCAAACAACCAGATTCCTTCCTTCTTCCTTCCTTCCTTCCTTCCTTCCTTCTTTCTTTCTTTCTTTCTTTCTTTCTTTCTTTCTTTCTTTCTTTCTTCTTTCTTTCTTTTTTCTTCTTTCTTTCTTCTTTCTTTTTTCTTTTTCTTTCTTCTTTTTCTTTCCTTCTTTCTCTTTCTTTCTTTCTTTCCTTCTTTCTCTTTCTTTCTTTCTTTTTTTATTCTTTCTTTCTTCTTTCTTTTTTCTTTTTCTTTCTTTCTTTTTCTTTCCTTCTTTCTTTTCCTTCCTTCCTTCCTTCCTTCCTTCCTTCCTTCCTTCCTTCCTTCCTTCCTTCCTTCTTTCCCTCCTTTTTTTCCTCTTTTTAAAATAGAATAACCCTTCCTTTTTCTTGACCTTTGGTTGTAACTCTCACACAAACTTCTTTCTGCCTGGATTACTTATCTGTTTTTTCCTCCCAAATCTTTATTCATCTCCCACTGATCCCACATTTCTGATAAGCCTGTCCCAACTTTTTTGTCCAAATGTGTCATAAGACAAACTATACCAAATCCTGGTTATAGTATTAATCATTCTGTAATATCATTAACTCATTATAAATAGTAATATTAATAATACCTACTTACAACAGCTGTCTAGGCCTACCTCTGAGTCATTTGCAGACATTTCCTTTATTTAAGAGCTCCTTTTGCCTCTATTTGAAAATGTTCTTTGGTTATAGAGCATGTCTGACCCATGCCTAGGGCAGGCTGAAAGTTCTGCAAGGCTGACCTCAATCAATGAGGCATAAGAGTTGGCAGATAAATCCTCATAGCTCTATTAGAAAAATCCTGAGGTGTGCTCTACACTGTGCTTCAGAGAGTCCCTGGTGCAAATGAACACCGGTATCACACAGAAAGTAACCTGCTCATTCATTAGCCTTATTAGTTTCTTCTTTTCACTATGTCACTTCCCTCCTCATAGCTTCTTGCATCCTTTCCCAAATAAACTACTTGTAATCTTGTCTCAGGGTCCGATTTTGGAGTAACTCACGCTAAGTCACAACCATTTAGTCAGCACTTACCATGAGCTGGATGCTGGGTCAAGCTCTTTATGTGGATTATATGTTTTAATTCTTTTAGCAACTCAAGAGTTAGGTGCTAATCTATAAAATTGGGGTAATACTACTTACTTAAAGGATTGTTCTGAGGATTAAACAAGATGATGCATATAAAGAGCTTAGCGCTGGAAGAGAAGATGAATTTTGAAGAGTTTTTAGCACAGTTTATTGCATAGGAAGCAATTGGTCATTTGCCTGAGATCACGCACATGCTAAGTAGATTTTTACCAAATTCAGTCAGATTCCAGAATCCTCCATTTTTATTCTAGACTGTCTAATGAGTTGTAATTTCTTTATTAAAAAATATTACATTTATTTATTTATTTGAGAGAGAGAGCACTAGAGAGAGAAAGAACAAGCACGATGTGAGGGGCAGAGGGAGAAGGAGAAGCAGGCTCCCCACTGGGTAGGAAGCCCAATGTGGAGCTTGATCCCAGGACCCTAGGATTATGACCTGAGCCAAAGGCATACACCTAACCAGCTGAGCCACCCAGGCACCCTTACTTGCAATCTCTTATTCAACTAGCTTCCACAGAAGATTGTGAACTCCATTGGCCCAAGAACCAGTTTTATCCAGGGAAACTTGTGTTCAGTAGATTACAAGATATTTGTGAACAAATTCCTCCCTTCTCCTCAACTAAATCTGTTTTATATTCAGTTTAGGGTACTCATTACTCAAAATAATTCTTTGAGGCATCAGTTAGAATAATCCTACAAATTATATACGAAAAAAAATGTGTCTTCCTTGGAAAGTCTGATTTTTATGTTTATCACTTCCTCTTGAAAAAAAAAATAGTACATTTCCATCATGGGAAGGTGATATATTTAGTGGGAGATCATGCTAGGTTTGAAGTCAAAAAGGCCTGGTTTGAATCCAGTATTTTCAACTGTCTGACCTTGGGTGGCAGGGGGTAGGGAGGGGTGGGAAATGTAGCTTCTCTGATTTGTAATTTCCTTCTATACTTGTTATCTACTGTTGCATAACAAATTATCTCAAGACTTAGTAGCTAAAGACAACCAACGTGTTATCTCACATAGTTTATGAGGGTCAGGACTCTAGTAGCTTAGCTGGGTAGTTCTAGTTCAAGGTCTCTCATGAGGTTGCAGTCAGGTTGTCTCCCGAGACTGTAGTCATCTCAAGGCTTAACTGGGGCTGGAAGATCCTTTCCAAGTTCACTCACATGTTTGTTGGAAGGAGTCTCAGTTCCTCTATGTGAGCCGCTCATAGCATGGCAGCTGGTTCCTCCCAAAGCACAAGATCTGAGAGGGAGAAAGAGAGAACACCCAAGAAGGGAACCACAGGGTCTTTTATAATCTAATTTGGAAGCAATGTACCATCACTTCTGCTGTATTCTGTTGGTCGCACAGATCAATGCTGGCACAATTTGGGGTGGGCTATGAAAGGATGGGAATAGCAAGAGACAGGATCCTTGCAGGCCATCTTGGAGGCTGAGTACAATACTTCTCATATATAGTTGTTGTGGAGGGTTTCATGTGCTGGTTGTCTCTCAAAAAGCATTAGTTCTATTAGTTCTATTTTGTGTATTCAAAGGAAGAGTGTATAAATTCTGGAACCTGAAGAATACATTCATCCACCCAGAGTTTAGCACCTTAACAACTACCCCAGAACAGTTAGCATCAAACAAACCTATTTACTAAAGCTCCTATTCTACTGAGGACTAAGCTCTGTGATACTGGGGACAGTCAACATCTACCTGCAAATCTCCTTATAGCCTCTAACATTTATTTACATTTATCATCCATTTTTCATTTTATGTCATCCTATATTTCATTTATCTCAATAACTCTATGGCATATTAGTTCTTATTGTCATGTGTTCCAAGTAAGGACATGATTTGTCTAAGAGAACGCAGCTACTCAGTGATAAAGTCAATATTCAAACCCAGGACTTCTGACCACAAAGTCTATTCTTTTTTAATTATCTTATGCTGCACCAGTAGCAAGTAACTCATACTATTAAAAAAAAAAGAAAAGAAAGAAGAATGAGACAATGTTGTTATTTTTACTCTTCAGAGTAACTTCTATATAAGCACAGAGCAGTTTCCTTAGGATTCTCTTGCATGTGATGGTTGTTGTTAAGTGGCCACGCATCTCCCAGAGCACGACCAGGTTAGCATATAGATCCCTGAGGTGTGTTGATGTGATTGCCTTAGGGAGTTGTTTTCATTTCACAATACCACAGGTGGAGGCTGGTGCATTTTGCTTGAACCAGCTCTCCACATTTCCCCTCACTGTCTATCACACATACAAACCCGGGGAGAAGAGGGCACATGGATAAAATCTCTCAGCCCGCAGATTCCCAGTAATTAATAATAGGGAAATGCTTTCTGTCAAGGGCCTGCTGAGACGTGGTGTGGTGGATGAGGTCTGTGTGTGTAAGCGGCACGGGCCTCCAGCCAGCAAAGAACCCAGACGGAGCCTCGGAGTCCTGAGAGCAGGTAAGGACAAGATGCAGATCTGTGGGTGTGGTACCTATTCCAGGGACTTGGACTTGCTGCATTCATAGGTCATGATGACAGCTTTGGTGCTGCTATAGGGGCAGACCCACCATTCAACCTGCCAAGTGAAGCATCAAGGAAGCAAGGGCAGGAAGACACAGGATCATACCAGGCCAAGGGACTGGAAGTGCTTCCTGTTTTGTGCTGGCCACTTCTGAACACCTTCTCACCCAGGTTCACTGCAGCCTCACCTGTTAACCTGTGTGGTAGCCTGGAAAGGGCTGTTCTTATCCCCGTCTGACAGATGAGGAGAATGTAGTTCAGAGACACAAACGACTTGGCCGAAGCCTAACAGCTAATAGTAACCACAGAGTAATGAATTCTAAGCTATTAATGAATTTTCTAACCATTTGCACATAAGAACCTGATCTCTTGGTTGGAACTCATTCCTGAGTCTCTGTACTTCCTTTGTCAAGGATTATTATGCAAAGCCCTTTCTCTGCACCCTGGGTTAGATGTTCTTAGCCTTTCCTTTCTTTCATAAGTTAGAGCATCATCTGAGGCTTATAACTCACTCACAGCAGCTGGAAGAGGCCTGCCATTTCTTAAAGGAATATGGCAAAGCCACTGTGATGACGTGGAGGAGGAGTCTTGGGGAGGTAGGAGGTTGAAATAGTCCCTTGCTAAGAAGCTGTCCTTGGGCAATCTTTCCTCCCCATCTCTTCTGTCCTCAGGGCCCATGTACTACAACTTAAAGAAGTAGTCTCCTCCTACTGCTCCTTTTTTTCAAAGAAGAGTCCTTGATTGAAGGAGGTGCTTTGAGCAAACAGGGACCATCTGCCCTGGAGATCAACCACTCCCTTCTTAAACTCACCAGGAGGTACACCCATTTGGATGTACGTTTCAACCATCCCCTCAAATCACCATGTCAGACTGAGTAATGATTATCTAGGGGAACATGAACTCATGGCCAACATAACTAGATGGGTATTGGCAGTACGAAAGAAAGACAACATTCATTATATATAAAGTAGAATTGCAGAAAGGACAAGAATTTAAATATGCATTAAAATATCCTAAAAGAAAAAAAAATATTGACAACACAAAATGTGAATAAGTTATAAAATTCCAAGTAATAATTTTAGGAATAAAAAGGACAATAGTTAAAATAAATGAAATAAGATATGGGACAAATCTTTTGGGGAAAAATACCAGAATGAATATAGGAGAAGAATGATTTAGAGGGTGTGAGGATTAGATTCCTTATAAAATAAGTCATTGCATATGTACAATGGAATATTACTCAGCCATCAGAAAGAATGAAATCTTGCCATTTGCAGTGATGTGGATGGACTGGATTGTATTATGCTCAGCAAAATAAGCCAGTCAGAGAAAGACAAATACCATATGATTTTACTCATGTGGAATTTAGGAAACAAAACAGATGAACATGTGGTGGTGGGGGGGGGGTGAGAAGAGAGACAGAGATAAGGGGAAGCAAACCATAAGAGACTCAACAGTAAAAAACAAACTGAAGGTTGATGGAGGGATGTGGGTGGGGGATCGGCTAGATGGGGGATCGGCATTACGGAGGGCACTTGTGATGATGAGCACTGGGAGTTATACATAAGTGATGAATCACTAAATTCTACTTTTTTTTTTTTAATTCTACTTTTGGAGCCAGTATCACACTGTATGTCGACCAACTGGAATTTAAATAAAAATTTGGAAAAAAATAAATACTATAAAATAAAAGAAGTCACCAAGGGAAGGTGGAGAACCATAAAAGAAAAGCTAAGGGGTCTAGAAATTGGAAATGGACTTGCTGGTGTTTGAATAATAGCAGTTTGAGAAATAGGGAAGTAGAAAAAAAACATGAAGGAAAAAAAAGAAAAACACTTTCTGAAAATCAGCAGACCATGTCCAAGAAGGCCCCACCTCTGTTCTGAAGTTCTGTTCCATCTGAAACAGCTACAGCGAAGAATAAACATTCTGGATTTTTAGTTCACTTTTGAGATAATGTATCTAAAATTTCTCCATCGAATGTGACATTTGCAGTAGTTTTTTAAGATTCCTTTTCCAGATTCCACTTGGTTTATATTCGCCTGATGTAGCTTTCTCCATCATGAGGTTTTTAAACTTTCTTGCATCTTGTTATCTAAGTGTATATGTTGAAAACACTGCTCGTATTCTTGAAAATCTAAAAATCTAAACCGGGACTCTTCCAGTTGGTGAGTTAAACCATTTATACCTACTATACGTTTATGTTAGTACTTCCTAGACATTTTATTGTGCTTTCTATTATGAAAATTGCTTTTAGGGTACTGTATAACTAAAACTCATAAATCAGTCTATAAAGTTTGATTTATCCAATAGACAAATAACTTGGTTCCTCTTTTCTTTTCTGTTTTCCAGTTTATACTAAGTTATTATCAGTGCTTTATTACACTGTATTTTCAATGAATTAATATTTATGTCTTTCATGAATGGGAAAGATTGTCTAGCATATTCTTACATTAATTTAGTCTCTGCCCCTTACTCTCACCCTCATCTCAGTTGTAATTGTCTAAAATTGTCATTCTAAATTCTTTTTCTTTTTCAACAACAACTTTATTAGGTAACTTGATTATTCTTCCATTCCATACCTCTTGATTTTTCCTCCTGATTTTATTTTCTGTCCATATGTGAGAACTTATACCGGAAGTGTTTCCAAAATGAGGTTTTGTGTCATAGAACTCCTGAGGCTGCTGCAGAATTGTGCTCCTTCATTTTTGCTCCCTACCCTAGACTTAAGAGGTAATGCTGGGATGATCATCATCTGCCCCAGCATGAAAAGCCCAGCAGGTCCTCAACGTTCACTTCCTTATAGGTCAGAGTGCAGTGAGTGCTTATTTTGAAATCACACTCTCAATTTCAAAATCCTAATGGGTCCATTTTCAGAAATGGGTCTCAGTGCTCAATTTCAGTGTCAAACCTTCTCCCTGCCCCATGTTGAGCTGTTTTGGGTCTGAAGCCTGCAGTAGAAAGAAGAGCATGTCAGCTTCTGGGTTTCTCTGCCTTATACTTCTCCAGCTGTCCCCCATCCCTACTCTTGCCATCCACTGCTCCCCTTACTGGTTTCTCCTAGGTTTCCACTAAGGTCCCAGGTTGAGGAGGGAGAGGAAGGAGAGATAAAGGGACAGGTAAGTTGTTATTTACAGATACCATTCTAAGCTGTCTCTGGGCTCTCTGAACCAGGCAAATGTCTAAATTTTCATAGACTTTTTGGGGGGTCCTTCTTGCACCCTTCTTTTTTGCCATTTCTAGATAAGAATGAATATTGTAACTCTTCTAACTGGTCCCTTTCAGTTCTTTCCTCAGCCATAGGATTCTAGTGATCCCTGTCTCCCAACCACCATCACCTGTTCTGTCTCCAACTCAAAATGACACCAATGAATAAATGGAAAGATAGATGCCACCCCCCTTCCCCTGCTCCTATACATATACACTCACAGAATTTTCTCTCCTATGTGGCTCACAACAATCCATGGAAAATACCCACAGATCCCTTGCTCCAACTGATGTCAAAGCAAACATGCTCTCCTGACTTTGGTCTGAAAGTTCTTAGTTGCTCTTCTCCCGAGATTTCCCAGGCAGCAGGGACATGGATTTCTGCACCAACCAATCACAGGTAACACATTTCAAGGCTCTCCTAGTGGTCCTACGGCAGTCCTATCACTTATCTTGAGTGAAAAGTCCCTTCTTTTGTCTAGCTCCAGGGTATCTGGCTTCTGCCTGGCTACGTGGTCTCCTTGGATTGAACCCTTTGCCCATATCTTAGCATTGGACAGTGCTCACCAAAGAATTCTCTTAACAAAATCCATCTACTCATTTTCAGAAGTGGTTGGGGAGATGGAGACAAACCACAGCTTGGGCTCTTAGTGTCAACTTGCCCAATTTCAAATGCTTATGTCAGATGACCTGGGATGAATTATGTATTTTCTCCATGCCTCAGTTTCATTATCTGTAAAATATGGGTAATAGTTGGATTTAGCTATAGACTTTCTAGGAGGATTTAATAAGGTAATGTAAGGGGAACACTTACCAAATATACTGAAAGTGCCAGCTCTTATTCTCATAACAAACTAAATCTCTGTATAAATAGTAGATGCTATCATTGTAACAGAATGATCCAGTAGGTTCCTCATGATTTTGGAATCAGAGTTTATAAATTTCCCTGAATCTGTGAGCTTAAGTATGCATGAGTATGAATCAGCTTGAAGAAAAGCCCTAGATAATATTATCATTATTTCCATATAATTTGCTGACAAATTGCAAAGTGCAGTGATAACATTTCTACAGAAAATGAACGAGGTGGCTCCTCCTTCACTCTCTGGTGTGATCATTTATCTCCCTGGCTGCTGGACAATGATGACAGGGGCTTGGGGATACCCTGCTTTCCTTTAGAGACTGACAAGTGCACATTCGTCAAAATTCAGTTCAAGTTTCATAACTTCAGTGAAAGTTGACCTTGACCAACTCCCACAAATAGAATTGTTTCCTTCTCACCTAGATTCCCATCTGGTTCCAGAGTATCTGGGGTTTCTACCTGTCTATGTGGCCCCCTTGGATTGAGCCTTTCACCCTTACCTGAAATAGGACTTTGAGTCTGGATACTGTCCTTCACATCTCCGATTCATCCATCTCAGGGGCTGGTGCAACCACACACTTGGGTGTGTCTCCTCTTCCTATCTTGATAATTTCAGCTTTTGGACCCCCTACTTGTATCTGATACTCCAGGGTCTCCTTGTCACTAATGGGAATTTAGAAACTAAATAGAGATGGAAACAGAAGCTAAGAGAGCATAGAAAAGTAATTTTTACATCTGGGAATGAAGAGGGTGGGGAAGAGAGGAAGGCAGAAGTATTTTCTGGGTGGAGATGTGTAAGTGTGGGTTTCCCTAGGGCAGATGGAACAGCATTGGCAAAACATGGAGGGGTGTAGAAAAGACAACTGATGTGTGGGAGTATAGGCTGGGAAGAGTGCTGGGGAGAATGACAGAAGGTGACACCGGGAACAAAGCACGAAGGTCAGTGGATGTTGGCTCCAAGAGTTTAGGTTTTGTTATGTATACGTTGTGGTGACATCTAAAGTTGTTAAAACAGGAGGGATGGGGGGCCAAAGTAGGAGCCGTATTTCAGAAAGATCACTCTGACTATCCTGAGGTTGGCTTAGAGGGAACATTCTATAGCATCAGCCTGGAAGGACCAGTCCCTTCAATCTGTTATAGCACCACGGATGTCTCCCATCCCTTGGCCAGCCACCTGTTATGGCTGAGGAGTGTGTCTAGAAATCGAACATAATGAGGAGGATTCTTTGCCTGGAGTGTGCACGCGGGGATTGGGGGAGACAATGGGGGTGCGGGAAGGAATGCCCAGGATGTTTGATCCTAGTGAATATTGGAGAATGTATACAGACAAGTCTGTGGGCCTTAATCAGGAAGAAGACAAGATGTCCAGGAGGAAACTGCTGGGAGGCAAAGGACAGGAGGGGCCCCAGGGCAGCAGATGGTCAGGAGAGATACGGGTGTTCTCCTGGGTCTTTGTGCCATGAAGAGGAGGTGCGCTTCATCGGTCCACTTATCTGTTCTGTTGGGCATTTCCCTGAGGCCTCTTCCTGCTGCTCTGCAGACAGCAGGGGAGTCACTGAGTAATGTGCCATCCTTCTGGCCAGAATCCTCCGTTCTTGGTGGAAGGCCACAGCTCCAGTCCAGCCTCTTCTGCTCCTTGCAGAACGGGGATGGTCAGTAAGAGTTTGCTCAGCAGCCTTTGTGAGAACTGGACCCTGGCTCCCTAAATTTTTCGCTTCTTCCTCTGGCTCAGGAACTTCAAGGGATTGTACAGGGAGGTGGACCCTCGGTGTAGAGTGTAAGGGCTGCTCGTTTTTTGGCTAATATTGCAGTTTGCTTTCAAGTTTGGAAGTATGTACAACTAAGACCCATCCTTAATAATTGTAAATTCATCCTCTGGCCTCCAGAGAAAAGGAGTTACCAGAAAGCATTTCATCAGTATGGAATCCTAATTGTGGCCCCAGGTCATTAGATTTTAATAAATCAGTGTGGCTGAATGATGGCTTAAGAGACTTTCTATTTCCAGGAGAACTGACAGGATTATGAGAAAAGCTACTAATGACTAATATCTCATGGAAGAATCTTAATTACTACAAAATTCATGGGAAGCACCTGATAGCTCCACAGATGATTTGATTAGAAACCACATTTTTAAGTCTGTCCTGGATGAGTCAGTGATAGCATCCTTTGGGAGCCAAGTCTGTGTGCAAGGTCCCATGAAGGCAATAAATCTCAACATTGAAGAAAAACAAGATTCCTTCAAAACCTCCATTTTTAATTTCTAGCCTAAAAAAAATATATTGTTACTTCTTTTTTTTTTTTTACCAGAACTTTCTAGGCTAAGGATAGGTTGGAGCTAAAATGCTGGTGTACTCAATATTTTGTCATTCATCAATCACTGTAGCTAGAGATCAGGTAAGTGGCGTGGCCTGATATGTGGGGCAGCACACCGCATGAAGCCACCCTACTCATTCATGCCTATATTTAGCAATCAATAGCCACTAGGCCCCTGGCACAGCTGCATGCTGGATATAGGAGCAGAGACAATGCAAAACCAAACACAGATTCTTGCTTTCTCGAGCTTACCATTTATTGGAGCAGTTACACCTAACAGAAAGGCATCCCTCCCAAAAAAACTAAATGGCAAGGAGCAGATACTGGTGTAATGAAACCAACGATGCACAGAATTGACCCATACAAATCAGAGAAGCCTGGCTTTCTGAGAAAATGATCATTGAGCTCAAATCTAGAAGAATAGTAGGGGGTGATTTAGTGAAGGGACATCAGGGGAAGGGTTGGGTGGCGGGGGTGGGGGTGAAGCTAGGAGTCACATTCTGAAAACAGGGAAAAGAAGGCACAAAGGCCCTGGGGCAGTACAGAACTAGAAGAGGGTCAGTATCCCACACTCCTATGTTTTCCCCTGTCGCCCCAGTCAAGGTGGGTCACCTGTCACCTCACTTCCATGTCTGGGTCACCCGTCATCTCACTTCCTCCACCTGGGATGTTTTACCGTAGGTCATGATCACCAATCCCTGGCTACCCCTATTCCTCCAAATATCACCTGAAACATTATTTCCAGGAAACTTCCAGATCCCCACGAGGAAGGATTCCCTTTCCCCTCTGTGCTCACAGGGTCCCTGCACTCCACTTTGTCTTGTATGCATGGAGAGGCAGAGGCTCCGATGTAGGGTAAGCAGGGTAAACATGCTCTCAAGGGAATGGACGGTAACAGTAGAGTTCATCTTTTCTCTGTACTTGGAATAAGATCTCAGCAAGTGGCCTACTCCTGTCTGTCGCCTTGATAGCATGTGGCAATTATAGGAGCACAGTAGGATTTAGGTGCTTTGTTTTTGTAAGGTTTACATGAATGAATCAATAATTGAGACTCAGTGAAAACTGAACTGGTTACATCCAATGGCTCTCAACTGGGGATGAAAATACTCCCCTGGAGGTGGGTGTTTTGAAAAGTGTCTGGCGTTCCTGGTCATTCTTAATGCCTGGTGGGGGCTCTACTCACCAGAGCGGCAGGGACCAAGATGGATAAATACGTTAAATCAAGGCAGAGTCCATTAGGACAAGAAAGTGGCTCCACCCCAGTGCCACCTGCGCCACTTAGGGAGGACGGCCGGCTCTAAATGTTGAGAGGCTAGAAAATGTTTTGAAGAAAGTTGTAGATCCTTTGGCTCTGAGGTAATTAAAAGAAAACAAGAGAATGTTGTCCCCATGGCCTTTCTCAACCCTGCCCAGTCCTGTGATACTCAACTCCCGGGGAATGTAAAATCCAAGCCAAATGGTCGGACACAGAAGACCCACCCCTCTGGCTCATGCAGGGGCAGCCTCAGAGATTCCTGCTCCTGTCGGAGAGGCTTGGGCCTGGGCTGCACTCCCTCCGGCCAGGGGAGAGGCTGCCCGCTGCATGTACTTTACTCCTGGAGAAGCGACTCAGGGGGGTGCACACGTTTATATCTGGCACCCAGATAATATCACAACACGGGCTTCCCAGCTCAGCCTCGCATTTTTGCTTCTTCCTTTCTCCTAACTAAGCAAAGAGCAGGAGTTAGCTGTTGGAAGCAAGGCACAGAATGTGGGGAGGAATTTGAGCTGATGGCAGGAATAAGGGTGGCACAATGTCTGAAAGGAGAAATGACGGGCTTTGCAGGACTTTGTGAAGCCCCCTTTCCCATTCACCATGATGGAACTGATCACTCCCTCCCTTACATCGTCTATATACATAAATACATATATATATTTTATACGAGTATTTTATAGAGATAAAAATATACTTATATAATAAATATATCAATATGAATAATATATAGTATAGTAATATTCTCAATCAATAATTGTATTGATTGATTCTCATCAATAATTGTATTATAAAATTTTATTTTGATGTTATAACATTTTATTTAATAATATATTATTAATATTATCATGATGAATATAGTAATAATAATATCATTATTATTTTATTGTGATGAATAATAATTTTATGTTCCCTTCGAGTCCTGGAGGTCCCCGAGAACAGTGATATTTTATTTATTCCTGTGTTTCCAGGACCTAGAATAACACCTGACCACGTCCTTTCTTATACTTCATATGCATTCCGTTTTTATTCGAGAGCACATATAATTCTTAAGAAATGACACCCTTGGGGATCCCTGGGTGGCGCAGCGGTTTGGCGCCTGCCTTTGGCCCAGGGCGCGATCCTGGAGACCCGGGATCGAATCCCACGTCGGGCTCCCGGTGCATGGAGCCTGCTTCTCCCTCTGCCTGTGTCTCTGCGCCTCTCTCTCTCTCTGTGACTATCATAAATAAATAAAAAATTAAAAAAAAAAAAAAAAAGAAATGACACCCTTGCCACAACCTATGACACAAAATCTCGAGAGCCTTGACTATATACTATACTCACTTCTGTGTCCCCAGAAGCCAGCTGCGTTCCACGTACTCAGGAGTTGCTCAGCAAATTTTGGTTGAATCAAATCAAACCAAATCAGAATGAAAGGCCTAGTCTGAATGATCTGAATGATGCATGAGAATACTACTGAAAAAAAGTGTATCTTTTTTTTTTTTGAGATTTTATTTATTTATTCATGAGAGACACAGAGAGAGAGGCAGAGACATAGGCAGAGGGAGAAGCAGGCTCCCTGTGGGGATCCTGATGAGGGACTCCATCCCCGAATCCTGGAATCACGACTGGAGCTGAAGGCAGACGCTCAACTGCTGAGCCATCCAGGTGTTCCAGAAAAGTGTATCTGTTGAGGACAGGGGACTGATTGGGCTAGGGAATGAAGGGGATCTGACAAATAGGAAATAAATTTAGCTGCCTTGTAAGGGCATGGGGTTTTCTGACAAAGCAAGTGTTCAGGCACAGGGGTGGGAACCTCGGGTGAAGAGACTGAGAGACTCAACCAGCAGTCAGGGCAGGTGGACTCGTTGTCTAGAGATGTGTGATTGAAAACATCCCAGGAGCTGATGGAAACATAAACCAACTTTATCTGCTTGCTCTACAAATACAGACTCATTCACAGAGTTTCAAGAATATCCTGCTCTATGAGCCCAGTTCAGCTCAACACACTATGGAAGACACTAGGGATGAATAGAAAAATAAAATCTATTCCATACTTTCAAGTCATTCTGAGCCATCTCTTCCTCACAATTATATAAGCCAAGATGTTCTTTCTTTTTTTAAAAAAAATATTTTATTTAAATTCAATTTGCCAACATATAGTATAATACCCAGGGCTCATACCATCAAGTGCCCTCTTTAGTGCCTGTCACCCAGTCACCTCATCTCCCCACCTACCTCCCCTTCTGCAACCCTTTGTTTGTTTCCTGAGTTAGGAATCTCTCAAGCTTTGTCTTCCTAATTTTTCTCCACTCAGTTTCTCTCTTTTCCCTTATGGTCCCTTTCACTATTTCTTATATTTCACTTAGGAGTGAAACCATATGATAATTGTCTTTCTCCAATTGATTTATTTCACTAAGCATAATACCCTCCAGTTTCATCCATGACAAGACCTCCTTTGACTTAAACTCTCTTGAGTTAGATCTCTGTGACTTTGAGTCAAGAGAATGTGGGCGAACAAGAGTACCAACCTTTGCTTCTCCCAACATACCATTTTTAAACAGCTTTTGATTTCTTGAATGAAATATAAAGATAATTCATTGTTTTGGAGAGGTCTGTTAAATATTGTTTCCCTTCCCCTTCCTTCTAGATTTATTTATTTATTTGAGAGAGAGAGAAAGTGAGCACACACTAGTCAGGGGAGGGGCAGAGGCAGACTCCCCACTGAGCATGGAGCCCAACGTGGGGCTTGACCCCAGGATCCTGAGATCATGACCTGAGCTAAATCAAGAGTCCAAAACTCAACCGACTGAGCCCCTCAGGAGCCCCCCTTCCCTTTAAGCAGCTACTTGGAGGGCTAACAACTCCTGAGTGTGTTTGAGAAAGGTCGATTGCTCTAGGTCAATGGGTTAGAAATCAGACTTTCTTGACAGAGACATTACTGATCGTCCTGGATGTTTGTTCTCAATCAACAAGAAGCAGGAAGAGCTACAGGCAGAAGGGGAGCCAGTGAGGAACTTCCGCTGTGTCCTGCCACCAGCTAGCCCGTCCTGCCTTTTTGACACATGTATCAACACCTGATTGGCCTCTCCTTGGGTTTTTATTCTGAGTGAAGGGAGCAATGAGTGAGTATATAAACCCACCAGTCCTTTCTTGACTCCACAGCAGAAAAGAGAACAGTATTGCTTAACTGGTCAGTATCTCTGCATTTTGTTGTCTGTCTCTCTGAAAATGCAGGTTCATTGTGGCAGCAGCATCTCTTCCCTGTTTTGACCAACACTCTATAAACATCAGTAACCACCTTCTTTAGTCAGGACAATACTAACTCCCTCCCGGCTTAGTGATGACACCAGTAATCATAACCGTGATCTGGGGAGACATGTGTTTTCCGTGGAGAGTATCAACATGCTATTTTCAAGACATTTCTTTGGCCCCTTTAGAATTGTGTGTCTCAGGGAACATGTTTACAATGAAAGCTTGTGAAAAATGACTCACTAGTTCCAGCCCCAAACAGTTACAGTTCTCTGACGACTCATGTATTTTTGTCTTACAGGAAAGGGAGAGACAGACTCATCTTGTTTGATCTCCCGGAAGCCAAATCTAGGAGACTGGCCTCTGGTCAATGGCTGCATCATCTAAAATATGTTATCAGAGACATTTGTGCACCTGCTGTGGCTGAGCCTTTTTGACATAGTTACATTCAGCCCTGACAAAGACGAGTCGGAGGCGGTCCTGATCATTCAGGCTGACAAATGAGAAGGCCTGAAAAATGCCATCCATGGAGCACTTACTCGATTCCAGACGTGACACCAACACTTTTCTAAATATTATCACTTTCTGCCCATCCTCCACCCCCACCCCTACCCCACCCCCCCAAAAAAACCCTCTGTCATCTTTAGGGATGAAGACATTGAGGCTCAGAGAGACAAATTGCTCAGGGCCCACCAGCTAGTGATTATGGAGCCCGGGGAACTCTGGAGACCATGCTCCTCCTGCACCAGAGCAAGTAAGTGTTCTCCCTAATGTCCCTCACCTGCTCTTGGCGCAGCCCTCCAGCAGAGTGGTTCCCACAATGGACTGTCATTTTCTACTTAAAGCCCTGACTGCCCCACCAGTTTCTAAACTCTCAATTTTGCTAATCTCTCTACATCTTCAACCTTGCTCGGCCATTGGTAGGGACTCAGTAAATGTGCAGTGATGGAATGAATGTGTGAGTAAATGCACACATAAAGAAATGAAAAGACAAAAACACCTAAAATAAATGGATACTTTCTTCCGTAGATTCTTACTTGAAGTCTCTCCCAGGCCTTTTAAGATCTGCTTTACCCCAGATACACTGGAGACTATGAATCACGATTCGTACAATTTATGAACCTTTACAGAATGGAACCCTGGGCAGGTCCTTCAGGTGCAAACCTAGACCGAGGCCAAATCCTGGTCAGAAATGTTCCTTATGTAGGGAGGTGGGTAGGAGCATAACCATCCAACTATCATTGGTGGGTGCCGAACAGGTTTGTGTGAAGAATCCATGTTAGCAGGATTAGGTATCTGAAGGTTTCACATAGTAGTTAGTGCTTGAGGTGGGCCTTGAAGAATGCAGAGGATCAGAAAATTGGCCTTTTACTGTCAGAGGGAATTTCTTTCTTTCTCTAAGAATTGCATTTTTCTTAATTGCTCTTCAGCATTTCTCATCGGAAAGGGAAAGGATCGACAGACATGGTCACCGCTAGAACTGTTTATGATGTTAGGAACAAATCCACGGCGACGTGGCTGGGAAGAGTCCATATTGAAGCCCTGAATTCTGGGCTGTGAGCAAACTTCCCATTGCACTACGACTCTCTTTGAGAGTAAGAATGCAAAGAAATAGTCTACATTCCTCACCGCAGTGTACTCAGCAACTCCCCCTGCAGAGTACAGCTCTTCCTCCTGTCAACTGTGAATGGAAGTAATTTGTTTATGGTTAGCAGAGATGCTATCAGGCAGGGAGGAGACAAGGAACCACATCTTATCATCCAATCTGCCACTGCCTTTCTGCGGTATCTATAACTGTGTTACAACCATGGAACCCAGACACTGGAGCAAAACAGATGCATGGGCTGGCCATATAATCCTCCTGTTCTATACTCCAGCCACCATGTGTGGGAAGGGGCCAAATGAGATACACATCTGGTTAAGACCTAATGGAACAACAGCACAGAGGCAAGTAGGGGCAGCGAGACTGCCCAGAGCTCACATGTACTTGAGGGTTTGCCCACACCCTCAGAGCCAGGAGAGAAGCTTGAGGGTTGAGGTTTTAAGCCAAATGGGACTCATAACTGGAGGTGAGATTGATTTCTCCCCCGATTCCCATCAGATCCCAACTGACAAACTGCATTGACGACCATGATCTTCGGTCTTTCAACACTCCATGAACTGCCAAGTATGACTTGGTTCCCTCTCGCATAGTGACTGTCCATGCTCCGATTCTGGTTCTCATCATCCCTTTCTAGAATATCATAGTCACCTCCTCACAGGTTTCCCTGCCTCTGTATTACCCACCTGAAATCTATTCTGCACACTACAGGCAAATCTACTCATGACCATCTCTTTGAAATCCATCACTCACTCTCTGTAGTACTATCCATAGTATATAATAGCACTATCCACAGAATTTCTATGATAATGGAATTGCTTTGTATCTAGCTGTCCAATGTGGCAGCCACCAGCCACATGAACTGATTAAACATAGAAATATAGTTAGTTGGATGGAATATTATGCATTCAGAAAAAGGATGAGATCATGCCATTTGAGACAACATGAATGGACCTAGAAGGTATGACACTAAGTGAAATAAGACTGTGAAAGACAACTGCCATATGATTTCACTCATAAGTGAAATCTAAAAAGAAAAAGAAGAAGAAGAAGAAAGAATAAAAAAAAAAGCAGAATCAGACCTACAAACACAGAACAAACTAATGGGTGCCAGAGGGGAGGGAAATGGGGAGTTGTACAAAATGGGTGAAGGGGAATGAGAGATACTGGCCTTCAGTTATGGAATGAGTAAGCCACAGGAATAAAAGGCACAGTATAAGGAATATAGTCAATGATATTCTAGTAGTGATGTAATGGGACAGGTGGCAGCTACACTCTGGTGAATGTAGCAGAATGTATAAATTTGTCGAATCACTATCTTGTGCACCTAAAACTAATATAACATTGTGCATCAATGATACTCAAATTTAATATATATATATATATATATATATAATTAGTATGCTTGAGAAACTGACTTTTTTATTTTGTTTAATTTTCACTAACTTTTTTTACAGAGACACGTATGTCTAGTGACTGCCATAATAGACATTGTCAATCTTCAGGATGGTGTTCAAGCTCCTTAGCCTGGCATCGAAAGTCTTCAGGGATCTAGCCCCGATCAACATTACCTGTCCCATTTCTTACCACAATTCCTATCTGATTTCCCCCCACGAATAAGCAAGATTCTTTATTTTATGCCTAGCTATTCCCTCTATTCCAGTATCCTTTCCCTCAACACCTACTTAATTCAGATTTCAAGACCTAAATTAAATGCCACATCCTCTGGGAAGCCTGTCTCCACTTCTCTTCCCAGACATAATGAGGCCCTCCCTCCCCGGTGCTCCCAAAGCTCACCACATCTGCTTCTATTACAGCACTTAGCACACTCTATTGTAATTATTTGTTTACTGGGGCCTCTCATCCACTAGTCTGGGAACTCCAGAGAGCAGAGACTAACTCTTCTTCATCTCAGTAAACCTATTGCCCAGGGAAGTCTATGGTGGTAAATGTGTGGTGAACAGATGCAAACCTACAGAATGAATTCATCATTTAATCAATCAGTGTTTAGCTCAAAGAGCTCCCTGAACTGACAGAGACATTAGTAAACCCTTGGTACATCAAAGCTACTGAGGCCAACCTGTGAGGTCAGGGACAGATTTGTATCCGTGAAATGGTGCCTCCACTTTAAATCTGAAAACACTTGAGCTTGGATGGATGGTGCTCAGGGCTAGGAGATTAAGCTCAGGGCTAGAAGATGCTGGAAACTGCAGATGCCTAGGATAAGAAACCAGAATCCTGAGGCCTCTTGGTATTCAGGATCTTTGAACAGTTACTTAGACTGCCTTTATTTAATAAGCCAGACACAGAAAGATAAATGTTACATGATCTCACTTTATATGTGGAATGTCACAAATAAACAAACAGAAAAAAGAACTCATTATCCTTTACTAAAGAATGAGAAGAGGACCTGCTGTATAGCACAGTACATATAGTTAACAAGATGGTATTGTGTACTTTAAAATATGTTAGAAGGATCGATCTTGTTAAATTCTCTAATTACAGACATAAGAAGAACACAAAGAAATTTGGGAGGTGATGGATGGATATATTTAGTACCTGGACTATGGTGGTGATGATGTCATGGGTATATCTACATTCAAACTCATTAAGATGTATACATGGAATATGTGCCATTTTTTGGTATTTCAATTATATCTCAAAAACTATAGCTATATGGATATGTATATATGTATATGTATATGATCATGTACTAAAAAAATAGGTAAGAAGAAGGGAAGCCATTACATTTTCCTCTATAAAGAGAACTACTGCTTATTGAGCTCCTACTTTGTGCCATGTTTAATAGACATTACCTCATTTGACCTTTTAAAAAAACCCTGTAACGTCAATATCTACCTTCCACAGAGGAGGAAACCGGAGCTCAGAAAGGAGAAATGATTTTGCATGATCTCCTGTACCGTAAATGGTAAAGATAGGATCAACACCCAAGTTAATCTTTAAAACATAATTTCCCATCTGCCTTTTATATACACCTGGAGTAACCACGTGGAAGCTTATCCAATTTAGATTCTGGGCCACCTATTGCCTGAAGAGGTTCCAAACTCTCCCAAAGTGTCAGGGAAAACTAGAGTTGGAAAAGCCTACACGATCATCTGTGCAGCCCCGACATTTCACACTTGAGAAATCTGAGACCCAGAAAGAGCCAAGCATTGCCCCAATGTCACATGGTGCCATTGGCCGAGCAGGGACCAGGTTTCTAATCTCAGTCCAGGGTCTTTCCGGCTTGTTTTCAGGTTCATTGAAAAGATGAGCTTCTGGTACTCTGCTTGCTGTGCATCACTGTATTAGCAAGGCTTTGAGGCAGCAGCAGGCACATGCCCTACAGTCCTGAAGGTACACTGGTGTCAACCTTCTAGAAAGCACTTTTGCCATCCATAGCAGGGACCTTAAAACTGCTCAAAAGAATTGACTAACTAGTCTGATTGCCTCAAGTCACCCTAAGGTCATTATCTGCAATGCGGGCAAAATTGATTATGTCAGCTTTACCTATGATGGCAACACCCAAACAGAACACTAAAAATTAAAAAAAAAAAAAAAAAAAGGCAGCAAACTTAAATGTTCTCAAATTAGAATAATAAGAGTTCCTGCCATATGGGAGAGCTAGGAGAAATACCAAATATAAAATACACGTAACCCAGTGCTTGGCCTACAGTTAGGGCTGGTTAAATTAGATTCTGCAGGCCTTCAAATTTGTCACTTCTCAGAGAATAATGAACCTGAGGACAAAGTATGTGAACTGAGCCAGCCTAAAGAGAGAAATTTCAGGTCTGAAGGGGGCCAAAAATGAAAATTCAGATTTGGCCAAGTGTACTTTTACCACAACCAGGTAACAAGGAACGCTCAGATCTCAAGTACACCAGGGAGTAAGTGTGCTTCTGGGAACCTCTTACAATATCTTTGTAAAGGTATTTCCAAGTTCTCAGTTCCCCTCAGATGGTGCAGAGTGAAAAACAGGCCAAGTCTGAGGAGCCCAGACCAAGGCCTTACTGCTTTTTATGCCATTTTCAAAGGAACAAGCATTCGAAGTTTCACCTGATTGCCATAAAAAGGAATTTCTTGCCATGCCCCTGTTGCTCTCTGTGTTTTCTTCCAGGATTGCTTTCTCCCACTGTCTTTAGGTCTATTTGAGGTTTGCTGGTAATGGGCCTATCCATGGCTTAACTCTTCATGGTACATTAGAGTAGCACTGGCTTTGAAGGGTTAAAAAGCATCCCTCTTCTCTAAGAACTGTGTTTAATCTCATTGACCCTCTTTCTCTTTTCTGCAAAAACAGGGATAATACTATCTGGAGGTTGTGTACGGATCGAATAGTATATGTATGAACGTGTTTGCACAGAGCCTGGCACCCAGTAGGGACTCTACCAAAGGGAATTCCAGCCACCTTGATCTTTAACAGCTTATGCAAAAGAAAGGAAAGATAGGAAATGTAGGGCTGGGGCACCTGGGTGGCTCAGTGGTTGAGTGCCTGCCTTTGGCTTAGGTTGTGGTCCTGAGGTCCTGGGATTGAGTCCTGCATCAGGCTCCTCCCAGGGAGCCTGCTTCTCCCTCTGCCTGTGTCTCTGCCTCTCTCTGTGTGTCTCTCATGAATAAATAAAATCTTAAAAAAAAAAAAAAAAAGAACTGTAGGGCTTGTGCATATGATGGGGAAGCAGAGACTAAGCATGAGTGGCCACAGATCCACCAGGTGCCTTAGGCATCCAGGTAAATGTGGTGGAAGAGTCAGACCAACTGGTTAATATTCACCTAGCTCATGAACCATTTGCACTTCTGTATTATTATTATTATTGAACCATTTGCACTTCTGCCCCTTCTTAGTCTGCCCTGCATGGTTCATCTTTTGCAAATAAGGAGCCTCAAGCTTTAAGAGACTATCAAGGTCACTGTGAGTACAAAGCAAAGCCAGGACTCATGCTGAATCTCCAGCTGTTCTCTTTCTTCCACACTGAGCTGCTTCTGCATTAAACATGTCCAGGAGGATGGTGCCTCAGGAGTAAGGTACATGTGAGGTTAATAATTAAAAAACAAAAGTCTATTTGAGGTGGCTTTGTATTTTCTCTGGCAGTATCTGCATAGGAAGCAGCCCAGCTAAACCCAGGGAGAAAAAAACCCCAAGCAATTGCATATTATATATTCACATGTAGACATATGTGTTCATCTATCCACAGACATGCACCAGAATATAAAAATGCCTGTCATGGTTGATCTGTCTTCATTTTTCAACTATGTGCTTTGCAACATGTAGTCACCGTGTATTATCCAGCAAGAGCCAGAACTGAAGATGAAATATGACTGTCAGAGTAGGAGCTGAGTTACCTGATTATTCATTTGTGCAATTATTCAGCCTCATTTTACTAAGTGCTTACTCAGCATCCTGAAATGAATAAAAGAAAGTAAAAACCTCCTCATTATTCTGAAGGCCCTCCCAGTTCTTATTTATTTCTGAAATGAAATAAACATTTGTCTCTTTGTATGGAAGGTCTAATAAACCATGACCATAAGCCCTATTTTTTTTATTTTTTGGTCCTAAAAACAGGCCAGGTGACCCTTCAAACAAATTAATAGTCTCCAGTCATCAAACTCATTGGCTCACAAAGCAATGTGGAAAGGGAAAAAGGAGGAGGTCAGAGAAGAAGGCAGAAATGAATCAGGAAAGATCCAGTTCTCAAAGATGTGAAAACTAGAATTTCTTTTTCTGGGGCCAAACGAAAGCCATGACAATAAACCATATATTATTATTTAAAAAGAATAAAGGTCATAGGGGGTAAGGGTGGAGAGATGAAGAGATGGAGTACAGAGGATTTTTAGGGCAGTGAAAATACTCTCCATGATCCCTTAATGCTGGATATGTGTCATTATACATTTTCTAAACTCACAGAATGTACAGCACCGAGGGTGAGCCCTAATGCAAACAATGGACTTTGGGTGCTTATGATATCAGTATAGGTTCATCGACTGGGACAAATGTACCACTCGGGCGGGGGAGGCTGACGATGGGGCGGCTAGCTTGTGTAGAGGCAGGGCACACACGGCACATCTCTGCATCTTCCTCTCAGTTTTGCTGTGAACCTAAAACTGCTCTAAAAAAAAAAATTAAGTCTTAAAAAATGCATCTATATAATTTAGGGCTCTAGACAATAAGGATTTAAGTCCGTTTACAATAAGGGCCAGACATACGGAAACTCTCTAAAAAGTAAACAGTAAAGCCGAACCGAAGACCTGAGGGAAAAGGAAAGTTTGGGAACGTTAAGGGATGACATAATTCACTGTGACCTGGTGAAGCATCGCAGTGGGGGTGCTCCGGGGTTCCCAGCAGTGGGGGATACAGAGATAGCAAAGCCTATAGCTCTTTTAATCTGGGCAGCAAAAAGTGTGAACGTTGCTTAAAGAATATAAAAGTTTGTTTTGGGGGTTGTGGCAGTTCTGTTTTTTGGGGGGGTCTTTCTTTTCCTTTTTCCCCCTGAAGTTGCATTTTCAAAGAAACATCTTGTTTAGGACCTCAGGTAAGGAACCACTGATGAGCAGAAAGACCGGCTTCTCGCCCTTGCAGTGTGAGCTTTTGGGAAAGGGGCCACATTCCCTCTCATCTTTAGATTCCTGGAGCCCAGAGGGGTTGGTGGCTCCGAGGAGAAGCTCAACAGGTGATTGCTAGGCCACACACTCCCCACTGTAGTGTTCCCGTTAATACAAAAGCAAATCTCAGGGGTACCTGGGGGGCTCAGTGGTTGAGCGCCTGCCTTTGGCTCAGGGCCTGATCCTGGGATGGAGTCCCGCATCTGGCTCCCTGCATGGAGCCTGCTTCTCCCTCTGCCTGTGCCTCTGCCTCTCTCTCTGTGTCTCTATGAAGAAATAAATAAAATCTTTAAAAAAATAAAGCTTTTTTAAAAAAAGCAAACCACAGACAAAGAAGGCTGGTACTAATATTTGCAAAATCTCAGTAGCAGATCTTAAAGAGCAAATTGAGGAAGGGAAGGGATGTGACCCAAGTCTACAGACTTCCATTCATCTAATTTTGAAGGAATAACATATAGAATATACAAGAGGCAGTACCAATATTCAGACCGAACCTGCCAGAACAGCAGAGCTTCTTGCTTTCAGCCAGAGGCCACTGGGAGCGATGGACGGTTGTTAAATATTCTGATTATTCTGCTGCAGAGGGGAAGGGGCACACTACTCCGGGCTTGAACAATGCTTCTCCAATTCATTTCCTACATTAAAAAAAAAAAATGCACGATAGAACCTTGAATGCCACACTATGAAGCCACTGTACTACTTTATAGTGTGAAATACAGTGTCGCGTGGGATGGATGCTTAGGTTTGTTCAAGAGCCCAATCTCTTTACAGATGGTTCTCCTACCTGGGTAGGTAGTCAAAATATCAGAAAATCACTTAATGACCCTGGAACCAAAGTAGGTGGAGTTTGCTGAATTTTCTACATTCTTGGCACAGCCCTTTGGGTTTGACTGCTGAGGTTCCTCTCCAACACTAGAAAACTTCCGGCCACAAGGCGCGGCTGGGGTGAGTGGGTCACAATACCCTCTCCCTTGGAGCCTCACTTCTTCGGCCAACATTTTTGGACAAAGTGCACGGAGATTACCCCGCATCACCAAATAAGCCAGACTGCCTGTCGTGTCGGACTTCCATACAAGTAAGAGAAAACCTGTCGGGCCCCAATCTTCTGGAGTTGGTAACAGCCATCCAGGACATCCGTGCTCCGCAAGAGCTCCTGTTCACTGTCATTTTGTTTCTAAGTTTCCATCTGAGCATTATCCAGGAGAACAGAAGGAGTAGAAGATTTGGCCCAAGAGCTCACCAATAAACTATTTCACAAGAAAGAGGAGAAACCATAAAATCTTTAAAAAGCTTTTACAGACAAAGGGTTTCTGAGCACGACCACAGTCCTGAAACACTCGATGGTCTTGAGATGCAGGGTGCTATTGGAGCGCTTCCAAGACTTTAGATTCTCTGAAGATTGGCCATTATCCTTGCCAGACAGGCTTGTCCATCTTCCCATCAGTGGCAAGATATTTAATAAAAACAGGCTGCATTCATTCATGCTTGTTTTATGGACTGCTCCACGGGGCCTCAACTGGGTAAGCCTGCAAGACCCAGCCGTGCATGGCAAATGGCTAAGCAGATGGTTTCAGTTTAGATAGTGGCTGTCAATGGTTTGGTGTGAACAGCTCTTGCAAACCAGCATGAAGTGAACAGATTGCATGGTGGCTGGGAGAAGCATATGTAATTGGAAACAGTAGCCACTTACAATGGGGGCACATTTTCAATCTTGATCAGAGTGGCTCCAGCTTCGGGAAAAAGGGGTGATTAACCAAACGTGTTTCTGGCTGTGATGAACCCAGTATTCAGAAAGTTTGGGTAGCATCTCAGGAGTGTGTTGGGCATGGCTGGTCTGCCGCACGAATCAAGGCTGTCAGGGTCCCAGAGCTAATCCTGTTCCCTGGAGTCCGGGAGGCACGGAGAGAATCAGGAAAGCAGGCTCAGATAAGCCCCAAGTGGCAAGCTTAAGGTCGCAAGCGCTGAACGGGTGGTGGCGGAGAAGGTGGCCTGGCTCAGGGAAACTGTCTGCACGGGCAGGAAAGACCAGGAGAGGTAGAGATCCACAAGGGTTTTCTGGGGACGGAGAGCAACGGGGGGGGCCGTGATTTTTTGGAGACCCCACAGGGAGAGGCCATGTGAAAGGCTGCAGCAGATGGTCTGGGTCTGGCCACAGGCTCCAGGCCAGGGTTAGATCAAAGACTGCGGATGGCGAGGGGAAGTAGTATGGGCAAGGCAGGGGTACTTCCCAGAATGACAGAGAAATAAAAATATTTGCTGAAACAGTTACTGGATGAATGGACCAAGGCGGGGGCTACCTCATGGCCTCCGAGTCGACTTTGCAGAAAATGCAGCCTCAGTATTTACAAACGTTTACTGAGTAACAGGGTGTAGGCCCTGAGATATCTCAGGGACACAAGGAACAACGAGACACGGGTGATCCTCCTCGACCCCTTCCCTGCACTGGCGGCTCCTCAGCAATGCCAGCACTCCTCCAGGGCGGCTTCCCCTGCCCTCCCGGACTGTATCAAATTCTCCCTCCATCCAGTGTGCCCAGAAATTGTGCAGTTGTCATTCCTAGCACCTGGAAGTCCTAGTTTCTCAAGGATCAGACCATGCATTTCTGGTACTGGACCCGTAACACGGGGGACCATGTCTGAGGTTGTTTTCTTCAATATTTTGCATCTCTTGGGGAATAAGCCCAAAGAATGTTTGCTTAATTGTCACATGGATGGGCGAAAGGGGCGAAGAAAAAGAATTTCTGTTCTCGAGGTTCTCAGAACCCAGGAGATAAACGGTGATAATGTCTAGGCAGAAGGAAGCACCAGGTCCGATGTCCAAGCCAGACCATGGGAAGTCAGGGAAGGCTTCCTGGAGGAGGTGATCCCTGAGCTAAAGTTTGAAGCTTAAGATGAAGCTGGGCCAGAAAGACCTGGGCAAATTTGATATAGCACCTGATGATGGGCTAAAGGTGCTTCCACGCCTTCTGTCCAATGCTCCCTGATTCTGGGAAATGGAAGATGGAATGGAATGCCCATTGGGTGTCCCCTGGCTCAGCAGTGGAGCATCCGGGAGCAAGAACTGGGGTCCAGGTAAGGTCTGCACAGGAGAGAGAACCAGACCAGACAACCAGACACGGGAGGTATAGCTGAGTTTTTCTTGGGGCGGGGGGGATATCGCCCTTCTCTGGCAGGGTAACTGAAAGCAGTAGCAGAGCTGGGGGCCTGGGTCACTGGCCATGGTGGGGGCCCACAGGAAGCCACCCACGCCTCTCTGAGCTCTCAGCATCACCAGGGCCTGAGCCAGTCTATACTCACCCACAGTGGCCTGGCCCTGCCTCTGCTGAAGGTCTGCTCAGCGGGTGGCACCCTTGGCAAGAGGCGCTGGGATCGTGGGGCTGCCCACCAACAGCCTGGCTTTCTCTGATACTGAGGCACTGTCTCCTTGAGCCAATTTCCTCCAGCAGTAACCTCAGCCCCGCACAAACACCCATGTGAAGGAGCCACTCTGCTCTCAGCCATATCCATAGTCTGGCTCTGCCCATTTGGCAAAGCTTGGCTTGTTGATGTGACAAGGCCACCCAGGCCTTGTGAGCCACCTCTACGCGCTGGACCGAATCAAAGAGAGCTGGATGCCACCTGGCCTAACACCTTCACTGACAGATGAGAAAACCGAGGTCCAGAGAGGAGAGAAGGGGACGGTCTCATGGACAGTCATTAGGAGCGTGGCAAGGACCTGGGCCTTTTGAAACTCTCCCCTCAAGTGCTGAGCCACCCGAGGAAACAGTTGGTGGAAGAAATAAGTCACCATCTGCAACCCCAGTTTCAGAAAAGCAAACAGTTAGGTTGGGTCTTGAGATAGTAATTGTGCCTCTGGACCCTTACCACACCTGGAGACGCAGCTGTGTGCCTTTGGGCAAATTGCTTCAGTCTCTGAATCTGTGAGAGTGGCGTAAAAATCAGCCTGCTTCTCGCGTGGCTCTGCCCTTTAGAGGTTCACAGTTTGTTGGAAGGACAGGTGCCCCAAATCAATCGCAATATGAGTAGGATTCCAGAAATGTGCACAAAGTACACAACGAGTCTAAGGGATGAGAGTTTCTAAGAGTCCCAGGGAGGGCTCCCCAGAGGAGGTGACACTTGAGCAGAGTGTTTCTGCAGTTCTTCGAGTGCACATGATGGATGGGCACTAAAGGCATAAGCAACAATTTATACCCAAAGGCACGTTGTGGGAACTGGCCACATGTGCGGTGATCGGAGTACCAAGTGCAAAGAAGTGGGCAGGGGCCCGGGCATAGGGCTGAAGCAGGAAGAGCATGGGCTGAAGCGGGAGTCCAGAGTCCAGATAAGGAGGAGGGTGGCCCCATCTGAGATGAAAGCAATCACTCTAGTTTGTCAGGTTCGACATCAAAATAGCCAACCCAACAGAGAGAGAAATCTACTTCTCTGAAATTTTCTGGGAAAAGTCAATTTAATTATTCAACACACTCCTTATATCTCCTTACCTTGTTGGTTTGAATTGTATTGTTTCCATAGTTTAAGCTTGGTAGTTTTATTTATTCATCTATATATATATATTTTTTTTTTTTTTTAAGCTTGGTAGTTTTAAACAAGCTACAAATGGAGGGAGTTTATAACTACTTTTATGCTTGCACATATTTAAAGAGCACGGAGTTAAGTTTTGTAAAAGCTCATCCGGAGATTGCTACGGAGGATGGAATATTTGGAACTGGACCCGAGTCAAGAAGGCCAGCCAGAAGGATGTTGCAATTGTCCGGGTGAGAAATAGTCCCTGAGACAGACTATAGTACATGGTTTTAAGATGTGGGGCCCTGTGTCACACTCTCTGGGGATGATTTTAGCTTCTAACTCATTTAAAATCACTTCTGTAAACGTCAGTTTCCTCTTCTCTGAAATGGAGATAATACAGTGGACCTACCTCACTGGGTGACTATGAAGGTTAGTGACCATCCAGACGAGGTCCTTAGCACAGAATCTGGCTAAAGAATGTGTTCAAGGGATCCCTGGGTGGCTCAGCAGTTTGGCACCTGCCTTGGGCCCAGGGTGTGATCCTGGAGTCCCGGGATCGAGTCCCACATCGGGCTCCCTGCATGGAGCCTGCTTCTCCCTCTGCCTGTGTCTCTCCCTCTCTCTTTCTCATGAATAAATAAATAAAATATTTAAAAAAAATAGAATGCATTCAATAGCAATTAAAAAGGAAAGTTCACAGCAAATAATGCCAATGAAAGGCCGAGGACAAGACCATCGCCCTGCTTGTTGACATAGAGTTTTGGTGCAGAGGGAGAGAAGGAGAAATGGGGGAGAGAAATCCTCTGGGAGCCCTGCCGCCGCGCAACCAGCCCACGGAGCCCTGTGGTCGTTTCCTTTCTGGGCGTTTCTCTGGTGCAAGGAGGGATCTTAGCACTTAAAACCACAGTGAGGTGAAAAATGGTGCCTTCACATCTGCAACTGCACCTCACTCCAGACCATCATTGGCTGTCTGCTGGGGGAGGGGGGGTTCAATGAGAACTCTCAGGGTGAAGGCTCCTTTGCCTTCCGTTGAAATATAAGGTTCTTTTAGAAGAGCTCCCTGCACATGGCACTGCCTTTGTCAAAGTAAGACATTTCTTTTTCTTTTTCAAGATTTTATTTATTTATTCATGAGAGACACAGAGAGAGAGAGAGGCAGAGACACAGGCAGAGGGGAAAGCAGGCTCCTCATGGGGAGCCCGATGCGGGACTCGATCCTGGGACCCCAGGATTGCAACCTGAGCCAAAGGCAGACTCTCAACCACCGAGCCACCCAAGTGCCCCCAAAGTAAGATGTTTCTAAATATTCCCACAAATCTTCGGGGCTCCTAGGCTGGGACTTGTCCATCCAGTATCCATCTTCAGTTCCTCTCTCTCTGCTCTGTAGCAGAAGTAAAGACTATTAAAACTGTAAATGATAAATGTGGACGTTCCTTTCAGATTCACATTTTAACATTTAGGGGAAAATAGTCAAGGGTTGCCTTGACTCTTTTATTAGACCCTCCACTTTTGTCACAAATTCTATGTCCTATAACTTCAGTGGGGGAAATGTTCCAATTTCTTAGCTTCAGTGATGCGGGAAGGTAAATTGCTTGAACATGAATATTCCTTTGCATCGGAGCAACACTGTGCCCCTGGTCAGCTTAAACCCAGTTTCCGAGGAATTAAAGAAGTCCAGTCTAGCGGAATTAGGAAACCACTCTGATCTAATTCAGAAATTAGAGAGAGAACTGGCGCTCATTCATTCACTCATTCGTTCATCTACTGAGCAAATGCTTATTGATCTTTAACTTTTTGTCACACCCCGTGACCTGTGCTGGGGATACAACAATCCGCTCAAATCAGTTTTGGACCTCAGGGAACTGTTCTTCCAGTAGGGAAGGCAGAGATTAGTCAAACTGAATTCATGACAGTGAGATGGCACTTAGCATCCCAAGTGGGGTAAGTGGAACTATGCACAGCTATAAGAGTATTCATTTATTAGGGAAATTTGATCTCTTCTGGCGGGGGGTGAGGTGGGGGTGGGAGGGGGTGGCGTGAATCACAGTCCCACCACTTTCTAATTACATGACCTTGTCAAGGATTTGAACTTCTGGGGCCTCTCTTTCGCCATCTGTGACCCAGGGCTCTGCCTTTCAGGGTGCTGTGAGGATTCCAGGAGGCCAAGTGTGGATGTGCTAGCACAAGATGGCTCAGTAAGTAATCTCCTCCATTGTCCCTGTGTCTTTGAGGTCATTAATATACCAAGTAAGAAAACAAGTTCTTCATGAGAGACTCCTAACTCTGGGAAACAAACAAGGGGAAGTGGAAGGGGAGGTGGGTGGGGGGACAGGGTGACTGGGTGACAGGCAATGAAGGGGACACTTGATAGGATAAGCACTGGGTGTTATGTTATATGTTATATGTTGGCAAATTGAACTCCAATAAAAAAAATACAAAAAAAAAAAAAAAAGAAAGAAAGAAAAGAAAACAAGTTCTTTCCAAAATGGTTTTGAAATTACAGAGGGAGGAATTAGTATATGTTTTCAGGTTGGTCACATCACTATCAAAATACTCTTTCTTTTCCTTCTTTCTCTCCCTCTTAAATCACTCTAGGCCTGAGCTCCAAGGCCAACAGAGGTGGGAGGCAGGGTAGTGGGTGGGCCCCTACTGCTGGAAGCAAACCCTTGACACTAGGGGGAAATGAAAGCACTTGCCAGCACTCGGGGTCTGGTTCATCTCTACGCACTGTCCATCGGTGTGCCATAAGCGTTCTCTGTCTGGCTAAGAGCATCTTGGGCAAAAAGTAGGAGTGGGGCACTGTTAATATTTCACCAAAACACCTCTTCCCAGTCACTGGTAACTCGGACACTGCACGAGGGGAGAAGTCGTTCTCTGATCACCAGCCCTGATCTGAAGTGGTGGCTAATGAAGCAGAACCTCCATAAAGTATGGACTCAACCAAACCCGAAAACAGCACGTGCGGGGGAAAGAATGGAAAAGAAATGCACTAAAAGCATAAGAATCAGAAACGTGATTTTGTTTTTCTCCCCCTTTTACTTCCAGATCTTTGCCTGAACATTAATATCACGTATTCCCTTTTAAATGTTGAGATAAAGAATTACTAAAGAAGTGCAAATACGAGTGTGAGCTCACAGAGAAACTAGATTAAGCACATCTCTAAACCATGATAGCAACAGCAGCACAGATGCCCTACTCATTTTAGCAAAGCAAGAATGCCAGCTCTGGGATATTATCTAGGTGGGGGCTCCTTTGAAGCTCCCCCCAACCCCCGTTTCCTCCCTCTTTTCCTGTAAGTCTGCTTTTCTGGAAATGTATCTCTTGTGCTTGTTATCCTCCTTGAAACTCTTCACAACTGGAGTGTGAGTTCTCCAAGGTCAATAATCTTGTCTTGTTCAGTTTTGTTTTGTTTTGTTTTTAACCCTTGTACCTAGGACAAGACATCTACAAAACAATATGATGATGATGATGATGATGACGATAACAGTAGGGAGAGGAAAAAGAGGGAAAAGAAATGAATACTTAACCACTGACGTGCTAGGTCCTTCCATGGATCATCTCATTCTGTGTTCAGAACTAACAAATTAGGTGCACACTGTTCATATTTCTAACTTTGATGACAAAGGCGAGCTCAGAGCTACTGTGTCCTAAAACCTCAGCAGGAATGTGTGAAGCTAAGCTCAAACCCAGAGCCCATGATGCTCTGCTATGCAGTGCGTGCTAGGCTGGGTTACATGTGGTGGACCAATTGACTCACTTTGACGTTAAACACATTTACTTTTAAAAGTTGTGCCATTATTGGATATCTTGAGGATCGCATGGAGATAAAAGGCAAATTACACACTGATAAGGGATAAGAAAGTGAAATGCTTTTGGGGGCTGAGTAGCAATGGGGGAGCAGTGGGATGAAGTTGAAACTGCATGTCTCATCCTTGGTGGGGGGGGGGGTCCTATGAGCCCTATTCAGTCTTTTGATGTTTTTCAAAGAGGCTCATCAGAGCCTGATGGTACAAAACAGAGAAATCCTGACAAAGCTTGAATAGACCTATTTTTCTTAAGCACACTTAATAGAGAACTTCAAAAATTCTTAGGAGGAATTGGAAGTTGGCATCAGAACCACACTGACTGATAATGATCACTTGTTCTAAACATTTATATTTAAATTAATAAGATGGTGGCATACATCAATTCTGAGTCCCACTTGTAATCAGTAATCTTCAATTGATCCTTCTGTTGTCGTCATAAAATATGGGGTACAAATATGGATACAAATGAGCCTCATTGCAAATCAACAATTCCTTTTATTTTAATTTTTTTAATTTTAAGGTTGAATTTATTTATTCATGAGAGACACAGAGAGAGATGCAGAGACACAGGCAGAGGGAGAAGCAGGCTCTCTGTGAGGAACCTGATGTGGGACTCGATCCCAGGACCCGGGATCACACCCTGAGCCAAAGGCAGATGCTCAACCACTGAGCCACTCAGGTGCCCCTCAACAATTCCCTTTACACATGAGTAACCTCAGCAGGCTACTTCTGCCTCTATGTCTCATGTTAACTGAGAAACAAGGGTTTCTGACTCAGGCTCTTTCTTAGTCACTCAAAAGAAACTCAGAGAATGGGGACTTCTAGAGTTATTTTTGTGCCTTCTCACCAAGGTCAATTCTGAGTCTTGGGTTCAAGTGCTACATTGTTCTTTGTGCCACTATAATTGAATTATTGTGGAGGAGGAGAAGTAGCTGAATATCTTACAAGGTTTTATCAAATACAGTATCTTCCAATCAAGTTAGTGAACACGTGCCAGGTAGTTTTGGAAAGTAAATACGGTTTTAAAATACATGTTGTTTCCTTAGAAAAGAATAAAGCAGTAAATAGCAAAAGCTAGTTAACTGAAATTGTTGTAGGAAAGTCAGGTTAGAGGTCGTATTTACTTATCTGTTTAGTTCAGGAGAATTTCTGAGAGCAATATAGATGTAGCTTAAATTTCTGCTCCCTCTATGTCTTTGCATCCTTCAGCATTCATGGAAATTCTACTATGTGCCCGGCACTGCTCTCAAGACTGGTCCTGCATTAATATGCTTACAACATAATGAGGAAGCAACTTACAACCAGATTACGTATTATAGAAAGCACCCAGGGGCGCCTGGGTGGCTCAGTTGATTAATCATTTGCCTTCAGGTCAGGTCATGGTTCCAGGATCATGGGATCCCAGGCCTGGGATTGAGCCCTGCATTGGGCTATCTGCTATCTGCTCTATAGCGAGTCTGCTTCTCGCTTTCTCTCTCTTTCCCTCTGTGATCTCTCTGGCTCTCACTCTCTCTCAAATAAATAAATAAAATCTTTGGGGAAAAAAAAAAAGAAAGCACCTGGTCAACCCCTAATCATCCTTCAAAATATCTCAGCTGCCATTATCTCCATAGAATTTTCCTTCTTTGGAAGAATGAGTAATTATTTCTAATTGCATTTGTTAGTGTACATGCTGGGCTATCTTGAAATTTTTGGTTATATATCCATCTCTCTACTAAAGCAAGTACTTCCATCATGTAAGGACTATCTCTTTTCAAAATCTCTGTTTACGTCAAAGGGACTACAGATAGAAAGATGAAAAGAATAGACTTCTCCTAAATGTATGCATTTCTTAAATGTTGTAAATAGATTTTTCTTAAAACACATGGTAGGTGTGTGTCATGTGCAAAAAAAGCAGCAAGAAGTTGCATTAAGTGTAGTGCATGGTAGGGATAAAGGAAAGACACATAAAACATGGCAGAGAGGCTGATAAATATTGGAAGTAAAATACAAAAATATATAGAATATAAAAGTAAAGGGACTTATCTTCATGTTGTTGACACTGAAAGACAGAGTAAAATTATAAACACTTTGGCAGTTTTAGATTAACCAAAAGGGAGATAGGGAAATTGGCAAGAAGCAGGATACATTTAAGTTCAGCAGAATGTATGCTTAAAAGTAACTTTATGACTTTCTTTTTTTTTTTAATTTTTATTTATTCATGAGAGACATAGAGAGAAAGGCAGAGACACAGGCAGAGGGAGAAGCAGGTTCTATGTGGGAGCCCGACATGGGACTCGATCCTGGGTCTCCAGGGTCATGTCCTGGGCCGAAGGCAGAGCTAAACCTCTGAGCCACCCCGGGCTGCCCACTTTATGACTTTCTTATTATTATCACCAAGATTCCTCAAGGGGAATTTTATTCTTGTATTTGTTCAGTATGGCACCTGACTCCTAGTAGCTCTTTCATATATCATATTGAATCAGATTTTAAGGCAAGATATAGTGGACAGAGATGATTAAAATAAGACAGTAAGAAATTCAGTGAATAAACCTGAAAAAAATTACTTTGAAAAGCAAGCACAGACTTTTAGTAAAGATTGTTAATTATACACATGCATTTCCCTCTACTTCGGTCTCAAAACTCCATTGGAACAATAGTTTGGGACTAAAAAATAAAGAAGAAAACCCAGAAGGATAAAGAATACAAAAGAAAACAAAAACAGTTTTTTTGAGGATGGAAAGCAGATGGAAACTGAATTAACAGACCCTGTAAAGCTGAATTATAAGCCAGCAATGGAGAAAGCTGCAAAATCCCCAGACTTGGTACCATAAAGTATCTCTATAAAGGGGGTTTGAAATAAGAAGACTAGTTGAAAGTATATCTAAAAATTAGTGAGACCCCTTGCCTTTCTTTCACCATGTAGCTAAATAACTGCTACTATCACCTCCTGGCAAGAATATTGGAGGCTTTTTTTCTTTTAAGAGGGTCAAACAGCACATCTCAAGATTGGAGAACATTGAACAGAGTCGAAAAGTGGGTGTCATACTGAAAATAAGTTATTGAATAAAAGTACATATTACATGTTATTCAGACTCTCCCCTCACACAGCTTCCAGGATCCAGTGATTTATACTTACACCTGCCAGACAGGATGCAGGAGGGGACTTTTTGGGGGGAATATGATCACTATGAAAGACAAGAACCTATAAACACTAACAATGGGGTGTGAAACGACCTGAGCAGATAACCCTATATTGAAGCCCACAGCACATCTCTCCAAGTACACAGAGCTTCTTAGTGTCCTACACTTAAATGTGGAACATTTGAAGAAAGCACTTAACATGAAACACAGAGACCAAAATAAATAAGCAAAAAAGAGATATGGCCTAAAAGACATGAAAATTTTAGAAAACTCTCATTAATATTCTCTAAGAGATGAAAGAAGAATTTGTATCAGTGGAACAAGAACAATATGTAAGAAATGAGAACATAAAACACACAGGGAACAAATTTTAAATGAGAGCATAAACAAAAATATTAAATGAAAGTGTTTCAAGGTAACCCAAGGAAATCATCCAGAAAAAAATATAAAGAAAAGAGATGGAAAATAGAAGAAAATAAATCATTCTAGAAGGGGTAACGTCTGAAAAAAAAGGACTCAGAAAAAAAAAGAAGATACAAAACAGAAGATTAGATATCATTACAGAAATAACTGAAGAAAAACATTGCAGAATTGAAGGGTGAAATTGTCAAGTTGAGTGGGTCCAGCACGATGGATGAAAATAAACCCACGGCAGAAAAATATCATCACAAAATTTTAGGTCATTGAGAACAAAGAGAATAAATTCTTCAGGAAGAGAAAGAAAATGTTTTCACACAAAAAGTGAAGAATCAGAAAGATAACAGACTTTTCCACACATATCCAAAACCTAGAAGAAAACTGAGGAATGTATTCAGAACTGATTTTTGATTCAGAATGTTATAGCTGGCCAAACTATCCATTAAGTGAGATAATAAAATAAAGATATTTCCAAACTTGGGGCACCTGGGTGGCTCAGCGGTTGAACGTCTGCCTTTGGCTCAGGTCATGATCCCAGAGTCCTGGGATCAAGTCCCGCATCAGGCTCCCCATAGGGAGCCTGCTTCTCTCTCTGCCTATGTCTCTGCCTCTCTGTGTTATTCTCTCATAAATAAATAAATAAATAAATAAATAAATAAATAAATATCTAAAAAAATCTATTTCCAAACTTGAAAGTCCTCAAAAAGCGACTGATGATATACCCTCACCGACGGAGCCATTTAAGAATGGACAGCAGCAAGAGACAAACAAGAAAGAAGCAGAATCAGTAAACAGCTGCTCCAACAGAAGAGACAGGCAAGGAAAAATGCCCGAGAGCCCAAGGCGTCAATCATGTAGGAGGGCGATGTGTCTACATAAGAGAAGTTCAGAGGACTCTGAAGAATTTCTTCAATATGAAATCAGTATTACCTACTATATTTGAATGTCCTAAGAGATATGTCATAACCTGGAAAGGATTTGGGAATACATTAGTGATGTGTATGTGAGAAACTAAGCAAAAAGAAAAATCTGTAGGAAACTAAAAGATTGTGCAGGAAAAGAAATGTACAACATGGATCGACTGTGAATGGCATTTCTGTAAATCATGTGACATAAATACTGAAGATTGATCAAACCACAATTAAAGTGTGGTTGTGTTGGGCTAAATGGGGAATCAAAATGTGCCTGGATTAAGTGGAACAAAAGGTGAAAGAGAGCTAAATCCTCATTTCCCAAAATGAGCAGTTAATTTACAATTCCTAAACTAAAATAGAAATTAAGAAGTATCACTATAAGCACGTTACCCGGAGAATATGGGGGCAGATATATGACAAAAATTAGCTAAAAGAATGAGTGAGCGTAATTGCAAGTGGAATTGTTTGATACTCTATGTGTGAATCACATTGATGAAAATACCAACTCCCTTTCTTTTGAATGAATATATCAAATTATGGAAAAAGGTAAGACTTTAACCTCTACCCTTGGTTCTCAGGGACATTTTAATTTCTAAATATTTGCATTCTCCAACACTCTTGCTCTTTCTTTAAGGATTTAAGATAACCTTTGGGACAATTTAACGTTTTAATTGCATCTTAGAGACTTATAAATCATTGCTTTTGTGATTAAAGTTGCTGTGGAAGGCGAAGCCTGGTGGCCACATTGTCTGTTTGCCTTAGTGAATTAGGTTACAAATGCTGAGCAAAGGCTTTGCCTCTCCTTTCTGTATTCGTGTTTACTCAGGCAGGTACCATTTTGTGGCAAAGCAGATAAGATCTGTTCCCAGGCCTGTAAGGGGTGACAAGTATATTATTTGAACATGTGGGAAAATTATTTAAATAGAAAACGCACGGGATTATCAACACCCCTATCACTCAGTTCAAACAGGAACCAAATAAATGTCACTCTGCCATCATGTACTTTGCAGCATATTCCCCAAATGTCTACAGAGGACGGGAGGAAAGGTGTGATAGCATTGAGAATTCACTGAGGTGTGTAGAGGGAAAATAAAAGCTGCAACACTATTTATTGGTTGTTCACAAGTTTTAAACCACGAGTATCTTATTTAATCCTTCGACCAACCCTATCAGGTACGGGATAGTATTCCTGATTTACAAATAAGGAAACCAACACTTCAGAGTCTAGGCATTCCCTAGGTCTCAGGGAAAGGGTCGGGAATCAAATTTATGTCTCTTTCACTACAAAGCCCAATCTTTTAACATTTACACTCTTTAGATGGGGACTTACAAATGCTGTTCATACAGCGGGGAGTTTTTATATTTTTATATGCGTGTGCATACGCATGTGTGTTCTTTGAGAGAGAGAGAGAGAGAGAGAGAGAGAAATAGAAGAGTACTAGAGGCTTCTGACATCCTAGTTTGATCTATCACTCCTGGGTCCCCTAGTAGTTTCTAAGGGGGAAAAAAGGTACCAAGGATAAAGCCCAGTCCACGTGCTGTCTTTGTAACTGTGTGGCTTTGTTCTACATATCTACAGGGTCCCTTGGTGAGCTAGGCTGAGGGGTGTGGAACATACCTACTGCCCATTGCTCTACTAGAGACAAAGCTCATCGTCTGTTCTCCTCTGGCCATTTTTCTAACCAGTTTTGTTGTGCTGGAGAAGCTTATACGGGCTTGTGAGAGCTGATAGCTAAATTTTCAGGAATTGTGCAAGCCAGTTGATGTCAAGTTGGTTGCTTAACACGGGCCAGGGTGGGATTATGTACACCACAGAATATGGCAAATGCTACAACTAAGGACTTCTTTTTCTTTTCTTTTCTCTCTCTTTTTTTTTTTTTCCTTTTGTGGTTAAACTTTCACCAGCAGATCACTGCCTAAACCAGCACCCTAGTTCCCTGCACCTTACCACCCTTATGCAGAGGAAAAGCCAGTCTGGGAAAGGAAATCTGCCAGGTGTGAATGCAGAGAGCTTTTCTGGAAAGGCTAAAGCCGAGCTGATCTTGGTCTAGTGGCCCAGATCTTCTTAAAGGGGGACAATGACAACGAGAACTTCCAAGTTTTTGTTGAAGATTGGAGCGGGCAGTAAGAGAAAGAATGAGAAAGTCAAAGTGAGCCAAGACAGATGGCAGGATCCCTTCCAGAACAGCAACCACTCTCTGCCTGCCTCCCCACCTCTGGCCTCAAACTTAAATCTCTTTACTCCTTCCCAGAGACAGTCCTCTCAAGAGCTGTGACCAAATACTACCTTGGAACTTTACCTATCATAAAGGATCCCCTTTTAAGTGGAGGGGATTTCAGCTTTCCCAGGGCTACAGCAACTTACTAGCTCTACAACTGAAAACAAATCATACCACCTGTTTGACCCACAGTTTCATTCGCTGTAAAACAGAGCTCTGAACACCCACCCTGCCAGGGATGCTGTGAGGAGCAGTGTCAAGGTCCCTCATACACTGCCCAGCAAGACAAATGTGAATGATTGCTATTGTCATTGTTATTATCCGTATTAGGATCATGAATTTTGGTATTTCCATCAGGGAAGATATTCGGAGATCAGAGGGACTCTAACTGATATCAGGCCATCCATTTCAGAGACTACAAGTTATTTAATGAGCCTTGTAATGAACAGGAGGCTCAAGAGCTGTCAAAGCTCCAGAGCCATCACACCGAAGATCAGATTAGCGCTTCCTTCCATCCCCAGCAGAATGAAAAGACTGCATTATACTCAACAGTGGGTTTTATGATGATGCGCCACCACGTAAGATGTCTCTGAGAGGCACGTGTGAGCCACGAAGACCTTCTTTGCCAGTCTATCCATTTCTTTTGCCTAATCAATCTTTAAGAGCTGGTTTAAGACCTGGGGCCCTTGAATCCTTGAGCGATTTTTCTTGGGATACAATATGAATTTACAGGGGTGTTGTCCTCACAGAGGGCATCAGGCAGAGGTGTCTTTCTAGGTATTCCCTTCAGGTGGCTGAGTGATGGGGAGTTGAGACTAGAGTTATCCTAATTTGGTTGCTTACAGACCAATGGGCCTATAGACCAGTGGGCACGGCCTGTATATTTCTAAGCCCTCTTGATAAACAGTGATAGCATCACAGAATGGCTGGGGTTGGGAATGGCTGAGGATCAGTTACACAATCTCTCTAACACCTCTTCCTCTGAATCAACACAAATAAATGCCAAAAAGATGTCAGGACAGCATGCTCGATACAGAGAGGTAGCATTAAAACCAGCCCTCCAGCCCCTGAAGCAGCCAGAATGCTACCTCTCAGCTCCTACACAGGAAGTCTGGAGCTGCTTCTTACAACAGCCCTCATCAAACAGCCGAAGGGCTATGGTTTGAAGGAAGAAATGGAATCAACTGATTGACAATGAGTGGGATCTGCAAGGAAGCAGCTATGGCTCTGCAAAAACAGACCTTCTCCATCACGAAGAGTTCAGCAAATCAGGATGCTAGTGGCTGGGGAGGCGTGATATACACAGCCAGAGTGTTGAATAATACGGTTGGAAGGACACTTTGCATTTGATCGGCCATACCCAGATAGACTTGGAAACTTGCTCATAAGGAGGCCATCTTCACAGAGGGAAATTCATTTAGGAAGTTTGATCTCTTTTAATCTGGAGATTTCTCCATTGACAAGGCCCAGGAATGAACTACAAATGACCTCCATTTCCCGATAGCCAGTCCCTACCCTTGAAAGCTCTGTGAATAGCACATGAAAGGAACTTCATTGCTCTTCTCATTTGTATCACAGGTGGTTTTGATGGTTCTGTTAACAACAATGACTGTTATATAAGTGTCATGAATGTGTGTGCGTATGTGTGTGTGTGTGTGTGTGTGTGTACACAGAAAACAGTGGATGAATTTCTCTTTTAGTTTACTGCTTGGGAAAATTTTGTCTCTACCTATGAAACTCATACACTTCCTCTTAGTCTGATCATGACAATAAAGCTACATTCTGTTTCCTTTTTTTTTTTTTTTTTAATGCCTTGGCTAATGAAAGATTCAGTTCAATTTGATCCTTGCCTGTAGAAATTGCCTATGAATATAATTTTGTTAAAAGTATTCATTCCCCACCTCTTTTCCAAAGGCTACAAAAGGCAGCAAACTCCTATTGTAAATCTGGTAGAAACTGAATGAATAAATAAATCAAATAAATATTGAAAGGGTAAATTTACATATAAAAGGTACGAGTGAGCTGGTCTCTCAGAACTCTACTATTGGATGGCTTTTACCCGAGTGTTGTCTATTACAGTTGCCTAAAGGAATAGAAAAGTTTGATAATTGCTTCAGATGTATCATGTCTTAGTTTTTCCTCTTAGTAAAATAAGACAACAATATCTGTACTTTTCTTAGTGTATAAAAATACTGTCAGATTCAACAGGTGCATATTTGAGCACCCAGGTTATACATAAAATTTGTGTTACCTGTTTTGCTTCTGGGGGGGTTAAAAATAAACATCCCTGTTCCCTGAGAAAAGAAACACCTTTTGAAAAAAATGAATAATAAGCGTGTCAAATGTTCAATAAATTTGTACCCCGTACTCTTTGCTGTCAACATAACATTTTGCAAGGCCGGATATGAATTTTGCAGTAGCTTTGTGAAAGAATATGGGTGTCACTTTTGTCAAACAAACCAACCTGTAATAAAACATTCTATGTTTGATAAGCCTTCTGTCACCAACATATCATGATTGAATTATCGTCATGCAAAACATGGACTTGGCAGTGCAAATGCCAATATTGATATTGACCTCACCTTGGCCACCTAGCACAAAAGAATTTTTTCCTTTTATTTGACTTGCTACTTTTTTTTCATAAACATGGTCTTGTACATATTTACCCTCTCGCTCTCCAGCACCTCATACCCACAGATACTGGGAATAATCAGGCTATCCCATTTCCTCAATATTCATCCAGCTTTGCCTAGATTTATTATTTATAAGATAGGGCATTCATGTGAACAAATCCACCCAATGATAAACAATAACCAAGCAAAAAATTAATTCTCAAAATCACTTCCTGTGGTATACATGATGGCTTCCAAGACTAAGAGTTCAATTTGTTGGATGATATTGATCAAACTGTACACACGTATACACACACACACACACAATGTAAATTTGTACATGATTTTTTCATTAGGTGGATCAGTGAAGTAATAATTGGTCAAAATTGCATGTATTGTAAGTCATAAAGGGAATAATTGAAAACTTCAATTCAAACAATTTAACTTAATTTCAAATAATTAAGACCAATAGACATGGATAATACTTCCATATATTTAAATCTAGAGGAATTATATATTAAGAGTACTATCTACCCAAGAAGAGATTGAGTTGCATTTTTCCCAATGTAAATTCAGGGCTCTATCAGCCAGAGGACTAAATACCCACTGCTATGACTGACCCCCCTGCACAATCTGTACACCATGGAGAGACAAAGGTTACTTCATGAGATGCCATGAAGAAATGTCAGTGAGATGTGGATTGTCCCATTATCCCCTATTTACTGCTCAAGGAACAACTAGGAGACACTGAGTCAAGGGAAAAACCTGGAATGAGTAGATCCTAAGTGACCCTGAAGATAGAGGGCCTTACTGTCCACAAGTCTCAAGTACCTCATTTGTAAACTGGGTAAAAATTCTGTTTACTATGACGCCGTGATGACCAGTGAGGATACGTGCCCAATGTTTTGTACGGTGCTGGCCTATTTCTCTTCCCTAATTAAAGATGAAATTAGCCTCAACACATCTTCTCAGCTTTGAATCAGACAAAACACCTCTTTTCACACATGCTCTGAGTACAAAAGGCCCTGAGCAAGGAGTCTGAGAGTCTGGGCCCAGGTCCCAGACATTAACCTCTGTGAGAATTTAGTCACCTCATTTCCTCAGTTTGAGTTTGTTTCCCCACCCATAAAATGTGGCCTTGACAATTTCACGTATCTATCTGGTTTGGTCATTCTGGTCTATTCTGGGTTCCTGAGAGTGTTTCCTAGTAAAGGGTGTTATTAAAGTGGATATTCTAGTATTGTCCTGACCCTGGTAGAGTGCTTTAATTATTTACTATAAGGAAGGACTAATATCCAAACCTCTTTATCCTTGCAGAATATTTTTCAGGAGATCTGTGATGGGAATCCGTAAGGTCTAGGAGCAGGATAGCAGAAGCAAGAGAAGCCCATGTCTGTTATCTAGTTAAATTTGTTGCCCATCACTCATCATTCCTCTTCTTGGCACATTCTTGCCACAGTCTGCCTGTCTGGTAAATTCCTTTGGGATTAAACTGCAAATTGCATCATAAGAAAAGGAAATGTCTTGTCTTATTTCTCTTAGGTTGTGTTTGATATCCTTTCTTCTCTCCACCCTCAGTGCTTGACCCTTAATAACTTAATACCGAGTAGCAATGGGCAAGTCGGATGTTCAGGTTTACACATCAAAATGATCATTTGAGCGGCATTAGAGAGCGGGACCTGAGTAGCAACTATCTGCCTCGTATTCCATGAAGTGTTCAGGGTAAAATGATGACTGGCCTACGCTCCCACTCTCAAGAAGCCCATGGTCTCTTGGGAGAACACGCATCTTCACATAATGTGGAGGAAGGCATAAAAGAAGGATATTTTAGATCACAATATACTTTGTCTTCAGCAGTGAAACTCATTTTCCAAGAGATTTCTTCCCATGCAATACAATAAATACATAATATACTGCAAAGTCTTTCTCCTGGAACCCTTCTCTCAACCTAAAGGTTAGATGGAAGCAGTAACAAAATAGCTGAGGAGAATCAGAAGTAGGAGGTACTTCTGACAGAAGGAGAAGAAGGAAGCAGAAGTCTATCCTTCTATGTTCCAGTCCAATCCTGGCTTCCAGGGAATCCCTGACTGATGGGGCCTATCTGGTTCTTGGCTCCTATTAACTGCAGTTGTGTTGAGTAGGACCGAGTTGAATTCAGACTATCACAAGCTGCCTTCTTTCACAAGACTTAACATTGTCCACTCTTGTTCCATGGACTGCTGGACCATTCACCTCTCAGGGCAAACCACTCTGGTCATATTTCAAAGGGTCACTATCTCTAAGTTCTGGGAACATTTTATGCCTTCTATACTCTGATATCACCCCTTAGATAAATGCTCCTTCTTCTGGAGGAACTTTTGTAGTTTCATAAACTGGTGTAGTAAGTATCCTACATGGTTGTACCCCTCACTTCCTGAACCTTCCACCCACTACCTTAAGAACCTGCACATTTTGTCATTTAATGTTTTTAATCTCTGAGACAGACGAGGGATGTCATCAAGTCTTGAACACGTATTTCTTCGTTCCTAGCACCTGGTATATTACCTCAAATATTAGAGTCACTAAAATGTTTTGGGGTGTTTAAAAAATTTTTTTTATTATTATTAAATGCAGACTGAATGAATGATGAATCAATGAAGAAGATAAAAAGAGTCTTTTGTGATTGTCCAGACTGCTTTAAGATTTCCAGACTAGATTTGGAATTTGGAAGAAAGAAGCTGAACATTCTGCATGTTCTCACTGATTCTCCATCACACATTTGGGGGTGAGTCTTCTCATTGCCATTTTGCAGGTGAGAAGACCGAGGTCAGGATCCCACTGTGAGACCATACGAGAGCTGATGCTCCCACCTGGAGCCCGTGGGCCTGAGCCTGTGTTCTTTCCACTCCTAACATCACCCTGCCTTCCTCCTGGTGAGTGAAGTGGCAACAATAGCCCAATTGCCCGTGGAGTTCTCCGGAGTGGCCAGGCGCTTTCACAGCCAGGGCCTCTTTTGTGCCCGCGTGGCAGCTGTCACTTGGGAGACACACACCGAGCCCTCTGCTCTGTGAAAGAGCCAGCTGCAGAAGGCACAGCCAACAGCTCCCAATCAAAGGAAATCCTGAAAAAACAGCTTCGGGGATCCTCTGTGCATTCTCCCCGTCATAGTCCTTGGCAATAAATAATACATGAAAAGACATCAGCTCATGCCAAGGTAGACTTCAAAGAGGGTGGGGTAACAACGTTGGAACCCTCCATTTGGCGTGTGGGTCGCCTGCCCATTCCAGAAGTTAATTCATAGAGAGTGGGATGAAGGGAAGGCCTGCCTCCCCTGCAGCTGATTCGTGGGAACTCTGTGTCTGCGTTAACAGGAGGCAAGAGCAGCTTGCTAGGCTTTAAAGAAAGTTCTCGCAGCTCCAAGCCTTAGAGCTAGGCCTTGAACTGCTGCTGTGACATGTGTTCTGAACGAGTCCCAAACAAGCGCAAACACAACAGCCTCCCCTGATCAATGCGGCAGGACGGAAGGATGGAATCCAAACCATGAGCCCAGAGAACAGAAAGTCCCAGCGCTCGCTCTGTGCAAGTTGCCATGAGCTCCAAGCCGTGCATCCTGCGGCCAAGGATGGGTGGCCCCCGAGCAGGAAACTCTTTGGCAGCCTCTGCTGCGTGCTTTGCCTGCTGACAAGAGCACACCCTGGCCTCGGTTCCTGCCCTTATAAAACAGCTCGAGAAGGATGGGAGCCAAATGTTTTAAATGTGCCTGGAAGAAAAATGTTAACTATGAATCCATGCGGTAGAACAGTACAGTACAACTGCAACAACACGCAGCAGCCAGGGGCCCGGAGGAAGGCGCAGCTGGGCGCCCAGGCTCCCAGGGCCTGCTCCTCTTCCCTGCGCAGCCTGGCCTGCGGGGCCCACGGCTGCCTGGACACCCACTCTGCAACAGAGTCTGAGAAATGGGTGCTCGTGCGGCTGTGGATTAGAGACATTGAATTTTCAGGATGCTCCCGATTAGGAGAGATGGCACTAACCATTTAGTAAATGCATCTAAACAGAGGAAGAGATTGAAGCCCACAGGGGTTAGCAGTAAGGTCTAGCATTTTTTATTAAAATTAATTTGCAGTGTTTTCTTTCTTTTAAAATTTTATTTATTTATTCATGAGAGATACAGAGAGAGAGGCAGAGAGATAAGGCAGAGGGAGAGGCAGGCTCCATGGGGGAGCCCAATGTAGGACTTGATCCCAGGACCCCGGGATCACCCCCTGAGCCGAAGGCAGACGCTCAACCACTGAGCCACCCAGGTGTCCCTCTGCAGGGTTTTCAATCCATACTTCGCAGAACAAAACTAGTGGGGATAGCATGCCTTTCACGACTGGTGTCTACGAACCCCCTAGGTATTTTCCCCCATATCTTATTGAATCTATAATACAGTTCTATAAAGGAATATTAATGCCTACATGTTAGAGAGAAAGAAATGAAAACTGGAGGTTTATGTGCAAATTGTTTACCCAGGAAGTGCTGGAATAAGCATTCAAACCTGAGCACCCCTGACTCCAGAAAGTAAGTGTTCTTTTCGTTGTGCCACGTGAATGGCATTGGAGGTGTCTGTTCTATTTCTGAGTTATTTGGTATGCATTTTTTCTAATAATTCTAATGAAGATATTCAGAGGAGGTGATGAGAACAATTTACCCATGAGGAGAAAATCTACTTTGCCCTACTTTTTGGTGAGAAACCAGAAGCATCACAATTAATAGAAAGAAAAAGATACTGGGAGCCACTGGTGACATTAATACTTATTGTCTTTCTGGACAGCTTACCAATATGATAAAGCAAGAATCAGAAAAATGAAGCAAAAAATTCCAGTGAAAGAATGTAAAATTGTTAATTTTTTTTTAGAATTGATTATATGTGCAAAACTAAACAAAAAAAACTGACAAGACTATCAACACTAATAATAGAACTTGGTAACTTAGCCAAATAGGATTGAGAGTAAGATCAATAACTTTTCTTTATAGAAACAACCTCCATTTAAAAAACAGAGTAGATAAAGATTGATTATAGTCACATTAAAATATACTCATAGAGAGATTTACTAAAATTATGTGCTTTGTTGAAATAAAACCTCAAAATTTTATAGGAACTCAGAAGAAATTTTACAAAATCAAGAGAGATTTCAAGTCCCCAGATGAAATAAATGAATGAGGATGCCAGATGTTCCAAAATTAATAAACAAGCTAATCATGGCAATAATGGGGTTCTTACATTAAGAAAATGGTTGCAGGGATCCCTGGGTGGCGCAGTGGTTTGGCGCCTGCCTTTGGCCCACGGTGCGATCCTGGAGACCCAGGATCGAATCCCATGTCAGGCTCCCGGTGCATGGAGCCTGCTTCTCCCTCTGCCTATGTCTCCGCCTCTCTCTCTCTCTCTCTGTATGACTATCATAAATAAAATTTAAAAAAAATTAAAAAAAAAAAAGAAAATGGTTGCAAAGTTACTCAGAAGAGGATGAAGGGATGAGAGCACCTGCTAAGAACAAGCTTGAAATAAGAAAAATGAGAGGGAGTTTGTCCACCAAAACATTATAAATACTACTATTATTAAAACAGAATTATGTTGTCAAGAGACTAGACAGCTATATCAGTAGAACACAACAGAAAGTTCTAGAACAATTTAAAACACTATGGAACTTAATATATGATAGCAGTGGAAGCAACAAAACTCAGTGAAGAAAAGGTATAATATTCACCAAATGATATTGGGGAGTGTGGCTAAAAAATGGGGGGGAAATAAACTTTTACCTTAACCTCACCTCACATAGCCAACAATTCAAATTCCATCTGTTTTATAGATCTAAATGAAAACGAAGAAAACCATTGTTAAAAAATGAAAATAACAGTAAATATTTCAGTTGTCTTGAAAATGGGTCGTAACTTCTAAATATAAATGAAAGAAATCACAAATGACAATGTACTGATCACAGGATAGTAGACATTTTTCCTACAATATAAATACAAAAATAGATGAGAAATAAGAAAGTGGGAGAGCAATTTCAACAATTATGAACAAGAGTTTTGTCTCCTTTATGCCCTCTTTAAAAAGTGGAAGTATAGTTGACACAGTGTTGCATTAGTGTAATTTCAGGTGTACAACACAGTGATTTGACAAGTCTGTACCAAATGCTGTGCTCACAAGTGTAGCTACCATCTCTCACCACACAGTGCTACTACATTGACTATATTCCCTGTGCTGTGCCTTTATTTTTATTTTTTTAAAGATTTATGGATTTATTTTTAGTTATAGAGTATGTGAACACACAGTGGGAGGGGCAGAGGGAGAAAGAGAGAGAGAGAGAAGCAGAGTGCAGAGCCCCGACCCAGGCTCCATCTCACCACCCATGAGATCATGACCTGATCTGAAACCAAGAGTCAGAGACACTCAGCTATCTGAGCCACCCAGGTGTCCCAAGGTCCATTGTCACCAAATACAAACATTCATCTAGGTGCTCTCTATCCATCATCCAAACCTCACATAAAACATAGTAGATAAAGATTGATTATACTCACATTAAAATATACTCATAGAGAGATTTACTAAAATTGTGTGCTTTGTGGAAATAAAACCTCAACATTTTTTTTTCCTAAAAAAAACCCCAGGGTTTTTATTTGGGTGTACAAAGTGAGAGTATTGAGACAAAGGGTGGTTACGTTATGTGCACAAAGTCACACAGCTAAGTTGGGGGGAAAAATCAAAACCAGATCCATTTGTCTGTAAAGATCTCAATTCTCTACTGGACTGCATAAAAGTGGCCAAAGTCAATGAACACCTATTTCAGAGAGGAAGAAATACATTTGACCAATAAATGTACGATAAATATTCAGTCTGCTAGTAATCAAAAACATGTAGGGGATACCATTTTTTAGCTATTAAATTGACCCCCAAATGAGAAATAATATGCAGAATTACTCATTGTTGGTAAAGATAGACTCCTTAGTGCTTGTGGAGTCAAAATTTTATGAAACCTTTCTGGAATGGAATTTGGCAAGATAAATAAAAAATCCTCAACATGTTCTTACCCAATAACTCCACTTCTAGGAATTCATACTGAGAAACCCATCACAGAAACTCATAAAAATGTTTTCATTTGTAAGGAAACTCATTACACCACTGTTTACAATATTTAAAATAAAGAATTGAAAGTAAAATTAAATTGTGAAACATCCAAAAAAATGGGTGCAGTAGGCTACATAATGCCCTTGCTACCCACCCACCCCCACCCAAAAATAACCCCTCATCCAGGTCCTAATCCTCTGAACTGGTGAATAGGTACCTAACCTGGCAAATGGAATTTGTGGAAGTGGTTAAATTGAGGATGTCGAGATGGAGAGATTATCCTGGATTACGAAGTTGGGTACAATGTAATCACAAGGGTCCTTATAAGAGGGAGGCCAAAGGGTCAGAATCGGAGCAGGCACTGTGAGGATGGAAGCAGAGGGAGGGGAAACAATATTATGATGCAAATAGAGGTCAGAGTCATGTAGGGCCATAAGCCAAAGAATGCAGGCAGCTGGAAAAGGCAAAGAAACAGATTGTCCCCAAAGCTCTCAGGAGAACCACAGCCCTGCCAATGCTTTGATTTCAGCCCACTAAGACTGATGTAGCACCTCTGACATCCAGAACTACAAGACAATAAATGTGTGTTGTTTTAAGCCACGAAGTTTGTGGTCACTTGTAATAGTGGCAATAGGAAACTACTTTTAGTACTGAAATATCATTAAAATCAAATTTTCAAAAGTCAGTGATGATATAGGGATAATTATCAGGATGAATATTATTTGAAAACAAAGATTAGAAAAGATTGTATAAATGTTAACTCAAAAGTTTCAACTATCACCAAGATTCAACAAATACAACATTTCAGAGGGAGGTGCAAGATGCAACTTTCTAAAGGAAATGGATATAAAAAGGCTACATGACTCTTTAATTTCTCATCCACATCCAGGGTATGAAAAAGATCCCATTTTGGAACTAAAGAAAGAGGAATCAGGGGGAAAGTTTTGAAGAGATCTGTCATGGTGGGGTAAGTACCCACCACGTGTCTACACAAAGTGTGTAAGCATGTGTATATGGGGGTGCCTGGGTAGCTCAGTCAGTTAAGTGTCTGCCTTCAGCTCAGGTCATGACCTCAGGGTCTTGGGCACTCTCTCTCTCTATGAAATAAATAAAATCAAAAGAAGAAGAAGAAGAAGAAGAAGAAGAAGAAGAAGAAGAAGAAGAAGAAGAAGAAGAAGAAGAAGAAGAGGAAGATGAGGAAGAAGAAGAGGAGGAGGAGGAGAAGAGAAGGAGGAGGAGAAGGAAGAAGAAAAAGAAGAAAATGTGTGTGTATATATTTTGGGGGTGGAGGAGAGTCCCTGAAATTCATCTAGAACCAACTGAGAAGAGATTCAACAAGACTGCCCAGAAACTTAATCAATGCTTCTGTATTTGGGAGTCGTAGAGTGGAACATCTCAATGAAGAGAGCCAGCTTGGCTAGCCCTATGGTGGGGGCGGTGAGGGGGAGTGGTTGGGGTGGATGGCAGGCACTCCCACGGGAGCAAACATCAAGAGGGAATGAGAGAGGACCCCCACGGGGCTTTGTCCTGAGGAGGAAAACCTAACTCTTTCTTTCTTCTGTGTCTTTCCTGCACTCTCACACCACTGCCACACTCACAACACTTCTCACACCGGGTGTGTGTGAGTTTTGCCCACACCAAGCAATCCTGCAATGCCAGCTGGGTGTCCTGCAACTTAACTCAATTCTGACGTCATCTACCTGGAGATAATGTCACATCCCACAGTGTAAGGGCTCAGTCCCATCAGACAGCCTCTCCACCCACCCCAGATGCCAGTCCAAAGGCCAGGTTGCCCCCTGTGCTTCTGAGCAATCTGTTATAAATCAGAGGTTCCCACGACTCCTCCCCAGGTTTGATTAATTTGCTAGAGCAACTCAGAGAAATGCTTACTTCCATTTACCAGTTTATTAAAGGACATGATAAAAGACATAGATGAACAGTTAAAGTGGGTCTCGAACGAAGTAGCTTCTGTCCCTGTGGATTTGGGGTATATTACCCTCCCCATAGGTGAGTAGCATGTGCTGCTGACCAGACAGGTCTCTGAACCCCACCCGATTAGGATTTTATGGAGGTTTCCTCATGTAGACGTGATCAATTATTGATTTCTTTCCCAGCTCTTCTCCCCTCTCTAGACGATGAGGGGTAAGCTGAAAATTCCAAGCTTCTAATCACGGCTTGGTCTCTCTAGCGACCAGCTGCCATCCAGGAGCCATCTGGTAGCTCACCCAGAGTTGCCTCCTTATAACAAAAGATGCTTCTAGTTCTCTTATCACTTAGGAATTTACAAGCATTTCAGGAGCCCTATGTCGGGGTTGGACTCGAAGACCAATTATTAGAATAAGGGACGTTCCTGGTGCTCTTCTCACTTAGAAATTACAAAGGTTTGCGGATCCCTGGGTGTTGCAGTGGTTTGGCACCTGCCTTTGGCCCAGGGCGCGATCCTGGAGACCCGGGATCGAATCCCACATCGGGCTCCCGGTGCATGGAGCCTGCTTCTCCTTCTGCCTATGTCTCTGCCTCTCTCTCTCTCTCTCTGTGACAATAAATAAATAAATAAATAAATAAATAAATAAATAGAAATTACAAAGGTTTTAGGAGCTCTAAGCCAGGAACTGGGGTAGAGAGCGATACATGTCTTATCCTCACAAGTCTATCCACCAGGACCCCTGGAGGGTAGAGAGGCCCCACTGCAGAAGAGCTGAAGTCGTGCTGAATTAAGTCAGGGCTGAGAAAGGAGTGGACGTGAGCTGTACATGAAGAGTGTATCACCAACATCAAGAGAACCGCAGGTAAAAGCTCTCGGGAGGGGTGCTGTGGAGGCAAGAGTGTCCTGAAGAATACATTACAGGCCAACGGGAGCTCTGACTTTAGACACCTGCCTGCTCCAGGGAGTGGGAAGCCTGCTATGGACCGTGCCAGTCACATAAGAAACTTCTAGCTCCTCCCCTGACTCCAGACCTGGAGGGGTCAGAAATGGACCAAAGTTAGGGTGGAGGGCAAAAACTGAGCGTGGAAACTGACCGCACCCTTTGGGCCTTCTTCCGGTTTTGGCAGCCAGCCTGGCTGGGGAAGGGCAGAGGACCATCTCAAACCAAAGTTTCGATTTCTGTCAAGGCCAAGGAATCGCAATTTCTGAATTGTGACCGTGGTGAAAAAAAGGCCATCCGTTCTCCGTTCTCTTGCCACTTGGCCATGATCAGAAGAGTCATGAGGCTGCCCAGGGTTTTCACTGTAGGGCAAGGGAAGAAGGATTGTTTCTAATTAATTTTAAAGAGATAGAGGAAGAGGAGAGGAAACAAAATAATTTTGTTTCGTGATTGTTGTCTCAAGATGTATTCTGTCCAAGATATTGGTTACAGTCCATTTTTTTTTAAAACACACAGAAAGAAAAGAGAAGGAAGGAAAGGAAAGGAAAGGAAAGGAAAGGAAAGGAAAGGAAAGGAAAGGAAAGGAAGAAAGGAAGGAAAGGAAAGGAAAGGAAAGGAAAAAGACTCCTACCAAAATATTAGCAGTGTCCTTTTGCCTTGATTAGGTGATGCTTGAGTTTTATTTTTTCATTGTCCCCTCCTCCTAATATCTTGCCACCTTTATAATTAGACAAAAAATTCTTACGCGCATCCACCCTCCCGGGCCAAACATCCGACTCTCGGTGCCTGCATAGCACCAGACTTTATTAAAGGAGACTTCCAAAAATGAAAAGGTCTTGGCCATCGAGGGACTGGGCAAGCTTCTTCATTCCCAAGTATCACAGGTTTAGGTCCGTGTGTCTACAGGAACTTTCGGTACCTGACTCTGTAGCACCCTTGCAACTGGACTGGCTCTTCCTTCCAGAAAGAACCCACACACGGTGGGCAGGAAGCAATTGAACAATACAACTCTGGCAGCCAAAAACATGAGCCGGCAGTTTTTAGCTTCAGTTCCTAAAAACCAGGGTGGCATTTTGTTAATGGGATGCAGAAAACACCAAGAGACACGAGGCCTTCTGGGTAACTGAGAGGGACAAAGAGGGAGATTCTCCTAAGTTAAGGCAGCATGTTCCAGTAACATGTTCTATTCCCACCGCCCCCCTACCCCTGTCACACAGCATCCACCTTACAGCACAAACGTCTAGGCAGGCAAGCAGGAGCTGAAAGAGAATTTGGGACATCCCTGCCTCCCAAAGGATTCTTGGGATGGCCAAGGGCAGAAGGTGTCTCAGGCCCAGTGCTTATCCCATTGTAGGTGCTCCAGGAAAGTGAGTGCTCTTTTCTCCCAGAGGCCTCTCCTCCTCCCCCTGCCCCCTTCATAAACACATGGGCACCTCACTGGGGTGGTTTGGCACCAGATGTCTCCTCCTCTTTGCTTTCTTTATTCCATTTCAGACTCTTGGGTGAATTGTCCATGCCTGATATGGTTGATTTCAAAGCCAAGTTTAGACGATGTGAATAATTAAAATCATGAAACTTAAACTCTCAAGTGAAACATTTCTGAGTCCTGCACACAGAGGAAACTTGAACGTTGAATTGGAAAGGAGATGCCAAACCGCAGCCAAACGAAAAAGGCTACAAATCCAGCATTTTAGGGACCACAGAAAATTAAGCACAGCAGGCAGAGAGGCAGCAAAGTTTATCTTGAGTCCGGGCCAAGAGTGAGCCAGGAGGAAAACAAACAGACAAACAAAAACTCTCGAGCAAAATGTATTATTCAACTAAGGTTCAGGAGATACCGGTTCAACCTTTGAGCTGATCCCCACTGGGCGATGGTCTGTCTTCCAAGGCCACTGAGCCACTGAGCATTTGCAGATCCAGCTCTGCAAGGCCATGCGTCGTCTTTAAATACAATAGTAAATTAAAGGTCTTTGGGGAGACCCAGAATAGTTCACAGAGGGTTCTGTGGTTATCCTGGTGCCTCCGCTCTTTAATTCTGCAAATGCATGTGCTGAAAAACGCAACAAAGATCCCTCCTGATAGACATGTGGCTCTTGTGGGATCTAAGAGCTCCTTCCGTCAGACCAGCGCACTCACAAGGAAAATACACCCACACTCGTCCGCACACATACGCACCCGCACACGGGCCCACAAGATTATCCCAGCTGGGTGAGGGTGCACAGACACACACACACATTCTGACAGACGAGCATGCATGTACGTGTGGGCACATGCTAGCAAGACATTCAAAAGGGAGTGTGGAAATTCAATGTTAAAAATAAAATCCAGCAATTTCCTCCTGAAGTAAAAATAATAAATAAATAAATAAATAAATAAATAAATAAATAAATAAATAAGATCTGAGGAAAAATCTGATCATAGTTTTAAGTGGCTACCCCCATCTTTGGTTCCACCCATTTTTCAATGTACTTCGCGGTATTTAGCATAATAGCCTCTGATGAAACTAGAAAAATTCAAACACTTAGGCTCTGACACTACATTTCGAGAAATACAACTCAGAATGTGTATTGGAGTAGGTTCGGGGGTACTAGCAGGGTTTCCCACCTAACAGGTAAATTCATCAAAAAATTTTTAAAAATCAAATTCTTATTTTTTCTCCTTTCCCCTTTATTCCCTTTCACTATTTTTTATATTCCCCAAATGAATGAGTGGGAACTATCAGAAAGGGCGACAGAACATGAAAGACTCCTAACTCTGGGAAACAAACTAGGGGTGGTGGAAGGGGAGGTGGGCAGGGGGTGAGGGTGACTGGGTGGCGGGCACTGAGGGGGGCCCTTGATGGGATGAGCACTGGGTGTTATTCTGTATGGTGGCAAATTGAACACCAATAAAAAATAAATTTATTAAAAAAAATCAAATTCATCCATGGAGTTCATTCTCTTCAGTGGCTGATGAGATAGGTAAAAGTGGGAAGATCTTGGCACAGTTGCCAATAATCTTGCTTAAGACAGCCGGTGTCTATTGTACGGGTTACTACTTTAGAAACTCTATACAACTACATTTGGAGTAAATTGACTTTTGAGGACCTACTTATTTGATACCCTGGGTGTCTACTCTTTGTTGGCCTCTACTATGGAGGCTACAGTTCTTCCCTCCAGGAGCTCACTACCCATAGGGTTGCACACTCCCCATCTCATTCAAAATACTTGTCCTTACCACATTTACCAAAGATGAGAAAGAGGAGTTGCTATTTCCCTACTTGGCAAAAGAGGAAATGGAAGTGAATCACTCTGGAAGTAAGTCGATTCAAAGGCATGCTGGAACTGGCCTAGAAACTCTGTTGGAACAGACCGTTCTTGCACTGGGCTGAGCTCTCTGTACCACGTGCAGGACAGAAATATTCACTTACCAGCTGGAAAATGGCCTGGAAAGTACATGAGTTGCCTTGTTAGGTTTAACCCTGATGGCCGCAGCAGAACTTCACAACTCCAGGACTGGCATCACTTTAGAACTATAACCAACATTTAGCTTTTCCTCCCCTACATCAACCAATATGAGATGTTCTGTGGTTGCACTGGCCAAACTGCCTAGTAAAGCTGAAAGGGGTGCTTTTGATTTCAGCTTGGGGCCTACTGTGAGGACTTGAGCAGCAGCATCAGTCACTCTGAAGCAAAGGGGAGACTGTGGCTGGAGGACCCTGGGCCTTTGTGCTCAGTGAGACCCCTGCCCCACATACTAGAAGATGAAGTTAATGCACCCTACAGACCCCTGTCCTTCTTCTTATGTTTCTATAAGATGAAATCAAACACTACTGACTTCCAAACACTATACATCCTGAGCTAGATCTCAGAGAGTACTGTACATCACAAATGGTATCTTCATTTTAGATTTTTAGCCACCATGTTGCTTAAACATGGCCGCCAAAGCCACAGCTTAACCACAACCTACTCAATCTATATGTTTAGTCATAATTTTGTGCCTGAGTTCCAGGCTTATAACTACAACTTCCTGTTGAATGTCTTCACTGGAATGTTCTACAATCACCACAAACTCAGTATATTAACAGACGGAAGCTATTTGCCCCAATATCCTCCCCCCAACAATAACAAATATGTATTTTCTATAGAGCAAGATTCAGCCAACATTTTTCTGTAAAGTGCCAGGTAGTTAACTTTTGTAGGCCATATAGTCTTTGCCACAACTCCCTGACTCAACCATTGTAGTGTGAAAGCATCCATGGACAATGTGTAAAGGAATGTGTTTGGCTGAATTCCAGTAAAACTTTATTGAAAAAAAAAACCAACAAGGAGTAGTCTGTTTTCAAACAGTCTATGAGCCACCCACTCGTAGTCATTCAAACTGGAAATTCCTAAGTTATTCTAGACTCCTCCTTTTCCCCTAATGTTTTGCACCTTCTAATCATTCACTAAATCTTGCTGGTCTGTACTTTTTAAGAAAAAAAAAAAATCAAATCTCTTTTCTTCCACTCTACCACTAATACCTTTAGATCAATTATGGTAATTTGTGCTATTTTGAGCATGACCAACTGCTTTGGGCAAAAGCAAAGCATCATATGTATGTCCATTGACCTATTTCCCCATTGTTTTTACTTTTTAACTCAATAGCAGCCACTTAGGGGTGCGTGAAGAATGAGACATGGTCCTTCCCCCCGCACAGAGCTTCCATAAAGTAAAAGGAATATAATTTTAAAGAGTATAAAATATCCCAGTCTCTGAAAGTGGTTTTTGTCTACATATCAAAAAAAAAAAAAGTTTCCCCAATTTAAAAGCCAATTTAAAAGATAATTTGTCAAACATTTACTAAAGAGAAATAAACTACAGTTGACCCTTGAACAATGTGGGGGATTAGGGGCACTGAACCCCACCCACAGGCAGTCAAAAATTTGCATACAACTTTTGACTCCTCCCAAAGAACTACTAAAATAGCCTATTGTTTACAGAAATCCTTATTGGTAACGAATAGTCGATTAACACATATTTTATGTTATATGCATTATATACTGTATATTTACAATAAACTAAGCTAGAGAAAATGTTACTAAGAAAATCATAAGGAAGAGAAAATATATTTGCAGTACTCTACTGTATTGATCAAAAAAAAATCCATGTATAAGTGGGCCCGTGCAGCTCAAACCTGTGTTGTTCAAGGATCAATTGTGTATATTTGTGTATATTTGATATATATATACACGCACATTTGTGTATATGTATATAGCATATATATATACAAATTGTATATATATAATTGTATATATATACATTTCATATATATATATTTACATTTCAATATAAACCAATTGTTTAAAGTAAATAAGTATGGAAGCAGAACTATCTTAGGTATTGAAAGAATAAGGTATTCCTTATCCTATAAAAATTTTTAAAGTATGTATTAAAGGATTTGGGGATATTCTTACCTCACCTCTCCACATTTCTGAGTATTCTAAATACCAAAGTTGGTGTGTATTGATAGAAATTGCTAAATAAATTAATTTACCATAGAAAAGATCATGCTGTTATGTTAAATCTAAAATATATTCCCATTTGGAGAGTTATAAGTTAAGTAGTATAAAACAAGGAGAGGGGTGAATAATATTATACAAACTCTATTTTTTATTGCAGATAGACTAGAGCACCTTCACAAATGGCAACTGAGATGTTTTGAGATGCAAAGAGCAAACATATTAAGAGTAAATTGAGTCATTTGAAGCTACAAAATATAAGAACTGGGGACCATAATCTCTGCATGAAAATAAAAATCTGGCATAGATGGATGGATAAATAGATATAGAGAGTTTGATATTTTATATGTTTTATATATAGTATTATATATGATATATAATATGTAACATAAAAATATCTAGAAATAGGGGCAGCCCGGGTGGCTCAGGTGGTTTAGCGCTGCCTTCGGCCCAGGGTGTGACCCTGGAGACCCGGATCGAGTCCCACATCGGGCTCCCGGCATGGAGCCTGCTTCTCTCTCTGCCTGTGTCTCTGCTTCTCTCTCTCTCTCTGTGTCTCTCATGAATAATAAGTAAAATATATTAAAAAAAATCTAGAAATATATAGTCATAAATAGTATATAAATGGAATATAACATTATAAAAGATACATTGTTTATATATTTCATATATAAAAATATATTTCATATATATATATAGGATTGTAATCCTAGGGGCACCTGGATGGCTTAGTGGTTGAGTGTCTGCCTTTGGCTCAGGCCATGATCCTGGAGTCTTGGGATTGAGTCCTGTATCTGGATCCCTGCAGGGAGCCTGCTTCTCCCTCTGCCTCTCTCTGTGTGTCTCTCATGAATAAATAAATAAAATCTTTTAAAAAAAGCATTTTAGTCCTATATATACATGTATACATACATTATAGGATTACATATTCATATATATATGATTACCTTTATCTTAAACTATAGCCCCAAGAATGAAAGCTCTGCAAGAGAGACCCAACTCAGTGTAGAGACACTTCCACAGTTTGAGCTGTGCATAAATGGCCTGGCCTTCCTTGGGTGGGAGGTGTTAGACAGAGTTGCATGTGAGAGGCTGCCTGGCTTCCTGGTAGGATTCTGTAACAAGGAGGCCATCCTTGGCTGGGAGCTGGCCTTGTGGCCCTAAGAGTCTATGGGATCTCTAAAGTAATCCTTGTGTGTAGAAGCACAGATCTCCTCCACCCAGAAAGAAATAGCATGCAAACTAGTAATGCGCCAGTGGAGGAAGCATTCAGTGAATATTGTGAAATGTTGTGTTGGCTGGAAAAGTATGAGTACATGCTTAATGCTCACAATGGCATTTTTCGTGGTGGCAAAAGAATAGATCGTAAGTTCCAATCTGGGTTCCAAGGACATTTCCTAGCATCTGATCATTGAGAGAGAGTAAAACAGATACGTTGGTTGCGGTCGCTTTGGAATCACATTGAGTTCAACTCCTGCTTCCAGAATTTACTTGATGTAGGAACTTGAGTAAGATACTATCAATGGTAGACTGTTATTTGTTCAATATATTATGCACTGGGCCTTCCCTGCTGGAGTAGCTTACTATCTGCCTCCTCAGTGGCAGGCTTGGCCATGTCATCCGTTTCATGAATAGAGTCGAGAAGACCTTCTCAGTCTGTAGCTTTAAGAGCCATTGTGTGTTGTACCTTTGCGATATTCCATCTGCTAGGACACAGCTAGGTTGCAGATAAGGGCTACTCTTTTCAACGTGGTTCCCTCTAAAAAAAAACTAACATTAAGTTACAGCACATGCACAACATGAGAGGGAAATAAAGCTTTCCTGTTGTGAGTCAGTGAGACTTGCGGTTGTTTGTCACTGCAGTACAATTTAGGTTATGCTGTTTAATATTTTTAAAAACCATTCTCAGTTTATCTCTCTGTAAAATAAGGATGATGAAAAATATATTTTAGGAAAAGTGTTGGAGTGAGTGAGTTCATGCATGAAAGTTACTTGGTCATTGTCATTGCAATTTAACTACATAAAAATTCCGAGACTAATGCCTACAACTTCTTAGTGCATGCTTTGCCATCAATGCCTGATACACAGGGAACAATCAGTAACAAGGAAGATCCCACCGAAAGTTAAATTTAGCAAGACCAGTCCTGAACGAGCTTTTATAAAAGATATTTTATGGAGGAGAAATAATATGTGGAGGCAGTGGGTGCCACCACCATGCTGGGAATGAAGAAACCAGGCTTTAGAACCTTCCACTCACTGGGCCTCAGCTTCCTCCACTTTGAATGAGGGGGTTGGACTAGATGGTTTCCAATGCCCTGGCAACTTGCACGTCCAATGACATTCTAGCAGAATACATTTCCACATCACAAACGACACATTCAGAGGATGAAATCGTAGAAGGCGGCCCTGGGGTACATTTGTTTATTCCGGTTCAGCAGTGGTGGAAATTTGAATTCCAGGTGTCCAAGCAAAGTTCTGGAACCCAGAAAGGCTCTGTAGCATACCCAGGAGATGCCCTGCCTTTCATGGGCTCCCAAGCCTTGCAGGGGATGGCAGGCAAAGAGCCAGGCCTTTGTATTCCAGCTTTGCCGACATTTTGTGGCCGAGTCTTATGGGAACTCTAGCTGACATGTTTGACAAACATATTCTACTCATTTGTGTCCCCAAAGCACTGGCATGTGGGTAACAATCCAACACCTGCCACAGAGGGACAGATCAAACTAAAAAGGCCTCTGACATCTCCAATGTTTATTGCCATGATTTCATAGTCAGTCTCTAAGAATTCACACAATAGCTGAGTGGCAAGTTTTTAGCCACACTTCAACTGGGAGAAACCTTCCCTTAACAAATTCAATTTAAAAGACATAAGACAACCTACAGTGCTAAGTTTGTAGTGGGAAATGGCTTATGAAAACACTGCTGGTGGTAGTGTAAATTGATAAAAACTTTTCTGGAAAGCAATTTTACAATATCTACCAAGAACAGCAAAGTAGTTCATTTCGTTAGACCACGTGACTCAACTCCAGGAAATTTATTTTAAGGAACTAGTTTCCTAAAAGGGTAGGGGTGGAAGAAACTAAATACAAAACGAAATGTATTGCGGTGACTTCCATAACAGTGAAAAATTAGAAACAACTTTAAAGCCCCCAAAGAAGACACTGGTTAAATAAATTGTGCTACATCCCCTCAACTGAATTTGATGTGGCAAGTAACATTATCCTTTAAAATAAGACATGTTCACAGGAAGTGTCTATGACATAGGGTTAGGGGAAGAAAGCCAGATATAACATGACTCCATATGAAAAAGGAACAATTAATGTGCTTGATTCACTAAAATGTTGAAATAATCTTTTTTTTTTTCATTTATCCATCTGTTGATTGCTGACATGGTTATAGGACTGAATATTCCAGAACTACATCTTCATAAGTTAGAAAACATCCAAGAAGAGTCATACCATTCTACTTTTACGTATCCCATTTGTTCTTTTTTCTACCTTATTCAAGACTTACGTTTTTTTTTTTCTTTCTCTAGGGAAGAAGAAAATTTTAGTACCATATGGAAAGTAGTACAGACCTATGATTTTTCTATGCATTTGGTGTTTTTGGAAAAGAATGCATGTTGACTTTCGTGAATTTATTTGTAAATACATTGCAGTCTAGCTGCAATGCAGTTTGAATACTTTAAAAATCCACAGCCAAGGTGAAAGGGTCATGGTTTACAAAATGTCTAACAACTTCTTTCTTTTTCACTGCTAAAGCCAATGCTTGTATAAAAAAGGCAGCCTGGGAAACATCACACAGGCAGAAGGAACCATCAAATGAAAGCAAATTGTGTCGCATTATCCCGGGCTGACCATTACTTTCCATCTGCTATGAAGAAGGCAACTCTGGCCAAAAGCGATTTCACTGGCCAAGCCATCCTCACAGGGCACTGCTTTTCCAGGCAGCCTTGTTCAGCCCTTGCAATTAAAGACCCTCTTTTTCCCTATCCTGCCAATCCCCACTTCCTGAAACAAATCTACGGTTTCATTTCAGAGCTGAGATTCCCATTCCCTCTGCCAAGAAACCTGTGGGAGCGATGCTTTTATCTTTGAAGGAATGTACCTGTGCAGGAAGCCAACACCCGTCCGAGTAACATTGACTCAGGTCTATTCCAACGTGCTAATACTCAGAGGTGTGGCACTGGTGGCAGAACTTTCTAGGTTACACAGACAGGGAGTGAAGATCTCGGTTCTGTCCGCTGCTTGGTTGTACAGCCTTCCCCAAAGTCGTTCTCCGGGCCTTAGTCTCTTCTTTTGTGAAATGGGGATCATTTCGACCACGTTGCCATGATGATTAAACAAGATAACGCATGCAAAGCATCTGACACACAGTAAACACTCAGTAAGTGCTATCTCTTATCATTATCTTAGGTATTTCATTTAGCAAGAATAACTGGTGCAATCTACCAGTTAGTATGTGAGCCAATCCATGTGATTAAAAAAAAAATGGACACTGTGTCATTGCTTCATTTTTTTTTGCTTCATTTTTTTTAAAGATTTTATTTATTTATTCATGATAGACATAGAAAGAGAGAGAGGGGGGCAGAGACAGACACAGGCAGAAGGAGAAGTAGGCTCCATGCGGGAAGCCCGACGTGGGACTCGATCCCGGGACTCCAGGATCACGCCTTGGGCCAAAGGCAGGCACCAAACCGCTGAGCTACCCAGGGATCCCCCATTGCTTCATTTTGATATTTCTTTTTTTTTCTTTTCTTTTTTTTTTTTTGTCCCCCTAGTGACTCTCACTTGGCAGTGCCTTGTGCTTCATACAACAGTACAAATGTTGGAAGTCACAAGGGCAAATAGGTAGAGGAGGAGGATAAGAAATAATAAGAGGGGGAGGTGTGGTCTAGGCAATTTGCAATTTATCAGCAAGAAGGCATGCAACTTGATCTTAATGTTTTTTTAAATGATCATAGGACCAAGTAAATACCCACTTTGTGATGACAAAACGTTTTTGTTGGTTTTGTGACACTTAATACTTTCAAAGGCCCATTTAATTTGGGCATTTGAATGTTACATCTCAAGAGGCATCCTGGATGCATCCATCACTTGTATGTGAATACATTTAGGCGGCCCATTATTCAGCTCTCCTTCCCCTGGAGGATAAGAGGAGGAGTTCCCATCACATGTTTCCTGGATGGTAAAATGAAAGACTATCTTCCCTCTCCCATTGGCAGCCAGGGCGCAGGCACATCCTACGCTGAGGCAGAGATACATTCCCACTAGGAGAATAGAATCAGAACTGAGAAATGCCAAAAAGCAGCAAAGTTGGAAGCGATGGCGGTGTCATGCAGCAGCCATGGTGCCCAAGGTCAGTGTCAGCAGTGGCAGTGATGACCTGTCGTGCAAAGCATTGTCTAACGGCAGTGCTGTGTGGCCCCGATCAGACTGCTATTGCTCCCCGGTCCCCAGACACTCTCTGAATCTCATCTGTTTGCCAAACCTACCTCATCAAGCTTCCGTGAATGACACAAATTCTCTTTTATCCCAAGGGAGTTGGGTGCTATTGTCTGTTACCAAGAAGTCTGACTGGTACACCATTTCTCCCCCTGGCCCCAAACCACCTCTAACATCTGTGTCTTCATTCTCTGCGGATCCTGTCCAACCCAGATTCTTTATATAACATCTCCAGCCATGGCTCAGATTTCAGTCTCCATTGACCCTTCCTCTTGAAAACTATGGGTGACAAGGACCTTGCCTGGGAGGTAGGGTGTGGGTGTTGAACAGGATCATTGATTTTAATGTTGATCTTTGATTGTGTTTGTGTTTTTCGTAGACCTAGTGGGCTGCTTGGCCCTATGTCTCTTCACTTGCGCTGTTGTGTCCTGTTTCGACTCATCTGCTTGTAGTCCTTAATTTCTACTATGCACATCATGTTTGGTGTATACGAGGGTTTAACTGTGTATACCAAGGCTAGAGTTGAATTCTTTTAGGGTACTTAATGTACAATTTTGTTATACATTTGTAAACACAGTTCTCATAATGTTGGGGTTGGTTTTGTTTCATTTGTGCAGAATACAGCCATGGAGTTTTCAGCCATCCACCAAATATGGTCACCCTGCCAGAAATGAACATAGGGCTTGCCCTAGTCAATAAACATAAAAACCACAGTTCAAAAAGTCTGATTGACATGATGATCCAAGTGGAGTCTTTCATGAATGCAACTGGTTTTAATGCAGTGAAAAATGACTCTTGAGGGCACTATCTAAATTGTCTACCCTGTTCTATAAACTGGGACCTACCATTCATTTGTAAATATTAGGCTCCTAATAATTCTACATTAGCTCCTCTTAATTCCATATCTTCCACTCCTACCCACTACCCTAGGAAATAGGAAAGATTTCTCTGGGTAGTCTCAGCTTTCTTCTCTCCTTTTTTGCTGTGTGTGTGTGTGTGTGTGTGTGTGTGTGTGTGTGTTGTGCTTTATATGTGCTTCAAAGTGGAAGTATATCTGATTCAGAGCCCAGAGGCATGTCTGGAGACTCAAATCTCTGTTCTTATTTTGAGGCCTTTCAGGTGTGCGGTGGTCATGTTCCTCGAGGCTAAGTTGGCTGTTTAAGTAAGCATACTGAATGCATTCCAAGGTCGAGATTTGAGGACAAGGAGGAGGAAGATTGCCCAAACCACATTCTCTCCTTCAGCATTACTAGCAAAAATAGTTATTTTTGTCTCCATCGTTCTGACTTCTCTCTCAGCTGGTTTCAAACACCCTATGTATGCGTGTGTGTGCATGCTTGTGTGTCCGTGCACATGCCCGGTGAAGTTGGAAGAGGTAAGTGAAAGTAGAACTTCATGGGCATCATTCCAAACTAAGAGAGAGAAAATAAATAAACTTTCATTTTTTCTCTCTTTCTCTGTGATGCCAAAAGTGTTATCCTATCTCCTTGCATCATTTGGGCTGCAAGATGACATCCCTCAAAGAACACTTATTACATTGTTTAATTGACATTTGTTTAGTGCTTGTCTATACCAGGCACTGAAGTGGACCATGCCTCAGAATACAAAGATGGATGCAAAGGATGGGACTGGGAAGGAGGACATTATGAAGGACCTTTAATAAAGGGCTAAGGAATGTTGACATGACCTGGAAGTTACTCACTACCTGTTATCTCGGCCACCTACTTATCAAAACAAGTGTGCAACCCGTAGCAAGACTCCAAACTGACCCTCAGAGCTCTAGGACTTTACAGAATCACTTGCGGGTCAGTCAGTGTGAGGAATAGGTCAAGTGTAAGGGCTTTTGGTCTCACCAACTCCAATCAGGACCTTCCAGATTCCCTGAATTGTATACTTAAATGTTACTAAGAGTTCTTCTGAAGAAAGGGCATTTCAGCTAAAACAAAATAAAACTCAACCTTTTATTTTTTAAGGATAAAACTACCAATTTACAACACTTTTTTTGGAGGATCCTGCTGCAAGTACTTAACATTAAAGACCCAACTTATTTTGTGTGGAAGTGTGGATCTCAATTTGCATCTCCAGGTGTACAAGAAATAGCACACTTCTGTTTTCTCTTTAAATCAAACTGAATATGACTCTGAGTGGTCATTTTACCAGGGCAGCAAGAAGTCAATCTCAGTAATGAAGGGTAGCCCCATTCCTCCCCCATGGCCATGTCAAAAATCTAAGAGTTGGGCAGCTCGGGTGGCTCAATGATTTAGTGCTGCCTTCAGCCCAGGGTGTAATCCTGGAGTCCCAAGATCAAGTCCCATGTCAGGCTTCTTCCATGGAGCCTGTTTCTCCCTCTGTCTGTGTCTCTACCTCTCTCTCTCTCTCTGTCTCTGTCTGTCTCTCATGAATAAATAAATAAAATCTTTAAAAAAAAAATCTAAGAGTCTTCTTTGGTGTTTCCAAAAGAGGAAGGCTCTCTAATTCCCAGTCTATCATGGTCATCATGAACATCTTCACTAAGCCTGAAGCAGCTCCTTGAAGTCTAGCTGCTTCTATGTCAGGTGTGTGGGACTCAGCCATTCCAGTGCCAGAATCCTGCCCTCTAGATACACCAAGAAGCCAAACATGGTCAGGTTTGATCAACTTCCTAGAGAACAAAACAGGGCAGGGCATGAGCCTGAGCTTATCATTGTACTCAGAGCCTTTCTTCATCTCTGAGATGCCCCCATTTTCCATCTCTTTCCTCAAGGACACTGAGCATAATGCTCTCAGTTAAGGCTTCAACGAAAGGCTACTTGCTATATTGCAAAATTCTATGAAATGTGAAATTGATTAAAACTTGCTACCTGCTTAAAGTAGAGGTCAGAGAAAACATAAGGAATATCTTCATAGGTTAGCACTTCAACAATATAAAATGCAGGGGTTTGTTTTTAAATCACTGCATAAATTGCCAATTTTGTCTTTCTAATTGCTGACTCCTCTTCCTGGAAAATAACGATTTTGAATAACTGAAGAAATTACTTTGCACAGCTTTTAGTCACCCTAGGGACTTATGACCTTTTATCTTCCTTTTCAAACAGAGACAGAAGTCATCTATCCAAGGGCAGTCTTCAGAGAAGCTCCCTGGAAGAGGACAGAACATAGCATTGACTTTGCAGTTTGGGAAGGGGTTTCTCTTTCCCTCTGAGCCAGGTCATTACACAGGCGCTGCATGAGGCCAGAGGACTCTGAAAGTCTCTATTGTTATTCCAGTTCTTCATAGTCTCAGTGAGAATTCAACCAGCGTCACCAGTCACTGATCTCTTCTTCACTGGCATGTGGGGCTGGAGTTCTTGACTCAGAAAAGGGGTGGACTGGGAATGGCTCATCTGCAAAAGTGTAAACCCAAGGATGATTCAAAAGCTCCATCAAGAGCCAAACCAAAGCACCAACACAGCTGAGCAGATAGAAGGGAACCAGGTACAAGAGAAAAACAGAAATAACATCAGAACAGAATAAGCAGCTTCAGAGTGCTCATTGCCTTTCTGTGCAAGGGTGTGGGTTGGCTGTGAAGGTTAAAGTAACAGGATCCTGACTGGGGCAGTGGGGGCTGGGGGTGAGGGGAAAGCCAACAATCCCAGGATAGCTACAGTGCTCATGTGCCACAGTTTGTATCATCTTGGATGTGAACCACATTCAAGAGTGGCCACATCCCCTCTTGGTCCTTGCTCCATCTTTCTTTCCCTCCATCTAATGGAAGTGGGGCAAATTACCTTGTTGGTAGGCCACAGCCATTATTTTCTTTTTTTTTTTTTTTTTTTTTTTTTTTTTTTTCACAGCCATTATTTTCAACTAGTGGAGCTGATTCTCTCAACTTATTTTAAAATTTTTAGATTGTCTCTATTTCCATCTCTATGTAGACCAGCGGGAAGGAGGTCTGTGGCCAGACAAATGCCTTCTGCTCCTTAAAGATGTAGGCTCTAAGAACGCCATGACAGAACAGGAGAGAATGAATTACCAGTGGTTTACAGCAAATCCCAGGGACTGATAGAAGTGCCAAGATCATCAATAAATGGTAGCTGCAATATTGTCACTTACATATGACTCTGTTAGTCATTTCCAGGGACAGACTCCAAAGGCAACATTAGAACATGATTTCCAAAGAAACATAAGAAATTCATATATGTTAACTATCTTCTATGTGCCAGGATCTGTACCTACCTTGCCTCATTTAAACCTTAAATATCCCTGCAAAATAAGCGTTATCTCCATTTTTTACAAAGGATGAGATGGGTGATTTGCTCAAAGTCACCATTTGGTAAATAGTATAGCTGAAAATTGATGTCCAGTACTTCTGGCTCTTTCTAGTACACTATGCTCCAGAAGAGACCATCTCAAGGGGGCTGGCTATCATTTTGATATCTACTTTCAGATTTGCAGGTTAGAGAAAAACCAATCCTATTGTCTATACTCTATAGTCACTGCTTTTTTTTTTTTTTTAAGATTTTATATATTTGTTCATGAGAGACACAGAGAGAGAGGCAGAGACACAGGCAGAGGGAGAAGCAGGCTCCATGCAGGGAGCCTGACTCGGGATTCGATCCCAGGTCTCCAGGATCATACCCTGGGCTGCAGGCAGCGCTAAACCGCTGTGCCACCAGGGCTGCCCCTATAGTCACTCTTAATAGAAATGTTCTAATGATAGCTAAGAGCCTAGAAATGCATGGGCCAACCAACTTGTCATCAAATCAAAATGGGAATTTACTGTATTTCTCCAAAAAGAGAGGGAGAGAGAGAGAATGTGGTTATATGGCTGCCTATTTATTCCTCATACCCCATTTTGAAAATTGTCTTTGAAATTGGTGCAGAAGCCTTTTAGAAAAACCCCAAATTGCTCCAGCCTTGGTTCATGGTTGACAACAGAACAGAAATAGGCAGCAAGGCAAGAGTTAGGGGGTCAGCATTCCCCCTGGTGGAGTATATACAGCCCAGCAGCTCATCCATGGTCTGCTAGAAAGATGGTGTCATGATGTCAATGCTTTATTTCAACCTCCAGAACCACAGAGATGTATGGATTCAGAATAGAAAAGACCACCAGAGAGAGTTTTCCAGAGCTTTTAAGAGAACTCTTTGGCCTGTATGAAATTACAGACAGCCAGAGCTGCCTGTGGTACTCAGAGAAGAGTGCCAGCATCTTCCCTGGGTTTTAGAATACTCGAATTTTCATACATATCAAGCAAGGTCTATAATGGAAGCTTGAAGAACCTAGGAGAAATGATTCATTTCATTCATCATTCACTCATTCATTCATTCATTCATTCATTTTTCCAATACTTCTGGAGCACCTCCTTGTGCTAGCTTCTTGAAATACTGAGATTGCAATAAACAATATAGATGAGCAATATATAGTCCCTGTGTCTTGAGTCCCCAGCACATAGTAGGTATTCAATAATTATTTTCTGAATGAAAGAATGTTCTTGAAAGACACATTTAAAAGAGAACATATTAGTATGTATTATTGTGCTGCTACCATAGGATTGTATTCAAAGTATTGTGATGTTTCAGAGAAAACTATTGAAAGGAAAAACCATTTGATCTGGGTTTTGAAGGACAAACAGGAGTTTGAAAAACGTATAGGGAGAAAAGAATTCCAGATAAGAGAAATAATATGCACACAGATGTGGAGATGGGAAAAAAGATGGTGTGTTCTAGTGCCCACCAGGATCCCTGTGACATGGGGTTATGAATGCATGGGGGTGGATGAGCTGTGCAGGGGTTGAAGCTGAAGAAATCACCAGGGCCATACCTTGCTAAGCTAAAGGACCTGGACTTATCTTGTAGGCAATAGGGCAAGGAGGCACCCAAACCGACCAATATTATTTTTAGGAATGTAGCTTCCTAGCAAACAGCGATGACTCAGCACAAGCTATTAGTGTTCCCAGAGCCATGCTCAGCCCTCTTCTCCTGCTAGTGGGTGGGCATGATGTCTCTGGGCAGGAAGACCACCCGCCTGGTGTCATTGCACAGACATCTGACTTCCATGGGGATTTTTCTAAGCCCCATGGCACGAAGAAAGCTTATTTAGAAATCTGGAAGGCAAAATTCTCCCATGCTTTCACTCATACTTTTGTTCTCCCTCCCCCCCATTTGGTTCACATTCTTTTATTATTAGAGTCATAGGATTACTTCTTTCTGCAGCTTCTTTTACTTTTGCAACAGAGAAACTATCACCTTGAACATCTCTTTCTCTGATTGGCAGATAATTCCACCCACACTTCAAAGCCTAGTCAAATACCACCATGCACTTTGTCCAGCAAATGTTTAATCGTCACTTACCTGACACTTCCTGACCCAAGTCCTGCAGCAGAAGTGAGGCATTTTCATCGGAGCTTCATATGGGACCCTTCCATCAGCTACTCTGCACTCTCCTCCCTCCAGACTCATACAGAGATTAGTCTCCTGACCACACCCCCTGGATACCACCCCCATCTGGCATTCACTCTGGCATATGCTGACTCAAACCTTGATTAGGGGTAGCAGAAACATGAGCAGCAAGAAACACAAAGAATAGAATAAATGCAAAAGGTAGCAAACATTTATTCAGTGCTAACTCTGAGCCAGCCACTGCTCTAGGGATTTTCATATGTATTAACTCATTAAGGGATAGACAGTAACAGAGACCCTCCAGCTGGAGGGGCTGACCAGGAAGAGGAGGATAGAAAGAGGAGGAAGGCTGCTGTCAAGAGAAGTGTCAGCTTTCACTGCTTGCCTTCACTACCACATAGCCTACTCATGTCTCTGCTCAGTAATGGTATTCCATTGTTTCCCATCCACCAAGGATTTTGTTTCCAGTGCTTCTGTTCTTAAGCTCATTCCTCTTCCCTAACAGAATCTGCAATGAAGGGGGAATCTCAGCCTTCCCACTCAAGGAGGTTTATTCTGTTGGAAGGGCCTCTTAAAATAAATCTTGAAGGTAAGAGGAAGCCATTGAAGGTGTTGGAATAGGGAACAACGTAATCCAGGTGGTGTTCTAGGATTTGTGGCAGAGGGTTTCCCCCTGAATTTCTGGCTTCACATGATGGTAGAACATTCTAGAAGAGAGCTATAAAGTATAAGAGCACAATCGCAGCTACTCAGGAGAATAGCACTGTCCATATAGAATGACAGTTGGCATCACACCTGTTCGCCAGTGAGCATTTAAAAGATTTTGAACATCTTGAACCAGCACTAGTCTGCTCTCTCCCCTCCCCACCCCACCACCTTTCACCAGGCTGGTAATCAATGAGAGAGAATCAGCAACTCGCCAGCTCACTAAACACTTGACATGGAATCGTAGGATTTCCTTTGAGTCCTCTCCCTCCCACCCTGAACATTCTTGTCTTCATATCCTACAGCCATGCTGCCATCTTCCTGAGTACCCAGTTGTAATGACCCAGTCAGGACCTACCAACTATCCCTTCTTTTGCAACCATTCTGACTGTTTCTCCTGTCCTGATCACTCCCTACTCCTTCTTTTAGGCATTCATTCAACAGAAAATTATTTAGCACTCACTATGGACTAAGTACTCTGCTAAGAAAGGAGGATACACCTCCTGGAGCTAAAGAAGAGGAAAGTAAACAGATAAACAGACCTGGGAAAGGGATCTTGATTAGGAAAAACTAGGAGATATGGAAGCAGAAAGCCTTTCTAATGTTACTGACTGCCGAGAACAGAAGAACCACAGAAATCACAAAATTTAGATGAAAACTCAGCAGACATCACAAATATGGGTGTAAATTTCATAGTAATTTCACTCGAAGAGGGACAAAGTGGTAACTTTGTCTGAATGAAATTTAATTAAAATTATAGCAAAATTAGTAGCTTCTTTATCTAAATGTGGCCAGTTCAAGATAAAAACTTGGTCATACTAAGGTTTTCTCCTCCTCCCCTTCCTTTCCCAGCATAGTCTAAGTTGGGGTAAAGATAGCAAAGTGGTGGGGAGCTGCCTAGCATGGGGGTGGAGCCATACCTGAGCCTCCACCATGCTTCTGCACTTCCCCTGCATCTCCCATCACCCACCAGCCACCATGTTGCCAGGCCCACCCTTATGACACCTGGGTCCCTCTGAGTCTCCTCTTCACTCTGTCCTTTAAAGCCCCAGGCTCTACATCTCTAGATTCTCTACCTCCAGAGGCTACAAAACATAGCTCACACTCAATCTCTCCTCTCAAAGAGATTACTTTACAGGCAGAGAAATTGGTCTTCCCTTTGTCTCTTAGCATCTCCCCTCCATTCTAGGTCCCCAGGCTTTATATTTGAATAACCTGTGGCCTTGTCAAAATATGTTTTATAACAAAACATCAATATTCCTCCAAAGATGATGAACTCTGCTAAAATATATAAATAGATACAGTTCTTTAAAAATGAACTTCTTTCCCTTTTGTTCTGCTTCCTGTAAAAAAGGTGAAGTCCAAATCTACTCTCTTCCCCCTGAACTGTGCAGCCCTCTAAGCATTCAGGCCACTTTTCAGTCTTCTTGAATTTATTGAGGCTTGTTTTGCAGTCTAACATGTGATCTATCCTGAAGAATGTTCTCTGTGCACTTGAAAAGAATGTGTATTCTGTGGTTTTGGATGAAATGCTCTGTATCTATCTATTAAGTCCATCTGGTCTACTGTCATTGAAGGCCAATGTTTTCTTACTGATTTTCTGTCCGGATGATCTATCCTTTGATGTAAGTAGGGTATTAAAGTCCTCTGCTATTACAGTATTACTGTCAATTTCTCTCATTTCTATTAATATTCACTTTATATATTTAGGTGCTTCTATGTTGGGTGTGTAGATATCTACAATTTTTTAAAAAAGATTTTATTTATTTATTTATGAGCCACACAGAGAGAAAGAGAGGCAGAGACACAGGAAGAGGGAGAAGTAGGCTCCATGCAAGGAGCCTGACGTGGGACTCGATCCTGGGTCTCCAGGATCAGGCCCTGGGCTGAAGGCGGTGCTAAAACAGCTGAGCCACCCAGACTGCCCAATATCTACAAATGTTACACCTACTTTTTGGGTCGACCCATTATCATTATGTAATGCCCTTCTTTGTCTTTTGTTACATTCTTTGTTTTAAGGTTTATTTTGTCTAATATGAGTATTGTTACACTGGTTTTCTTTTCACTTCTATTTGCATGGAGTATCTTTTTCCGTCCCTTTGCTTTCAGTCTGTCTTTATTTTTTTTTTTTTCAGTCTGTCTTTAGATCTGAAGCGAGTTTCATATAGGCAGCATATAGATGGGTCTTTTTTCATTATCCACTTGGTAACCCTATATCGTTTGATTGGAGCATATAGTCTATTTACATTTAAGATAATTATTGATAGAGGTGCCTGGGTGGCTTAGTCAGTTAAGCATCCAACTCTTGATTTCAGCTCAGGTCACGATCTCAAGATTGCGAGATGGAGCATTGGGCTCTGCGCTGGGCGTGAAGCCTGCTTAAGGTACTCTCTCTCCTCCCAGCCTTCTCCCTGCTTGTGCTCTCCTCTCTCTCTCTCTCTCTCTCTCTAAAAATAAAAATAAAAATTTAAAAATTCAAAAAATAAAGTAACTATTGATAAGTATCTAATTGTTGCCTTTTGTTCATTGTTTCCTAGTTGTCTTTGTAGCTCTCCCCTATTCCTTTCTTCTTCTCTTGGTCTCTTCCTCTGTGGTTTGATGGTTTTCTTTATTGTCATGTTTGGGTTCCTCTCTCTATTTTTTGTGTATCTATTGTAGGTTTTTGGTTTGTGGTTACCATGAGGTTCATATATATCAACCTACATATATAGCAGTCTATTTTAAGCTGATAGTCATTTAAGTTCAAACATATTCTAAAAGGACTACATCTTTACACCCTCTTACCATGTTTTTGACATCATATTTTATATCTTTTATTTTGTGTATCCCTTAACAACTTATTGTAGCTATATTTGATTTTACTGTTTTAATCTCCAAACTATCTTTTTTTTCTTTTTAAGATTTTTTTAAAGTCATCCCTATACCCAACACAGGACTTGAACTCACAACCCTGAGATCAAGAGTCACACGCTCTACCAGTTGAGCCAGCCAGGCGCCCCATAACCTTCATACTATCTTTTAAGTGGCTGATCCACTGCCTTTACTATATATTTGCATTTAGCAGCCAGATTTCTTCTTTCAGATATTTTCTTATTTCCAGGCATGGCCTTTTCTACTTCTGTCCCTTTACCATTTCTTGTAGGTCCAGTTTAATGGTGATGAACTCCTTTAGTTTTTCCTTGTCTGGCAAACTCCTTACCTCTTTTGATTCTGAACAATAACCTTGCCATATAGAGTATTCTTGATTGTAAGTTTTTCCCTTCCAGTGCTTTAAATATATCTGTCACTTCCTTTCAGCCTGTAGAGTTTCCGCTGAAAAATCAGTTGATAGTGTTATGAAACTTCCTTTACTTGTGACTATTTTCTCTCGGTGCCTTTCAGATTTCTCTTTAACTTTTGCCATTTTACTTTTTTAAAGATTTTGTTTATTCATTCATGAGACACAGAGAGAGAAAGGCAGAGACATAAGCAGAGGGAGAAGCAGGCTCCCTGCGGGGAACCCTACGGGGGACTTGATCCAGGGACTGAAGGATCACGACCTGAGCCACAGGCAGCCACTTAAACTCGGAGCCACCCAGGTGTCCCAACTTTTGCCATTTTAATTATATATATTGGTATGGATTTCTTTGGGTTCATTTTGTTTGGAACTCTCTAGGCTTCCTGGACCTGCATGTCTGTTTCCTTCCCCAGCTTAGGAAAAGTTTTCAGTCATTATTTATTCAAATAGGTTTTCTGCCCCTTTTTCTCTCTTATCCTTTTGGGACCCCTATTTTGTGAATGTTCATATGCTTGATGTGGTAGATCCCTTACACTACCCTCATTTTTTAAAAAATTATTTTTTTCTTTTTGCTCTTCTGATTGGGCAATTTTACTATTCTGTCTTCCAGATTACTCATCTGTTCTTCTGTATCCGCTACCTGCTGTTGATTCCCTCTAGTGTATTTTTCATTTCAGTCACTACATTCTTCAGCTCTGTGTTCTTTCTTGCAGTTTATAACTCCTTGTTGAAGTTCTCATTGAGTTCATCCATTCTTCTCTTGAGTTCAGTGAGCATCTTTATGACCATTACTTTGAACTCTTTCTCGGGTAAACTGCTTATGTCCATTTCACTAGGATTTTTTTTCTTCTGAAGTTTTATCTTGTTCTTTTGGGGAATTTTTGTTTGTTTTTTAAGATTTTATTTATTTATTTGAGAGAGAGAGAGACAGCAGGAGGAGAGTTAGATGGATAGGGAGAGACAGACATCTCCTGCTGAGCAGGGAGCCCAACGTGGGGCTCAATCCCAGGACTCTAGAATCATGACCTGAGCTGAAGGCAGATACTTAACCAACTGAGCCACCCAGGTGCCCCTTGCTCTTCTGTTTGAAACATATTCCTCTGTCCTCATTTTGTTGGATTATTTGTGTTTGTTTCTAGGAGTGAGGTGGAACAGCTACTTCTGCCAGTCTTGAAGGAGTGACCTTATGTAGGACCATCTCCTGCATAGACAGCATGTGCCTGGCAGCTGGCCAGCTGGAGCTGGAGTGGGTGTAGGCCGGGGGGGTGGGTCCCAGGACATACTGAACAGAGTTAACTTTGGCAGGTTGGCTAGAGCTAGAGTAAGTTCCCAACAGAGGGTTCTAGGGAATTCTGTACTGGGGCTGCCCTGGCAGGATGGCTGGAGTTTGATGGGGATCTTGGGGTGCTCTGTGCTGGGGCCACCGTGGTGGCACAGCTGGATCTGAAGTGAAAGCCTACTTTTGTATGGAAGGATTTTAATGTTGGTTGTTTGTTCAGTTTTCCCAGGTTCCAAGGTGATAAAAAATATTGCATGAATTATGGGAGTAAATTTGCCTACAGATCCTTAACAATGGTTATGAAAGCCCTTCATCCCACATAGACTATTTTGCATTTTCCAGAGGTACATGTTCTACTAGTTGTGCCATGAGTATAATAAATTCAAAATATAAATATCAAGGACTTGGGGTCTATATGGCCTCCTGGATTACCCATGTCTGTGTTCCTTCTTTAGCACAGGAAATGAAAGGTAAGCTCTCTCCTTATTATTTTAAGAGAATATATTTTCAGGGGCCCATTTCCTTAAAAAGCTAAAGATCAGTCAATAACACAAATAGAGAATCAAGACATGTCTACGGTTAGTCCTATGGTTAATTTAAAAACAGAAGGGACTGTTCCTTTCCATATATATCCTCTCACAACCACACTCAGGCTTCCAAATATATCCACTGATTGAATTCCAAGAGAAATGTTCTACCTCCAGTTCCATCAATTAAATTTATATTCCATCTGAACAGGTTAGGCTGCACATGGGTAATCTGAGTTGGAGAGCTGCTTATAAGGAAGACTCTAGAGTGGAGAGGATCCTACAGCCAAGGTCAAAGTAAGAAGGGCGTTACACAAGTCAGCCTGGAGCAGCTTGGCCAGGTTATCAGGTTTTTCCCCAGGAAACCAAAAGCTCTTTGGGCATCAGGACAGCAGAGCATGTAGTGAAATCATAGATGGGTGTGAGATAAGAGCTACTGATGAGGAAGGTGCCAGGGTAAATGCATATTGCTGAGCTTCACAGGGCACTGGTATAATGCTGGTACTAGTGAACGCATTCTTCGTGGGTGCCTACCCTCTAGGATCCAGGCTGACACATGGCCTTTCCTGAAGGCCTATGAGAAGGCCAGTCCCACTTTCCACTCAGAAAGTAGGGAAAACACACCTTACATGTGGTAAGCATGAAGTTAGCTGCATGCTTAGGGCCGTGTGGTCCCCATCACTTCTTGTCTCTCTTTTCCAGGCCTGTGCCGAGCTATAAATTTTTTAGAGAAAGATTTCAGATAAACACAGTCTCCTTGTTATTGGTTTAAGTTCAGAGATCCTTTAAAAAATGACGAACAAATTATTTCCTTGTTCAGCCACACAAAACTCAGCAGCTGTGCTCTCATTGCAAACTTATAAGGTGTGCAGGCAGTCAGAAGAGGCTTTGATGTATGCCCTCTAAACAGTAAAAGTTTATATTCCATGGGCCCAGAGGTACCCCTGGTATTCTAGATGGGAAGAAGAACATCCCTGATGGTCTGTTCTCTGGGCTGGGAGCCTCAAAACATTTGGTTGTACCTAATACTCAGTTGCCCTTTACCACTTAGGGAGAGGAAATGGAGAAGGGGAAGGAATTGTGGGTCAGTCTCACATTCACCATCCTACCCATCCCTTTCTAAAACGGAAATTGTAGCCTTTTAATGATCATTATAAACCCATTTTATACATGATTCTTCCAAGATCACACAGCTGGCATCATGGATTTAGAATTTAAACACAGATCCCCAAACCAAATATCTACCATGCCTTTTTTTTTTTTTTTTAAAGGACTGTTCCTGCCAAAAGGAAAGAGGGGTGGAGATGGAGAACATGACTTATTTGCCAAGGTCCCGGGATATCAAAATTCACAGATTTTCAAAGATGCTGCTAGAGTCTTCGATAGAATATGTGGTCCTTTTGAAGTAAAGCCAGGGTAATGGGAAACACTGAATTTGCTTTGTTAGAATCCCCTTGTTTGACTCTTCCAAGGTCCAGCTTTTTCAAATAAAATGGCACGCTAACAGCATTTTTGCTTTCCTGAGTCTGAATGGCCCCAATGTGGCAGCTTCCCAGAGCATGCTGGGAAAAGGCAGAGTTCCAAGGCATGTCCAGTGACCCAGCATCGCCTCTTTCCTGACCAGAACCTGCTGCTGCTGAGGCTACAGATGAGTCAGTCTCCTTCCAAACCAAACGGTAATTAAGAGAGGATGCATTTTTAGACTGCTGTGGTCTGGTACTTTGCTGGCAGCTTTTGAAAGCTGTCAGAGCTCTGCCAAGAAAAAAAGGATGGGACTACCATCTATTGGTTGAGGAGCTATGACAGACTAGGCGCTGTGCTAAGTGATTTACATACGTAGTGACATTTCATCATAAGAGCATTCTTGTAGGATAGGACGCTCCTGCCCCACTTTTTAGGAGGATGATAATAAGATTCAGAGAGGAAAACTGACTTGCTCAAGGTCACCCAGCTGTGGGACACAAAGCTGCTAGGATTTAACCCCAGATGTGCCTGACTCAAGAGTCTATTTTAATCTTACACACCAGTCCTTGGAGCCAACTTTTAATGTCCCTGGAATTTGCCATATGCTCTGGATTCTGGGCCTCAAGAAAAGAGATCAAAACAATGGAGACCCAGGAATTCCACATTCCATTGTTAAAGTTCACGTGTGTTCTTCTAAATTCGACGTGTCCCTTCTCTTGAGGACTGTGCTTCTTCCTCAATATGTCACTTGTGGACCATGCTGTCTGAGCACTCTCACTGATCCATGATGAGACAAACAACAGAAACCTAAAGTAAGTAAATATTTATAGCTACGTAACAGAGTCATTTTTTTGCAGCAAATCCAATTACAAGGTATTTAGGGATGTATTGTGTGTATCTTTCCCTCGTTTTATTTTTCGTAATTCGTTTTTCATATGCTTTCCCAAAATATCAGTATGTAATGGGTTGGAAATTAAAGAAATGAGATGGATTCTTTGTCTCAAGTTTGAAAAGCACTGTCCCAAAGTTTGAGAGATCTTCAAAAGGACCATCATTCAGTGTCTATCAAATGAGTGCTTTGATGTAGGTCTGGGTAACTCAGTAATCTACCACTTAAGGGACAGCTTCTGGCTGAAAACCATTTCTGACCTATACCACTGGCCACTTCAAGCATTTCTGATCTGAAGGGAGGCAAACCAGTGAGGCAATTAAAAGCATGCTAGAACAAAAAAAAAAAAACAAAAAACATGCTAGAGTCAGAGGAAATCGGACTTGGACTTGAATCCTATGTCTACTATTTAGCAGCAGTGTGATCTGGAGAAGTTACTTAGTTTTGCTACGGCTTAGTTTCCTCCTCTCAAGAGACAAACATTAGAAAAATGCAAATCAAAACCATAAGGAGATACCAATTTGCATCCATTAGGTTGCTACAATAAAGAAAAGGAAAATAATGTGTTGATTAGGGTGAGGAGAAATTGGAACCCTTGTGCATGGCTGGCTGGAGTGTAAAATGGTACCGCAGGCATGGAAAACATTTTGACAGTTCCTTAAACAGTTATACATAGAATTTTCATATGATCCAGCAATTCTACTCCTAGGTATATACCCCCAAAGAATTGAAAACAGGATCTCAAACAGGTACTTGCACACCCATATTCAAAGTAGCATTATTCACAATACCCCAAAGATGGAAAAAACCCTAATATCCATCAATGGTTGAATGGATAACCAAAATATGGTGTATACATACAATGGAATGTTGTTAAAAAATAAACTGAGACATTACAAACTTTGAGAGTTTGGGCAAAAAATCTATGTGAATCAGACAGACCAAACAGGAAATGGTTAGGAGTGTTCCACAAACCCAAGGTAGGGCAAAGATTTCTAGAGAAAGTGAGGAAGAAAAGCAAGTGAATCATTTGAATGGCTCTAGCTTAAGGGTTTGCTTTATTTGAGAAAGTCTAGCTGGCACTTTGTGATTGGTTGTGACTAGGTTTTGATTTCTTAACCTTGAGGCATTTACAGGCAGCTAAGGCATTAGGGCCACCTCAGTCTAATGAGTTCCTTATTTAATGAATTTAACACCTTTAGAAAGGAAGAACATTCTGACACACAGCCCAAAATGGCTAAATTTTGAAAACATTATGCTAAGTGAAACCAGCCAGACACAGAAGGACAAAGACTGTATGATTCCATTTCCATGAGGCATCTAGAGTAGGCAAATTCGTAGAGATAGAAAGTGGAATAGAGGTTCTCGGGGGTTGGGGGGAAGAGGGAACAGGTAGTTATTGTCTAATGGGTCCAGCGTTCCAGTTTGGGACGATGATGGAAACTGAAAACCGATATTGTCCATGGCTGACATGACGAATGTACTCAATGCCACTAAATTATATACTTGAAAAGAGTTCAAATGGTAAATTTTGTGTTCTGTATGTTTTGCCACAATAAAAAGAGAGAGATAAATGGTATTTTCCCTCTTATTCTATTTGTAACTGCTGTTGGCATACGAGTCGTGTCGAGCAGAGGCTGGCAGGAAACGTGCCAGAGCATTCCATGAGGGGCTTTGCCATGGTCTGTACTTCCCAAGGGTTCTGTAGTAAGCGGGCATTCTTCTCATGGCTGGCAAACAAAAAATAGGCCCTAAAATTTTGTTTGAAAAACAGGATTTAAAAACTGACGCTCTCCGCGGTCAGAGCTAAGACGGCTTTGCCTTTGCTATAGGATCAAGCCACGGAGTGGCTATTTTTATCCAGAGGCACCACCACAATCAGCTCAACCCAGCCACATTTTGTGTGTGTCCAATGTGTTGGGCTGGTTTTCAGACATCTCCATGATTGGGGAAACCCAGCGGCGCTTGTCTGGAAGATATTGGCTCTTATTTTCTAAGGTAAATTTGAGGCACATGTATTGCCATCTCTCTTCTGTCATCCGCCCTTGAAGTGGGCTTGCCACTGAGCTGAACTTCAAGGTTTACCCCAACGGCACTGCCTTGGTCTCCCCTAAATTACTTCCTGTGGTTGGCAGCAGAAAGGCAGGCAGCATTTGGAGGGTGCAACTCGATGTACTCATTCAGCAAATACTAGGGAAACAGCTCTTGGGGCCCAGGCACGAGAGACAGGGAGCACTGGGTGAGGTTTCTGCTGCTGATGGGCTCACAGTCCACAGGGAGAGACAGAGAAGGAAACAAATGAATATCTGGAGTATGACAGGGGTTAGTTACAAAGCTAGCCAAGGACAATGAGAACACCACCAGGGGTCAGACAACTCAGGAAATCTTCTTGTGGCCCTTCCATCTCAAGTGGAAAAGCCTGGTGGCCCTGCCTGAGCTTCCTCTCCCACCTCCATCTGTCCCTCTGCGTCATATCCCTGGTGTAACTGCCTTCGTAGTAGCTCATGCCACCTTGTGTATTTGCTTGTGATTTACATGGTGACGTGGGCTCTGGCGTTGGGGATGCCATGTCTCTCTCGGTCACCACTGCATGTCCAGCATCTAGAAGAGTGCTTAGCTCTGCACAGTGGCACCTACAGAGTTTCTTCCCAGAAGCAACCTACACGGAACGAGAGTCAGGCTAAAGCTCCACTTTTCAGCAAGCCCTTTTATTACTTGTTTGTGATCACAAGTATACTTGGCATGGCTTTAGTAGGGAGGCTGTTAGGGATTCCGGAAAAGTAACTGAAGACACCTCTCTCCTAGCTGCCCCCTTGTGATAACCACTGTCCCATAGCCTGTTAGAACTCCAAGGGGGTGTGGGGGGGGGGATGCTGCATATTCATTGGTTTTCGACTTCTAATGCAATTCAAACTGAAGCATTCCAGAAAGAAATTACAAAACTTATGCTGCTTTTAAAATGTTTGCATATAATGAAGGAATGTTTTAATAACAGAAAGAAATGTTTTGCTCTTGGTCACAGAATAATTCAAGTATTTTTAAAAATTTAATAATAATGTGCCTTGAATAATGTGTTCCTACAATGGGGCACACATTTTAAATTGCATGGTAAATGGCTTCCCTTCATCCTATAGATCACCTCATTTTGAGAAAATGCCTCAAGCCCCAACCTATTCTGATGAGGCCCATGCGAAGCAGTCCCTAGGTCCCAACCCCCCATTTCACCATGCTCAGTATAGGCCCTTCTGGACACATAAATACTGATCACCAAGTGGCTTATAATTAGATGGTAAATGAATACACAAATGAAGGAATGACGTCAAGAAAAGACAGTATATGGGTTGGAGTTTACAAAGATAAGCAGCATCCCTGGAGGCTTGGTGGTAGGACGATAAAGAGCCTTCTAGGATAAGGGGACAGGCAGGTGAAGGTTTGGAATTGACAAATAGAACCATGTGTTCTGGAAACTGCAAACAAGACAGAGCTACAAACAATGCAGAGGGTTCAATGCAATCTCCAACGTAATAGGTAGCAAGAAGCCAAATCCACTGGGCTTTGGGAAGGGCTTGGAGGCACGGAAGGTCTTTAAGCAAAACAGCAAATATGATTCTGCTTGCCTTTTGGAGTCATCCCACTGACCCTAGTATAGAGCAGGGGCAGCCAACTCTGGCCTGTGGGACAAATCTGGCCATCCACCTGTTTTTGTAAATAATCTTCTGTTGTAACACAGCCATGTTCATTCATTTGTGTATTGTCTAGGGCTGCTTTGCCCTGCAATGGCAGTGTTGACTAATTGCAATAGAGACCACTGAGCTCACAAAGCCAAAAATACGTACCCCCAATCCTCTTAGAGAAAAAAGAATTGCTAACCTCCGGTCTAGAGGAAGAGGGAAGATACAGTGAGATCAGAGGCAAGGAGACTAGTTGGGAGCCTGCCAGGAACCAGCAGAGTAGGGATGGAAAGGAGGGAACAGATCAGGAGATACTGAGGGAGTAGAATCATCAAGAGAAAGAAAGGGTGTTCAGATGACTGAACTCTCTCTTGGGTGACCAGCTAGAGGTTGCATCTTCATTGAGAAAGGAAAAGAGATACTGACTTTGGCTTTCAACTTGTTGAGCTTGAGGCTCCTCTGGAACATCTAGGTGGAGTGGTGCTCTAGGCAACAGGAAAACCAAGCCGGGGGCAGCGTGGAGACACAGATCTAGGGGTCTCAGCATACCCAAGGAGGTGGTGAAAGCAGTAGGGGAGAATGTACACCCAGAGAAGAGTCGTGGACTGAGGAGGGAGCTCTGGGAACATCTCAAAGCTCAGTTGGGGGCAGACAGAGGCGTGAAGAACCCAGAGCCTTGGGGAAGGCTACCTTCTACCCAGAAGCTGGTGCTCGGCTTCCTCTAGCCTTGCCCACCAAGACACAGTGGGGTTTGGGGCTTGAGGGAGCCCTGCCCCCCAACTCTAGGAACACCATCATTTCCACACTGAGAGGCCTGTGGGAGTCTAATCATTTTCTATTTATCACCTCACGCGTTGCTCCCAAGCCATGCCAAAGTGACGCCAAATGCCAGGATGAAAAGAGATCGCTCTGTGAGATGCTTGGAAGCCTGCAGTGATGAACTAGGTTTCTCTCTGTTCATCCAGGCAAAGGAATACCGGTGGCCATTCATTCTCTCAATGTTCACTTAAGGAACTGTCTAGATATTGTCTTCCAGAGCCATTTCAGTCAGGCCTCTCTCCCCAGGATCATTACCTTAGCTCTGGGCTTAGAGGAACCATATAGAAATACAACATATGCACATATAGATGTACGAATGTGTGTACGATATACAGTGTGTGTAAATATGTATATTCACAAGCAGGTATGTACTCGGTTTTGGTCCAACTGACAAACTGATACCCAAAAAGGCGAAGAAACTTGCAAGAAGGTCACCAAGTTAATGGCAAAGCCAAAAATAGCCCATGTCTTTTTATTTTTAAGATTGTATTTATTTATTCATGAGAGACACAGAGAGAGAGAGACAGAGACACAGGCAGAGGGAGGAGCAGGCTCCCTCTGGGAAGCCCGATGCAGGACTCAATTCCAGGACCCAGGGGTCACACCCTGAGCCGAAGGCAGGTGCTCAACCACTGAGCCACCCAGGCGTCCCTATCCCATGTCTTCTGACTCAGATCCCAGTGTTCCCTTCAGCCTGTTTTCTCCAGTGTTCCACAGGCCTTCACTGCCTGGAGTGGATTTGAAGGGTGTTCCGCTCTCCTTCCCACATCTTCCACTCAAGCCCTTCACCCCCAACCCCCAGCCCAGGAAGGTGTCACACAGACACGTGCAGGCATAATATTTAGGTTTCAAGGGGGGTGGAAACCTTATTCTCCACGCCTCTGAATTTTCTTGAGTACTTTGGCCTCCTGCCCCGGCCTGACTTTTTCTTCAGAGATGCAATGAGTCCCTCAGTTGGAGGGACAGGCTTGCTGTGTGGCTCCCTATGGGTACCTTCATCAAAAATCTTGAGCCTAGGGGATGCTCCCCTCCCACCCAGTGGTTCGGAGGCAGTGATTGTGACTTAGTGGGTCTGCTCTGCAGACTCCAACCTTCTCATGGCTTAACTATCCCAAAGTCAGGCATGCTTGGCTCTAACACAGAACCCCGTGCCACCACAAGGTTTTACCATATTGAAAGTCGTCTCCTGGTATCCGTCATGCTGACTCTTGCATCTGTCTTTCAATTTGTTCCAACTGTATTTGAAAATTAGAGACGTAGTCCACTTCTCAGAACTTCGGAAAAGCAGGAATTTTCAAAACAAAACCTACAGGGTATCTGTGTAAGGTGTGGAGAAGGGGGAGGGTGTCTCCAATATTTTGTCTTTGTGGTAATTTATGTGAAGCTCACATGCTTTACCCCTCTGAGAAAGAGGAAGTCCAAAGCTGAAAATATTGTATTTGGCTTGGGAACGAGGCCTGTCGCAATCTGGCCTCGGCCTGCCTATCGAGCCTCATTCACCATGGCTGGTTGCTCTGCAGCCAAATTCTTTTTTTCCCTCAGACATGATCCAAACCTTTCAGCCACTAGGCCTTTGCTCACTTGGGTCTTCCCACAGCTACACTTCCAGCCTGAGTCTGAGCGTCTGTGAACCAGGTCTCTGGGAGACATGAAGAAGAATGAGGTATCTCAAGGCATGAACCCTCTGGTCCTGTATTCGTTTCCTAGGACTGCCAGAACAAAGTACAGCAGTCTGGGTGACTTGGAATTTATCCTCTCACAGCTCTGGAAACCGAAGTTTGAAATCAAGGCATTAGCAGGGCCATGCTTTCTCTAAGAGGTAAATCCTCTCTTGCTTCTTCCTAGCTTGTGGTGGTGGCTGGCAATCCTCGGTGTCCTTGAGCTCACAGCTCTATCACTGAATCTCTGCCTCTGTTGTCACATGGCATCTTCCCTTTATGTCTGTGTGTCTCTGTGCTGTCATAGGGCATCCTTCTCTTTGTGTCATGCTGGATTATGGGCTCGCCCTAAAGACCTCATCTTAACTTGATTACAACTTCAAAGATCCTATTTCCAAATACGGTCACATTCCTAGGTACCTATGGTGAGCGTCTCTTTTTGGAAGACACAATTCAACCCACCACAGGTCCGATGCATTTTCTGAGACTCAGTCTAATATCTTTGGAGAAAATTCCCTGATGCCAGAACCAGATAGGGCCTTTCCTTTCTCTGGCCTCCCAGGAACCAGTCTCCGTCTTCTGGTACTTGTCTTATACTGCCTTATAGATGTGGAGGGAATGTGCCCTGTAATTTGGAGAAAGTGACCAAGAGAAGTGGGCTATGCAGGGAGAATAAAACATTAAGTTGAGCCCAAGATACTACTTCAAGCTTACATAGCCTCTCATTTACTGTAGAGTTTTTGCATTTATTCTTTGGCTTGACCCAAAATTCTGCATGGTGACCTGGCCCAAGGAAGCCTCTCACGGAATCCAGGGTTGAATGGATGCACTGGCCCAAACTCCCCACAGCTGGCCAGGAAATCCCTGGCTGACAGATGCCCCATGGGTCCCTCTGTGGTGTGTGCCTCAGCCTGCCTGCCAACCAGTGAGCATCCCCCTACTGCTTTCTCTGGATATTGCTGAATCCAGAAAGCGGGCTCTTCAAGAGCAGCATGTGGCTTGGCTGACTCAGGCCCACTTCCTATCCCCACCCTGGTATTCACAGCTCCCTGTAGCAGCCCAACTGGCAAGTCCAGGCTGCTTCTCCACCTACATTCCTTAGCCACCCCACGTGGCCAAGATGAATACCTGTAGTCTTGCCTCCAGTACTGGAGAGAGGCTTGCTATTCCTTAAGAGGCCAATTACTGAACTGGGTTGAATCCTAGATACCTACAAATGTCCAAGTTATAGCATTGTCTAGCCCGGGCTACAGGGCAGGAGGACTTTGTAATATAGAAATCATCAGAATGGGATATCTCTGTGTTCTGAATCCCAGTTCTGTCCTTTCGGTAAAGCTCTGGCTTCAGACAAGGTCGTGTAAGTCTGTGATTCATCTCATGTTGAGATGGGTTTAATGATAATTTCTTTGCAGCATTACTGGAAGGCAGCTTAGTGGCTATGAACATGGGTTCTAAAGTAAGCCAGCCTAAATGCCCATATTCAAAAGCAAACCGTCAACATGAAACACATCACTTACCCTATCAAGTTTTAATCTCTTCCACGGGGGCTGTTACTAGGACAACCGTACTAGTTTCCTATGGCTGCTCTAACAAATGATCACAAACTCACTGGCTTCAAGAACGTGTATCTCTTTGCTTATAGTTCTAGAGGCCAGAAATCTGAAGTCGGTCTCACTGCGCCAAAATCAAGGGGTCAGCAGGGCTGCACTCCCTCCAGGGCTCCAGGGAAGAACCCATTCCCTGTTCCTTTTCAGCCTCAAGAGTCCATTCCATGGGTTGTGGCTACTCTGTCCATCTTCAAAATCAGTGGCATGGCATCTCCAGATCTCCCTCAGCTTACATCATTACCTCATCTTCAGGCTTCTGTGTCAAATCCCCCTTTGCCTCCCACTCACAAGGACACTTCTGGTTGCACTCGGGGCCCACCAGGATGATCTCCCCTCTGAGATCCTTAATTTAATCACATCTGCAAAGTCTCCTTTGCTGTCTGTATAAGGTAACATTCATAGATTCTAAGGGTGAGGACTTAGATATCTTTAGGAGACATTACCCAGCCTACCCCACAACATTAAAAATATATATTAAGCAGTGTAATGTGGCACAAGCCTCTCAAAATGGGCCTCTGCTTTCCTGCCTCACGCAAGGGGCAGAGGCATCCAGAAGGGTGGAGAGCCACTCAGGGAGATCAGGGCAGCCGCTGTTTACTAACTGGCTTTGAACTACTTTAATATTTTAACACCCAGCCGTAACAGCTAAATATGAGCCCTGCTATTAGTAGATACCACAGAGAGGATTCATCATGATTAGTTCTTAGTATAATGCCTGGCATGCAGTAAGTGCTCAATAAATGTTAGCTCTGACTATTGCCACCAATAGTGACATGGTGCCTCCTAGAAGCCTGAACTCTAGTCTGAGTAAACTAATTCCACCAAAAGACAAGAGTGTCCCTCCCAACCTCTCAGCCCCTGCCAAGCTGCCTCTCCGCTGTCCCTTCAGGCAGCACAGACATCCCTGTGTCCCTGGGCACTTGCTCCTTGGGATGCCAGTTTTCCCCATCTTTCTCAACTTCTTCCACCCTTCTTGGACTTCCTGGACTCTCACTCTCAGCTCCTCTGGATTCAGGACTCAATCTATCTTCTGCAGTTGGCACTCCGATGAGAAAGTTGGGTCAACATACCCATTCATCAGCCCCTAGTTTGCCCAAAGAATAAATTATGCTTCCCACTTCCTCATCTACATATTATGCTCTGTGGCCAAGAATGCACTGGATGCTTCCAACCGCCTGGGAGCTGGCCAGACATCCTGAGCCTGGAGTTTGTGCATTAGAGCCAGCCTCTGACAGTTGCAAGAAATCGGCTGGAAGATCCATTAGCCTGAGCTAATTTGCCAAGCCTGAAAAAAGGCTCCAGGCTATACCCATCCTTACAAGCTGACTGTGAACTTGCCCTAGGAGCCTAAGAGCTAGGCCCTAAAGCAACTGCCCTCTCATGAAGCTGAGTAGATACAGGTCCCCTGGAATCCTCTGTACAAGGAGGAAGGTTCCAGGTTTCTCTTCCCTTGGTGCTAATGGCCAGCTAATCTTTGAAGTTTAGCTCTCCAAATAGATTATATGTGTGTGTGTGTGTGTGTGTGTATGGAATCTTTATCTATATATCTATATCTATATATGTGGAATCTTTATCTAATAATTATTAATATTAAGAATAATTCTATATATATGGAATCTTTATCTAATAATTAGAGTGCCAATCTTGAGTTATAACTCTTGCCTGGCTCTGGAAATCCAAACTCAGTGATAATAGCTACTTCTTATTAAGTGCTTGTTCTGTGCCAGAGAAGGTTCTAGGAGCTTCCCTCAGTCCTCCAATTGTAGTAAGATGCAGAAACTGAGGCCCACACAGGCTAAGTAACTTGTCAATGGTGTTGTCAAGTCTTCAGCTCAGGATGTCAAAGTCTAGTTACGTTTTGTTTTTTTTCCCTGTAGTACCATACTGCCTGTGAATAAAAAACAATCTTTGACATCAGAAAGTTCTAGAGGGAACATGCTTGGTAATTAAATAACATTCCCTCCTACCATCTGAACAAGGTGGTGGGAGCAGAGAAAATATAGAACTTCTCTCCTATGCCAGAGGATGAGAGCCAGTAACATCCCCAGAGACCACCTGATTTGACTCCCCCATTGTGAACGTGGGGAAACTGAGTCACTGAGCGGGACAAGGCCTCCACAGAGCTTCAATCATGAGTAGGGAGAAGAGCTTGGATTGGAGTGGCCTCCTGTGGCCCAAACCCACACAACCTCTCCTCCCTGCTTCTTCCTACTGCCAGGGCCCCGGGGAAAGGGAAGAGCTGGGATTAGGGCTGCCAGAGTTAGCAAAAACCAAAATAGGGTACCCAGTTCGATTTGGATTTCAAATAAACACAAATATGTCTTCATACATGTAATTTACAAGCAATATTTGGGACACACTTTTACATATATATATATATCATGTTTAGTTGGGTCTCCTGTGTTTTACTTGGCATCTGTGGTTGGGATGGATCCCTGAGCAGTCAGAGTTTTGGGAAGGGGCAGGTTGGGGGTGAGCAGCACCCACCCATTGATTGATTTCCAGTTGATTATGTGAAATTCAGAGAAGTGGTCCAAGGAGCCAGGGCAGGAGGAAAACAAGGGAGAGGTCTGGATGATACACAACTAGAATCCATAGGTTCCAACAAGCTAGAAGGTCCATACTCACAAAAGCCCTCCAGAGGGAGGAAGGGACATGGAAAGATTGGCCAATGTAGCAACAGGAGCATGAAGGAGGCAGCCAGAGGGACTTGGGTGAAGGGCTTCCAGAGAAGGGACAGAGCTCAGAAGAAGCAGAGCTCTTCCAAGAAGGGGTGGTCAACAGGTTAGGGTAGTGGTGGTGGAGGCATCCCAGTCAGAAAAAAAAATCAGTTCAACAACACCTGAACTTTTTGTGCCCTATGCTACCTTTCTCAGTGTCTGGTAGCTCACTCCCATGGAAAAAAAAAAAAAAAATTCAAGATTTGACTTAAGAATTTCCAGCCACAGGGCACCTGGGTGGCTCAGTGGTTGAGCGTCTGCCTTGGGCTCAGGTGGTGATCCTGGGGTCTGGGATTGAGTCCCGCATTGGACTCCCCACAGGGAGTCTGTGCTCCCTCTGCCTGTGTCTCTCTGCCTCGCTCTCTGTGTCTCTCATGAATAAATAAATAAAATCTTAAAAAAAAAAAGAATTTCTAGTCACAATACCACCACTTCCCAACTGTGTGACCTGGACGTGCTAACAGAGTGCTTCTGAGCTGTTTTCTTTATCAAGTGGGTTCCACAGAGCTGTTGTTCAAATCAGATGAGAAAAGGAGGCTACAACTTGATCGAGAGTGCTGGTCTGAATGCTAGCTCTTACTGGAGCGAATGCTCACTCAGTGTCTGCTGAATGAATCTTGGTTTTGTATTTCCTCGCTCTCCCCTTCTTAAACACGTCAGGATCTTAAAGCAAAACCCATATGTGAATTGAGTCCTCTGCTGCTTTATTACTCCTTGCTCTTCCAGTTCGAGAAGAGGATAATTGAATGATTTGCAGCTCTGAAGGGGCCCCTGGGTCCCTGGTTTCTGTCGTCATTTTAGGGAGTTGCTTTGGTTCTCAGCAGCACCCTGGGCACTATTAAATAATTTGCTGGGGCAGCAGTTTGTAGGAAATGGTCCCTTGGTGCATAAAAGTTTTGAGAAGGAGGTCAAATGAGGATTATTGGTGTTAAAAAGCAATTATGTTTCAAAACAGAGGTGGGGGCTGAGACAATGGGAGGGGTGGGGGGAAGGCAGGCAGGAAGGAAAGGTGTACAGTGGAGAAGAGATAGGCCGTGCTAGCATCTGGCTACTGTCTGCCTGGAGGCTGGTGTATGTGGGGACCGAAGCAAATGCTTTAAGCTCCCTGAACCATTTTCCTGACATGAAAAAGAGGAGCCTCTATTTACAGATGGGTTGAGCTGGATAATTACTAAAGAACATCGGCCATTTTACTAATATTTATGTAATGCCTATGGGATGCCTGGTACATTCTGACCTATCATCCTACTTGAATCTCAAATGACTCTAAAGTGGGCAAGATAGTGATTACAGTCCATGTTTCATACTGAGATGCCAGGAGATCCATGATTTTCCCATTATCCACAGGCCAGTAAAAGGCATGGCTGTTATGGGACTAATTCCTCTTCTCTGTGACCCTGGGATCCAGAGAGCACCTGCTGCAGGGTAGGTCTCGTGGTCTGGGCTGAGAGAGTGACATCAGACAAACAAATCTGGTCCCTGTCTTCATGGAACCAACTGTGTACTAGAGAAGAAAGACATTACATAAACAAGCATGCAACTAAGTATGTAATTACACAGCATGCTAAAGGAGACCATGAAATAAAATCATGAAGTCTCCTGGAGAGTAAAACAGAAGGGAGATAACTGAAAGGGAAAGAATGCAGGAGAAGGCCTTTCTGCTGAAGGAAAGTATGAGCTGAGATTTGAAGTATGAGCAGAATTGAGCCAAACCCAGAATGAGGCATTCCAGGCAGAGAGAAGAGCATATTTGAAAGCTCTAAGGCATAAAACTGTAAGGATCTTATTATGGTCCAAATGCTTTCTTTCTTTCTTTCTTTGAACATGTCTTTTTTCAATGAGGGAGGAACATGAAATTACTTGCAGAGTTAAATGAGGGTAGCTCAGTGGTCCTTAACCCAGGCTTCTTCTAAGAGTCACTGGGGGAGGTGTGAACAAGTACCAGTACCCACATCACAAAACAGAGATCATGATGGCTGGTCTGAAGTGAGCTCTGGACAAAAGAATTTTTAAATAGCTCCCCAGGTGATTCTAATGTACAACTAAGGCCAAGAACCCCTGGGCCTCTTAGAATAGGATGAACTTTCTAGAACAGGATGAGGTGTTTCACTTGCCTCCTAATGGATGGGCATTGAACATTGTTAAACAGGAAGCAGGGCAACATCAGAGGTGCATTTTTAGGTGACCACTTGGATGCTGTATGGAGCTCTGAAGTAGGGAGATGACTGAGCAGACTTTCAATAGGTCAGGTAAGATAGGTGGAAGCTGGGTCTGGGGTGTGAGCAGTGGAGGTGGAGAAGAACAGAAGGAGTCAGATATACGGGGGAAACAGAATCAGTGGGCAGCATATTTGTAGGGCTCTGCAAGCTGTGATTTCCAAGACTGGTATTTCCCGGATAATCATCTGGATGAATGGAGGTACCATATACTGAAGTCAAGAAAATGGGAACAGAAGCAGGGCTGGCATGGTTTTGGATCCGTTAGGGATGAGACATCCAAGCTGAGCTGCCAGAGAGGCAATTTAATGTACACTTCCAGAGCTCCAAAGAGGTCTGGGCTGGAGATGAAATTTCAGAGTTGTCAGTGGGTAAATGACCTTCAAAGAGACAAGTACCTGAACAAGATTGTGTAGGGATCCCAAGAAGAATGAGAACAGGGCAGAGGATCCTGAGTCCTGAGTATCTCCAGAAGTTAAGGGGTAGAAAGATTGAGAGATGCTGACTGAAGGACTAAGAAAGGAGGGAGGGGGAAAATCCTATAAGGATGCAGTGCAACTGCAGACAAAGGACAAAGTGTTTGGGGACAGGGCAACGATGAGAGTAGTCATGGAATGCCGCTGGGCTGGCAAATCGGATGGAAGGCTCACACAGTCCACTGGGCACAGCAGCATGGAGGCTTCCCACGACTTATAGAGGAGCAGCTTTGGTTAAGTGATGGGGACAGAAGCCAGCATGCAGTGGTCTAGAGAGTGAATGGGTACCCTGGGACCCAGTGGTGCCACTCGTTGTGTTAGAAGATAAACTGAGTCAAGCTAAAAATATATATTTGAGTGACAATCTGTTTGAGTCAGGCAACACCAAACCTTAAGGGGTGAGGAGCACTCTACAGACAGGAGCTGGATAAAGACTTCGACGGAGAAGATGCAGAGGCAAAGCCAGGCAATCCTCTGATTGGCTGGAGCTTAAGGGTTTGCCATATTTGGAAAAGTGGAGTTGGCTGATGGTGATTGGTTGTCCTTTGGTTTTGATTTCTTAAACTCGAGTCAATTTACAGGCTCGGCTGTGGTTTTCTTACGTAGGCTACCAACGCTTTGAAACAGCCTCAGTCTAACGACCTCCTTATTTAATTAATTCAACAATTGTCTGCGGAAGACACTTGTGTGTGAAAACAAGGAGTTCCATGGAAGCCTGTTTATTGAAGCAGTGTTTGCATTTGCAGAAACAAAACAAAAACAACTTAACTACCTATCTAGGGCCAAATGGAAAATTAAAGCAAGACAAGGAAGGCAGCTATAGGGTTCAGTGGTCGAGGGTAAAGACCCTGGAGCCAGACTGTCCGGTTCACATCTCCCATTTTCTACTTATTTGCAGTGTGATCACAGGCAAGTTACTGAAACTCTTTGTGTTTTAATTTTCTCATCTGGAAAAGAGGACTAATAGTAGACCATCTACCTCGTAGGAGTGTCTGAGGACTAAAGTAAGTTAAAATGTATAAAAATAAGTTCAAATGAACAACTCAAATAAATAAATCAATACCATTTTGTAACTTAAAGGGTCTCAAAATAATTTTCACCACCCCAGTTTACAGAGAAGGAAGAGGTGGCCCAGGGAGGGAAAAGTGGCTCATCTGCCTCAGCCATGAGCCTGACCCCTAGATGTTTCTGGTACCAAGCTCCTTCACCATGCCTCTCTGCCCCACACTGAAGACTCAGGTCTCATGATTCTTTTTTTTTATTATTTATTTATTTTTAATTTTGTAAATTTATTTTTTATTGGTGTTCAATTTGCCTACATATAGAATAACACACAGTGCTCATCCCGTCAAGTGCCCACCTCAGTGCCCATCACCCAGTCACCCCCACCCCCCGCCCACCTCCCCTTCCACCACCCCTAGTTCCTTTCCCAGAGTTAGGAGTCTTTCATGTTCTGTCTCCCTTTCTGAAATTTCCCACTCATTTTTTCTCCTTTCCCCTTTATTCCCTTTCACTATTTTTATATTCCCCAAATGAATGAGACCATATAATGTTTGTCCTTCTCTGATTGACTTATTTCACTCATGATTCTTGTTCAATGCCTTGATAAGGCAAAATGCTTGGGAGGCAACACAAATATCACTTTTTAAAAATATATTTAAAAACACAAGCTCGCATCAAACAACACAAATAAATATAAAATGACATTCATAAGTCCTAGAACTCATTGATGAAATAAAAGAGTTAAATTAGAAAAAAAAAATAATGTCTTGGCCTGGAGATGTGAAGTTGTTGCCCTTTGTGGCTATTTAAGGTTGAGAGCCTTTGCTTTGGTGACCTCTTTGCTTGCTTTTTTTTTTTTTTTTTTTGTTAAAATATAAAGTAATCTGCATTCAGCCTAAATTTAATCCAGCCTTGTTTCCTTCTTCAGCCTCCTTCCATATTCCTGAGGCTTACTCTGCTCCCTGGTTCTCTCTTCAACCCCAGAACCTGGGAGTGCCTGTCCAGGACCCAGAAGCTTCCCACCCATTCTCTCTGCCTCATATGCTGCCCTTCAGCCCACCCTCCACACTTATACCAGTCACACTGTTCCTTGTCCCTCAGAAGGAAGTCCTCAACATAGCGGGCGAGACTGCTCTGTGACTTGGGGGCTCCCACCTCACCTGTGGCTGTGACTCTCTTCACTTCCATCACAATTCCTCCCCTGAGCTCTCTCTCACCTCCCTACCTTTGCCCAGACTTCTCTCCCTTTCCCCTCTCTTCATCTGCATAGCTCCTGCTTATCCTACAGGATTCTAGTCCTGTCTCCCACCCCCAAGAAGCCCACCTTGGAATGCTTACCTACCCCTTCCCCACTCTGCCATGGGTTGGCCACCCTTATGGGCTCCCATAGCAGCATCCTGAGTTTGAGGCTACCTTTTGCACTCATCACAACCAGCTACTGGTGTTTGGTTGGTCTCTCTTTCTTTCCCTCTCTCTCTCCACTAACCTAGGAACTCCCCTAAGGCAGAGACCCATTCTCAATCCTGTCAAAGTCCCTAGCAGGTCTGGAAAGTGCTACATGAAGACATGATAGATGTGCAGGATGGAATTCTTCAGGGTCTTGAATTTGCTTTGTAGCTGGGAATAGACACAGAAGAACTCATGGCTTCCTGTTTTTCCAACATTTCTAATTGTACACAGTGAGGCACTGCGCATATACTTGCTAGATGTTTTTGAGGTACTAAGAAACTTGTTTTGTCTGTAACTTAGAGCTCTGATGAAAAAAAATCTGTGTTTATGTTTCTCAAGTAAGATAATTAGTTAGAAAGGCTTCACATTGTATAATGCCATAGATACTATGCTGCTCACTAGTTACAAAAATAATTGAGTATGCCTCATAAAAATGACTTAATTTCACAAATGAGTTGTGCTCAAGTAAATATTTACTTCTAAATGCAATTTTGTTGAAAAACCTCTCAGAGCACTTTCATTAAGCTCACATGATGCATAGGCTGTGCAGTTATTAAATCATTATTCAGAGGGATGATAATTTTCAAATAAAGAGAAACATGTTTTCAATGCATCAAACATTTATTTAGGGCTGCTTACGTGCCAAGTCTTGAGGTGACCACAATCCCCTTGATTTCTCCCACTGGACATTTTCTCTCTCTCTCTCTCTTTCTCTCTCTCTCTCTCTCTCTCACACACACACACACACACACACACACACACACACTTCATTGGCAAGTCCAAAACAGAACACAATCTCTTACTTTCTCTCCATCCCACCGCTCCAGCTCTGGCCAATGCCCAGTGGACTTCAACATCTCCTATTTCAGCTCATCATCTTTCTTTCTTTCTTCTTTTTTTTTTTCTTCCAAAACAATTGGAAAACATTTATTATACTGAAATGTATACATCTTACTATTAAAAAAAAAAGTAGCAAATCTGCTGGTGCCATAATTTAACCTGTCTTTCTTTCTTCTTTTAAAATATTATTCATTTATTCATGAGAGACACAGAGAGAGAGCCAGAGACATAGGCAGAGGGAGAAGCAGGCTCCCTGTGGGGAGCCTGATGTTGGGGCTCAATCCCAGGACTCTGGGATCACACTCTGAGCCAAAGGCAGACACTCAACCACTGAGCCACCCAGGCGTCCCTCAACTCATCATCTTTCAATCCATTTTCTGCACAGCGGCCGAGCAACCTTTGTAAAATTTAAGCCATACTATCATACTTGTCTAATGCCTTCCAAGGACTCCCCAAATTACTTAGAATAAACTCCAGACTCCTTATGTGGACAACAAAGCCCCATATGACCCAGTCACTGTCCCCTTCTGATATACCACTGTCCCCAAAATCTCTATGCCTCAACTGAGCTGGGCAGTTCTCTTTTCTCCACCTTGATCACCCAAGTGGGTTCAGTTCTCATCTGAGCAATTTTGCAATCACTGTTCCTTGTCCCTAGAATGTTCTCTCCCCAGACCTTTGCATAGCTGACACTTCATCATTCAGCCCTCAGCCAGAACCACTTCCTCTGAGAGAGCTTTCCTTCTTTCCTTCCTTCTACTATGTAACTCTGTTTTATTTTCTTCACGACACCTCCCTCTCACTGAACTTAGCTTGCTTCTTTGTCTATTTTTGATTGTTTGCCTCCTCTCCCCAGCCCCTCTGAATAAATATCTCCATGTGAATATGGATCCAGTTTGACTTGTTCACAGCAGTATCCCAGGGCTTAGGATGGTTTCTAATCCAGTGTACCTGTTCAATGACATTTGTCGAATAAAAAAAACTAAGACATGACCATTTGTAAGCCATTTTCTTTTCTCCCCCAGCTGTCATAGGAAATTCTGTATTATTATTATTATTATTATTATTATTATTATTATTTTAAAATATTTTATTTATTTATTCATAAGAGACAGAGAGAGGCAGAGATACAAGCAGAGGAAGAAGAAGGCTCCCTGTGAGGAGCCCGATGCAGGACTCAATCACGGACCCTGGGATCATGACCTGAGCCAAAGGCAGATGCTTAACCACTGAGCCACCCAGGTGCCCCATGGGTAGTCTGCATAATTATTGATAACCAGTGTATATTCCTGACACTTTTGATAATGATACATAAAAATAGAACATTTCTGGCAAATAAAAAAGAAAATGAAGATTTTCTGAGCTAAAAAAGGACCTCTGAGTGTGGAAAATGTTTCCCCAAGGGTAGGTCCACAAAGGTCTCTTTTTTTCTAAGACATTTCCTATAAGTATACAGCGACTACGTGGTGGTTGCATTTTAATAATGCATTAAAAGATCATTTCCATCATTTTTAGTCTTAATTTTCAGAGCATAAGAATTAATAATTTGATTTAAACATTATTACTTCCTTGCCTTCTGATGAAGGTCTTAGCATTTCCAATAGGCCAAAGGCAAACATAAAGCAGGAAGAAGAAAGGCCTTCCTTCCTAGATTACCAACCACCTGCCACTGGAAGAAGACCTAGAGGAGTCGAGTCCACTCATTACATTCCTAAGTATTCACATAGATTGTGATACAAATAAATTAACTTTGAGCTGACAGAAGAAGAAGAAGGAAAAAAAAAGGCATGACCTCTGCCTGAAAGATCATTGATTTGTAGAATTAAATAGAAAACAGGGCAATCTGAGACAAGTGCTATCATGGGAGTGAAGAGGTTCTAGACCCTTTCCCTCCTCACCCTTTGATTATAATGAGAGTGTCCCAAAGACTTCTGCTTCCCTTCCAGTTCCTTCTCTGCAAGGCAGTGAGTGCTCTGTCCTCTACTCACAGCCTCCAGAATAGTATGAATTCATTAGCATCCATACAAGGCAGCTCAAGTTTTGGTCAAGCTGAGCTCTGTCGCTTTACTTCTGGACCCCTCTCTCTCTCCACGTGTCTTTCAATCCTCTGAAACCAAAACCCTTGTAGATGCCAATCAAGCTAGCTTGGCATTTCCTACGTGTTAGGAATATCCTGTTCCCTCCACCTCCATTCGATTCCACTCTCCATTTCTTAGCCTGGCTGATACCTCCTCATTGCTAAAGGTTCACTCGAGACGATTTCTGATCTAGAAGAGCTATATGCTCCCCTTCACCTTTACTCTCTACCACAGGCTAGGTGGTGCCTCCTCTTTGTTCCTATCGTTTTTCATGCTCGGATCCATCCTGGGACTTAGCTCACCTGACCGACCGGAGATTTATGACCAAATGTCACTCCAGAGAAGGAGCAAGCACATTGTACTCAGATACAGCATGATGGGGAGAGCTCCTGGAGCTACTGTGTAGACTGCATTTAGCCAGCTTCTTCTGGAGAAGCAGTGATGGCTGAACAGGATGGCCAGAGAAAGATGGAGGAGTGGGCAATGAAAGGATGGCTCAGAAATGGAACTTCTGGCTTTAGTTTGCTCTTTGAATGTTTCTCTGTTAGGTGGCACACTTTCTATTTAATTAAAAAAATTATCTTTTTAAATTTTAATTCCAACTAACAAACCATCTTGTTAGTTTCAGGTGCACGATATAGTGATTCAGCAATTCTCTACATGACTCTGCTCATTGTGAAAAGTGTTCTCTTCATCTCCTTCATCTATTTCACCCATCCCTCCACCCGCCTCCCCTCAGGTGACCATCAGTTTGTTCTCTATAGCTAAGAGTCTGTTCTTGGTTTGTCTCTCTCTCTCTCTCTCTCTTTTTTCCTTTGCTCATTTGTTTTGTTTCTTAAATTCCATATATGAGTGAGGTCACATGGCATTTGTCTTTCCCTGACTGACTTATTTCGCTTACCATTATACTCTCCAGATACCTTCCTGTTGTTCCAAATGGTAAGACTTCATTTTTATGGCTGAGTAATATCCCATTGTGTGTGTGTGTGTGTATGATATATATGATATATATCATATATATCATATCATATATATGATATATATGAAATATATGTATACATGAAATCCTGTTTTATATATATAAAATCCTGTTTTTTATATCACTATATCACTCATATATATGATATATATGAAGTATATATATATATACACACACATGAAATCCTGTTTATATATATATATAGATAGATAGATAGATAGATATAATCCTGTTTTTTTTATATCACTTCTTTATCCATTCACCTATCCATGGATGCTTGGGTTGCTTCCATAGTTTGGCTATTGTAGATAAAGCTGCAATAAACATAGGGGTGCATATATCCTTTCAAATCAGTGTTTTTGTATTCTTTGGGTAAATACTCAGTAGTACAATTATGGATCGTGGGATAGTTCTATTTTTTTAAAGATTTATTTATTTGAGAGAGAGAGAGAGAGAGAGAGAGCACATGAGCAGGGGAAGGGGGCAGAGAGAAAGGGAGAGAAAGAATCCTCAAGCAGATTCCCAGCTGAGCACAGAACCCGATGCCTGACTGGATCTCAGGACCCTGAGATCATAACCTAAGCCGAAGTCAAGAGCTGGCTGGCCACTTAACTGACTGAGCCACCCAGATGTCCCAGATAGTCCTATTTTTAATCTTTTGAGGAACCTCCATCCTGTTTGCACAGTGGCTGCACCAGCTTGCATTCCCACCAACAGGATATAAGGGTTCCTCTTTCTCCATCCTCGCCAACATTTGTTGTTTCCTATGAACAGGACACTGTTCTTAATGCAGCAGACCTCACAGAAGAAAAGAAACAGAAACCATCTATGTGTCTCTTTTCTCTCACCCAATCTCCTTTTGAAGCAGTGGTAAAAGAAACTCTTCTGCAGGTGGCTAGGGTGCTTTGAGTATGTCCTCCAGGTTATACTTGGTTTCCAGTGCTGAAACCAAACTGGTATTAGCGCTCTGCCTCCAACAGCTGCACCAATTAGAGCCAGCCCTCTCTGAAGGTAGGTCTGTTTTTTACACAGCTCTACACATGCCACCTGCCTCCCCACACATTCTACATATGTATACATGCACTTTCAGGTTGTATAATAAATCATTCCTTCATTTATTCCCTCAATATGCATTTACTGAGACATACTGGGTTACTGAGGATACAAAGCTGAGTAAGTCATAGAGTAATATTAACTATGCAGTTTTTCCATTTTGAAGAATCTTGGAGGTTTTTCATTATTGTTTGGTTTTGTTTTGTTTCCATCACCTCGAATGGCTAATGGACTTGAGCTCCTAACTATCTACAGCTCTTAATTTCTTAACTAGGGGTGTTCTTTGGGGCATTTCATAATGAGGTCCCTCACTTATTCCCAGAGATGATTTAGTTTTACTTTTTCCAAATTGCTTTGTCAGGGCGATAACGAATCTTCCATCCTTCATGTAAATATCAGACTCTGGAAAAGCTTTCTCTGCCCTTGCCCTTCTCAGTATTAATTATTAGCAATTTCCTCTTCAGTGCCCCCATAAGCATGCTGACATTGCATTTCTCTCACTTGATTGAGATGCATTTGGTTCCATGACAGCTGTGAAATTTAATTTCCCTCTGAGCTCCAGAGCATTGCCCAGGGCCTGGTATGCAGTGGATGCTCAGCTAGTGTGGTCCTGAATAAATCTAACCAGGCACAGATATATCTGCTCTGCTCTATTGAAGTCATTGTCTCATTCAAAAGAGCACTTCTGTTAGTCTGGAGGACAGACGTGTCATGCCAGCCTGTTAATCACCCCAAATAGTGGAATGGCTCTGCCTTGCTGTAATGGCCTTGTGGAGATGTATGACCTAGCAGCTCTTGATGTGTTGAGCTCCACTCTTAGTCACCATGGGAAGGACCCAAAATGAGCCCCAGATCTGAGTGAATGGGAGGACGTTAATGAGTGGCCTGGATGAATTAGACAGGCCTGGTTTGCTTCATATTGTGCCTCATCCAGTTTCCATGCATCTTAGAAAAATAAGGACAAATATTTAGGCAACGTTGCAAGCCAAATAAAACAAAAATGTTTTGTGATGTATGTGTGGGTCACTAAAGGAGCATATAGAATGCATACCAAATGCCCGCCTAGGGAATTGTTGAAGGGAGAAGCTAGATGTCTTGGAGGATTTGGCAGGAAGGCTGCTGAGAACTGTGTGCAGCCCATCAGAGCATCACAATTCCGTTTCGGGGCTTATGTAACACAGTGGAAATGAGGCCCTTGGCTTCCTCGCAGAGGAGAACAGCAAGGCTGACAGGCATGAGTATGGATCACTTTGGCACTACTTATCATTCCTGCCACTACTTACTGCTTCTAATAAAATCCACAGCCTGGCAGTTTGTTCGCTACCTCACAAAGGAGGTCTCACCAGAGAAGAGCAGTACGTGTCCAATCTAATAATATTTCGTTATCTTTAACATGGTAAATGTTAGGGACCTGAAATGCATCAGAGAAGAAACAGCTTAATTAGACACATATTTCTCCATCAATTCATTGTTTATTCAATGTGGGTCACTCACAGACAGGGGGAGGGGAGTCTAAAAGGCAACCAAACAAAGAAGATCCTCATTCTCCTCCTCCTCACCCATTCTGTTGTGCTTTAATGGAAGCCGTAAGTGAAACAGATGGGAAGCTAGAAGTATATCTTCTTGTCTGCAAGGACGTACCCTGAGGTGTGTTCAGTAGTGTCTTTGAGCACTAAGCATGTGACAATTTATTCTCTCTCTTAACCACTATTCTTCCAAGGTATTTTTAACTGTGAAATATGATGTATGTACACAGAGGAGCTTAAACCTATAGACATAGAGTTTACAAAATGTTGTTGAAAACCCATTTACCACCACCCATGTGTGGAGATGGTCACCAGCACCCAAGAAGATGCCCTTCCTAATCCTGATGCCCAACTCCTCCCATCTGCCATGGTCCCCACCCTCCTAATCCTCAGGGTAATAATTTTGTTTATCTTCACTGTTTAACCATTTTTCTATCCCTCCTGAAACAATATACTCTTCATCTGCGTTAAAACTTCATATAAACAGACTTCTTATTGTGTGTATTTTGAGTACGATTTCTTTTATCCTACATTATTTTTCAGATTCATCCATGGTGTTGTATGTATCTGTAGATTCTTTTTTATTGCTATATAATACCCATCATGTAACTACTCTGTGACATTTTGATCCATTCTACTGGTTGACAACTATTTACATTGCTTCCAATTTTTGGCTGTTTGGATCAATGCTAATATAAATATCTGTGTTGGAATTTCCTAGTACATATGTGTACACATTTATGGTATCTGCTTAGGGTAGAGATTTCTGGCAAAATGGTTATTCGTATCTTCAACTTTGATAGAAATGGAAAAATGTTTTAATACAACAAATATCATAGTATCTTTACTAATAAAAAGCATTTGATTTTAATGTGGGTAAATACACTGAGAAGTTCTCATGGACAGATGATTCAAGCTTATTTTGGGGATTTATCAGACACACACACACACACACACACACAAACACGAACACAAAGACATCAGAATGTCACTATGCCTATTTTACCAAGAAAACAGTGGATTTCCTTTACTGTGAATATTCTCTTAGCCCCTTATTCCAGGGGTTCAAATTGGGAATGGGAAATCATAAAATGGTAGATGTACACATATTTCTTACTTAACTGAGAATATATATTTTTTAGAATTAGGATGGTTTTCTTTCATACAATAGAAGATAACATTGGCCTTCTAGTACTCGTTCTATCCAAGGTTCTAGAAGAATAAATGAATTTAAAAACTTAATAAAAGAATTAAAAAACTTAATAGGTAGAAAATGTTTGGGAAAAGTGAGATAAGGACATGCGTTCTGAAGGAGAGGTAACAGAAACATGATCTTAGCACCCTGGTTTCAGAAAGGCCCTGGTGGGGAACAGCAGATAGACCTCATAGCAAGATTTTAAAAGAAATACATGCATTTATTTAACAAACATTGTATTGTGCTAATTACAGGCCAGACACACTCCTAGACCCATGAGTGGACTCTCAGGAGGGAATACGTTAGATGAATTTTCCAACAGGATGCAAAGCCTCATCATAGGGAGACCTCTTGTCTCTGGAAGTATGGGGCCTCAGAGAATGTTCTATGAGCTGTGTGGGGTGATTGATATACAGGGCATGCGAGCTGTTCTGCCCTAACTTTGTGGCCATGGGCAAGTTATTGAACATTTCTGGACCTTAGTTTTATGATCTGTAAAAAGGGAAAGGATAGTTAATAATAATACCTTCCTTATCAGAGCTGTGGGTATGGGAGTGGCTGCATGTTTTGCATGATGCTTGGCACATAATACATACTCAGGATATCAGCTGTTTTGTTTGCTATTGTGGTTATGCCAGATGACCTCGAAGGTAACTTCAGATGCTTATATTCTATATTTCCACACAAGTAATAAGCACAGCATAGACTGATGACTGATTGATTGATTTGACAAAGACCATCATCTACATTTTGGCTGCTGTATTTGTGAAGTGCAAGAACTTTGGCAAGTTATAATTTGTAACTTGTCTCTCATTTGTAAAAGAACAGTAATCATAGTCACCAAGTGATTGTCAGAGTGATCAATGGGTATGTAGTGTAAAAAGTATAGCATGTGCCTGGGGATCCAGTTGACCCTGGTGATGTCCTTGTTTCTAGGCAAGCTACTTATTTCCCCCAGAATTCTATTTGTTTTTGGTAAAATAAGGAGAATAATACCTGCCACAGTTTAATACAGGTAAAGACCCTGGGATGGGCATAATCTGTAGTGAGGCCTGAGCCCTATCTTCCCTCTCTGGGTTTCTGTTCACTTTTCTATAAAATGGAGAAAATGATGCCAGTCTTTTCTAACTCACAGGATTCTTGTATCAAATAAGATAATGGAAGTGAAATCACTTTTTAAAGTAAGAGGAGCATGACAATAATAATTTAAATTAGCAAGAACCTAAAGCAGATGACCAGGATTAATACTGCCTAGCTTTATTTGAAAAAAAAGCAAATATGAAAAAAAAAATGCTTTTAACATTCAAGATCCTTCCAAGTATCGTATTCATTTATTTATTCGATGACTCAATGAACATATGCTAATCAGAGTATTTTCCTAGTAGAATCGTCTTTTTAAATTATTCTGATCTAGTTCAAAAGATAATCTCATAGCAATAATCAGAGAAAGAGGGATACAAAAGTAAATAAAGGAAGAAATTGTGATTAAGGGAATAATAAGAGCATATAACAATAAAATGAAGTCAGAGGCAAGATTAATCCATGAAAACTAAGATATAAATCTATACTCTGATAAAGATAGGCTACATGTTTTACTCATAGGGGACAATGCAAAGAGAAAAGCAATTGGTTATTGAATGTTTTTCAAAGAGTCACCCATTGACTTTGCATCAGAATAACCAGGGATGCTTTATTTCCTTTTTCCGTCACTTGACCACCTGAAATTCCACACATGTTCACGTTGCTGTGAATATTTAACAGAAGCCCTAATGCCTTAATGCAGAGTTATCAAATCACCATGTTGTACTCCTGAAACTACTGTTAGCATTGTGTGTCAACTATAATTCAATAATTTTTTTAATTAAAAAAAAAAAAGCCCTAATGCCTATGTAAAGCTGCTCTGTTATTTGGAATTCAGGATACAAGGAATAATACCCATGGCACCCTTGGTAAAACCTTTGGAAAATAATTTGGCAAAAGTGGTAAAAAATGTTAACAATCAATATTTGAAATTCTTAATTTTTTTCCTAAAAAGTGATTCAATGAAAAGAAAAATAAAGACTAAGAAAATAAAGAGGATATTTGCAACTCTATGACTGGCTAAATTGAAAACAACCTGGTTGCACAAAAATAGAGAAATTCCTAGTTAAAACATAGAATACCTTTTCCATTGATTACTCTGGAGACAAAAAATAATAATCATGACTTTACCAAATTGGCTCAGTTTCTTCACTGAAACTTGGAGAGTGAAATTTAAAATGACTGCATTGATGTAAAATATATAAAGTGAAGACTAGAAAATAAAACTCAAAATAGTATGATATTTTATTATGGATGTATCATAAATGATTTGGTTTCGCATTTTTTAAATTGTCTTTTATTTTGCTTGGGTTTTGGCTGTGTGTGTGCTTTTCATTCAAGCCTAGGCCAATTTGTTATCTCCATTAATGCGCATTATTAGAAAATGAAGAATCAAGCTTTAATTATTTCTACTCTTCCATTTCTGGGCAAGGTTAGGGTGGAAATAAGCAGTGAGGTGAATAGGCAAAGCTTATAACATCACTGAGAGAATCAAGAAAGACCATGGAAATATAAATTCTATGCACAACCCTCAACATCTCTTGGCTTTTTGGTGTGTGTGTGTGTATATGTGTGTGTGTGTTTAAGCATGCTTTTCTTGGCAGCTGCATTTATCAGCATATGTGAAAATATTATCCAGGGTGCATTCTGTATTTTCAGATATGTGACATGATAACATCCCTTAAAGAAAGGGATTTGGTGGTGAACATCCATCAGTTTTCACTCATGGGACTCCCTGAGGCAAGACCTTCTGTCCCATGTCAACATCCCCCCCCCCCCCCCCCGCCGCCTAGCGAAACTGGGAGATATAAGGAGAGATAGCATCTCAGCATCTTGTCATCATTGCCTTCCTCACCCCCGATCCACCAAACCTCCTTCCTCTTGTGCAGGCCAAAATGACAGGAGGAAAAATGTTGCGGCTATTGCCTTTTTTTTTTAAGAAATAATGTCAAAGATAAACAATATTTACAGATTTAACCCAAATGTTAGTCATAAAATGATCTTCCAATGCTTGGATGTGTAATAAGGCATCTAGCGCCAAGTTAATACTGTCAACAAAAAACCCATCCAACTTTCTAAACTGTCTTCATCTGAACTTGGGGCAGCTCTCAAGATACTATGAGGGATAATCCCATAAAACAAGTCAAAGGGTATATTTGCCTCGGTTTTGTACCATTAGATCCTAATTTTTCTCCCATTACAAGAGAGCATAGAGTTCTTTGAGGAATGATGAGGGGGGCAGGAAGGGAGGGGAGTCCCTTGTTCAGCTGTCCTTTCCAGAAAGAATAAAGCACTAGATCACTCTTTTCAGGACCAACCCTCTGCTTTTTAAAAGGCATGTGAAACTCTCTTTCTTTAGCCACTACAACATTGCACTTGATAGTCATGTTCCCTTCAATGACGGTGCAAAGAAAAGATACATAAACTGTGTTGTGAGACATAGTCACGAGAACCCTGGGTCTTATACTTCTGAATTTGGGGTAGACAGTGGGGTTTTTAGAAACTGAAAAGTTTTCTCAATGTTCTTGGGGGCGGTAGCCCAAGCTGAAGTGACAACCCTTTCCCTAAATAACTTACGCTTCTAACTTTCTTCTCCCCAAAGAAAATTGAATTGGCTCAATTTGCTGTCATTCAGCTTGGAATATCTCTATTGGTAAAAGTTTCCGCCTGGACATCTCTGAAGTAGCTGGCTTCCTCCAGCTGATCTGTCCAGTCAGCGGTGCCCAGGAGCAGAGTTGGTTTTTCTCCAAGCACACTGGGACAGTCATAGTGATTTATGTAAAAAAAAAAAAAAAAAAAAAAAAAAAAATTTCAATTTAATACTCTTTCATCCAAAACATATTGTGCATGTGGAATTTGGGGCTCTATAAACTCCTTAAATCCTCTTTATTATAGGGAGATGTTCTATAGGTCCAAAAGGGTGCTTGGAGGATGAGTTATATTGCATACCAATTCCAACCATACATGGGAGGCCTTCCTCTCCCCTTTGTTGCAGAGCTTGTAATACAAGAAGAGGACAAGGCTTGTTTTCCACTGGAATAGTGTGGGACAACTATAAAAGCTTCTTAAAGTAATTATAATAATTATGCTGACTCCTTTTTTTTTCAGTGCCCACTAGAATAAAACAATTTAGCTATGACAGTGCTGATATTTAAATGGGTTCCTCTACTTATTGTTGGTACTAAACTTAGGGATAGAGAGAATCTGAAAAGCCTTCCTGACCTTCCCGAAAGGTCTTCCTGACCTTCCCGAAATGTTTTTCACTGGTAGGTGGAAATGCACACTACTTTGCCTTTATTTCCTTATAGCACTTAGCACCCTCTTCAAAATGCAAATATTAGCCAAAGATATCCATAGAAGATGGTCAGTTGACAAAAGGATAGAACTTCTCTTTTCATACATCCTTACTGAAATTATCACAAGGTCATTTTTTAAAAACTAGGAAAAGGCTGTCTTTGTGCATCCTGGGGAACAATCCCTCTATTATAGGGACCTCTGCTAAACGGAACCAAAAAGTTAAGAGGAAGTCGAGGAGGCAGTTGTCAGTCCCATGTCTGAGAAAGTAAAGAAGCGGAAGAGATCCATGACAGCCCCCTGAAATTTCCAAGTGGAAAAAGGCAAGAAGAAGACACAGGATAAACAGGAAGCTCTGCATTCAGACACTTTTACGGTAATTATCATGGTTCTGACACAGAAACTTTGCCAGAAAGTTAGCAAAGGAACTGAGTTTTCCTCTACTCACCAGGCTCTGGTACTGGGCTACGGCACACTTTGTACCTGGACCAGAAATAAGATCGGATGCGAAACCAGATGCGGGAAGGTGACCCTTGGAACAATGATTTAAGCAAACATAGAGAACAGGCAAACAGGCTTATAGCTTCAGCTCTCCTCCTTCTCCCCTCCGACTACACTTTATCAGTCGACTGGAAATAAATATGGATATCCACTTACCTCCGGCCGATGATGCAGGGGACCAGGTGAACAGAGAAGGGAAGCTTATTTGCACGCCTGGTAATTTTTAATTGGAGGGATGGGGTGGGCAGGGGAGTTGGAGGAGAAGGAGAAAGCTAATTTTGCAAAAATGGTCTCAACCCTGGCAGAAGGCATAAATCAGCATAAAAGAAAGAAAGCTGCACAGAGACAGAAGGGAAGAGAAACTGTCAAGAGTGAATGACGCATGTTGCCTTCCCAACTCCATGTTCAGGTTGGTAGCTAGAAACCAGAGTGCAGAAGTTTTTACACCACAGAAATAGGCAAATTCAACAAATCAGGGCTTCCCCTCCTACCCTTTGGAGAACCTGCTATTAAATATTTCCCATGACTGGATTAAAAGCAAGCATTTAAAGGGAGGTCAGGCCTAAAACTTACTAAGCACCTTTGACACCCATGCAACCTTATGATATAGTTATTACCCAACTTTGCAGGATAAGTAGCTGGGAGTCAGAAGAAGTTAAATTATTTGCACAAGGTCCCACCCAGCTAGAAAGCGGCCGAACTTGGACTCAAACCCAGCTTTGTCTAGCTGACTCCAAAGCCCATGGTCTTTCCACCGTGTTATGCGGTTTTGCTAAAATCCAAAGTCCATGATTCTAGATGGCTCACTGACAGCACTTGCTTATCACATTAATTCTCCTTAGCATTTTTATTTCCCCCAGTGACATTCAGGCATCTGAGAGGCCACTGCAGCACTTCCAGCACATTCATCAGCCTTGCTCCCATGGCTCCAAAGTCAGCCTCCCCATTAAGATCCATCTTCAAAGAAACTGTCCCAGAGTCCAGCAAATTGGAGTTCAGTAACCACTCTGCATTTTCTGACATTGGGAAGATATATTACTACACTCGGGTGACTGTGATGTTTAGAACAGCTTTGGAAGAGTATTGTATCAATTATATTATCCCTTTGGGAGCCCTATTAACATTAAAATGTCTTATGAGACTAGCTAAAGACTTGAACAAAGAAAACCTCTCCTACAAAGGCTTCCTCATATTTTATAGTTGTTAAGGACCGGAAAAAAAAAAATCCACCTTGCCTCTCCCTTTGCATATGACACTAGGATAAATGGCTCTTCTTGGACTATTTTAATCAAATTATCTCAGAAAATGAGGGGTTATCTCAGATTACCTCAGACCAAAAGCAATGCTGTGTAGGAAGTGATGTGAGGCAGTATGGGTAGGAATTACGCATACCTGGGTTTGAATTCTGGCTCTCCTACTTACAATATCAACAAAGCAATAAAAAATGTAGTTATAATTTACGGAGCAACTATCATGGGCCAGGGGCCTTATATCAAAATAGTCTATTTTTTTTGAATTCCCACATCAACAGAGCAACGTAGCTATTCTTCTTCCTTTAAACATGGGGAAATGAAGACAACAAGAGGCTCATAAATGTAGGCATCTCAGACAGGTAGTGTGGCGGGCAGCTTCACATCCTTGTGTGATCGCCTCCTCTTTGGCGTGGGCTAGATCTAGTCACTTGCTACTAGTGGATAGAACACAGCAAGTGAGACGGGCTGCCAAGATTAGACTAGAAAAGACTGACTGCCATCTTGCTTATACTCTCTATTTTGCTTGCTCATTTTGCGGGAGCCAGCTGCCTTTGTTGTCAGCCACCCTCTGGAGAAACCCGTGTGGTGAGGAATAGAGGGCAGCCACTTGCCAACATCCCATAAGGAACTAAGTCCTGCCAACATCTTCTGATTGAACTTGGTCATGGATCTCACCTCAGTTGAACCCTGTGATGACTGGCCCTGGCCGACACCTCGATTGCAGTCTTATAGGACACTCCGAGCCAGGAGATCCAGCTTAGCCCTGCCAGGATTCCTGAGCCACAGAAACTGTGAGCTAATAAGTGTGTGTTATTTGAAGCTGCTAAGTTAGCGAGTAATTTGTTATGCAGCAATAGATAATTAATACAGGTGGTAAGATACCAAGATGAGGTCTGAAGCCAACTTTCCAACTTCAAAGCACAAGCTCCTTTCCCTGAGCTAAATGGTCCCTTTAAAAGCCGTGTGGACTTTGGGAAAATTACTAAAAGTCTCTGAAACTCATCATCTACATGAATAAAATAGGAATGATGCCTATACCACAGTGTTTGGGGGCAGCTTAAACGAGATAACATATGTAATGTCTTTGGCTTCATTGTCAGTTGAAATATAAAAGCAGAGAAAACAGTGAAAGGTTATCAGAAGACAATGTCTTAACAATGCCAGGCAGTAAATGATGGGGAGCCTGAGAAATAGTTCGAGGGCAGACTGCAGGCAGCAAGACCAGAAGTGCAGGCAGCGAGCAGTAGTCATGTGACTTAAGTCCAGCCAATTTACATCCTGGGCCCAGTTTCCCAGGGACATGATAATAACGATGTACACCTTACGGGAGACTCCTGAGGATTAAGTGAGATCATGTTTGTGGACTCACCCAGACAGGACCTGGCATATAATGGATAGCTAGATTGATACTAGCCAGTTTTACATTATTTTCCTAATTAGCATGATTTTTATGAATCATGATGGTGTTTCAGGGACCTGTGTGCAGCTGAGTACAACTTCTGGATCAAGGCCTTTTCAGAAATCCTCATTATTCTGTACTCCCTCTCTACTTCTTACAAACATCAGCTAAGTCTCAACATCCATACGTTGGTTCTCCACCTCAACCTCTTTTCCCGGATCTATTTATCAGATCTTGCAGCGGAGCTATAACCAACAGTTACACCCTACAACAGAGAAAGGCTCCATCTATGTTAACCTGTACAGGGATTCATCTGAGGAATTGGTCTTCAGGTATCTGGCTTCCTGATGACATGGGTGCCACTACTGATGTCTCCACAGAAAATGGCACACAGTAGGCACCCACCATGACCTACTTGATATCTTTGAGAGTAAGAGAAGAAACTATACAGATCCTGCTTCTTTTAAAAAAAATATTAATTTATTCATGAGAGGCACTGAGAGAGGCAGAGACATAGGCAGAGGGAGAAGCAGCCTCCCTGCAGGGAGCCTGATGCGGGACTCTATCCCTCCAGGATTCCTGGGATCACACCCTGAGCCAAAGGCAGATGCTCAACCACTGAGCTACTCAGATGTGCTCAGATCCTGTTTCTTTTCATGTCCCTAGGGTCTGGCAAAGGGCCTTGCTTGGAGTAGGTACTCAAACATATCCCAAATTAATGAAAGAACTGAAAAAACATGCTGGCTTTTTTACTCTTCCTAGACAATCATTGTTTGATTTTCTAGAAGGCAGTGTGTCCATCAAAAATTTTAGTTCATATGATTGGTTACTCTACTGGATATATGCAACACTTACACTTTTGTGTTTTCTTTTTCCCTATTGTCTTCTCTTATATCCTGGCAAATCCGGCTGAAAAATACAAGGGTTTGCCTCCCATACACAGATTCAGGATCTACTCAGTTTCCTATGAAAATGAAATGAAAGAAAACAAAAGAGGTGAACATCAGTGATGGCCATTATATATATTTTGCTTAGTGTGAGTTTACTCAGGTGCTGAAGCCACATAGGACTGCCGTTAGCCAGGATTCATTTCTACTGCCACACAAGACTCTCTCACTGGAGGCACTTGGGCCCAGTCACCTTTTTTTTTTTGTTTTTTTTTTTTTAATTTTTTTTTAATTTTTATTTATTTATGATAGTTACAGAGAGAGAGAGAGAGGCAGAGACACAGGCAGAGGGAGAAGCAGGCTCCATGCACCGGGAGCCCGATGTGGGATTAGATCCCGGGTCTCCAGGATCGTGCCCTGGGCCAAAGGCAGGCGCCAAACTGCTGCGCCACCCAGGGATCCCCCAGTCACCTTGTTTTAAACCTCAAAGATAATGTGGACATATTTAAGGATGTAGAAAGTCATATAGTTAATCCTCCACTAAACAGCCCTATAAGTTTATGTAAATCACCACAGCCCGCTAGCGTCAAGGAAGTCGATGAGGATAATCATTGGCATTGCATTTTGTACGCTACCCATTGATTTATTTCCCCTAGACCAAATCAAAACTACCAAATATGCAGACCCAAAGAATTTGCACAGACGATCTAGGGATGGTTATTTTATAAAGGTCACAACTTCACTTATCCCCCTGTTTTTTAATGCATTTGTTCAATGGGATTGGGATGCTGAGGAGTTAAGGAAAGAAAAGATTTATTCAGTTAGAAAAATCAGCAAGATGTGAACCACATTTTAGAATTAGAACCAGCAGTTGTATTAAAAGGGGGAAAAAAACCACCCCTGGACTTAGAATTTAACACGTGTGTGTGTGTGTGTGTGTGTGTGTGTGTGTGTGTGTGTATGGACATGCTTATCCTTGGCCTCCTTTAACTGGCGGAGTAAATTTAAGTCACTTCATCCCTGAGAGCCTCAGTATCCTTATCTGTAAAATGGACAAAATCATTCTGACTTCCCTCTGGCCCTGTGGTGACGTTTCAGGGAAACATTTAAAAGAAACACCAACGTGCCAGGCATTAGCTCTGGGCAATAGCAGGCGCGCAGTAAAAGTTTGTTAAATCTCAGTATGAATTGGAATGGCTAGCCACAAATGAAGTATAATTAGAAAATAAACCTTTGAATGGTTAGTGGTGAAAATAAAAATGTTTTTTTTCCCTCCCTATTCTATTTTCTATTTAACACTGGGCATACTGGCACAATTAAGGGCCCAGACTTTGTGACAGTTACTGCCACAGAAACAGCCGGATTTATTAATACCAATAATAATAATAAACAATAGTTATTGCATTCACCACGTTCATGTTGTTTAAATTAAAATCCAGATCTCTAGGTTTTGCTAAGAAAAACATGAAAAATGTCTACCTCTGCAGGAACAAGTTACACTTTTCAGAATACTTGAATGTCCTCCATGGTTGGACCACCGAGCCTTAGCACTCCCCAACAGATGATGGGTTCACAGTCTTTTTCTCAGGTCTTTCGGACTCCTGATTTTTATCCCCAGAGGGAAGTTAACCTCACTTTCCAGAAGACAGGGGAGCTGCAGGTGGCTAGATGACTGTGTCTGCTGGGCCCTGGCTCATTCAGAGTTCAAGTTTCTCTTGGGACTTACTCTAGCTCTCGCAGCCCTGGCACCATCACGGTGCCATATGGGTCTAAGGATTCTATTCTCTTCTCACACGCTTACCTTGAAGTGCTGGTTTTTGCAACCTCTCCTGTGCTTGCATATTCCCGATCATCAGCCCAGTTTTGTCACATCTCCAACACGTCCTGTGCAAGGACAAGTTGGACGCATGTGCCACCATGTCCCATCATGTACTAAACCAATGCAGCTTATCCTTCTCTTCACTAAACCTGGTTCCCTCTCTCCAAGAATAGCACCATCATCTGCCCAGGAACCATGAGCCAGAGACCTGGGAGGATACCTAAGCTCCCCTTTCAGCCTCCCCATCTCCCAAATCCAGAGTTTCCTGATCATCTCAATCTTCATCAATCAGACCCATCCTCTCCCTGCCTACCATCACTGTTCTGCTTCAGGCTCATAGCATCTTTTATCTGCCCTATTGCATGTGGTCCTAAAAGGTCTTCCATCCCCTTGGCTTGTGCTGCTCCAATCCATTCCCCACATGACAACTATAGCGGCATGTCTGACCATGGCAATCCGCTGCCTACCGTATCTCTATACTCCTTCCAAGGTTGGAGGCGATATAACTTGGCATCTTAGACCCTCTATGTATTCCTACTGGGTTCTCCGGCCTTGGCTTCCACCACTCTCTTCATAATAATATTCAAGCAATACTAATCTCCTTAGAGTAGCTTCCACTGTGATTCCTGCTATTTCACAATGCTGTGCCATTTTGCCTGACATTCCTTTACACAGAATATATTTTCCTCTTCCAAAATTTTTTCAACTCTTCCAACTCGATTGCTTTTTTTTTTTTTTTTTTTGGAACACTTCAGTGAACTCCCAGGCTCCTTCAAGATCACACGAGCACCTCCATTCTGGAATGAGTTAGCAATAATGAATTTTTTTTTTCTTTTAAGACTAGTCTGAGATCATTTTTAGAGCAGAGAACTAAGCAACACAATGTGATCTTCAAGGATACAAACTCTGAATCTAGAACCTTGGGGTTGGAATCCTATCTCTACGAGTTACTAGCCAGTGACAAACTACCTGGATTCTTTGAGCCCCAGCTTCTTTATCTTTTAAGAGGTGCTAATAACACTGAACTCAATGAATGATTATAGAATTCAAAAAGCTGAGTTTTAAAGGATGAGAAGGACCTGGCCATGCAAAGACTAGGAGAACGCACACTTCAGGGAGAGAGAACAGTAGATACAAAGGTCTGACTGATGAAACACTGGGCACTGAATAATTTACAGCCAATGACCCTGTCCTTCCTCCAGCATGCACTCAGTCTAGGATTATAGTTTCTAAGAGAAAACAGTCAAAATCTTAGAATTAACACATGGTGCTTTGTACAATCTGATTAGCTGTAATTTACTTCATTTCTTCTGTCCCATTGAGATTCTTCCCATATTCTACTATCACACTTAAACCTTGGGTGAAACTCTAAAGCCCTTAGAAGTGGTGAAAGGGCCACACTGGCAGGGCTCCAAGGGATGAACCTGGATGCTGAGTGCAGCCCTCTGGCTCAGTGAGGGCACCATCCAAAATGGCATGCCTCTGAATGAACACTGCAAATACATACATTCAGGGAACGCAGACTTCTTGTCAAACGTTGACAGCAGGTTTATTTCAGCATGAGATGCATTTGCCAAATGAGCAGAGACTCAAAGATCGCACTGGTTTTAAAGATGATTTTTGCTTTGTAGCAGAAAAATCAAATGATTTATGAGTTTGTCAGGGAACGGATGTTGCCTTTTGAAAAAAAAAAACTTCCCTGTTCCAAAGTGTCATGAATTGCAAATGAACCAACGGACGATGTGTATGTGTATGTGTGTACGTGTGTACGCACACATGTATCTTAGAGCTCGTCCTCTCTCTTCTTTGCCTCCGTGGTTTGGAAGCCAGCTCTACCGTGTGCCTTCACTGATGCTGCAAGCAAATTGTAATTATAATGCCGAACAGTCATTTCCAAGACAAACCAAATCTGTGTTCCATTAAAGTCATGGAATAGTTAAACATTATTTTTTTCCCCCAGCCATAATAAAAAACAGGCTCCCCATTCAATCTGATGCTCCAGAAGTCAGAGGATTCCACATGGTCCCCTCCATGATATTTGGAAATAGATTCTGATGGTGTCCCAGGCATATCAGCAGGAGGTCAGTTTAACTTATGGTTTATCTTGCTCACTGTGGTTTGGACAGCGACTGCATGGAAGTCCTGAAATGGTAATCGATTTCCTCTCTGAGATGCTAAGCCTGCCTGCCAACTAGTAAGCCTATTCCCTCAGTGTGTCCTTTCGAGATTTTCGATGGAATCACAGAAATGAGAGCTGTACCTTCTGTGGAACTAGAGATGAGAAAACGCTGCTCTTTGGGAGTTGTCTCAGGAGGGAAAAATTATGCTTGAATCTTTTTATTCACCAGTTTGCAAGAATCATTCCGATGATACACTATTGTAAAACGGTCTTTGAAATGAAAGCTTCCTCTATAACTCACCAGTTATTTTATCCCAATGCCCTAAACGTATGTGTATTCGGGGAGCATTTTAATCATAAAAGTAACTCTTCAAAGAATATTAGGATTAAAAGAAATGTTCCAACACCCACTAACAACCATTTACGTCCCACAGAAAGTCTAGTTTATGTGAGCTTTCTGTCTTCTCTTCTCTTCCCATGCTGAGAATTACCAATGATTTAAACTTTCACTTTCAAATATCATAAACTTTCAGCCAATTCTTCATGTTATGCCTCTCGATAGAGTGGGGGATCCTGCTCTGTTTTGGTTTCTAAAGATCTCCCTAGTTTTCTAGTCTAAGTTCAGCTATGCGCTTGAACAGTGGATTTCAAATTCTGGGAGGGACTCACATAAAGCTGTGCATTTATGTTGCAAACCAGTACACACAAGAACTTAACAATTCATGCAATGATACTTTTCCTTACCATCTACAGTCCACTCTGATATTTTCTTTTCTATTCTATTCCATTTCATTCTACTCCATTTTAAAGATGCTTGGCCACAACCTACTAAATTGATTTTCCTACACATCAGTGGACAAGGTCTGCAGCTTCAAAACTCTAATTCACCAATTTGAAAGAATATCTCTGATCCTCCTTCCCTTCCCTCTGTTCCTTCATCAGTATTCTACCCAGAAGTTTCATGGATTTTGTAATATAAGGATCTTCAGGATATTGAAGGGATCATGTTTACTCTTTACAACTATAAGTCTCTTTATCCTCATCCCTAAAATGAGAATAAAGATAGACAGTATTGATAACACAGGATTATTGTAGGAATTAAATGAGATCATTTATATAAAGCACTTAGCTCTGTCCCTGGCACATAAAATGTTCCCAATTAATGGTAATGAATCCCTATGGCAGAGTCCCACCTCTAATCTCTTCCTTTTTACCCCACAAGAAATATCTTTAGATATGATAAAAAGATGGAAAATTAGTAGAATGAGCCTTCTAGCTCTCTATTTGGTAGTTTCTGCCTATTAATAGTCATTACTTGTTTTGTACTCCATATGGGGTATGGGCTTGTGACTCTCAGAAACTACGGAATTCCCTTCGCCATTATAAATAATGTTGGTCACATCTTAACATGGAACACAGTGCATCCTGAGAGAAGTTTGACCAGTTATTTATTAAAGAGTCCCAACTGATAGCCAGAGGCTGTGCTTTTGAGTTATTTAAATTCACCTCAAATACCACAAAGGAACAAGTCCCTGCCAAGTGGGCCTTGGTGGGATGCTCCACAGAGATTCTCTACTTCTCGCTTTCTTTCTGATTTCCATCCTTCCCTTCATGACCTTCTCTATCAGCTGCTTATTTCTGCTCCCTTTTCTTAGAATGTGAAGAATTGGTCCTAATTCCTATTGTTCCTTTTTATGTCTTTCAAACCCTGCAATTCTTTGACCATTCAGTTCTTGATGGATAGCCAGATGGATAGAAGATGGTGGTTGGGTGTGAGGGATGTTTTCATTTTGGCCTGTGGCTCTTTTTCTCTGAATTCCTTGATGTTAAATATAATATGTAGCTGTGAGAATTGAATTCCTTCTGTAAACCACCTCGTCTATTTGACATGAGCCTTGGATGGTCCTCCTATTAACATGGTTTTGATTATATTCCTTAAGAAATTATAATCCTGGCCTTAGAATGCTAAAGGCCCATCTGCCTCTTTCCTTCTCTGAGCTGCACTGGAAAAATACCAACATTAATTAATGAACATGTCTCTGTCTCTACCATCCAGATAAATGATTTATCCAAAGAATCTCCCCATGGCTTCTTCGTGCCTCCTGGAAGGACTGAAAGTTTCTCACCATGACTTCTGATGCATTTTATGGCTTCGCTCTCACCTACCATTCCCTCCCTATCTTCTGCCATGGTTGGTCTGCTCATCTACCATTTATTCCTTCTGCCCTTCTATCTCTGCCATATGGAATGATTTACCATTCTCCCCATTTTCTAGACTTTCCCCCCAGGACTTTGTCCAGGCTAGGCTCTCTTCCTCCATGGAACACCTTCCACCCTATTCCACCGCTTCATCTGACCATCATTTATTCATTCCTCAAAATTCTTCCCATATTGTAACCCTTCCTTCCATGACTCCCCAGGCTGTGTTAGGCCCTGCATGTCATACCATGCACTTCTCAACACTGCAGTAGTGGCACACACTGTAATTAGCTGTCTCTTTAACTCTTTTTAATTCTTAAAATTTTCAGAAGTAAAGGCAGAATGGGTGTTCAGCAAATATTATTTGGGGACTTAGTTAACTTATTAATTAATCTTAAGTCTAACCTCTTGTACTGATTCAAAGCTGAATTACTTGGATTCTCTAGAACCACAAGATGAGAATGGATTTTACTGTCCTCAAACCCATGAAATTTGCTTGGTCTTCCTTTGCCTCCTGTCCCATCTGGAGAGACATCTTTTGGTGCTTCAGTGTGGTTTGAGTTTAGATGGATACGGTCATGTGTGTGTGTCCATGTATGTGTGAGAGAGATGTGACAGCTTATCTCATCTTCTGTGTGCTTTTAGATTCCTCACTTTGAGCTCATGTCCAAACAGTCAACTTATCAGCTCCTGAATTATTTATCGGCATTTGAGACAATGGAATGTGGTCCAGATGGGGATTTCTATCTAATGGAGAAAGTGCTTCCTCACAAACCTCCCCAGTGTTCCAAAACTGAAGCCTGTGGAAAGTGCAGAATTCTTCATCTGTCAAGAAGATTGGCTAACCACCAGTCAATAAGTGGGATCAGACTTACAGACTACACATTCATTCTTCAGTCACTGAGCCCAGCATCTTCTCCCTCTGCCATGTTTTGTGCCAGGCATTGTGCTGCACAGGTGTTCAGACTCCGTTCTTGGCATCAAAGAGCTCAAAGTCTGTTGAAGTGAAGAAGAAAAGTGAGCAGATCATTAGGATGGGCTGTGATAAAGGTACGTATAAAAGTAGGGAAGACGGGATAGAAACTAATGAGGAAGGTATAACAAGACTTGATGTAGGGAGAACAGAATTCACCAGGTCAATAAGGAAGCAAATATTTTTTCAGATGTGCCATATGAAAAGTGATTTGGGAACGTCCAAATTTGAGGAGGACCCTCAATTCTGTCCATATTGGTTTGAATGCCATTTGAAGCAAGATTCTTTAGAACATTCTGGGGAATCAGAGAAGACAGTTGAGTAGATAGATGATGAATGGTGAAGGATGAAGTCAGCATGAAGGCATGAATGTGTAGAGAAGAAACTGCCACTTGGGAGACTTCCTTTTTCACTCTATTGGCTGAATGTTGAAGCAGGATGAAAGTAGCGAAGCAGAATTCAATTTAATTATTTTAGAGCAGTAGCTAGAAACCATCCCCTATCATTCTGAATCCCCTGGTCTTCCTGCTTTCACCAGGAAAAAGTGGCAAATAGGATGGTGAAGATAAGCAAGTTGACTCTTCAAGTTGCTGCCATGCAATTACATTATAGTGAGACCCGTGGCTGACCTCAGGATAGATTTTGTGATGAGTAAAGAACGCTTCAAAATATGAAAGTCAGGAGATGATCTATGCTCTTGAGAGCCCTGATGCTGTCCCCAGGAGTCATCCTCAAGTTGTCATTGACTTTGCTATTATCTCCTAAAGAGTTTCTAAACCTGGCTAAAGAAGCTTGGCCCTCTCTGGTTCCTTTCTTCTTTGATATGTGACTCATCTTATGATCATTTATATAACAACTGCCATATTGACTTACAGGTACCTGAACTGGTACAAGCCTTCAGTCTGGGAGATCTACTCTACTATCTTCAAAATACCTATCTCAAAGATGGCAGAAGAGAGGACTGGAAAGGATTTAATACCTTGCCTATGATTATACAGTTAATAAATATTAAAGAGGGCATTTAAACCAGGAATGTTTGGTTCTATTTTTTTCTACTATATTGTTTTGGGAGAATAAATCAATGCTAAGAATCATTTGTGTCTCCTGAGGGAAACTCATCTCTCAAGTACCTTGAAGTATCCCTAAACATCTAAAGGGGTGTATCTTGATGTGTCCTTTAAATGATTTGTAGCAAACTTTATTCTTGAGAAAATAGGCAAAGATCCATGGGGGATCTTTGTCTTGTCCGTTTCTCAAAGGGTTTTATGTGACTAGATTGCATCTATATGGCTGGAGTGCCTTAGGCGAAGTACTTGAACTTCTGCAGTGACTTATGCTGTCTGAATTGCATCCAGTGCCCTGATTCTTCACATAGTTGGGAAGATTTGTCACATGTTTATGCTATTTTGACAGTAGCTAGACTGAAATAATCCAGAGGCAAGTAATATTGCTTCTCTAACTGGCATGCCTATAGAGCAGGGAGGTTCACCATTAGTCATTAAATGGCTGGGACAAATGGCTTGGATGCTTCTCTTGAATGAGGCATGCAGCAGGGCCACAAGAGAATCCTGTCTGAATGATGACAAGGTCATAAGAAAGCAGAGGCTGCTATCATTGATACATTCCAGGCACCAGTGAACTATTTTATACAGTATCTGAACAAGAAGGAACTTAGAAGTTCATCTAATCCTAAAAGCCACCAATTAAAGGAGACTAAGGGCTGAGGGGGTCTTCTCTCAGGTCATAAAGAACAGATAGAATTTAAAACTGCTCTTACCCAGAGTTTGAGCCTCTGGTTTAAGCATTTGTGAAGGTTAAGTAGGGTCAGGTGTAATTATTATATTTACAAAGTAACTGAGGCAACGATTTGATAAATTGTGCCCTCACACACCTGGGTGGCTCAGTGGTTGAGCGTCTGCCTCTGGCTCAGGTAATGGTCCAGGGGTCCTGGGATCGAGTCCCGCATCAAGCTCCCAGTAGGGAGCCTGCTTCTCTCTCTGCCTATGTCTCTGCCTCTCTCTCTCTGTGTCTCCCATGAGTGAATAAATAAAATCTTAAAAAAAAAAAAACTGTGCCCTCACAAGGTCCGCATACAGCTCACCTGACTCAGATATATAGATACTGTTGACTACCTAATTCAACTGTCAGACCCTACTTCTTCCTTGTTAATAAAACTCTGATTTGACTCACATGGTCATGTGCACAGGTCCAGATAATCAGTCATGATTGGCATGAACCAATCACAACAATGCCATGTCCTTTCATCAGTGATTTACTCAGAGTTGAGCAGACAACCCAGTTCCAGCCAATGGGATATAAAGAGAAGTCATAGGGACTTCATGATGCTACGAGCTGCAGCACACATCTCATGACCACAAGAGGAGACATTGCATACAAACTGAGGATGGTAGAGACAAAAGAGCAAAGGAATTAGAGTCCTTGATGGCATTGTTAAGCTGGCAACCACATCTGGATCCTCACATCTCTGGGTAGTAAGCTAATCCAACAGCAAATGGCCTTATAGGTTAAGCTATTAATATTGTTACTTGCAGCTGCTCTTATTTTAAAGATATATAAAGAAAATTTCCAAAGATGGCTAAAACTTTGAAAACTAATTTGTTCATCAGTGGACTAGCACATTCCTCAAAAGCAGAGACTGTTAGGTCTTTCAGTTTTATATTCCCAAGGACCAGGTCAGGGTCTGCCATTATGTGGATACTCACTAAATGTGTGAAGCATGAATACATATGCCCTTATAGACAAATAAATTGCAGAGTAAAGTTTGGGATGGGCATGACTAAACTTGAAAATTTAGTATTTGTTGAGAACCTAACACAAGCCAAACCAGTGGATTTCCCAAACCAGTATGGTACTGAGGATAAGATGATGTGAGCTGTCTACACTGGGTGCAGGCAGTAAGGGGTCCATTGTCTGTAAGGAATTTTAAAACAATGCCACAAACGGACTGAAAAGTTGGTCTGCTCTTTATTATCACCACGAGTCAGAAATTCTAAACAATGTCTGTGATAAAATATCCTTTCTTGAGAAAATTCTTTTGTTAGTCTAAATTCTAAACAATTGTTGTGGTTGACTATTGAGTTTTAATAATATATATGTAAGCTTTAAATTAACGGTTTTTTGTTATGTATCCTTTAATAAATATATTCTATACAGAAGTTAATTCCAAGAACTCTCAGCTATCCTGGCAGCACCCAACAGGCAGAGACCTAGCTATGGGTGTTCATGTGAGGATTATGTTTGTGACAATTTAGAACCATTCCAATTCACATCCTTAGCACTTGTGGTATTACCTATCCTTGTACTTAAATGGGTGATTTTGAATCAATATCAACAACATAGTGATTAAAATAGACGAGGGAATAAAACTGAAGTTATCGCAAACCTGACATTCTGGGTGACCAGCTGGAGAACTATTTTGCATTTAAAACTTAAAACAGGGATCCCTGGGTGGCACAGCGGTTTGGCGCCTGCCTTTGGCCCAGGGCACGATCCTGGAGACCTGGGATTGAATCCCGTCGGGCTCCCGGTGCATGGAGCCTGCTTCTGTCTCTGCCTCTCTCTCTCTCCCTCTCTCTCTCTCTCTCTCTGTGACTATCATAAATGAATAAAAGAGAATCCTTTAAAGAAAAATAATAAAACTTAAAACAGAGTCAAAGTACAAGATGTTATGTTATTGGCTAGTAAGTGCAAATTTTAGCTCATAAATGCAATCTTGTTCTGAGTGTGAAATTTTCTGAAGTGAATTTTTTGGTGCTAATTCGGCACCAAAAATACTACTTTCAAACAGCCAGAATCAGCCCCATCAATGTACCTTAGAAAATCATCCTTTAAAATTAGTCCTTGATGTTTAGGACAAAGCATTTATGGAAAAGGTCATTAACTATATAGCAAGATGTAAGGAAATAAATATTTTGCATAAGAAAAAGTCAAATTTCAAAGAAAAATGCAGAAGCAGCAATAAAAGATGTTAGTTTTACATTGCTAGGAGAAATCTAAAGGACAAAGGATGTTTGTCTCATTTTCTCAAGAAACTGGAGACTTGTGCTACAGCAACTGATTGGATAATGTCAATATTAGTTATCATGGAGCCATTATCTCTGATTTTTACAGATTTTATAAAACATAAGATGTGTTTGATAAACTTTCTGGTGAAGTTATTTTAGTGGGAATTTTTTTTTCTTTAGTCTCATAGAGATTTTGAAATTGGTAGTATTGATTCCAAAGACACATAATCTGTGTAACAATTTTCTGGAATGTGTTGTGAAATGAAGTTTTTAATGCATCTGCCAAACTTATTCTATGTATAATATTTCCTAAAAAAAAAATTTCCTTAACTATTTGTATAGCTATTGGTTCTTACGAAAGATAATTTTTTTAATTAAAATTAATAGGGTTGCCTTTTCTCTGCATCCTCTCCAACATTTGTGGTTTCCTGCCTTGTTAAGTTTCCCCATTCTCACTGGTGTGAGGTGGTATCTCATTGTGGTTTTGATTTGTATTTCCCTGATGGCAAGTGATACAGAGCATTTTCTCATGTGCATGTTGGCCATGTCTATGTCTTCCTCTGTGAGATTTCTCTTCATGTCTTTTGCCCATTTCATGATTGGATTGTTTGTTTCTTTGGTGTTGAGTTTAATAAGTTCTTTATAGATCTTGGAAACTAGCCCTTTATCTGATACAGTCATTTGCAAATATCTTCTCCCATTCTGTAGGTTGTCTTTTAGTTTTGTTGACTGTATCCTTTGCTGTGCAAAAGCTTCTTACCTTGATGAAGTCCCAATAGTTCATTTTTGCTTTTGTTTCTTTTGCCTTCGTGGATGTATCTTGCAAGAAGTTACTGTGGCCGAGTTCAAAAAGGGTGTTGCCTGTGTTCTCTAGGATTTTGATGGAATCTTGCCTCACATTTAGATCTTTCATCCATTTTGAGTTTATCTTTGGAGAGGATGCGGAGAAAAGGGAACCCTCCTGCACTGTTGGTGGGAATGTGAACTGGTGCAGCCACTCTGGAAAACTGTGTGGAGGTTCCTCAAAGAGTTAAAAATAGATCTGCCCTACGACCCAGCAATTGCACTGTTGGGGATTTACCCCAAAGATACAGATGCAATGAAACCCCGGGATACCTGCACCCTGATGTTTCTAGCAGCAATGTCCACAATAGCCAAACTGTGGAAGGAGCCTCGGTGTCCATCGAAAGATGAACGGATAAAGAAAATGTGGTTTATGTATACAATGGAATATTCCTCAGCCATTAGAAATGACAAATACCCACCATTTGCTTCGACGTGGATGGAACTGGAGGGTATTATGCTGAGTGAAATAAGTCAATCGGAGAAGGACAAACATTACATGGTCTCATTCATTTGGGGAATATAAATAATAGTGAAAGGGAATAGAGGGGAAGGGAGAAGAAATGGGTAGGAAATATCAGAAAGGGAGACAGAACATGGAAGACTCCTAACTCTGGGAAACGAACTAGGGGTGGTGGAAGGGGAGGAGGGCAGGGGGTGGGGTGACTGGGTGGCGGGCACTGAGGGAGGCACTTGACGGGATGAGCACTGTGTTTTATTCTGTATGTTGGCAAATTGAACACCAATAAAAAATAAATTTATTATAAAAAATAAATTAAAATTAATAAAAACAAAGACGCTTTGATCAACTATCAAAGAACATAGATTGATAAGTATGGCTATACTGTCTATCGAACATAAATAGACAAAGGAAACCAAATTTCACAAACTTATTGACATATGTGTACAAGGAACAAAAACAAACTGTATTGTTATTATGTAAATGTAAATGTAAATGTAGGGTTTTTTTCCCTTTTCAAAATTTTTAAAAGATTTTATTTATTCATTTGAGAGACAGAGAGCAAGAGAGAGAGAGAGATCAAGAATGAGTAGGGGGAGGGGCAGAAGGAGAGAGAGAAGCAGACTCTCCACTGAGCAGAGTCCAACACAGGGCTAGATCGCAGGATCCCCGGAGATCATGACCTGAGCCAAAGGAAGATTCTTAACCGACTGAGCATCATATATATATATATCACTGTATTTTTTTTCTTGCCACTATTATTATTCATGCATTTCATGATTATTACTGAAGATCATTTTGTTGCTCAGAGGAGGGGGGTGTTCAACATTATCTGTCTTTATGTGTCAGACGTGCTAGGCTCACCACTTTTTAGCAGCTGTGCTTTACAAATGAGAAAACCAAGACTAAGCAACATTAAGTGCACAAGGCCCTAAATTTAAGAACTCTCACGAAGATAGTCCTTCATGAGATTCAGGATTCACTGGTTCAGGATTCAGCAGATTCACTGCTATCCTTAGAGCCCACACAGCTCACCAACTCAGCCCATGCCTGAGTACAGTGTGGGGTAGAGTTAACTCTAAGCCAATAGAAGGAACGTTGTGGTCAACTCATACGTATTCATAAATTTTACTTGAATATAAGTCAACCCTCTTCTTCAGGCCTTTCACCCAGAGTCCTTTGCTTCACCCAAACAAATTTTTCCACTAAAAAATAAATATCAACTGTGAAACAGCCTATTTATGTAAGCAAAAACATTATCTAATCCTCATTTATTATGATTCATACATATACAATGTACTTGATTATACTTTTTGGTAATGTTACATTTCTAGTAAAGTTTATTAAAAACAGAACTCTTTAGGAGATGCAAAAGGAATCACTGTGAAAATCCACAATAAACCCCATACTCCCAGCCTCATTCCCCTAGTTAATGTCGTTCTTGAAGATATACACAGGAAAGGCGTATGGGGGCCCCTTCTCAGTTGTGTTATACTATATGCTGTTTCCATGGGAATACATACTCAGGAGATGAAATCATAAAGTATTCTAGAAGGTGCTAATATCTCAATGGAGCATAATAACCCGCTGAAAATATCTATATTCACATAAAATACAGCAAAGGAGAACAATGGAAATTTGGAGGAGGAGAGAAAATGAGCATCTGCTATGGCAGTACAAGTTGATACTAACACCATGCTAAGTTTAAAGCTGTGTTTAATAACTGTGAGTCACATGGAATATTAAAATGCCATTGGTTGCTATTTAATTTGGTCAGGGTCAAGTTTCTCGCTTTCGATCCCTCTCCCGCAATCCTGTAGAAGTTCAACCCAATGAATCCTTTACATAATTTTTTCTATCATTGTCATTATTCTCCATCTTCAAATTTATCTCTTAGTTTTCATCATGTAAGTACCAAGTGATTTACAAGGATCACCCCAGCTACAGTCTAGAAGGCTCTGATCACGTAGAAATTACTTTCTTTTCCATTTCGCTGTTGAGGATATTGAGAATCAGAGAGGCCAACATAGCTCGTAAGCAGGATGAAGACTCAAACCTAGGTCCCTCTGAGGCTACACCCCAATTTCTTATCAATGCCATGGTGCATGCGGCCCTGGATTCACCTATTTCAGATCTGGCAGCTTACAGACATCCTATGAAATGGAACAGTTTCTTGCAGGTATGACAAGGATCTTAGTTCAGCTTCAAGCTATCCCAGTCCAGTCAATAAGTCAGGACAAAGGTGTGTTCAGAGTTTTCTCTACAAGTCAGATGTCATGAATATATTGACTAAAAGATTGTAGGTTCAGGGTATACATATCTAAAGGGAAAGCACAAGAGCAAGGGAAATGCTACAGTGAAGGTATCTCAGAGTGTTTCCTGCTGGACCCCACGAACTCCTGTCAAAGCCCTACAGAGAGAGAGAGCTGAAGGAGCTCTTCTCCTGAGGGGCTCTGAAACAGAGGTGTCAGCTAGTACAAAATGTAAAGTAGAGGGGGAGAGAGCACACCAGCCTAGCCCCCCATGGAGAACCATATGGTTGGTGGAGGGGAGATAGGGTCGATTATCTGAAATAACAAAATAGACTCAAAAAAAGTGTAATGGCTCAAGCTTAGAAGTGTTTCTTATTTGCTTGCTTTTGGTTTTATGTTTTTGGGGTGTGTGCACATGGCGTGAGTACGTGCTGACTCAGAAATAGCCCACGGTTGGCAGCCCATACTGGCGGAATGATTCTGGTCCCAAGTCATTTGAAGATCTAGGCTCTTTCACCTTCAACACATAGTTTCCAACATCATCTCAGGCGTTAGTTAACATCTAGGAAGGGAAGTGCAGAGAGGATCCCCCATGAGAAGTTCAATGAATCAGGCCTGAAAGTGACACCCCTCACTTTTCACACCCACTAGTTTGAGAGGGGTCATATGATCAAATCTCACTGTAAGGGAGCCTGGGAAGTGTAGTCTTGCTGGGTGCTCAAAGAGGAAAGAATCTGGCATGGTGACCACCCAGCAGACTCCAGGGAATGCATCCCCACTGGCAAGGGCAGTTTTAGGAACTCCAGGTAACAATTCTCAAAGAAGATTCCAGTCCTTGCAGTGGGAAAGCAACCCCTTGCAGCTTCCCAGTCAGCAGGAAAGGCCAGAGTTTAATGGAAATCTACCGCTAAGAGCCAGAGGAAGATGGCTGTTGTCCTGAGGTAACAGATACCTTCTGAGGGCCCACAGGAAAGGGGCCAGGGTACTACTGCAAGAGTCAAAGACACCAAAATTAGCTTATCTGCTAGTTTTTTAATATCCAGACAGTAAAAGAAGGACTAAAAAAAGAAATGAATGTTATTAATAATCATTCAACTTGGAGTTTAAAATTATTAACATTTTGGCGTATAGCCTGCCAAATGCTCGCTCATTCTCTCACTCGCTCACTGTCTATCTACATTGTTTTTGTGTATGCATGTGTGGTATGACACATATAGATATGTATATGTGTATAGATATGTGTGTGCTCTTTTTAATGATACATATTTGTTTTCTGCTTTTTTCCCCTTAACCATTAAAGACTCTTGCTCTTACGTTAAGTAGATGATTGTATATGATCAAGTCAATTCTTCATAAACGAAATCTTAGTCTTTTTCTTCTTTAGAGTTATCTATATTCTTTTTGCTTATAAAAAATTTGCAGTGAAAATCCTTGTTCACATGTCTTGAATCGCTCCTCAAATCATGTACATGGGAAAAATTCCCAGACAAAACAACTGATGGATCACACATCATTCATACCTGCAAGCTCAGGTACATGACACTCAGAGCATACACATTTAAAAATTTGAAATGCATTTTCAAACTTCTCTCAAGAAAATTATACTCATTTACCTTAGCAGTATACGAATGCTTGATCCCTATAGTTACAAAAACTAGGTATTTTTATAATTTTTAACATTTGTCAAAAAACCAAAGATGAAACTCCCATTTTTATTTTAATTTGCATTTGTTTGATTATTAGTGTAGCATGACATCTATTCAAATGTTTATTGGCCATCTTGTATTTACTGTATTTGAACATCTGGCAGCTCAGTGTCCCCTTCAATGCTAGTTCCTTTCAGAAAATTTTTACTATGCTAATGTTTATTTTAGATGAATTTTAAGATAATTTAATAAAAAATTGTTTTTACCAAGATTCTGTTAAACATACAGGCTTGTTCAGTGAATAATGGCATTACTAGAGGATCCCCATAAGAACCAAGTGTAACTTTTAATTTATTCTCCCCTTTTCATGATATTTGATGGACCATATAAGCTCTGAATCCTTAATTTTTCAGCTTATTCTTAAATATTTTATGTCTTAAGCTGTATTTTATACCAGAATGTTCACCATTGTATTTCCTATCTGCCCCTTCTTGTTATATGAGTTTTGTAAGTTCATTTTTTAACCAGCTACATTACTGGTTTCTCTTTTTACATATAAGTTTCTAGGCTGACTTCTTGGGTTTTTTTATGAAATAAGAAATTTTACTTTTTTCTGAGTTTTTCTCTTACTTTATTTTCTAACTACTTGCATGGCTTATTTTTCCAAAACAGTGTGAAATAATAGTGCCGATAACAGACATGTTTGTCTTGTGTCTGACTTTAAAGGAAATGGCATTGTGTGTGAATGTATGTCCATATGTGTGTGTGAATATGTATGTATACGTATGTTTATATGAAGGAAATAGCACCTTAATTCTGTTCCTCCTAGACTTTTTTTTTCCCTCCTAGACTTTTAACAAGGAACAATGGATAAGTTATTAAATGCCTTTTTTTGTTAAGTAGGCTCCATGCCCAGCATGGAGCCCAATGTGGAACTTGAACTCACAACCCCAAAATCAAAACCAATCAAGAGTTGCATGCTTAACCAACTGAGCCACCCAGGAACCCCTACTAAATGCCTTTTTAAAAAAAGATTTAGTATTTATTTGACAGAGAGAGAGCATGTGTGTGCATGAGTGGGGGAACGGCAGAGGAAAAGGGGGACAAGCAGACTCCCTACTGAGCAGAGAGCCCAACAAAGGGCTGGATCCCAGGGCCTTGAGACCATGACCTGAGTCAAAATCAAGAGTCAGAGGCTTTAACCAACCAAGCTACCCAGGTGCCCCTTAAATGCTGTTTAAATATCCATCAAGAAAGTAATTCTTACAGCTAGATTTTACATTTGTCAGGGAGTTTCTGAGCAAAAATGGGGGAATAATTTTAGTTATACTGTATTCATTGCCTATAACATGGAAGGACAAATCTTTAATTCTGTAAAGCTGCATCTCCAATAATCTCAAATTTAGCCAGTTATCATAGAACAACCTCAGTGTACTCTTTAAAAAATAAATGATGATGCAAAGAGAGCAAAATAATTGTTATGAAACTGAACAAAGATCAAGTAATTATGCGGAAAATCTGGAACTTCATTGGTCTTGGGGATTACAACGTGAAACTAATGATTTCTATGGGCAGAACAGAAAGGGTATTTGGTTGCTTTTTGCTTGCAAGGAAAGCCAACGGTTGCTTTTTAAAATAGACTTTTTTTTTAATTAGGGTCCTTCAGGGCGATGAAGGAGTTGATCTTTAACGTCCCTTTCAGATCTGCTAAGCCAAAATGAGGGACCACTAAGTAAGGCCACTAACAGCAACATGGCAAAGCACGTCAGAGATTTAAGAGGAAGGGGTGGGGGCTAGTTTTGTTTTGAGCTCGTTGACCTGTAAAGACTCTCTTAGCCAGCAGGGAAGGAAGGCAGAGTGTATTTTCTCTAGGAATCCTTCCCGTATATCATCTTCCACTTCCATTCCTAATAAAACTGGACTCTTCTCTGCATCTAAGCCTACACTATTTAGTCTGCTTCTCTTTGGCACTTTCTCTTCTAATTATTTATGTACGTATCTTTTCCCAACTAGAAAATAAGACCATGGAAAGCAAAATTCATGTGCTTCTCTTACTCCCACCCACACCCTAGGGCACCCAACACTGGACCCTATGTACAGCAGATGCTGTGTAGTAAACACTCATTGAATGAATAAATAAGCTATAAGCACAAGCTTAACTTAGATCCCTTAACAGAATGACTACTGATAATAAGAAGAATGGTAACAATAGCTAATTTTTTATGAAGTGCCTAGTATGTGCCAAGATTTTAATATGAATTATCCCTTTAATCCTTATAATGGTCTTGGCAGGTAGATATCATTATCCCCACTCAAGAGATGAAGAAACAAGGCTCAGAGATGTCACCTAACTTGCCAAGGCTTACATGAAAGAGACTGGAAGGCCTTTGTGACATAACAACTATGTTCTTTCCAGCTTACAGAGTTGTCAGATGTCAATAGGAATTTCAACTTATGACATGAGCTGTTTGGTGTTCCTTTTCTGCAGAGATTCCTTTGAAGAATTCTAGAAGGAAAAAATATGTTCAAATGTGGGTGGGATTTCCAATGAATTTTGAAATTGGAGAAAATGTATTGCCAAGCACTAAACAAACATTGAATCTGTTTTATGAGTTAATGGATTAAGTTGGATTTCAGTGGCATTCCTGTATTGTACACAGCATACACATGCTCATGCCTTTCTTCAAAGCTTCAGAGCAGTTGGTGTTGATCACAGACACTGCCAACTAGCTAGGCTGTTTCAGAAGAATGCTACACACAGAGTTCGTATCTCAGACTGTCGCTTTTTCCAAAAAAGTTTGTAAAAGCATTTTGAAGCCCAAACGGCCCTCCTGAAAACAGAAGAAATGGGCTCCCTAAAATTTCTTTTCTCAGTTTAAAATATAAAGTATTTGGAGGCAGGAACTCTGTCTTCTTTCTATACAGAGAATCAGCTGCTGCGTAATAGTTGCTCAATAATCATTTATTAAAAGAATGGAGCAAAATTTAGCACTATGGAGTTTAAATCAGGTACCAGCAAATCTGGTTTTCTGTAAACAATTTGAAAAGTCCTGAAAGGGAAGCTTCAAAATGAGAGGTGTGAGCAAAAACAGAGGAAAATAAACAAAATCCTTGGACGCCAGCTGACAAAGGGCCTTATGTATCATGTACAGAGTAAAATAAAAAAAAAATTCACTAGAATAAGCACATTGAAATACTAGACAACCAGCTTTAAATTTTGATAAGAGGATAGAAAACTGTTTTCAATTGGCATAATATTGATAAGTTGTTAATTCAATTTCTGGAGCTTCATGCTGAAAAGAGTCAGGGACCGGACACAGGCTAGGAGAGGAAAGAGTGTCGTGATCCACACTCCTAATGCCTGGTAGTCCTCGTCTTACTGGGCACAGTGCTGGTGCTCAGGCGTGCATGGATTGAATACCCTTGGTTTCAAAAGAAAAAAGAAAGGTTATGCTTTTACGAGAGTTTGGTCTGCCGGTCATTTATTCAGCTATAGGACTTAGTAAAGAAGCCATTCATTTCTCTTATAAAATATATTTGAGTAGCTGAATTGGTAAGGATCACTTTTCCTTGATTGAAAACTATTATGGCCTTGGCCTACCATACATTCTGCTTCTTTTATTAGCCATGTAAGAAGGCAAAGAGGAGGACTGTAGAACCTTCCATCTGGCCCCTGCCCCGGCCAATACACATGCACAGCCCCGCCTGTGCACACGGGGGGAAGTGGGACAAGCGAACTCACCAGAGCTGAATGTGAGCATGAGGAAGCCAGACCATGGAGGACTCTGAGGCACGACTGCAAGGACTCCCAGTGCCAAACCACAAATAGTTGACGAAAAAGAACATTGGTCCTTTGGTCCTCTGGTTTTCACACGCTGAGGAGCACTGGGAGTTGGAAGTTTCCCTAGAGGAGAAAGGAAACCCAAACTGCTGGCTAATAGCAGTTGAACTCAGTGAAAGAAGATATTTGATTTTCACCGAGCTATTTGCATGTCTTGAAATTTTGCGCAGATTTTAAGTTTGAAAACAACGGTAGATGCTTAATGATGATTTTTCATTTAGAAACAGTATTGGCTACAATCTGTGTTAACCGTCTTTCTTGCAGTCCTGCAAAGCAACAAGGAACATCTCTTTTAAATCTGTTCAGCTGTTTTGGTAAGTCTTTTTTTTTTTTTTTTTTTCTTCTGGTGGCAAAATCTTTAAGTGGTATGCAAAATAGTAAAAAATGAATGAATTACGTCATGCCTATACCTATAAGATGACTGTTTTTATGATGAGTTTAAGAAAGTGTGCCCATTGTTCTAGGAAATGGAAGACTAGGAAAGTCCAGAATTGTAATTTTAAAAAATACACATTTGTGTTTCTTCATCTTAGCCAACAGCAGTGTCTCATTTCTTTTTTTTTTTAATGTTCAAACATAGTTTTATTGTTTCTGTATAAAAAAGAAAACAAAATATAGGCATTGTAAAAAAAATCAAACAACCCTGAAAAATATATCAAGAAATGTTCACTGAAGTCCCACCTTCCTCACTCTTAATTCTTTTTTTTTTAAAGATTTTACTTATTTATTCATGAAAGACAGAGAGAGAGGCAGAGCAGTGTCTCATTTCTTCACAATATCTGAGTCTGCATGATTTTCAGCATTACTATATCTGAGCTTTCAATTAGAAAGTGCTTGGAGTCTGTTCTGAAAATGGGATATGAAGTAAACAAACAAACAAACAAACAAATAAGCATTGCTTAGATCAAACTCCAAATCCAGAGCTCTTCCACCACATGATGGTTTATTCTGCTGGACTATTTTGAATAATCTTGAAAAGAAATATGAACATTTTATTAATGAAGGATCTCAAGGAATGAACAACTATTCCAGCTGTATAAGTCTTAAGATATTGATGATCTTCTTTAGAAGCCATTCCAGGGATATACTGATGCATGGTGCTGGATGTACTGGCCACCAGCAAGGACCCAACAGTGTGTGCTCCTTGGTTCTCTTCAGTCCAGGCTTGCCAGGAGTCCCCATCACACACATACCATCCCCACTCTTCCCCCAAGCATGATATCATGAATCATGATAGTAAATTTTCTACTTAAATCCATTCTACCAACTATTGTATAACTTTGGAGGCCTTGACCCTGATAACATATTATCCAACCGACTCGCTGCTCTTATTCAATTTCAATGGATATTTTAATGGAAGAGAGTGGCTGCGAACATTTTATGAGTAGCTCTACTTGCTGTCCTTCAAATATATCTTTGATCACCAATTCTGTCTCTTGGTTTATGTCTAACCTTCCACAGAGATGGTTTCCTCTTGTGTCCAACTTCTTTAAGGACCAGCTTACTTTCCCGTCATGTTTTCCATGCTCATCACTGCTAACAGTGATCTTTCATTTGAGTTTCTGTATCATTTATGTGTGCTTCCTCTCCCTTTTTTCTTATCAAATAAAATAGTTTTTATTTATTTTTATTTTTTTAAAGATTTTATCTATTTATTCCTGAGAGACACAGAGAAAGAGTCAGAGACACAGACAGGGAGAAGAAGGCCCTGCAAGGAGCCCAATGCGGGACTCAATCCCAGGACCCCCAGACCTGATCCAGGGATCAGCCCTGAGCTGAAGGCAGATGCCCAACCCTTGAGCCATTCAGGGGCCCCAAATAAAATAGTTCTTAGCTGAATATCTTAACTTCCCTAAAAGAAGGCTAGTTCTTCCAAAGTAGGATCTCTTCTCTAATTCGTTAGGTGCCAAGAACCTAAGAAAAGCTCAATAAATTATTTTTTAACTATGAATAAGTGAAAAGATAGAATTTTAAAATATACTGCTAATAGATGTTATCAGATTAATATATTATCAGATTATGTACTGCTCCTAGGACCAACAGTCAAGTTTTGAATTTTTACGACAATGAATCATGGTTACCAATCTTTGAAACACACAGTATCCTCCCACTGCTTGATTTTACAGCAACATACCTCCCTAATCTGGAAAATGATTCATGGCATGATTTTTGAAGAAAAAAAGTAAAATTAAGTTTCTATTAAAATATTTCTTTGGATAAGTGTTATGAAGGAGGTTTCATTTCAGGGTTATAAATCATGGTTAAGTAAAACAATGCTTACAGGCACGAACATACTCATCAGGGCTATATTAGTTTCCTAGGGCTGCCATAGCAAAGTACCACAACTGAGTGGCTGAAAACAACAAACATTTATCCTCTCACAGTTCTGGAGACTGGAAGTCTGAAATCAAAGTGTTGGTAGGGTGTACTTCTCACACCATCACACTGGGCATTGATCAAGTCTCATAACCAGACGGCAACACAGTTGATAAAATCTTAGCTTCCCAACTTTTGGACAATGCTTTCTACTGCCTCAATATGTATGAAATGTTGCCCTATTTCATATGGATGAGCCTCTTCCTCTTCAACAATCCCTACTCCAAATGTTCCTACTTCCTTCTCATGGAAGAGCCATTTTCTTCTCATTATATCATGTTCTCTTTGATCTTAGCAAGGCACAGAAGGCTGTGTGCCCACAGAGAAACTGAAAAAGAGTGTATTCTTTGGAGCTGGAATCCAGTGAATTATTGACAAAGCCATCATATTTTAAAAATCTCTTTCATTTCAACTTAATATTAGGATCAGCAAAAGGGACTGAAGCTTGGTTTTGACATTAAGAAATCCAATCCTTGTTTAGGAGGCAGATGCATGAATTTATCATTTATAATATATGGCAGGTTCTAATGAGCATTACAATTCGAAAACTGTCTTTGACCTAAGAAATGCAGCACTCAGCGAAGTTTACATGTAATTCTCTCTCATCATTTCTCTTTGAAGAAAATGAGTAAGTAATTCAAAATACTTTTTATAGAGATTAATACTCATCAGCTTTGTTACAGGGTTGGTATTTTCACTGGAAAGGACACATAACCTCCATACGGAAGCATGCACACAGGCACATAAGCAAATATTAAAAGACCAAGTCCTTGAGTTTTGTCCATAATAGCATGGTTGATTTGCCAAGGGAAGGAGGAAAAAAGACAGGGAAGGAGGAAGAAGGAGAGAAAGGAAAAGTGAAAGGAGAAAAAGGTGGGGTATAGAGGGAGGGAAATCTTTTCTGAAAACAAGAATGGAAAAAAGATGACTTATGAAGCAAAGAGCAGAATGCATCCAATGCATTCCAGTCTGTGTGATCTCTGAATGAAGCTCTTGAGTTTCAAAGTCCTTATTTGTAAAATGATGGCTTTGCTACCCCCTTGGCTCATGCAGATTTAAATGGCAGGTTGCTGGTACAATGCAAACTCTCAGCTACTGGTATAACGAGTTGTTACTCACATTAATTGAACACCTACTTGAAGGGAGCTGCCTGTCATGATTCAGTGTCTCTAGCATTAGCAGATTCAGTTATTTCAACAAAAATCCGGTCACAGTAACTCCCTGATGTTGCAGACACACACATAAAAAATGATCAGTGGTTGAAATTCTTATTTTTTGACTAACTCTCTCAGTGCCATTGATACATTTCCTTTTCGTCGCACCTCTAGACACTCACATTTTCTAAAATTAACTCATATGGCTCAAATCACAAATTAAATTCCAGTAAAAATGAAAGTTTCAATAAGTCAACCCACCAAATCTTGTACTTCAAGGGTGATTTCATACATCGAGAGAAAGTTAAAGATTTTGTCTTGAAGAAAGCTCTACGTATCAGAGAGATCTTCTGAAAAGTGAATACTCTGTGGCTAAAATAGGTCCCGAGTTGACTTTTAAAAAGATACCTAATTATCACAGTAATCTGGAGATGATTCAGGCTTATGCTTAGGGATGTCATTGAAAAGGTGCTACTTCTGAAAACTTCTATATTTACGATGCTGCACCAAAAATGCAAAGCTTTATCCTGACTATTAAGCGACAGTCCCTTTTTGTAGATGTTCCCTTGTCCTTGCTGCAGGAAGAAATTTTAATAGTTCTTCTCCTCAAACAGATTTTCCCCATGTGTTCTCCCTTGCTGCCATGCTAAGAATTTTATGAGAAAGCTGAATAAATATTCCAAAGCATGATAATATTTTCTTATATACCAGACTTTCGGGGTTTTTTAAATTATATTTGGTTATTTACTATAAGCAGAGCTCTGTACTAATAACTAGTTACTTGGATTCAGGTGAATTTAGCATATATTTTCTCATTTAATCATCCTAGCACCTCTGTGCATGGGAGATTCTTAAAATCACTGAATGAGAAAAGACACTACGACTTAGAAAACTCAAGTAACTCAAGTAAGTAATGGAATAAGTTCCACATTCTTATAATAATGGAACCAAGACTCAAGCCCAAGCAGTCAAAAGGCAGATGTCAAGCTCTTCATCACCCCTACTCTATGCGGTCACCTGGCTGGCCATGACATATTAAGTGGAAAATCCAAGTTTCAAGATATACAGCATATACAGAATAATCTTTGGCGTGATATAGTTCCTTGGTTTATGTGGATAGACATAAAATATGATATTTATATAATATATGTATATATAGGCATGTGTACTTTTATATAATATAAATATTAAAAATAATGAGAGTTATGTAGTACTTTTTATAGTACACACTTCCTATATGCCAGATGTTTCACATACATTATCTCATTTGCTTCTCAAAATAATCCATTAATATGGATACCATTATCTCCTCCATTTTATAGCTGAAGAGAAGCTCAGAAAAGTGAAGAAATTGAACCAAGGTCATAGAGCTAGCAAGTGGTTAGGAGTCAACCATATAATGATACTCACACATACATATACACACAGTTGTATATGCACATACATACACATATGCAGGTATATGCATATGTATACACATACATATACATTTTTTAAAAGATTTATTTGTTTGAGAGAGAGAGCACTTGCATGTGGTGGGGGGCAGAGGGAGAGGGAGAGAGATGGTCTGGAGCAGACTCCCTGCTGAGCAGGAAGCCTGATGCAGGGCTCTATCTCACAACCCTGAGGTCATGACTTGAGCCAAATTCAAGAGTTGAATGCTTAACTGACTGCGCCACCCAGGCACCCCACACACATGTACTTTTTTTTTTTTTTTTTTAATTAAAAAGGACCTTCAACTAACACGGCTTGAAATATCCTTTCCCATTACAAAATGAACTTTAAGAAATTGAGTCCTAGTATGTGATCTCTACTGGCCAAGGTCATCCTTTCCTGAGTCACTTAGGAATGGGCACTGTCCTGAAATGCCTCATGAGTCTCTTTTGTCTTTTCTTCCATGGTTTCACTGGTTAACCAGATTCCCTTCAGACTGGCACATTCATTTTTCAATGGCGGTGATATCTTCAATTAGATCACTATAAGGTCTTGTGGACCGAGAGACATTTTATTTCTTTCTGGTGAACACCCCTCTATTCCAGAGGTCAGCAAATTACAGCTTTGTTAGTTTGTTTTGTACGGTTCATGATGTAAGAATGGTTTTTGCTTTTTAAAAATGATTAAAAAGTTAAGAGAGCAATATTTCATGACATACGAAAATTATATGAAATTCAAATTTCAATGTTCATAAATAAATGATCACTGGAACACAGCCATGCCTATTCATTTGTGCATTGTCGAAGGCTGCTTTTGTACTGCAATGGCAGAGCTGAGTAGCAGCAACAGAGACCATATGGCTTGCAAAGTCTAAAATATTTACTATCTGGCCCCTTCACAGAAAATGCTTGCCAACCCCTACTCTACTCTAATGCATTGTGTGTTTATTTAAAGTTCAACTTTCTGGGAGCTTCTATTCTTTCCAAATTCATTCGGGGCACCTCACTATTGCCCCATGTCCTCCTTTGATCCCTCAAGGACAAGCCACTTTCCAACAATCCTTTTCTAAATATGGCCAGAGTCAATTGTTTCCTCATTACACAGGAATGTTGCTACAGTTCTTAATGGTCCTAGAAAACCTGGGTATAGTACAGTGGGTGATCGATGGAGAGTCTAGTTACAGTCCTTCTCTTCTCTGGGCCTCTATTTCCCCGTCCGTAAAATGAGTGCCTTGGATGAGATGGCTGAGCACTTAGGTACTTAGAGATAGATGTGGATCCAAGAGCAATACCCCATCTATTTAATTAACATGTATTGATTATCTACCGTGTGCAAGACTCTGCTGCTACCCAGTCTGTGATTCTCTCCCACCACTTCCATCAATGGTTCCTCATTCCCAAGTATTGGCTCCACTTGCATGATAGTGGATACATATCATAGTGTATGATAATGCTTTGAATGATTTCATCTACTAAGGAAATAAAACCTAATATGTAAAAATTTATCTTCCTCTTACCAACATCATACAGAAAACTCAGAGCCTCAAATTCCCCCTCCTAATTATGGGAAAACTCACAATTCTGAGCAGTCATTTTGAAGTTTGTAGAGGACCTGTAGGTCAGCCCTTAGGGGTTTAGAAACCACAGACCAAGGACCGCTGTTGTTCTGGCCTTGCATCACTAAATGCTGACCTCATAATGCCCCATCAGAACCAAAAAGCTAGCAAGATGTGTTGCTCAGCTAGGTCAGCAAAAATGAATACATTCTCTCCCTTTCTTCCTCTTTCTAATTTAGAGAGAATAATCACAGCCTTGAACCCTTGTCCCGTGTCCTGAGCAGAATTAAACAAGTTCCATGCTCATTAAGTTCTTTGTGTTCTGAAGGAAACAGGGGGAAACTGTTTGTGATGAGAGATAAACTGCCCTTTGGAATCTGAATTACTGTTTCCAGGCTGCAAGAATGGAGATGAAAAAGGCTCAGAACAGCAGGGCACACATGACCAAAATGAAGGAACCAAGAACTAGGCTCGATTGCTGAGAAGACATAAAGGACAGAGAGGTGGTATAAGATTACTCAGTCCCATGTCACTCATGCCAGGGCTGATGCATGCTACTTAGAAGTCTAGATTTTCTTTCTAGAAGACAAAGGTGGAATTCAATGAAAGTGGAGTCTGAGAAGTTGAATTGCTTTAGTGTGGCAAACTATGAGGAGAGAAGTGGCAATGACACAATGTGACAAAGCTGCAGTACATGACAGTGACCAAACATGAGCTTCCCTCTTCCCTGAGCCTCCTGACAGATCCCATGAGCCCTTCACCTCTACAAGTGTCACTTTCTTTGGTCTCAACTCTCTCCCAGAAAACTGCAGCCTCTTCCACTTATGGACACCATGGTCCCCAGAGATTCACAGTGAACTTTCATGAAAGAATAAACTACACTCATCATCTCTACTTATTGACGGACATCTCATTCACTCTTCAATTTGACTGAATTTTTTTATTCCCCTACTGCATCCAGCAATGCACTCACAGGGGCTTCCATGTGCAATGCCTGCCAAACACACAGGCACATTTCAGAATTGCTTTTCCTTGACACTGCTGTCAGTTCTTTCTAGAAACTACTTTAATCATGGGTTTTGGTGATACCATTTTCCCAGGTTTTTTTCCCTTTCCCCTTGAGTAATTCCTTGGGCTGTTTCCAAATTTTTCTTCCTCTGCTCATTCCTTAGGCTTGGTGGACACTAGAGTCCAAAGGAGAAGACTCTTCTCTATGCTTTCTTCACTGATGATATCTCATTTCCTCGATGGCTTCAGCTATTATCCAAACTACATGCCTAGGAGAGACTATTTCCTTGCCCCATCAGCCTCTGGAGATTGCTTGCATTCCTTGGCTCTTGGCCCCTTCCTCCAACTTCAAGGCCAGCAGTCCATCATCTTTAAATCTCTCTCTTCCCTCTCTGTGATCTCCACACTTGTCATCATATATCCTCTAACTCTGACACTCCTGTGTCCCTCTTACAAAGAAACTTGTGATTACACTGGGCATACCTAGAGAAACCAGGATAATCTCCCTGTCTTAAGGTTTTTAATTGAATCACATCTTCAAAGTCCCCTCTGCCATGTAAGGTAAAATTTACAGGTTTGGGGGATTAGGACATGAACATGCCCTAGGGAAGAGGGAAGTACATTATTCTATCTACCACACTATCTATGCTTGCTTTTTCAACAATGACACACTCTTTGCCAAGTTGTCCAAACTAGCAACCTACAGTCCTCTTTGAAGTTTTGTTCACCGCCCCCCCACATCTAAGCCACCACCAAATTCTACAAACTCCACCTGCTAAATCTCCCTCCATTATTCCTCAGCACACCTACTTCCTCTGCACCGTCTGAACCTTTTCTGCTTGAGTCTACATAATATCAATTCCAATACTAAGTCCTGAGATAAAAATATATAAATCTTGGGACATGTTTGGGAAATTTTTTCCTGATATTTTAATAGGAAGATAAAGCACTGTCAGAGAGATCTAGGTATGCGTTCCATTGAGAGGAAGCTGTAGCAGAGCAGCAAGTCCTGTGGAAGAGAGATCCAGGGCTGATTTTGAGCTATGTCTGGCTGTTCTGTAACCCCTGACATCTGGCAAGTTATCGAATGTTCTAATTCTTGGTTTCCTCGTCTGTAATACCTAACTTATAAGTTATTCAGAGACTCAAACTGCAATGACGTAGGTATTTATACTGTTCATATGTAAGTTGTTAGTAACACACTTTTGATTCAAAGGACAAGCCATTATATAATAATGTCAGCCAGAGCCTGGAAACATTTTAATATTCAAAAACTCAGCTGAGGCAGGCTCAAGCCAGTAAGCACCAGCTTGTCCGTCTCTCAAATATTTACAACGAGGCAAGGAGCAACTTTCTGCTCATTTTTATCTAGGGGTAGATTCCATTGTTATTTTTATACAATTGGAGAGGCACTCCTCAGGAAAAATAACACTGAATCATGAATACAACATTCATTATAAAAGGGGGGGATCAACTTAGAATGCGAAATGAAATCACATACACAAAAAAATAGAAAATCTTTCTTTGCAAATATTAGAGAATCACACGACCATGTGAAAGAGGTCTGAGCAAGTGAGTAGCCTCGAAGCTTAAATTTTCACAGCTTCAGAGTAAATCTCTTTCTGCTTTGTCTATTCCTGTATAAAAAGGATCCACAGTCTCTATGTTCTTGAACATCGCGGTTACCCCCAACCCTGACACATATAAAAAAAACTTCCCTATTTGCAAAATTGAGGTGCTAAATATACTACTAACAAATGTTACAAATAAATGTCACATGGATTCTGTGGCTTGCTAAGAATTAAACATTCCTGCTCCAAATTCGTTTCAGTACTGCATTAACACAAATCTGACTGGTATGGGGATTCATTCTAAATTCCAAACAGAGCTGTGAGGAACAACAGAGAAAATCTTTGCTCCTTAAAGGACTAGATACACCTACCAAGAGGCAGTCGAACTTGTGTAACTGCTACACATCCCAGCGTAACCAAAATAAGTAGTAAATAAACTGTTCTATTATTTTTTTCAAAAATGGAATTCATGGAGTGAATGTCACCTCTCCACGCCATCGGTTCGAATGGATAGGTACAGGGCATTGCTGTGGATGCCATAGTGCTCTCGCCCAGCTCTGCACTCTTCAGAGCCAAAACATCATTCCCTGGAAGATGGGGATGTCAGTCATACCCCTCACTGGGGATTGCCCTCAGCTTCGGGAAACTGCCTCTGGTATGGCTACATCCTCTCCTGCTGATCTGCTGCAATGCAAGGCTACAAATGCGCAGCCCTTTGCCTCGGTTTGGAATAACTCTGAAGAGCCATCCTAGCTCCAGAGCTTCCCTGGGACCTGCCAAGGTGCCACTGGCAACCACATTGGGAGGGCAGCTCCTCCTTCTTCCCAATCCTGCCTGCCTCACTGTGTGATTACATGTATACCACCTGAGAGCATGTCCTCATCAACTCTTATCTCAGAGTCTGTTTTTAAGAAACCAATCTAAGACAGTAGACACCAGAAGTGGTCCTAAAAGGCACACTCCAAAATGAGATCAGAAATGGATCACTCGATGGATGGCTGCAGAGAATGTTAAACTTTTAGCCCCAGATTTTCTACACGAAGTAAGGGCTGAAAAGGGAAGGAGTACAATAGAAGCAGAGGTGGAGGCTCTGACTGAGCCCAACAGCATGGCTTCCAAGGCATCAAGGATGATCTTGCTGTCACCATTACCAATACCTAGAAACAGAAGCCAATAATAAGCCCCCAATGTGGTACTGCCCTTCAAGAAAACCAGTCAGCCACTTGGAGGTAAAGTGACTACATTCCTTTGTATGTGATTACAATTCCACCCCTTTCACTATGGAAAGAGCAGTGATGCATATTGACTGAGGTCCATCTATTTTCTAGAAATGGGTTTGTCCTTCCTGCCTGCAGAGCCTTGGTCAGCACAGTTATCTAAGAAATCACAGAATACTTGATCCGCTAACATGGCATTCCACACAATACTGTCTCAAATCAAAGGCCCCTATTTTTCCAGGAACAGAGGTGCAACAGTGGGCATATATCCATGAGAATCCACTGTTCCTTTCACAATCCATACTCCTCAAAACCCACTGTCCTGACATGGTAGATGAGCCTCTTGAAGGTTCTGCTGAGGTGCCATCTTGGAAAAGATATCCTGCTAAGATGAGGCACTGTCCTCCAGGAGGTGGTTGTACCCTAGATCAGTGATCCTTTTATGGTGACATATCCTCAGTAGATAGAAGATGTGGATTTGGGAGCCAAGGGATGGAGTCTAAAGTGATAATTGAGCCAGGGCTCAATTACCAGGATCCCCTGTGATGCACTTGGAGGATTTATACTTCCCATCCCTGAAGTCTGAAGCTCTACGGGTCTAGAGATCCTGCTTCCCTTAGGGGAAATACTTCCACTTGGAAACACAATGGAAATCCCATTGAACTTTAAGCCCTGGCTACCACCTGGTCACTTTAGGATCCCCATACCAAGAGAAGAGCAAACAAGGAAAGAAACCACCACATTTACAGAAGTAATTGATAGTGATCAACAGCAGGAAGAAGTTGCTGAGAAATCAGCTATCAACCTGTCGATTCTTAGTCCATGATCTTATCTTTGTAACTACTTCTAAGATATTTTCTTTACCTTTGGTGCTCCGAAATTTCAGGGGCAGATATCTTTTTACTGATCTTGCTTGACATTATTAAATCTGAGCATTGGTTTTTCTACACCAGCCAATGTTGGAAAATTTCTCAGGTACTATCTCTTCAAATTTGGCTCTGTCTCTATTATCTCATTCCGGAACCCCAGTTTAACATATATTGGATACCACTAATCAGGGGCCATTAAGTTAAATTTATACTTTGTGGTTATTCTCAAAAGAAAGATACACTCTCATCCCTCCAACTCCTTGCCAGGCCACTCTACTCCAGTCAAGTCCAAAAAAGGTCAAGTATACTGCTCTCTGCTCCGTGGAGCTGGTCTTACTTCTATCATGCATTCAGCAGAACTTGGTGGATTTCTGTTTCTTTGCAATACTTTCTATAATCACTTCTCACAATGCTCAAGGCCTGGACCTTGTCTCCTATGGTCTGCTTCCCTGACCTATTAAAACTAAGGACCCAGCTAAGATCTGCAGAGTCCATCAGGCAACCAGCACTCATTTACACCTCTGGCATCACCCTCTCTTGTATTTTTCTCTAAGTGTTTTTCTCCCTTCACCACAAGCTCAGTCATGCTTTTACAAAATGACCCGATTTAAGTCTCTAGGTTACCTCTACTAGGAGTCCTTCTCTGCACATCTCTTCTGCCATATGGTTATAAAAAGATGTTTAAAATCTCTCATTTTTAATAATTTCCAAAATTCTCAACTAATCTTTTGATCCTCAGAAGACCTGATTTACTACCTTCTGACTCTACAAATGGGACAAGTTAATTCACTTGCCCTTTCCTCGGCTCTCTGTAAGCAAATAGAAGAGACGATGATCTTACTTCACAGGGCATTGTGAGGACTAAGTGACCCTAATCTCTATGCTAGTGCAAACAGGGGCACAATCTTATTTACTCTCAGTGTGAGCCATGCTGTTCAATTAGAAGGAACTTGTGTCCTTTCAGGGCTAACTGACCACATTCCTTCTCTAGCAATTACAGATCTGCTGGGCTGCTCTGTGTCCTCTGACACTTCCACTAGAACAACCAGTGGAGGAGTTACCATAGCAGATGGAGCCAGGACTCGAGCTGGCCACCCCTTGCAGAGGTCTCTTAGTTTTTCCTGAGGTGAAAGGCATTCAGGACATTTGTTAAATGTTCATCCACTTTGCCAGTTTTACCCAAGAGTTGATTCTATTTCATGTTTTCTTTCCTTTTTAAAATTTTTATGAAGCAACTGAAGTTGTACGCATTTCTCATATGTTCTCAGAACTGCTGAAGTTTCTTTCTCATGTTGTAGCTTGTTGCTGCTAAAATGACCATGCTGTTCTTTGCAAACCAGGCCAATCTATTCGCATATCAAGAACCATCCTGGAGTGATTAATGTCCCCGCTGCATCATCCTAGCTTAATTCAAATATAAATGAATGGTAGGTACACACAAGGGCTTTCCATTCCCTAAGACAAAGCTTAAAAGTCTAATCCTCTTCGCAACTTTCCCTAACCTTCCCCCACCACCCCCAGACAGATAGTCACTTTCTCCAGGGCCCTCCCTCAGGACTTCACGCAAACATTATCTTAAAAGAAAAAACAAACCTTATCCACTTTGGTTTGGTGTCTTGTCCCTATTTGTTTACATGACCCAGAAGATGTTCAGTCTCCTAAGAAAGGGCACCTAGCATAGTGCCTACCACATAGGAGGTGACCAATATTTACTGGGTCAAAACAAGAACCTTTTAAAGTTCAGTTATATTACAAGCCTACAATTACATAAGATTACTGCTTAAATTCAATGAAACTAATATAAAAAATGTCAAGGCATAACTACTATATCCTAGTTAAGAGATAGTACTCTCTGGGACACCTGGGTAGCTCAGTGGTTGAGCATCTATGTTCCGTTCAGGTCGTGATCCCAGGGTCCTGGGATCAAGTCCCGCATTGGGCTCCCCGTAGGAAGCTTGCTTCTCCCTCTGCCAATGTCTTTGCCTCTCTCTCTGTGTCTCTCATAAGTAAAATCTTTAAAAAGAGAGAAGGAGAGAGAGAGAGAGAGAGAGAGAGAGAGAGAGAGAGAGAGATAGTACTTTCTAAATGTACTTGAAACGCTTTGAGGCATAACATTTCCTGAATTCTATTTGGTGTTATTTGGATGGCTTGATTATGGGGTGCTTTTTCTGAAGGAGGAATTAACTGTATTGCATCCACAAATGCCAGAGCAAGAAGAGGACTTTGAAATTGTGCAACTTGACGATGTCTATTTCCTTTCCGTGCTTTATTTTCTTCAGAGTACTTATCATGGATTCAAAGTATATAACTTTAATGTTTCCAGACTCTTTTTTCTATCTCGGTTGTTAGATTATCAGTTCCATGAAAGCTGGACCCTTACTATCAGGGTAAGGCAGGCCCTTACTGCCATGGTCCTACCTCTTAAAATAATGCCAGAGGCATAGCAATGTCTTACAAAAATATTTGTTGGATGGATGCATGAGGAGATGTAAGGATGGATGGCTAGGAGGATGGATGATGGGATGGATGAGTGAGGAGATGGAAGGATGGGTGGTTGGGTAGATGAATAGGAGGGTGGGTGGGGGGATGGATGGATGGATGGTGTACAGATGTGAAAAGGGAATTGTAGGCTTAGACTCAGGTATTCTTATTCCCGGTCCAGCATCCTTTTACCTTAGAACAGTGCCCCATCTTTATGTGAAATAGTTCAAATCCCCAGAATTAAATCTCAAAAATCTCCATCTCATCCCTTTTTTGAAATTTCTGGTGGGTTGCCATAGTCCAAGTTCAAAAATTCTCACCTGTAAATACATTTCTCTGTCTTAGACATGCATCATACATACATACATACATACATTAGAATGACATCAGCCAGGTATTCAAAAAAAAAAAAAAAAAAGGAAACTCTTTCTGCAGATGTACTGATGAAAAAGCCCAGGAGCACCCAGCCATTCATTTACCCAGTGAACATTTAGGGAAAGCCTATTATGTGCCAAGCCATAGTTCTAAGTATTTGGTTACTTCAGTAAACAAAACAAACAAAAATCCCTTTCCCAGTGGAGCTTAAGTTCTGTTGGGAGAGAGGGATGGGGAGATGGACAAAAAATCACCATAATGAGTAAATTAGATAGTTTGGCTGGACAGTGATAGATGCTGTGGAAAATAATAGAGCAAGGGAAGGGGGTGAGAGCGCTGGGAAATACCATTCTCCCCGGGCCACTGGGTCAGCAATGATCTACAGAGGAACAAGGGCATAGACATGGAGATGTTCAGGGAAGCCAGAGAGAGTTCCACCGCACATCTCACACCCACACACACCCACACACACCATACACACCCCACACACCCACATACACCCACACCTCCCCCCCCACACACACCCAGACAGGCAGACACATACACAATCACAAATCATCCATCCATACGGGAAGCTGACTTATGCTGAGCCCAAAAGGAAGCCCTAGAGATGCACACACAGTACTTGCTCCCTAACCAACTGGCTGTGCATCTCCTCCTTTGCTTGGATCCTTTGTAACATTTCCACCACAGGCGTACCCGGCCTTCTCTCACATTTTCCGGAACAAGGCCTTTGCCCTTATTCAATGCAGCCAGCTTGATTTTCAGACATCTGGGGTGGTTCTTGCATTCTTGAGTTAATCTAAGTGAAATCTGCCTTCACAGTTTCCATCCACGGCCCTGGTTGAGCAGACATGGGAGGAAGAGGGAAGGCACGGAAGCTCTGGAGCAGTCAAGGCCTGTGTTTGGCCACAGCCCCACTGGTGCCGAACAAAGGGACTCCCTGCGAGGCGCAATGTTTTCAGACCCTCGGTTTCTCATTTATAAAATAGGGATAACAGTTGCATAATTGGGGCTCATGAAATACTAGTTCCTTCGTCTTGCCACTAATCTGAAGACCATATTTACCAAAATAAAAATAGCCCAGCCTGTGCCTTCAAGGGGCAGACCGATCTTCCAAGCATCACCTGTTCCTTCAGCCACTGCTCCTGTATAACAGACCAAAGTCCTCTCGCTTCCAGGCATGCCTCACTTTGCCTCTACTTGTCTCACTGTCTAGCCTTCCCCTATTTAGATTAATTGGGCTTAGGAGGCATCTTTTTGAAAAACTACCTCTAACCTCAGGTTGGATCAGAGCAGCCTGGGTAATGGAACCATCTAGACTTAGATTCAGGAGTCCACGGGGCCCTGGTCCAACTCCATATCCAGTTCCCTGTGCAACCTTGGTCAAGTCATTTTCCTTCTTGAGGACTTGACTGCTCTATTTACATGGTGAGGGACTTAAATGAAGTAAGTTTGTACACTTTGAGTTGTAGCTCAGATGCCCTAAAATTCTAGAACTCGGAGGTGGAGGGAGAGGCGGTGGCGAGGAGATCCATCCTGAACCCTTGGTGACATACCAATTCTTTGATAATTATGGCTTCAAGCCGAAAAGTGTTCTGGGCACTTTTATAAGCATTCTCACTTTATTATTTTGAAACGTCAGCAGTATTTCCACGTGGTAATGCAAATGGCCCCGGATTAATACCAGGGAATGTTCTTGGAGCTTCCTGCTCACTGCCACCTATAACTGCACCTGTCTCTTCCAAAAAAAAAAAAAAAACATTTACTTCTTAATTGCAAGGCCTGCACTGAAAAATAGAATTGAATCTAGCATGTGGAATGAGAGATGTGTGAGTGTCTGAGGGTGTGTGTGTGTGTGTGTGCGTGTACATGTCATGTGTATTTGTCAAATTTTAAGAAAATGAGTCAGAAGCCATTTAAAATCTTTACCAAGATTACACGGCCAGAATTATCCTAAAAATTGTAATGAAAATCCAGAATTAAGTGAACCTAGCAAGATCAATTCCCAAAAGCTGCCTTTATAGTTGGCACGTCTCAACACCTGTTTTTCGACCTCCAGAGGCTCATTTCCTCAGTGGTTGCTCTAGAGTTTCTTCCCCTGGGAAGGGAGGATGGGGGACTAAAGGGGTCCCTTGAGGAGGGTAACGTTGGGGCAAGGGAAGCCACCTTCCTTTGTTTGGGTGTTTCGTCTGTGAGTAAGAGAAGAACCTGGCTTATGGAAAACCTCTGGATCCCCAACTTGCCATCTTCCAAAATCAGGAAGAGACATTCACTCAAACCAGGTGGGGAAGGGCAGTTGGCAGCACAAGTCTGAGTTTGGGGACAGCAGCATTACCTGGAGCCCCTCAGTGGGAAGGCGGTAGGGACTGCCCTCCATTCCCCCTGGTTCCTCCTCGGTGCAGGTTGGCTTTAATAGGTCTCGACTGGCTGGCTCAGCCTCTCCCACTCCTCCCTCTTGGCTCCATGTCCCCAATAGCAGCAGAGAGTCGAGGATCACCTTGACATCCGGGGCTCCAGGATTGCCAGGGAGCAGAGCCAGGGTGGGGGAACAATGCATCATTCTCACGGTGGGTGGCAGGCTTAGAGGCCCACCCTCTTCATGGGACCTGTGGCTTGGGGCTCTCCAGATCTGCAGAGTGGCCCCCGAGCCACCTCCGTGGTCTGTGTTCACCAGGGGAAGCCCTGTTGTGATCGCTTGGGAACAAGAGAAGGTGGCCTCACCTAGAACTCAGGCCTCGGAGAACTTGGATAGGAGACTCCGATGCCTCTGGTCCTTGGCTCTCCCTTCACTCCTGGGCTCCTGCACCCAACCTCCAGGCCAGGATTGCTGCGAAAATGTCACGGGTGTTACTGAGTGGATCCAGAAAAGGAACCAAACTAAAATGACCAGATGGAAGTGCTTTCGGGTCTTGATCCATCTGGTAGCTTTCCCACTGGTTTGTCGGAAATTTTTGCTGCATGATCCCCTCACTCTAGATTTTTCTTTCGAAAGATACTTTTCCTGTGGTGCAGATGATAGACACCCTGCCTATGGGGCTCGACAGTCACTATCAACCAGAGCTTAGGAATATCAGTGTGGAGGAAATTGAGAACCGGGTGAGCCAGCCCAATAAAATATATGCTTGGAATGACTTTTATGTAAAACCAATTATATGTTAGGGGTCTGCTGAACAGCCTTGAACCCAGAGTTACGGGCGGGAATTGCCGTGTCCCCCCAAAAGGCATATGTTGAAATCCTAACCCCTATCATGACCAAATTAGGAGGTGAGGCCTTTGGGAGTAATTAGATCATGAGGACAGAATTTTCATGAATGGGACTCATGCTCTTATGAGAAGAGACCCCAGAGTGGTCTCATCCCCTCTCTGTTGTGGGGAGAATATAATTTAAAAAATAAGCCTATCTGCAATCAGCAAGAGAGCTCCCACCAGAACCTGACCATGTTGGCACCCAGATCTCAGCCTTGTAGCCTCCAGAGCTCTGAGAAATAAATTTCTGCCGGTTATAAGCTTCCCAGTCTATGGTGTCCTGTTATTCTGAATAGGACACCCAGTAATAGGCTCACATAAGAAGTGGTAAGTAAATGAATTAATCCAGTGGCTTCCCAAGCGTTCGCACAGCCTCCAAAGCCCTACTTGATCCTAGGCAGCCCCTGGGTGCCTGCCCAACCTCATCGACAATCAGTGTTGACTTCTCTTGCTCCACATGCCACACTAGCCTTCTCGCTATTCCCACAACATCAAGCAGCAGGACCTGACCTCCGAGCCCTGCTCCTTCCTCGGCCTGTGCCGTTTTTCACGAGATGCCCAGGGCTCCATCCTCCCATCCCAAAGGCCTCAGTACGACCTTCCCCGGCCAGACGACTTACCATAGCAGCTGTTCTCCCTCCATCTCCGTGTCTGGCCTTACTCTTTATTATCACATTAATCACTAGCTGGAGTTGGGTTACAGAGCTTTCCATTATTTTGCATCTGACTGTTCCACCAAAGACATAAGCTTCATGAGGCCAAGGGTTTCAGTTCTTGTTTGATCTTCAATGCCTGAAATAGTACCTGGCATACGGAGTCCTCTCAATAAATACCTGCTGGATTGGTTTTTAAAGGCTAACAAGTGGATTTTTTTACTGTCTTATATTTGTCAGATACCATGGTGAACATTTTCAGGTATACAGTTTCACGAGGGCCCTCTCTATTTGCTTTTTATCACCCCCCTCCATCTCCTTCCACCCGTCTTCCCACCGGCTAATGGAGTTTATTGCCTCGCGGCCTATGATTTCAAACAGTGTTGTCTGGTTTTTCACCCACAAAATTTAACACACTTATTTCTTCTTGTCCATACCTGTCTCGCCCTAGATCTTATGCTTCCAGAAGATAGCAGCATGTTCTTGTCCATCTCTTTTCCCAGAGCTGAGCCAATTCCCAGGCATACCTAAGAGTTCTCTACAAATGTTCACTGAATGAATGAATAAATGAAGGAATGACCTTGCATGTAAAGAGAAAAGAATAAGCAGAGGCAGAGAGAAGACAAGTATCTGACTCTTTTTGGACTTTCAGAGGCAGAGTGTTTGAAAATAGAATTTAGAATCAGTCAGATTTAGATTTGAACCCATCTTCACCACTTACAAATTCTTTAGTCTTGAGCAATTTACATATCCTCAGCTTTGGTGTTCCCTTCTGTAAGCCAGGAATAGATCCTCCTACTTAAGGATTAAGTAATATAATGTAGGTAAGTATCTGGCATGCCAGTTCCTTTCTCCCCCGTGTGACACGAAATGGCTACACATTCTCAGAGTGGGATAACCAATCTGGTTGAATTATAGCTCTGGGGAGGAGTGAGAGAATGGGAACGGAGAAGCTGATTACCCATCTGTCTCTATGATGGCTTTCTCTATAGGTGATTTTTGTCACTTGTACATTGGTGACAAGAGATGCAATTCTTGGGCCAGCGAGAGTTCCTCCCTATTGCTTTAGCACTGAGGGTCCCTTCAACCTGGAAGTGCATGGACGTTCAAGATCTTTCTATGATCACATGAGGAAGACACATATACAAATTTCTCCGAGGGCCCTTTCTTTGAGTTTAATTATTTGTCAAATAACAGAATCTTAAGGGGCCTTGGAAGGATCTAGCTTCAGTCCAGCATTTAAAAAGTCTTTCAACATTCATTTGTTTTGGCTCTTTAAATTTTTTCTCTCAAAAGAAGATCCTGCTGCTGCTGCATGATCTATGTGTACCTGTATCTCATAATCATGAGAGGAAAGATTTCTCGAAAATGAAACAACTATTCTGCTTATAAAGTTGCTTTACAACTTTAAAGGGGGGTTGCTTAGGGAACCAATGATCACACCTCTCCCTAAGAGTTCTGAACCTATTAAGAAAGAAACACTGGGGTCAAACAAGAGTCTAGATATTAGTGTTATTGCTGGGAAAGTGGTATTGGAGAATGTGACATGAGAGGTTCCTGTGAGCTTCTATTCTTTTTTCCTAAGTTCTAGATCTTGAGACCCGCACCTGAAGCAAGTCAGGCCTGACAGCTTCCAGCTACAAGGAGCATCATTACGTGTTTCAATGAATATAGAAAAGTCAAGAGACAAAGGCCACTCCTGAGTAGCATCATTTTATCCCATCCAAAAATGCTCTCCGGACCAAAGTAGACTTCTGAGGTCTCACCAATCAGAGATAGGAGGCAGGAAACCGAGCCATACTTTTAAGTAGGAAGTAGTTCCTATGTCACAGTCCAGAGGAAGATGCGGGTGGGGGTGGCTACTGGTTGTTCTGCTGCCTTTATCTTGCCTTAGTAGATCCCTGGCCCCTCATGAATTATTCCTTCAGAGTATGGCCGAGCATATGGCCTCCTTCTAAGCCAATCCTTATTTACACCATACCGGCTCTCTTTAGTTCTTCCCCACATTTTCTTTTTCAGAACCAGTGATTATTTTTGTCATCTTATCCCTGGATCTTCTCTAAATTCCATACTTTTTAAGTCAGGAGATCCTCAGAAATAACTGCTAATGCTAAGATCAACTATATGAGAATTAGATTTTCCAATAATAGGAAAATTTTCTCCACACTGTCTGATGCACAACTTATGGGGACTTATGGGGACTCCGAGTACTTCTTTCTGTTAAAAAAAAAAAAATTGATTGATTTAGAGGGAGAGAGAGAGAGAGAGCAGGGGGAGGGACAGAGGGAGAAGGAGAGAGAGACTCTTCAGCAGACTCCCTGCTGAGCACAGAGCCTGATGCAGAGGGTTGATCACATGACCCTGAGATCATGACCTGAGTGAAACCAAGACTCAGAAGCTTAACCAACTGAGCCACCCAGGAGCTCCTGAGCACTTTTTTCTTATTCAGTAAACAGTAAACAGCCCTCTTCTGAGCGGCTGCATTGTAGTTCCCCCAATGGCCTTCACCGATCCATTTGGCCAACCCCAAGGGTAAAGAACACCCCTAATTGTAATCCAGTTTTCCCAAGGGCTTGCTCTCATACCAATTTACATAAAAGTATAGCTGCCCTTCAAGTATCAAAGATGCTAAATAAATTGCTGAATAAACTGCCCTTCAAAGATGTTAATTAAGTTGCTGAATACTTCAACTTCCTCCAATTCACTCAGAGGAGAAAAGAGCCCCTGAATAGCCACTAAGCACCTGACCATGTTCAGACTCTAATTTCTTTTTTTTTAATAAATTTATTTTTATTGGTGTTCAATTTGCCAACATATAGAATAACACCCAGTGCTCATCCCATCAAGTGCCCCCCTCAGTGCCCATCACCCAGTCACCCCCACCCCCTGCCCACCTCCCTTTCTACCACCCCTGGTTCGTTTCCCAGAGTTAGGAGTCTTTCATGTTCTGTCTCCCTTTCTGATATTTCCCACTCATTTTTTTTCCTTTCCCCTTTATTCCCTTTCACTACTTTTTATATTCCCCAAATGAATGAGACCATATAAAGTTTGTCCTTCTCTGACTGACTGACTTACTCAGCATAATACCCTCCAGTTCCATCCACGTCGAAGCAAATGGTGGGTATTTGTCATTTCTAATGGCTGAATAATATTCCATTGTATACATCAGACTCTAATTTCTGAGAGCCATGGAAGCACATGAGCAATTCTGGAAATGAGGACTGTGGTCCCAAGGACCAGGAGATAAAAGTTTAACTAACAGGAGATCGGAGGCGATCTGCTGAGGGTAATGAGGACCAAACACATGACAATTGTCTTTTGGAAACTAATAACAATTATGGCAACCAAGATAATAGCCCCTACATGATATTATACCCTGAGTCCTTCCTTTTCTTGGGGAACCTTGGGTCTCCCTCAATTATCTTGCTAATCAAAGAGGCAGTTGATGTTAGGTAGACCAAGCACTAAGCTTGGTATCAATTTTCTGGTGCTAGCATTCTCAGAGCTGTGACTTTGGGCAAATCACCTTATTTCTCTGAGCCTCAGCTTCCTCATCTGGAAGTTGGGCATGATACCTATGTCACAGTTTGTTGTATTGTTCAAATGGGATGATGGATACAAAAGCGCGTCGGAAACTGAAGAACTATGCAAACTGAAGGTATTTTTATTGCTAATAGCAGTTATTATTCCCCCATCCCTGCAAGGCATATAAAGGGATGAATATTACATTACCCATTTTACAGATGAGAAAATAGAGGTGCAGAGGCCCAAGTGATGGTAATGTTGGAAAATACCATGTGCATCAGAATCAGGTGGATCTGAATCCCGTATTTTATTTTTTTTTATTATTTAGAAAAGATTTATTTTTATTTATTTATGATAGACATGGAGAGAGAGAGAGAGGCAGAGACACAGGCAGAGGGAGAAGCAGGCTCCACGCTGGGAGCCCAACGCGGGACTCGATACCCTCAATTCCCGGGACTCGAAACCGCTGAGCCACCCAGGGATCCCCTGAATCCCATATTTTAGCTATATGACCTGGGATTAGTTCCTTAACTTCTCTGAACTTCAATTTCTTTTATAAAATTGGTGTCTTGGGGCAGCCCGGGTGGCTCAGCTGTTTAGCGCCACCTTCGGCCCAGGGCCTAATCCTGGAGACCGGGGATCGAGACCCATGTCAGGCTCCCCACATGGAGCCTGCTTCTCCCTCTGCCTGTGTCTCTGCCTCTCTCTCTCTCCCTCTCTGTCTCTCATGAATAGATAAAATCTAAAAAAAAAAAAAAATAGTGTTTTTGTGGGACTGGCCCAAGATAACACAAGGAAAACACATGATACATTTATCTAACACCTAAGAAGTGTTTAAGAAACGGTAACTGTTGTAATCATTTAATGAAGTCTGCTCTAGGTAGCAGGCTTGTTTCAGCCCTCGTTATTCTCCTGGAACTTTTAGTACTTTAATCAATGTTTTTGTTATTTCTGAAAGACCACGATCTGCAAAGCCCTTAACTACTTTTACTCCTTGAATCACTTTGTGTTCGTGGAATACATTGCCAAAAGGGAGAGAGGCAGTCACACAGTAGGAAGCTTAGGAGACTGTGTTTTAGCTGGACAAGCATGAACAGTTTCGCCTTTGGAGAGCCACAGGCTCCTATTGGTAGCAATGTTTAAAGACCAAGCTAATTGGTATCAACTATGTATTACGTAAAGCAAAAGTGTTCCCCCCCACACATCACTTAAAAATACGTTTTTCAATAAAGGAAAAAGTGATGTAACATGAGCCTTCACAGCTGTAAACAGAGAGGCTTGGAGCCGAGTGGCAGGGCACCCCAACCCTTCCTCTGTCTTTCCTAAATAACAAAAGAAAAAGGTTGGCTGAGACAGGGTGTGGGTGAGTGTACCCCACGGTTCTGGGCACTGTGACTCTCAGCTCCCATCTGTTGGCTGTCTGGGCTCCCCACACCTCTCCCACACTGCTGGGATAGGGTGCCACCATTTGTCAGAAGACTCCAGACAGCCAGCAAGATAGTTCACTTAAAAACCTGTTCTGGGGGACGCCTGCGTGGCTCAGTGGTTGAACGTCTGCCTTTGGCTCAGGGCGTGACCCCAGTTTAAGGATGGAGTCCCACATCGGGCTCCCTGCAAGGAGCCTGCTTCTCCCTCTGCCTGTGTCTCTGCCTCTCTGTGTCTTTCATGAATAAATAAATAAAATCTTTAAGTAAGTAAATAAAAAATAAATGGATAAAAATAAAAACTTGTTCTGAGCCTCCTAGAGAAAGGGGCCCTTGGGTATTAACATCTAGGCACAGCCCAGGGCAGAGAGTCCCACTCTGATCTGGGCAGAAGAATAGTGTGTGTGTGTGTCCCTGTGTGTGTGATGTGTGTTTATGCAAATGTGTGCTAGTGTCTGTACATACGTGCTTGCGTGTGTGTATATACACACATACAACTTAGATTTCTCTGGAGTCCGCTTACTGCCTCAAGAGAGAAAGGCTGAGGTGAGGATTGGGGCCGACGTGTCTCCGGGAGGCCGGGGGTCTGGCTGCCTGCCAGAGTTCCCTCTGCCTCAGATGCATCTCTTGCCTTTTCCTCCTTGCTCAGTGAACATCTCGTCCTCCCGTTCTCCAGGCACCTGGCCTTTTCCAGCAAAACCATCCTTGATCTCTAGCACTTGGGCAACCCTCCCTAATTACAAACTCCAAAATCGTGTTCCTTTCCCTGAGTCAAGCATTCTCCTTTGTGGTATTTACCAGGAGCATGTTTTGACATTGCTCTGAGTGATCCTTTTGTCTCACTCACTGGGCTGCAGTCTTCAGTGGGAGAAGGGGCAATGCGTGTGGTTGCGGACCAGGGTGGCTGAGCACACAGCAGATCCTAGAAAAGATACCTGGTATTCCAGGGAGCCTTGAGTGGAGTCATCCCTACTCTCTGCCTACAGTACCTCCTTGTCTAGTGGGCAGGGGAAGCCTGCAAATAGATCCTTACAGTCGAGTGTGCCAAGGGCTAGGGTGCAAGTTTTTACTAGCAGCTGTAAGATTAAATAAAGATAAGGAGAACTTTCTCTGCTCGGGCAATTCAGAATTCACCAGGGCAAGGGAGGTCTTCTAGGCCAAAGAACTAACAGCACATCCACAGAGGAGGGCCGTGGGAGGGAAAGCAGACCGGGGACTCCCCCGTATCTAAGAGCCAAAGTGATGTAGGCCTCAAGATGATAATGGAAAACGATGCCAGCGAGGGCAACTTGACTTGCATTCTTGCTTGAGAAAGCCGATCCCCAAATTCTTTGATGGAAGCGAAGATCAGAACAATGGCCAACTGAAAGAATGTGGAAAATGGTTAAAAAAAAAAAAAAAAAACAAAAACCAGCTGCAGCTCCCTGGACTCCCTAGAGCGGATGGTTTAGACCAGAGGTTCCCCCAGTGTGGCCCCCCCAGCCAGCAGCATCAGCGTCACCTGGGAACTGGCTAGAAATGCAAATCTGCAGGTCCTCCTCTAGGACTACTGAATCAGAAAGTCTGGGGGTGCAGCCCAATCATCTGAGCTTTAACAGACCAGCAGGGGGATCTGATGCAGGCTGCGGTTGGTGAGCTACTGGCTTGGTGGGGGGGCAGAGGGCTACAGCTTTTTCACATATTATATGTAATATTGTATATTATATAATTCACAGAGGTTGATAAATGAAGAAGCTCTTGAAAATAGCATTTTATTTATTGGCCAGTAAACAGGGGTTTGACATATTCAAGGAGCCTTAAGTCTTAAGCCACTATCCCTTCAGGGCCACTGAGCTTTGCCAGCAAAATCAGTGCCTCCTGTTGCAAGACAGGTACTTTTGCCCAACAGCGGAGAGGAGGGAGCCTTGCTCAGGGCACCAGCGCAAACCTGGGACCTCGTCCGGCCACAGCCTGCCAAGCCTGCCTATGGGTCTGGAAATCAGGACAAGACAAGATTCCCACGTACAAAATTAGATCTTGGAAACAGGTTAGTTATCTTGGACAGACTTAGCAGGGAGGAATGTTATCGCCGTAGAGATCTACACACAGATCTGTACGAAACTGAACTGAAACTCCGCAGTCTTTTAAGAGAAAGCCACCAGCCAGAGAGAGCAGAGGAGGTACAGGATGCCCGTGCTCCTCCCCGCATGGAAAAATCAAGAACTGGGCTTCTGTGGCCTATGTGAGGTTGACCTCTCCCTCCCCATGGCCATGGCCTACTTTCCGCTCAGGTCTAGGCGCATGCAGCCTTCAGGGGACACTTCTAGATGTACGGGCCTCCCGCAATCACCTGTCAAAAGGAAGGGACACGAAGTCCAGGAGAGAGTGGCCACTCGAGGTGTTTAACTTGCTTAGAGGCAGACTGTAATTACCCCGCGGAGTGACTGAATCAGCAAGGCACCGTGTATGGTGTTGCTTGACAATTGTGAAAGCAGCTCTGGATGTCGTGTAAATACTCTGTTCCTTCACCCAGGTCATTAACTTTTAGCACCTCATTCGTTGTTTGGCTGCCTCCCTCTCCTCGGTGATCTGGCCACTTCTGTGGCATAGGGCAGGAGAAGCACTAGGGGTTTCAGAGGCAGCCGGACGTGGGCGACACGCACCAGCTGGGTGACCTTGGGTAGGTCTTTTCGCTTCTCTGAACCCCAGTTATCTGGGAAAGCAAGAAAAGAGGAACCTGCCGTTTCTATGAGGATGGAGGGAGATGCTCTTTACAAAAAAGCAGGGACAATGACTGGTCCCCTCTAGGAGATCACCGGACCTTTTTGGTGCCTTTTCCTTCTCCGGGGTCCTTGTGAGACGACCTGAGATCATCAACGTGAAGGGCACTGACATACAAGTGTTGGTCGGCTATTGCTATTCTTCTTCTTTTTCCTTTTAATTTTTACCTCCAAGCTTTTCTTTACCATAGTTTTACTTTTCATAGGAATTTCACAATAGTAGCTTTAGAAAAGACACCAAGTGTCATGCCCACAGGTACCGCATGTCCCTTTTTTTTTTTTTTACAGTTAAACTCCACTCCAAGGAGTTACCTGTGGTTTTGCAGTCAGGACCAGCTTTTGAGCCTACCTCGGTCTGTTGCTCCAATTTGTCCCCCTGGGAGAGGCCTTGGAGGTCCTTGTCACCCAATGCCCAAGCTGCAGCCACCAGGGACTTGTCCAAGGTCACATAACAAACCACAGGAAGCACCAGGATTGAACTCACAGCTCCCAGAGCTCAGCTCCAAGATCTCTGCTCCTCTCTGTGTGTTTGAGTCACGCTCTCTGGACCCAGGAGACAGGCAAGCTCTAAATCGTCCTTTCCCAATCACAGAGGAACCTCTGCTTTGGCAAAGAATTCTCAGAGGTTGCTGACTTTGTGCAGCGTCTAATCCCGGAGTGAGGTGGGGAAGCTGGGGGGTGCAGGGGGGTGGGGGGGGGGAGGGAGATCTTTGGGAGCTTAGTTCCTGTTTATCCGTATTTCATTCTTTTAGTCCCTGGGGCTATAATATCCATTTAGAAAGATTAAATCAAACAGGATTGGGGACAGAGAAAGGGGAGCTAAGGCAGAGGCAGGGAGAGAAGAACGTGGAATTCTCTAAGCATTAAAATAAAGAACCTAAGACATTCCTAATTCTCAAAGAGGTCTCACTTCTTAAAGACCAGCTGCTCCTTGGGCGATCACTGGCAGGTGAAAGCAGTTTGTGTGATTTTTTTTTTTTTTTTTTTGTCCATGAACCTGGCTTTTCTTTCCAGCATTCTCAGGTGCACTGGAGCCCCTGGGAAGAGAGAGGACTTTTTCAAAAGACACTTCCACCTCCTAATCCCTGTGCCTACAAACCAAATATTGATCTATTTAGTAAACCAGCCGGTGGGAGGAGAGATTGTAAAGCCCTGTTTACTCAGCAGTTGGGCCCCCCTGACAGCTGTTCAATGGGGGATTATGATGTCACAGTGGTAATTACACTATAAACAAGGGATGGGGGGAGAAGAAAGCATGAAAGGAAACTGTGGGGCTAGTTACCAGGCAACCCAAAATACGTAACCTGAGACCCGACAAGCACGTTAATTTTCTTGCAAGCCTCCCAGATGTCCTCACTTTATGGCTAACGCTCAGTTTCAGTTTCAATTTGTTTATTTGCCCTTCTTTGGTCACAAATGTGGAGTTGAAAATCCTGGAAGAGAGGAGAGAAAGCCGAGAAAGATGGGAAAGGAGGAGGGCTTGTGCTTGCCCCCTGGGAGGCCGGCAAGTCCTGAGAGAGCTAAGGGGCTTGCTGGTGTCTTTTCAGAAGGAGGCGGAGGTCACTGCCCAAGGAGGGAGCTGAACCAGGTGCATCAGTGAACGGGCACCTGAGAAAGTGACCCCGGGGGGGAGAGAGGAGAAAGGGGAAAAGGAAGAGAAAGTGAGATGAAGCCCGTGAAGTGAGAGGAGGAGAAGATTCCACTGTGGGTTCACCCCCGCCCTGCCCCGCAGGCTAGAAGGGGCCCCGGAGGCCCACAGCCCCACCTAGTGGTTGCCCCCACATCATCTTTCCTACCTGTCCTGACCAAAAGCTCTCTATAGGGCCGGGCAGCCTGGCCCCTTCTTCTTCTTCTTTTTTTTTTTTTTAATTTTATTTATTTATTCATGAGAGATACAGAAAGAGAGGCAGAGACAAGGCAGAGGGAGAAGCAGGCTCCATGCAGGGAGCCCGACATGGGACTCGATCCCAGGTCTCCAGGATCACACCCTGGGCTGAAGGCAGGTGCTAAAACCGCTGAGCCACCCAGCCAGGCCCCTTCTTTAGACAGCTTTATCCAGAAGGTACATTGTTGAGCTGAAATCAGGAAACGTAACTCACAGGCCCACAGGGACCCAGAAACAAGGACTAGGACACCCTGGGTTTTTCTGCTGGATTCTCATCCCATTCGCAGTTCTCCCTCCCAATGGGCTTTTGTTCTTGCTTTTGTTTTAATCGGGTTCTTTCCTCCCCCACTCCCTGAACAATTTTTCCATTTGTCCATGTTCCTCTTATAATCCGGGCTTTGAAACGAGACACCCGGTGGGGTGAGGTCTGACCTCAGGGAACTAAGCAGGATGGACCTCGGCACCACCTCGGGGCCCCTCTCTTTGCGGAGCAGTAGAGGTGTGATGACCCAGCCTGCGTGGCCTCCGCCGAGCTGACCGTGAGACTTGCAGCAACTCGGCCGCTGGTGTTGAAGTCATCCAAGTCATCCGTAGCTCAACACCTGCCGCGGTGACAGTATTTACACCACGGTTATTGGCAAACACAACAGATCAGGGCTTCGCTTCGCCATCCTCCAGACAGCGATTCAGCAGCTCGCTACTCCTGCTGGCCAGTCACCCCGGCTGGGATCCAATGATTCGCGGGGCACTGGCGGAGACTGTGGCCGGGGCGCCCTGCAAACCACAGGCCTCCACACAGAAGCTACAGTTGGAACCGGATTCTAATTCCCCTTGACTGTCTTCCACCCACATAGTGGCCACAAGATGCTGAAGGGCCAGGTTGGGGGTGGGAAAACAGGTCCCCCGACCTGGACGGTGGAGGCGGCTGCTGCTCTGGGCACCGGCGCCAATCCAGCAGCTGGTACAGTCAACTGCGTTTCTGCAACCTCGGGGATTCCATCACATTTCCTCTCCTCCTAAATTCTAGTAATAACGGTCTAGAATGACAGTTTGGTGACAAGGCTAAATTCCAGTCCTGGCTCGGCCACTCCTTCAGTATCTGATGGGAAGCCCCTGCCTGTCCTTCCCTGAGCCTCAGTTTCCCTCGCTGTCAGCACGGGGCTTGAGGCTGGGGACCTCTGACTGCAGATGACTTTTGCAGCTGGCTCCAGCGTGGGCCACGGCACCAGCAGCCTCACGGGCGCCCGGAGCAGAGCTCAGTCGTGGGGGAGGAACGATTTTCCACCCCATAATTCTCACTGTGTGGACTTGTTTCTCGCCCCCACTCCTGCTGTTGTCCTGGGGATGGTTTGTTTGTTGTGGCTCTCCTCAGATGCACTACGAGTCGGCCCCGATATTGCAGCCCTAGGCCACGTTCTCTCCCAGGGACGCTCACCCCAGTCCAAGCTGCTTCTCAGTCACTTCCTTAAACCCGGCCACCAAGCCTCAGACGTGGCACAGATCCGGGCAGCTTGGCAAAGCCTCCATCCCTCTGCGGAGATCTTCCCTTTGGCTCTCACCTGAGCCTTTCGCAAGAGAAGATGCGGAAGGGGGTGGGGGGGGTTCTTCTGCCAACATGATGACAACTTAGGAAGCGGCCCAGCGTTGCTGCTCTGCATCCTCAAGCTGCCTCCCTTTCAAGGGCCCAAGTTTGGAAGTTAGAGACTTGAACATCGTTTGCTAGCACATTTCTGATCTCCTCTCCCATCGCAGCTCCGCCTCCTGCAGCATCTGGACACTTCTTGCCCCCACTTCCCGGATCACTTGTCTTCCCACACGTGTCCCTGAGACTTGATTCCCCTGAGTGTCTGTTCCGATGGTACATCAGGCTTCCCTTTGACAACTCTGTGTGCATAGCAACGCTCCTTACTCCTCTCCCTTCCAGTTTAGCCTGTCAGCGTGTCGCTGTCTGAGTGATGTATTTACCTGCCTTTAACTCTTTCCCAAACCTTAGATCCATGAGCACAGGCGTTTTGTTTTGCTCACTTCTGAATCCCCAGTGCCTGGAACAGTGTCTGGCCCATGACAGATACACTGTAAATACTTGCCCAGTGAGCGGATATACAGTCAATCCTCCTTACTTGCATATTCCATGTTTCTGAATTTTCCCTAAAATTTATTTGTAACCCCCAAATCAATATTTATGACAGTTTCATGGTCATTCACAGACTTGCCCGGAGTGGTGGAAAATTTGCCCAGTGCACCTGTTCCCAGTGGAGGTTGAGCAAAGTGATGCTCTGCCTTCTTGTTTCAGCTCTCTTTTGTTTGCAGTCTACTTGGTGGCATGTTTTTCACATCTCTTGTTGGTGATTTCACTGTTTAAAATGGTCTCAGGCATAGTGCTGAAGGGCTGTCAGATGATCCCCAATGCTAAAAGGCTGTGACGTGCCTTATAGAGATAATACGTGTTTAGATAAGCGTCATCCAGGCATGAGTTATAATGCTATTGACCATGAGTTCAATGTTGATGAATCAACAATATGTATTAAATAAGGTGTCCTTAAACAGAAACACACATAAAACAAGGTTCTGTATTGATGGGTGATGAAAATGTTGCAACCAGAGGCTTGCAGGAACCTAACCCTGCATTTCCCCTAAGAACATTGGCTCCGTATTCTCCAATTCTGTGTTCACAGACACTTGATAGCTACCATGAATAATGAAAATCACGTGTACCTGGGTTTGAATTTTAAGTACTAACCCACTAAAAGCAGCAATTGAGTGATTATGATTCTCTGAATCTTAGATTCCTGTCAGTTGGTAATAATAGTGCCCATCCTCATAGCTGTTCAAAAGAGTAAGCTAGATGATTACTGTAACCAAATGCCTAGTACAGCATCTGGCCCATCAAGGATGGACCATAGTCATTCATTCCTCTTACCTTTCTTTTGTTCATAAACATATTTGCAATCCACAGGGAAAATACATTTTGCTTTCTTGTGTCATCAAAAGTATTTCTCCAGGTAGTTCTCAGGACTTTGAAACAGCCTATCAGCTGTCCTGATCCTTTCTCTTAGTGTTGGACATGAGCTTACACCAAATTTTGAATTATGCAATGAACAACTTTTTTTTTGTTAATGTCATTTTTTTTCTCTTTTTAAGGCATTTATGTCTTTACAATAAGCTCCCAGGAGTAGAATTACTAATTCAATGGGTACAAATGATTGGATAGCCCTGAAAGTAAGTTCTGATAGTGGTGATAAGAAGAGACTTCTTGGCAGACACTCTGCTGGGTGTGTGTGCACGGGACTTAGAGGTTCACCAAGTGATTCACCCATTTTCCTGCAGCTTTCAACTTCTCAGAGAATCTAGACCTGGGAAAAACCTTAGCAATTGCCTCATCATATCAAGAAGGAAACTGAGGTTGTAGGAAAGAAAGGTGGTATGACTAGTCAGTGCCAGATGAGGACTGAGCCCCAGGTCCACTGACTCTCAGATCAGTCTTCTTTCTACCACCCCTTGGCCATAATGAAAAGTAAAGTGTTTCTACTAGATGTACTAATGCTGCTTTCTCAAGCTTTTAGGACCTATTGCTTTGAGGAAAGGAAATGTGACAGAGACAGTATGTTTCCTACAGAGAAATTTAAATGTGCTATTCTGTTTATTTCTTCCTTTTTAAACTTCTGTGTCAATATAGTGTCAAATTGGATAAGACAGAGGTTTTGTGCTTAAAACAATGGTTCAATATCAGAGAGACCAACACAGAATCTAAAGCCAACCAGCACAGCTCTGTCTCTACACCTGTCATTGAAACTCTTCTCACTACATTCTTTCCATGGGAGGTAAAGACTACAACTCCCCCCGTAAGACTGTGTAACACACACTGAGCAGCACTTTTCTGATACAGTGATGGCATAAACCATCATGGTGGTAATTAATGGTTCCTAGAGAATGACAAGGCCTCGAGGAGTCGTCTGTTCTATTAATCCAATTTTCAAACCACGCTAAAACTTAGTTGTCTACATTGCCTCAAAAAGCTCCCTGTGATATCAGGATAGAACAAAGCAGAATTGGAACTACTCAAGAGTCCCAAGGAGCTTTTATGATTTTAGAAAATACAGCTGTTGTTCAGTCTCACCAAGAAAGAAAATTCCCCAGATATTCATGGAACCTGTCTCCATGCTGGGCCGATGGAGCCAATGATTCTTAGGTTGAAACTAAGTAAATAGTTTCACAGAGACTTATGCCTCAGTTACAGTCTTGAGTTGAGAATGATGAGATGGGCTTACCTGTCATCAGAAGAATTGCACTGATGTAAGAACAAACTTTCCATTTTCTCTCTATAGAAGCAAGAAGCCCCATGTGTTTGCCCAAGATTGCCTATCTTTAGGCAAGGGAAGGGAAGGGAAGGGTAAAGGAAGGGAGGGGAAGGAAAGGAAGAGAGAGGAGGAGAGAAAGGATAACCTTTTAGTTCCACAGAAATCTCTCATACAAAAGAAAAATATACATAGACCATATAAAAAGAAATGCATATCCCATTTCCTTACTTTTTAGTAAAAAATATTTTCTCTTAACCAAAACCTAAGAGTTCTTTTCTTTCCACTTGGATATGATTAAGTGTCTTTTATTCCAATCAGCAGCTATCTTGTATGTCTTGGATAAAGGGTCAACCTCTTCTCCCTGGAGCTAGCTCTTATTTTTCCATAAAGACACTTATCTACTCTAACATTGGTACCAAGGATAATAGCCAAGATTTTAGCTATGTTTAATAAGGATCCATCAGCAACTATGTGTCTAGTATCCAGCAAATACTCAGCTCGGTCCTAGGGAATTAGAGATGTACAAATCACTGAACAAAAATGTATTCAACTATTATTTAGCTCCTGCTCTATGATGACAGACATATTTCCATCCTAGATCCTGCCCTTAGGGATCTCAGAAGGGAAATGGTCAGATAAAGAAAAAAATTAATCTGAGTGACACAGGAATAGTAGAGAGGAGTGTAAGTTACAAAAATAATACAAAGGGAGAAAGAATTGTCAGGGGAGTAGGGGTGATCATAGAAGATTCCACTTAGAAGTTAACTGCTGGGCAGCCCAGGAGGCTCAGAGGTTTAGCTCTGCCTTTGGCCCAGGGTGTGATCCTGGAGATCCGGGATCGAGTCCCATATGAGGCTTCCTGCATGGAGCCTGCTTCTCCCTCTGCCTGTGTCTCTGCCTCTCTCTCTCTCTGTTTCTTTCATTAATAAATAAAATCTTTAAGAAAAAAGAAAAGTTAAAAAAAAAGAAAAAAGAAAAGTTAGGAAAAGAAAAAAGAAAAAAAAAAGAAAAAAGAAAAGTTGACTGCTGATTTGTAAGTTTTGTAGAATAATTAGGATGAATGACCTAGAAAGAGGAAGGACATGACAGTCAGTTGGAACCTTCAACATGGAGGCCTTGAGCTGTCATCCAACAGAGGGGACATTAGATTGGAGGTATAGGTAAAGGACCAATGATAAAGGCCATTGAATGTCATGGTGAACATTTTAGACTCTAAGAAGAGGCACCAAAAGGATTTTGAGAACTCCCTTGGGCAGCAATATGAAGGGTAAGCTGAAGGCATTAGAGATAAGATCTTACAGGGAAGAAGAGCTCTTTGGCATGGTCTTAGAGAGTAGAAGTGAGGCAGGGAGAGCAGTAAGGAAGGGAAAGCAGGGGAAACCATGTCAGGGTACTTGACCATAGATAAATTGCCCAAGAAGTGGAAATCCTATCCAACAGGTCAGCATTTCTTAGGAGGGATCAGAAAATGCCCAAGCCTGGTAACATACCATAGGATGGTCCTAGACAACTACCTCTAGTTTCTGAGCTTTCCTTTCTTAATCGATTCATAGTCCTTTAAATGAAAGAAAGCAGATATTGCTCATAAGTTTTCTCTGGATCCGTTGGATGCACAGCTCTCTGACTTGGAAGCGGTATTAGCAGAAATCATCCTAGGCTGAGTCTCACAGCAGAACGAATGCCAAGGTGAGACCCCATGGGCAACAAGGACTATAATATGGCCACTGTCAATTAGGAGGTAACTCCTCAAGGAAATATTGAGAAGCCAGGAACATAGCCTTCTTCCCTCTATGTCCCTAGTCAAAAAGCTAGAGGAAGCTGGACAGAGAATATTTGCTTGATGGGTTTCCTAGGAGGAAAGAGATAGTGAGACCACAGTAGCCTCCCAAGGCTCTGCTTTGGTGGGAAAGCTTTCACTTGAGTCTCTGCCGACTAATTTAGCAAATTATGTGTGTCTCCCTGAAAATGTAACCACTGGGAAAAGCTGAAAAAGGAAAAGTATACAAGGGTTTCAGACACCCAAAATGGGAGGAGGGATGTAGCTCCTGTGACATATATACATCCTATCCTCTTTAATCCTATTGGTTCTATTAGATGTCTCCTTAAAGAGTGACCAAGCGGACAATCCCATTCATAGTTCTGAATCAAAGCGATTGAGGCCTTATATGACTAAGGTAACCTCACTGACTGTACTGAATTCTATCCTAAAAGTTCAGAAGGGCATAAGGATAAAGTGGCTCAGTAAACAATGGGGCAAACAAATAAAGAGGGTTATAAACCATCATGCTAGGCGATGCACCATAGAATATACTGAGAGCATTGTTAAATTTTTTATTAGATCAGTCTTTGAAAGAGCATGCCTTGTTATTTTAATTTCAATTATTATAACTCACATCACTGGATTCTTGTTATACCAGCCCTACTACTTAAAAAAATTCACGACAATTGGCAATTCTTTTACCTGAAGGCCCACAAATTACACTAAAAAGAATCAATAATTTTCCCTAATCATTTATTTTGAACAAGCCTTGAATGGAGATGAACGTGGATGTGAAATATCTTATGAACCTACCAATTTTGATCGAAAGGACAGATTTGTCACCACATGAAAGCACAGTGGGTAATTACCAGGTGGTTGAAATGACAATTAACTCCATCGTTAATAATTATAATTTGACAGACAATAAATCAAGATGGCAGCCATCTGTAAATAAACACCCACGGAGCCAGCTGAATAGTATTGCACAATAGCTTAACCTCATAAAACCAGCAAACTAGTTCTGACTGGTGAGCAAGTAAATCTCCCAAAGACCAGAGAGAAGTAAATTTTTAGGTCACCATGTTCCTACATTTCTCAGCTGGATACAATTGAGGGCCTAATGTTGTTTTATTTTGTTTTGTTTTTATTTGATTTTTTTTCTAGGACAATTATTGTTATTTTCCACAAAACATTTGCTCATTTTAAAATATGGGATTATGACTTTTTGATGCAAATGGAACTATCTTCTCAAATAGCTCTCCCCAGGGGCCTTATATACTCCTTAGGAAAATTAGCCCTGACCAGAGAGCAACAATTACAGACTTACTGCTCCCCTTTCTTGAAGACCTCTCCCCACTTATCTTCCATGATACTCCCCTACTTTTTCTATTTTTTAGGATTCCTTCCTGATTTTTGATGATAACAGTGATGTTAGCATCAACAATAAATGTCACGTATATTCTTTGTTACTGGCTGATGACTGATTTCTGTGCATTTTATTGGTTAATTCTCTTAACAGTCCTCTAATGTGGAAATCTTTTTTCTAATTACCCTTGAGAATATGGAGGCCGAGAATCATCCAGTCACTTCTCCATGGTCATAAAGCCGGTAAATGGTGGAGCAAAGATTTTTTAACTCAGGTGGGTAACCCCAGAGCCTTTGCTCTCAAGTCTGCCACTTTATCTGCATAATCTTTTTTGTTGTTGTTCCCAAGTTTTATGCTTGTCTTTTGTTTTTTGTTTTTTTTTTTTTTTTTCAAATCTCATTAAATACCTTTTCATTGGTCTGTCTTAACTACTCCTACACATATGTGACCTCATTGCTAAGGATTCCCAAATCTATCTTTATCCCAGGTCTGCCTCCTGAGTATCAGATCTTTGTAGCAACATACTGCTATGGTCCCCACTTGGAGTCATTCTTTCATTCAGCAAATATCTATTGAACAACTTGTGGTCAGGCACTGTTCTAGGTATAGGGAACAGAAAGGGCAACGATACAGGAATCAGTGCCATCATTGTACAATGTATTTGAGATGCAAGAGAATGGGGGGAGACAAATAATAGATAAAGCCCAATGGTAAAATAAAGACAGGTAGTGATATGTGCTAAAGAAAAAAATGCAGAAAAGAGGGGGATGCACTGGGAAATCAGAGGTAAGAGGGAGCCATTAATTCTAGTAAGGCAATCAGAGGAGGCATCACTGAGTAGATGACATTAGAGTGAAGACTTGAGGAGGGGAGGGAGATGATTGGGTGGGCATCTGAGGAAAAGCCATTCCAGGCAGGGGAACAGTCACTGGAAATTCTAACAGGCAGAAGCGTGTCAGGCGTGTCTGAGGAAAACTGAGGAATCCAATGTGGCAGAGAGGTGCCAGAGAGGGCTGGAGTAGAAGGGGGAGTCTCAGCGGAAATAGGATCAGGGGCTGTGAGGCTTGAGACTTGCAAATCACCACTGTAAATCCTTTGAGATTTTGCTCTGAACAAGATGGGAAGAATATGGAAGCTATGAAGGGTGGAGTCATGACCCGACTTCCTCTTAAGAGGGCCACTCTGGCTGTGGTGTTCAGAATAGTCTAAGGGAGAGCAAGGTGGAAAGCAGGGAGGCACTTTAGGGGACCATTTCAATAATCCCCATAAAAGTCGATAGTGGCTTTGATAAGAGTGGTAGCAATGAAGATGGTAAGAAGTGATCGAATGCTGGACATATTTTGAAGAAAAAGTAAATTGAATTTGCTGAAGGATCAAAAAAGAGGATTTAAGAGAGAGGAATCACAGAGGACTCAGAAGAGTTGCCATTTGCTAAAAAGGGGGAATTTGCCTGGAAACAGGCCTGGAGGTGGGACTGGGGACAATTTCAGGAGCTTAATGTTAAATATTCCCAGGTGGCTTTTGTAACATGTATACAAAACAAACATCTATCATTTCCAATTGAAAACACACACACAAACCCCACACATTTCTCCTATATATTCCTCATTCCATCAACGATATCACCATCCCATCCTGACATTCATGCCAGATTTAAGGACTGTTTTTCATGCTCCCCTCCCCCTCAGTCCCATACTGAAATGTCCCCCAGTTCATTCCTCTCAGCATCAGACAAATTTTCATTCCATGAATACACCTGGTTTTCCTGTTTTAGCGTACAAATCCTTCCCTAGATCTAGAGGATCCGCCTAATTCCTTTCTGCCCTACTTTGCTTGGCCAATATCAACTTCTTCTTCAAGCTACAACTTCAATCTCTTTTCTTTGAGGCCTTCCATGAGCCCATCAGCAAAATTGTCTGCTCACTCCTCCTACTGAAGTATCACTTACCCATCAAGCGTATAACTTTTCCACTTTGGGGCATTTGTTGGCATTTATAGTATAGCATGCCTGTGGGAGTGACGAGAGATGAAGCCAGAAGAGGAGAAAGGAGTGGGTTTAGGAAGGACCTTGAATGTAATGCCAGGGGATTGTACTTAGTTCTGAGGTTATTAGGAATAATGGCATTGTTTGAAGAAGGCGAGGGGCCCGGTTTAATGTGAAGTCCTCAAGGTTTCACTCCATTGACCATGGGAAGGGTGAACTGGATAGCAAAGTAAGTCAGGCAAAACTCGGTGACCTCCTGAAAGAATGCAGGAATAATGAGGATGAAGATGAAAAAGATAGGACTTTTCTGCACCACACTCCATGGCGCTAGGGAAAATAACATTTATTGAGTTTTGCCATTTTATCAGGCACGGATTTAAGAACTCCCCCGGTGTTAACTCCCTTCATTCTCTCAACCATGTCATGAGGGGGACGGTTTTCTTACCCCCATTTTGCAAAGGGGTTAAACTAAGACACAGATTTCATAAGCTGCCCGAGTCACATAGCAATTAACTAGTGGAGTCTGGATTTAAACACAGTCCTTCGCTCCAGGACCCGGGCTGCCCTCCCCTACTCTATACCTCCGACCACATAGTGAATTAATATAAAACTATATTTAGCTGCACGAGAATGTTTTATAACCCTTATCAATCCAAATTGAACGTCTACTTCAATCTTTCTGTAAAATCACCCTCCCAAAACACACGATTCGTGAGCAGTATATTCCGTAACTTGTGTTTATATGGATGCTTAGCCACTATGTGATGTTTTTCTTAGCCTTTTTTCTCCCTCAGTCAAATGAGGGGAAACATCCAGCATATGGAAGCATTTCCACACTGCAAGTTATACTGAAGGGGAATATTATGCAATTTGCAAACACTGTCAAATGAAATATAAATATGCATTAGAAAAATGCTACACAGAGACAAAAATATCTTTGTATCAAAGATCCATTCCGTCAATCATTTTTTCATTCAACAAACATTAATCAGGCACCCAGTGGATGGTGGGGGCAGTGGTCAGCAGTGAGATGACAGAGGTGAATAAGACTTATGCCTTGTCATGAGGAAACTCACAGCCCTGTGATTTTTATTTTTAAATGGCCACAGCTGGATGAAACAATTGCCGTTGACTCTCTGTAACCCTCTGAAAGATAAACAGAGCTCTGTGCTTTGATTCGGATAGAGCTGTGGCCTCTAGCTCCACTTCTTAGAAGCTGGACACATCACTTCTTCTATCTGAGCCTCAGTTTCCTCAACTGAAAAGGAGACACTCCTTTCCATGGTGGTTATGAGAACTGGGGATTATGCACCGCACATAGATCCCAATTTGAACCAATGAATAGTAAATGAATGACTACCGTGGCTTTTCATTTTTCAGTCATCAGTAAGCTTCCCTAGGGTCCAGTCAAAAATTCGCAATGAACCAAATATCACCACCTGTTCCAAAACTAGCAAACAACAACAAACAGCAAACAAAAACCTCCCTAGTGACGTCAAGTAGGAAGGAAATGGCCCTGCTATCAGGAATTGAGTTAACCAAGTTCTTGCAAAAGCAGCCAATGCCTTGTCACCACTAATGCACACCAGGAGGAAGGACAAGCTCTTTGAGCATCAGCCTCTGGATGTGGATTGAAACTTGCTAAAGCAATGGCGAAGACTCATACGGCAAAGCTGAGCCCAGTGTCCCTGGAGAGAGAGAAAATTGGAGTTTTCCTGGACATGTCCTAACAGGTTTTCTTCAAAAAAGTGACACCAGGGAAACAGTTGGTTCTTTGCTGACAAGGGGACCCCAGTGAACAAGGTTTTAGGAACAACACAGTCCCACCCACCGTTCCAGCTATGAGTCAACCGGGGACTCCCAGTAAGAGAAAGTGGTCAGACTGGTTCCCCGACCTCCACAGGGCAGGCATCTTACCATATAAGGGATAACGAATGCAAGGCTAATTGGAGGAAACCAACAAATACTGAACACACTCCATGTGTCAAACATTGTGCCAGGCTCTCTTCCTTGGGCAACTTGTTGAATATTCACAATAACTCAATTAGGTAGGTAAGTAGGTAGCTATTATTTCCATTTTGCCGGGTATAGACACTAAAACTCAGAGAGGGTAAGTTAGAACTCTCCTGAAGCTGTCCAACAGATTTTCTCCAGAAAAGACCCCAAGATATAACCACTGGTACGCGAAATTTGAGTCTAGAGCTTTCTTACCTCAAAACCTCTGTTCATTCAGTTATGCCTCTCCGTCTCTAATCTGCAATGGGTTGATACAGGCTACTCCCAAATAAGTCTCTGTTCTCTGTCACTGATCCCCAGCAGACTCAGCTCAGTGATGGGTATTCTCGGTCTCCTTACCCTTTGGCATCTGGTTGGGTTTGGCCAATGGGGGGACTGGAGAGTACAAGGAGAAAGACGTTGGGACATGTGTTCTCCTGTTTCCACCCAGCCATCCTTTTCTGAGCCATGCTGCATTCCTCCAGCTGTGGGGTGTATTGGGCCACCTCTCTCCCAGAGATCCAGAGCCCAAGTCCTACCTCTTGCCCCCTCCATCTGGGGCAGTAAGAGCTTCCTGATGTTGACAGCTCCTGAGTGCCTCACCATTCCTAGTGGATTCCCTTCATGGTACCCATGCGTCGTAAATACTCTCTTCACAACACTATATTCAACTAAACCCTTTTGAGCGTGCCATGAGTTTCCTGCTAAGATTCTAATGATATATATTGAGTTAAAAACGATTGTATATTTAATCCCACCATAGTTTAGGTTCTTAAATTGGTCTTTGGGTATCTAGTAAATAGTATCAACTTGCATCTTATGGAAATGAATCAGCTGAAATTGAAGTGAACACATTTTGTTTGGATACGATGAGCTCGCTGAAGGGACAATAAACTCCCCACATGTTATTGGCAAGCTCTGTGGTGAATGAAGCTTCCCAGTCACACTTGGAATGTGATGTTTTTTTCATGAGGCCATGCTACAAAGATGAAATCCAAAGAATATGAAAACACACTTGACAGATCCTGCCAAGAAGTTCTCTAGAATGTATGCAAAATGGAGCTAAAAAGTATTTGTAACTCTGTCACAGAAAGTGGAGTTTCAGTCGGGAAAACTTCACTGAAACCACTTGAGCTCTCCTGTCACTGGCTTTTGGAAATGATGACTGAGTCATTTGAAAATGAAGTGAGAAACGTTTCAGCCTTAATGACCTTTCTGGAGTTTTCACAGGGCTCCCACACAACAGTAGTATGTCCAGGAAACACATAAACAGGCCAGATGGGGGGCTTGCAGTCATGCCTCAGTGGGTCTGCAGAGGAAGGCTCAGGCTCTGTTCACCTTATGAAAATGAAGTTGAGATTTTAGCTCAGAAGTATGCCCCTCTCCCTACCAAGAAGAAGTGCACCAAGGAAACAATTGCTAAATTGCTTTTCTTCTCCTAAAAATTCCTACACAATCGTCTCATTCTCTGCCCCAACCCACACCTAAACACTGAACTTATGGATAGCTACAGACATGACACACAGAAGCTGTTTGTCCTCAGCAAAGTCTGAGGGGACAGTTCTGTGTCTGGGGCGGGGGGGTCTTTGGTCTTATCGCTTTGGGCATGATTGCAAAGACGGTATTTCGACTTTTATGCATTCTCTCCTGAAGAACATTTTCTAGGAGAATATGTTTGCTCTTCTAAATCCACCTATGAATCATCCAGTATCTGTCTTCCCTCTCCTCCCCTCCCCCCAACCCCTACAAAGTTTTCCTGCATGGACTTTACACCCACAGTAGAGTACACGGTAGGTACTCACATATTTGCATGCATAAATGCAAGCACTTCATTAATCGATTTATATGTTTAGTTGGTGACAACTTTTGTGTGGGGTAAGGAATAGGGCTACAGTAAGCATGACCAAGTTTTAATTGCCCTGAACATTGGAGGTATTCTTTTTCACCCATCTGCTAGCTAGCTGTGTGGCTTCAGGCAAGTTAACACAACACCTCTGGCTTTCCCCCTCCATACACCAGGGACATGAACTCTTGTTTCACTGATTGTTGTGGTGATTAAATACTATAATCTTTGTGAGGGGCCTAGCACAGTGATGGCCTCGTGAAGGAGGTTTCCTAAAATCCAACCTATGCCATTCTTTCTGGACTGATACCAGGGACACATCATGTAAACAGAGCAAAGCATGGAGGGGATTAAGGGAGATCCCCACTTTGGAGGAAATGTGGATTTAGTGGACAATCAAATTGTACCCTACTCAAAGCTTTGCTGATGTTTTATCTTGTGCCGAGGCAACCTGCTTCAGGTTTCCCAAGAAGGCAGATAGTATTATCAGGCAGCGTGCCAATATCTGGTTACTAAGAATATTTCAAATGACAGATTTTATATTTAATCCGATCTTTCCATCTCTGAATCTTCTTCTAGCTCTCTAGCAGATGCCACTTGGTGGTCCCTGATAGTTTAAGTCACTAACCCCACGTGCACTTCCAACATTTGATTTATTCATCATTGTATTGCAATTATTATTTAGAAGTGCCTTCCGTGTGCCGGGCACAGTGCTAGGAGCTGAGGTTATAGTAATGAATAAGACATGGTCCCTCAGCGAAAGGAGTTCACATTCCAACCAGGAAGACAGATTCATGAATAAATTCTACAGTGTTCTCATGATGACGGGATATAGGCGATGTTGAAACCAGGGCCAGGATAGAGTGAGGCTACATGGAAGGAGGCACTCGCTGTCAGGGTAATGGGGCATGCAGAGTCAGTGCTTGTACCACCCCGAGGATGGAAGCTTGCTGAAAGTTTGCACCCAAGCCACCTCATTTGCACCTTCATCCTGGCCCTGGATAAAACACAGAGGAGAAAGATGGAACACTTCTCCATGGATTCCAGGAAGTTTCCTGGAGCAGATGACTTTGAACTCAAGCCTCTTAAAAGGGAATGAGCTAGCCAAGCAGAGAAAGGTGGGGAAGGATCGGAGAGCATCCTTGGCAAACGATCAGCAAATGCACACCTGTAGAGGTGAGAGAGAGAGCACAGCTTCTGGACGCACCTTCCATAGACTGATACAGCCTGATTACTGCAGGGGGGGGGGGCTACGGGGAGAGGGGTGGCAGGACAGGGGCTGACCAGGAATGCGTCCAGGACCAGTTCACAGAACTCAGGAGAGTCGCAGGCTGTATATTTAGGAAGACTGAATAACTTATCATTGAAGCAGGACACTTTTGATGGTGAACAAAGGTGCTGTCTATACTTGTGAGCGCAGCAAAATCAAAGTGGGATATGTCTGTGTGCAGCACATCTACATTCCCCGGCAAGCCGACACCTCCTGACTCTGTCCCCAAGGGGTGCTGTCCCGCTCCCCCACATGTTGGGCACACACCACTCCTCTTTTGTATCTAGGGCAGACCTGGGAGAAACAGAAGAAATCAGACAAATGGCTTGTGACTAGGAATCTAGTGAACCTCCTTCATAAATGCAAGTTCTAGAACTATGTTGAGGACAGTATCACACTTTGTATGTAAAGACCATGTGGCCAGCTTGGCAAAGATCTTTCTTTCTTTCTTTTTTTTTTAAACAAATCTGCACTTTCTTTTCTTTTGTTTTTTTTGTTTTGTTTTGTTTTTTGTTTTCATTTATTTATTTTATTTTAAATTTTTTTATTTATTTATGATAGTCACAGAGAGAAAGATAGAGAGAGAGAGGCAGAGACACAGGCAGAGGGAGAAGCAGGCTCCATGCACCGGGAGCCTGACGTGGGATTCAATCCCGGGTCTCCAGGATCGCGCCCTGGGCCAAAGGCAGGCGCTAAACCACTGCGCCACCCAGGGATCCCTGTTTTTTGTTTTTAAATCTGCACTTTCAAACATGATGGTGTTGAGTTTTGACTTTCTTTTTTTTTTTTAAGATTTTATTTATTTATTCATGAGAGACACAGAAAGAGAGAGAAGTAAAGACACAGGCAGAGAGAGAAGCAGGCCCCATGCAGGGAGCCCGATATGGGACTCGATCCTGGGACCCCAGGACCACACCCTGGGCCAAAGGCAGGCACCAAACTGCTGAGCCACCCAGGGATCCCAGAGTTTTGACTTTCAAGTGGGAAAAGGATTGTAGTATTTCTGTATATAGTTAGTGAATAGGCCAGAAATTTTAAAAGCTTATCCCACCAAGCATGATGCCAGCCTATCAGCTCACAACCCTATTACCCTCCAAGGGGTTCCAGAGATTTCTGAACAAGCTCTGCTGATTCATGGCTGCTGAATGCAATGAGATTCCAGATACAAGTGAGGTTTTGATGCACCGACTGGAAGAAAATTATTCTGAAAGAGAATAGAGAATACTCATTTTTTAAATGATATTTAATGCAAATTAGGTCTTTGGGGAACATTATCCCTCACCTTCATAGCATTGTGATATAGATATGATTTTTGTTTATTTCATTTTTTATTACCATATATAGAAAAGTGGAGAGAAAAGTATAATAAACACCTATATGTATATCACCCGGATTTTTAAGATTTTTTTAAAGCTTATATTTATTTATTTGAGAGAGAGAGAGAGAGAGAGAGAGAGAGAGAGAGAAGGAGAGAAAGCATGACTGGAAGGAAGGGAAGAGGGAAAAGCAGGCTCCTCACTGAATAGGGAACCCGAAGCTGGGATCACTGTCAGGACCCTGAGATCATGACCAGAGCCAAAGGCAGAGACTTAACCTACTGAGCCCCTATTACCTGGATTTAAATAGCAATAACATTTCACCACATTTTAGTTCATATGTGTATGCACATGGGCACATATGTGTACACACGCACACACACACAAACACACACAATTTCCAGAGTAAAGCATAGATACCAGGATATTTCTCCCTTACATACTTTGTTATGAAATTCTAAATGTAAGAGCAATTTCCTTCAAATAATAATACTTAATAAAACTAACAACTGAAAAAAATCAACAGTAACTCTCTAACATCATCTACTATAATTTTTTATGTACAAATTTTCCCCATTGCATTCCAACTTTTCCCAGACATACCTTCAAGCTTGTACCAATCCAGGACCACGCATCGCATTTAGTTATTATCCCCCTTCCTTTAGCTTTTTTTAAAAATCCAGAATGGTCCCCATTCCCTGGGCCCATTGAAGATGCCAGGCCAGTTGTTATATAGAATGCCCACTTTTTTTTTTTTGAATGCCCACTTTCTGGGCTTATTCTCTTACTGTGTTGTTTCCTCATAAAGTCTATTCTTTGTGTTTCTAGTAAGCTGAAGTTGCATCTACAGGTTTACTTATATTCTAGCTAAAAGTTTGTGGCAGGAAAACATCATAGGTGAGTCCCTTTACTTTATATTAGATCATTAAGGAGCACATTTTACCTGATTTATCATAAGGGATATTAATGATAATGATATCAATTAAATTGACCCATTTAGAGAGGAGAATTCTAAAGTTAGGGAGACTGGTAATGTGCCTAACATCATGATCATGCGATTAGTTTTTTTTTTAATAATAAAATTATTTTTTATTGGTGTTCAATTTGCCAACATACAGAATAACACCCAGTGCTCATCCCGTCAAGTGTCCCCCTCAGTGCCCATCACCCATTCACCCCCACCCCCCGCCCTCCTCCCCTTCCACCACCCCTAGTTCTTTTCCCAGAGTTAGGAGTCTTTATGTTCTGTCTCCCTTTCTGATATTAGTAAGAGACTGAGGTGGAATTCGAGGTGTTGCCTGACAATGCAAGTTGGGGGAGGGAGCAGGGGAGGCTGGTAGGCGGATTCTCAAAATATCCTAAGTGGATCACTGGAAGTATACAATGGGACATAGAGGCTAAACTGTAAGAAACGCTTATGGAAAGAGAACTGTCCTCAAGGGCAGTGGGTGGGAATAAGGCTATGAGTTGTGACCAACTCAACATAGCAGCTGACAAAAGGTTAGTGGGAGACTTTCTTTTAAAAGCTTGTATTACAGTCAATTAGGCATGAGAAATAGAGTAAACTTTTTAATGCTCTCTTACAAACAGATTTGTGTTACAATATTTGAGAGAAGGCAGTCAGAGACTTGTGTAAGGCATCATCCTCAATGAGCTTATCTGGCACATAATAGGCAGTTAATAGCCATTTGTCCAGTGAATGAACCTATTTGTGTCAGGTGCTGATAATTCGTTCTGCTTCAGTCCTGACAGCTAATCAATCCCAAGGGCCACGGGCGCTAGCTCCTCAGTATCTCTTGATTCCATGTGCTCTTCTGCATCATGACTCCCAACAGCGTTAGGACAAGGCACCATCTCTGTTGCAGATACTGCAACAACCTCCCGATTGGTCTATTCTCTTCCACCCTCACCCCTTTCCAACCCGTCCACCACGTTGCTGCCAGAATAATTTTGACACTGCAAGTTGGGTTTAAAATAAGGCTTAAACCCCCTCGGTTGTTTACACTTAGGAGAAGGTTCCAGAGTCTTGTCTTACCTGACAAGGCTCTGCATGGTCTGTATCCCATCGTCTTCTTCTGTGCCTTTTTGTTACATTGCTCTGACTCCTACTTGTCTTTGCTTCTTCCCTGAATGCGTCCATCTCTCTCCTGCTTCTGAGCTTTCCGTGTGCTGTTCCTTTCGTCTGCTATCCTCTGCTTGATAGCACAGATGTCCTATTTCACCTTGGATAGCACTTTCTTAAGGGAGCTTTCTTGGGTTCTCAGATTGGGTTAGATCCTCCTATTAGAGTCCTCATTTAATGCCTTGCTTTTAATTGGTAGGTCTAATCAAGTTTGTGATTAAATTACGGCTCATATAATCGTATATGTTTGTACATATCGCTTTCTAACAGGCTGTTAAGTTCCAAGCTATAAGAAACCACCTAGAACCCCCAGCACTCCACGTAGATCTAGCACTAAGTAAGTGCTTAATAAAAAATAACTGAATGAATGAATGAATGAATGAACTTATTTCGTAGTTCTAGTCACACATCATTTTCTACGACTGGTTAGTGGTTTTGGTCCTCAGTCCTCCATAGGGTTTCAGCTTTCCAAACCCTCCTTGATCAATCAGGATTCTGCAACATTAAGGTCTTGGGTGCCCTGAGATTTGGGCTCTACACTTAGCTTTGGAGCAGTGCATTCCTCCTTCATGCATGTCATCTACAAGGTGGTTGTGCCTCAGTAAAGGATAGAGCAAGGGCCAGGAAAGCCCAAAGGTGATAACTCTCCCAATTTGGTGTAGGGGAAGTAGGCACAGTAGAAGAGACTTCCTAAATAAGCAGCCTCCTGACCTAGTTTGTAGAATTGTTCATGAGTTGGCCAGAGGAATAAGGATAAGGGGGATGGGCATTCTAGGCAGATGGAACAGCATATGCAAGGGCATTGAGAAAGCAGATAATATGGCACTTTCAGAGCATTGCAAGTAGCTTAGTGTGACTGAAGTATGAGCGATGGGACCAGAAGCTAGGGAGGTAAGCGAGGTGTGAATCACAAAAGATCTTCTAGCCATATAGAGGAGCTTAAACTTGATGCAAAATATAATGGAAAGCCAGTGAAAGACATACAGCAAGGAGTGAAATGAATAGATATAAATTTTTAAGCGATTGCACAAACTATGTCTCAAGCAAAGAAGAAAGGCACACACTCCAGATTCAATTTGGTAAGTGTATTGAATTGGATTTGATAATTCTTGACTTTGTCAGGACATGTGTTTTTGTGCTTCTTTTTCTACTTGCCAAATCAAACATGCCTATAGCACTGTGTAGAAGTAGCATAATCTGCTACTTAACCCTTTCCTTCTCTAGAGCAGGGAAGTCTGAATTAATGCATTGCCTGATTGCTTACATATGGGGCAGGGCCCCCCTTAAGCTGTCCCAGATAGTTGGGTTCTGCTGCTGGTTTTATAGTTTTTATTTATTTAACCAGAGCTAGAAACATGGAAAACAACAGACTCTGAGCACGTGGATGGGTTTCCTTGCAGGAGTCTGAGCTGGCAGTTATTTTAATTAGCAACACATTTTATAAGGGCAGAATCAGAAATGGAAACATGTCAAGGCCTCTTTAGCTATTAAGTTTGGCAGACTCACATGAGTGTGCCTGGGCATGGTAATCAGCTCCTGACTACCCTCCATCTCTCCCAAGGGAGCCACAGGAACATACGGAGCTCTCCCTGTGCGTAGAGCACCCCCTTGGGTGTCGGAGGACTTAACAGTGTCACACACCAAATGCTGAGGACACAGGAGTCCTCTTGGAGCTAGTCCTGGGAAATAAAGTCTTCTCAATGTAGGCCTAAGGTCATTCCTCTTTTATCTACCTCCAGGCCAATTTCTCTGTTCTATTCCCTTTCAAGCATCAGTCCTCCTAGACATGCATCCCGATTTAGTAAGTTTATCTCTCTAAAATCTACTTTGCATTTGAAAAATGATTTCTTCCTTTTATTTGCCACAGTGGTTTCCCAGAATCCTGGGGCTTATATATATTATATATAATATATATAATTTATAATAATTTATAAATATTTATAAATTCATACATATTTTAAAAATCTAAAATATTATACATTATTAATTAAATATTATTAATTAGTATAATAATATATAATATAATGTTAATATTATTAATAAAAATATATTATACATTATATTTATACATTATTATAAATAATGTATAAAATATATTAATAATTATATATTTTAAATTATTATATTTATATATTTAAAATAATATAACATATATAAAATATATATTTATATTATATATATATTTAGAAAGGGGATTATATACATAATCCTCCTTCTAATAATTACTGGCACCTAGGTATACTGTTCTAATATGAAGCTCTCCTCAGCGAATGAAGCCGACGGGGTACCATCTCTATTCCCTCATCCATTCACTGAAGAGTCACTAAATTTCTTCCTGCTCAGGCATTTGCTAAATGTGGGAGATAAGAAGAAACAGGTCTGTGATTTTGGAAAATCTCAACTTAATTGGGGAAACAGACCCATGGACTAGTTTAAAACAAAATGGTAAGGGTGGTGCTAGGCACATACACAAGGTTCTTTGGTTTGCAAGTGATGGACACCAATCTGAAGCAGCTTAATAAAGATAGAGAATTTGTAGACAGGGGGAACATATTGTGTTAAATTCGGAGTCACATTTTGGGAGCAACCAGCCCCCTGGGATGGGCTGGAAGACTTTGGAGCCTCTCTCATGCTCTCATTCCTTGTGTCTCCTTTATTCTTCTCTTCCTGCTGACTGCCTTTCACCACCTCATTCAAGCTCCTAATATTTCATTATCCGAATGCAAACAAATATCCCCGACTGAAATTAATCTCTTAGTCACAATTCAAAAATTTCAGGGCAGAGAATCTGACTGGATTAGGCAGCTATCCCTGGTCTGATCAGATGAGGCCAAGTGGTGACCTGTCTGCCACAACCGATAAGTGGCAGTTATTTCACACAACTACAAATCGATACTCTGAAACTCAACACGTGCAATCTCTAATTTGCTCTCAAGAGGAACAAAAATCATTTCCCTACTCGGTGTTGCTTTTCTTTCCAATAAGTCATTAAAGTCAATAGATATCTTTAATGTGATTGGCTGGCTTAGTCACATGTCTTTGAGGGACACAAAGACTCAATAGGAGTCAGTTTTAAAGTTTTCAAACAGAAATTGATGAGGGAGGGGAAAGAGGAAAGAAACACTTTTATCCTAAATACACAATGCACTGAAATTTCTAAAATATATTTGATAAAACACTGTTTTGCACTATGTTCAGTTTTACGCCAAAGATGCCAAGATTGTGGCTCATCCAATGAGGACAGCTAAGCACCAACTGACAGAAGCTCATAAAAAGAATTGTTTGGGTTAGAATATACTGGAATCTTACTCATAATTTCTAGATTCAAACAAGCTCTTGTTCTGCCCCTCAAACACCCCCTGAAAGCTATAGGAGCTTTTCAAGGCCATCGACCTGAACCCCTAAATTATTTTTTTTAAGATTTTATTTATTTATTTATTTATTTATTTATTTATTTATTTATTTATTTATTTATTTATAGAGACACAGAGAGAGAGAGAGAGAGAGGCAGAGACACAGGCAGAGGGAGAAGCAGGCTCCATGCAGGGAGCCCGACATGGGACTTGATCCCAGGTCTCCAGGATCACACCCCGGGCTGCATGCGGCGCTAAACCACTGCGCCACTGGGGCTGCCCCCCTAAATTATTATTATAAAAAACAAAATCTCTTCCGTCCATGGTCCAACAACACCGAAATTATGAAGACCTGTCTCAATGCCTCTAGAATTTAAGAATTAAAAGCACTTGCTAATTTAATTTGGAGCAAATTGGGTCAAGACAAAAGAGAACAATCTTGACTTTTGGGCACGTGGTCTCCAGTTTAGGATCTGCTGCTTTGGTATTTAAAAAAAAAATACTTTGTAAAATACACAACTACTTTTGCCTTGAGAAGCTGGCACCTGCAGTCAAGGGCTGCAGACAGAAAACCCAAGTCTTCCCAGGAGGTGGCTGCAATAAACAGCAGAGTTGGTATTGGCCACATAGTTCACTGAAGCATTAGGTGGAGTCTATCTTCACTCCCTGTCAAACATTCATCCTACCAGCAGTTGTTCCTAAGGAGTCCTACCTCTGAGCCTCTGTGGAGAATCCAAGGATGGGCAAAGCATGGTTTGCTAACCACACATCATTTCCATCTTAAAAGGAGGGACAGATAAGAACCCACATAGCTAAACAGCAGGGTAGAGTGTACTAAATGAGGTACAAGTCACTAAGAACTTTGGAAGAGAATGTAGTACGTAAGGTCCCTGGCTCTGAAAAATGGAAAAACTGAAGTTTTGAAGGTTTGTCATCTTCTGACTATGTGACCCTGCTCAAGTGTTTACTATCATTTAACTTCAGTATTCTCACCCACAAATTGAGGATTATAAGAATATTCACCTCATAGAGTTGTGGCACATATCATAAAGTTGGCAAAGATTGGAAAATAGTGTATTATTGTCATATAGCAGAAATGTCATTTATTCTAGGCCTGAAGGATGCTTTCTATATTGGAAAAATAATGGAAATGATGTACTATCCTGTATCATACATGTCAGTAACACACAACTTAGAAAATATTGTAAGTGTTAAGAAAGAAAAACAAATTCCAGAGTTCCCATTTCTGGAGATGAATACCATGGCAGTTTTGGTGAACTGCTACCTGGTCTTTTTTCTTCTCATAGATTGTCACATGTAACAAACAAATCATACAGTCAAATTTCCTACATTTTATTTTATTTTTTATTTATTAATTTTTTAATTTCCTACATTTTAGAGGCAACTAAACTAGTTATTTCCTTTATAATTTTCCAATATTTTTTATTTTGGAAGGCCTCCTCCAATCTAAAACTTAGATACTTTGTTTTAATTTATACTGCATTATAATACCCTCAGCTAGGGCTTCTTCAACTCCCTTTTACAACTCAGTGATAACAGGACAAGATAAAGTAATAAATTACAAATGAAGTAAGCTTTTCTAAAAAAAAAAAAAAAAGGAAAAGATCTATATTCAAAAGCATGAAAAGAAGTTGCTCGCTCATTAAGCCCATTTCTGTGTACACACTATGTACTGTTGTGCTTGGCTCTGAGGATCCCGAGGCTGCATTAAACCTTGCTTTGTCCCAAGGAGAAATGCTCTTTCAAAGAACTTAATCTGACCAAAGGCAGCTAGAAATTCTTATTAAACTGTATGCCAATGGGAAAAGAAAGGAAACCAGTGTATATGGGGCTTCTACCCTGCACGACATTGTACCCTTTCCCTCTCCTGGCAGCCCTGAGAGGCGGGGACGGTTAGCCCACTGCACACGTGAAGAGATGAGGGCAGAGAGGAGACGTGACTTGCTCTTAGTACCAGAGTAGGTGAACTAGACCTGGACCCAGCTGGCTTCAGGGGTGCAGTCACACAGGCCCTGCTGCTCAGAAAGGCTCCAGCTGGCACCATCTTGAAATGATCATTTAAAATCTTCTTTTATTATGATTTTTATGCATAACTCATCTTGTAATAATTTGATGTCTGAATTTGAGTTCATAAGTCAAGCTTGATAGGATGGTGATGCACATTCTGGGAACTTCAAGCCCCAACTCAATGTATGCTCTCCTCTCCCACCATCCCTCTGCCTGCCAGCATGGGTTCTAGGCTTCTCGCTCCCTGACACTGGCTCTCAGCTGCCCAGCCTTTCCCTCTCACTGGGCCTTCCACCCAAGACAGCGGCTGGGCCTTGTTGGCAGAAAAAGGCCTGCCTTCTGTTCTTGCCCTCTACCCCAGGTAGGCCTGTGGGCATGAGGATGGTTACTGTCAGGCACCCAGCCTATAGCATCTCCTCATGGGCCAATGCAGTGGCGGTTCTTGCCGTGGGCTGGCAACACCATATCACGTCCAGCAGGCAACTCAGTGGGGACCCCTTACTCGCTGCTGTTGGGTTCCTGATAGTGTCTCTGCACAGGGGTTGTAGTGCCTGCAGGGTTGCCCACCAGCCATCAGGTCTATGGTCCTATGAGGAGAGGAGACTGACTTTCCCAGCTGGCGTCACATTTTCTCTTTCCATGGGCTCTGCCAATTATGTAATGGGCCTGCCAGGAATCCAGACCAGAATGACCTCAGAGCCTTTGTTTCCTATGGTGTCCCACAAGGTTGGGGATCCTGCGAAGCAGAGGGTGAGTGTGAGGTCAGAGGGCTCCAGCCAGCTGCATGCCAGAGGTCCAGATAGGAACTTGGCAGCCTTGCTGCAGTGCCTCTGGGAGTCTGCACCAGCTGCTGGGGACAACATCCACCATTCTTCCTGGCCAAGTGGCAGCTTTGATCATGCCTGTGTTGTCTCCCTCCTTCCCTCTCTCCCCGTGGGGCAACCCCTTTCATTTCACTGCACAGAAGCAACTCTCTGTATCTACACAGTGCCTCGGAGAAATCATGCCAGTGGTGACGGGTGGGTGGGGTTGGGTGGGGACAGACCTGACTGGTCTTGGAAAGGCACACATGCACAGGAGGAAGGAACTGAACCAGGAAAGAGGTGACGGAAATGGAGATAAGGGGGAGAATGTTCTGGGTTGCACAGAGCGGAGTGTTTTCCCAGAATGTGGAACATTCAGTGCTAAAGGATGACAGTCCAGGAGAGATGTGGATGGCTGGTCCCCCGAGGGTCAGATCATAAAAGCAGTGACAGCCTAACAGTGGCGGTCGTTTACGGTGGTGGAAAGAGCCAGAGCTCTTTCCCCTCCGTGATCAGCTCTCATTCTGACAAGAACCATGGGAAGAAGGCAGACGTGGGCACCCTCCCATTTCAGTTATGAAGAAACTCAGAGATGACGAATGACTTCCCCCCAATCAAATACTTAATAAGTACTGGAACAAGACTGCAAATCCCTTATCAGTTCACAAAACAGAAATAATGGAGCCTGGTAACCGATTTCATGTGCAATAGAAGAAAGAGAGAAGAGAGAAGAGACAGGCTTTTGAGTTGACTGAAAGCCAGCTGCTTCATTGAAAAGAAATTGGGAAACTAAGAGGAAAGGATCACATGGGTTGGAGTCTATCATGCTCTGAATCCGCCGAGTGACGCAGAGGTCCTTAGTAGGCCAACGTCTTGAACATGCTTAGCCAAAATCATGTTTGCCTAATCAGCCGATCTGTCTCGGATACCGCAGAGCTCTGAGACACACCTTGGCCATGGCTTTCTGCTTCTACTCAGGAAATATTCTGGGTCACCTTCTTGACAAGATAAGCACAAGAACTGGCAGTAAATGACTGTGACTGTACAGGTGACAGGAAGTCAGAAGCACTCAGCTAATTCTCTGCCGGGACCTGAGTGTGAGAAGCGCAGAAGTCCAGAAGCGAGGGGAGAAGAGATGTTGGGATGCTATCTTCAGGATTTTTTTTTTCATTTGCATCCCCCCCACCCCGCTTTATCATTACCCATTTCATTTTCAGTTAATTTTGTTTCTCTGACAATCGATTTCCAGGAACCACCCTACATTCAGAGACTGCAAAGCCCCAGTCCTGCCACTGAGAAGCTCATGTGTCCATCACTGGGGTGCACAGCCTATATAGCCAGTGCAGTAATACAGGTCTGTCCCTGTTTAGGGGGTGGGGGGAGAGTCTCCAGTAGAAGTCATGCAAGTGGAGCCTTGAAGAATGAGGATAAAGAAATTCCAGGTAGAAAGGGATAGAAAAGTGCAACTCACTTCCTTCTTCATTTATTCAGCTAAGAGTTATTTGGCATCCATGGTGTGCCTGGCCCTCTCTTAAGTGACTTGTCTCCAGATACATGGCTCAGAGGCTGTGCTCAAGCCTTTCTGACTCCAAATTACCTATATTGAGACTCCTCCAGAGAGTACATGACCTTCGGGCAAAAGGCAGGGCCTTTAGGTTGGGTCCAAAGATCAATTCCCCTATAGTCCTCTGCTGCAGGCTTATCTCCAGGTAGGCCCTAGGTATGCAGGTAGAGAATTTAGGAAAAGAGTACAATATGCACAGGAGCTCCCACTCCCGAAGTACTTTTCACAATTCCCAACCCTGGGCTACATCAGTCACATTTTAAACTCATTCTAACATTCCTCCTGATGCCAAAATGGAAACTCAGAAAGGTTATTAAACACTTTACCCAAGGCCACACAGCCAATAAGTCAGAGTCCAGTGTCTTTCTGACTCACATTCTATGTCCTTTTTTTTTTTTTCTAAGATTGTATTTATTTATTCATGAGAGACACACAGAGAGAGGCAGAAACACAGGCAGAGGGAGAAGCAGGCTCCCTGAGGGGAGTCTCATGCAGGACTCGATCCCAGGACTCCAAGATCACTCCCAAGCCAAAGGCAGACAGACGCTCAACCACTCAGCCACCCAGGCGCCCCACATTCTATGTCCTTACCCCAGCACTGAACTGCCCCTAAAGCATGTAACTGGTATGTGCCCATTTAACTGTGAAATTCTCAATCCATCATATCTTACATTCCACCAATTGCTCTACTTTTACCATTATCGTTACTCCTTCTTCTACTATAAGAATTAATAATTAGCAAGTGGGAATTTGCATGACAATATTTCACCACAAAACTACAATGGGGCTTTTCTAGGTTTTTCCAACATGGAACTGCTAGATGCAGTTAACAGGGAGAGCTTTAAGACCTCTCCGCCTCCTGAAGTGTTGAGTCCCTGAAAACTCCGGAGTAAGGCTCAGAATTAATCTTGTTGAGTTTCACTGGTGACCAACATTTTTTGCAATCTCCCCCCCACCCCCCATCTCCGCTACTCTCCCAGCTTGTTTGTTTGTGTTTTGTTTTTACTTGTTTGTTTGTTTTACTGTGCATTGCTTTAATTCCCCCAAAATGCCAGTAGAGGTTAGCAAAGTTGCGCAAGACCTCACATTATCAATCTAGGCTATTCAAAGCATATGCTAGTACTGACTGTTTTGTGGATATTATTCCTCTTGGTTACAATTTATGACAACCAAACAGAGCCTTTGCTACAAACAAACTTGCAATTACAAATTAAAAAAAGAAAAGTATCTGGGCAACACAGAGAGAAAGGCTATATCTCTGAAGTTGACTCTTGGTTTTTGGAAGGAGAAGTGGGGCGGGGGGTGGGGGGGCGGGGAGGAGAGACGATTATGCCTCCTAAATCCAGAGATTCCATCCAGAGAGCAGCCCAGCCTCACTTCTGTGGCCGAGAACTTCGACTCCAGCTTCCATCTGGTTTCCATAAGGCAAGGCGACTTGGCGAATGGCTGGCCACGTAACCGGAGCACGTGCACATCCTGACCACGAACGAGCACCAGTAAAAGGAGCCAAAGAGAATGAAGAAATTTCCCCCAGTCCCTCTGTACGGGCTAGGGCAGGAAAAGTTGCTTTCGAGAGAAATCGAGTGCTCTTCCACCCTGCTGGGTAGGTTCACAAAGAACTAACCACTTCAACTGAATCAAAAATGCCCAAACCTAATGGTGAGGTGGGACCAAGTATTCTAGAAATGTCAAGTAAATGTTTTAACGCCACGGATGCAATTAATTCTAGGCAGCGTGCGCACGCACAGGAAGCAGGATCTAAGAGAAAGAGCCTGCACTTGGATCCAAAAGGATATGACTATTCTGTTACTAACACTGTGGAGCCTTGAACAGATTACTTAGACAGCCGGAAAAGTATGCAGGGTATCCTTCATTTATGAGATTTCTTATTGACGATGTATATAAAACATCTTGTACCCAGTGCGTGCTTAATAAATGGTTAATTCATTGAGGCTGAGGTGATGCTTTCCTCCAACACTTGTAAGTGTCAAAACATGCTTACACGCTTTATGAAAAGGGTATGTCTAGCCTGAGGATACTGCACATATGTTGCCACCATCGATCTTTTTATTAACACACCTTTGTTGTTTTTAATTCATACAATTCGCAGGGCTTTTGTTCGAAGAATTGTGGAAAATGCAGCTTGAAAGGCATCTGCAGTTCCCCCACTGCACAGATGAAGGCACCGAGGATGTCACAGCAGAAAAAAAGGCCAGATGGTCTCCGATCCAGATAGCAGGTCGGTAGTAGGTCCCAGCATCCTGACCCTCTCTATTCCCCTTGATCTCCTAGATCTTTCCAAGGCCACAGTAATTTCAGTTGTCCCTCTAAAAGACTCACCAGGGATCCCTGGATGGCGCAGCGGTTTGGCGCCCTGCCTTTGGCCCAGGGCGCGATCCTGGAGACCCGGGATCGAATCCCACATCGGGCTCCCGGTGCATGGAGCCTGCTTCTCCCTCTGCCTATGTCTCTGCCTCTCTCTCTCTCTCTCTGTGTGTGACTATCATAAATAAATTTTTAAAAAAATTAAAAAAAAAAAAAGACTCACCATAAAATTACATAGGTGGGAGAGGTCTGAAAAGTTCCTAAAGCACTATTTCTAGCGGTGAGGTAGTCTGGACAATGGCCCCCAAAGAGGTCTTGTCTCTGGAACCAGTGAATGTTAACCTGGATTTAAAAAAAAAAAAAAAAAAGCAGGGGAGGAGAGGTCTTTGCACATGTGGGTAAATTAAAAGGATCTTAAGTCAGGGAGATTATTCTGAGTCATCCAAGTGGACCTGATATAATCACAACAGACCTTACCATAGGGAAGCAAGAGGAGTCAGGGTTGGAGAGAGGGCCATGTGGTGGTGGAAGCAGTAAGTGGGGGGATGCATCCAGAAGATGGAGGAAGAGGCCCCAAGCCAAGGAATGCACACGGCATCTCGAACCTGGAAAGGCCAAGCAAACAGACACTTCTCTAGATCCTCTGAAAGGAACCAGTCCGATCGACGCCTTGGCTTTAGCCCCATGAAACTGATTTTGAACTCATTGTCTCCAGAACTGTCAGAGAATAAATGTGTGTTGTTAGGAGTCACTCTATTGATGGTAATTTGTTACAGCAGCAATACGGAAACTAATACAACATGCAACATATCAAAACCATTGACGATCAAAGTATCCAACAACTACTACAACCAAATTATAGTAGAATACAATGTAGCCTTTTTAAAAAGTGTTGACTCATCTTTATTGAAATAGGAAAATGTGTAAATTATAACTTTAAATTTAAAAAAGCAGTTTATCATGCCACATACAGAATATGACACCATTTGAAAAGGAAAAGAAAATAAGACTGGAAGTATGTGTTCCAAGTTGTTTACAGTGATGATCACTGACGGTAGAATTTTTCTATGTTCTCAATGTACTTTTCTGTATTCTCCAAATACGATGAGTAAATGTGTTAATTTTATAATTAGAAAAAGAGATTCTGGGCAGCCTGGGTGGCTCAGTGGTTTGGTGCCGCCTTCAGCCCAGGGTGTGATCCTGGAGTCCCAGGATCAAGTCCCACATCAGGCTTCCCTGCATGGAGCCTGCTTCTCCCTCTGCCTGTGTCTCTGCCTCTCTCTCTCTCTCTCTGTGTGTCTCTCATGAATAAATAAATAAAATCTTTAAAAAAAAAAAAGAGAGAGAGAGAGAGAATTGGTTTAAAAATAAAAAAAGAAAAAGAGATTCTTTAAAAAAAAAAACAAATCTATTTTTCCCTGATTCTTTCATTTCATAAAATAAGAAACATATGTAAAGCAGAAGGGTTGCTGACACCCACCCACCCTCTTTTTTTTTAAATCTAGGATAACATTCCCTGGTTCCAGGGACAGCTAGACCAAAGTTCTCAATTCAGAATTTGGAAGCTTACCCCTAATGTATAAAAGGCATAAGAAGCCCACCTTGAATCATCCCTATGAAAGCTCATAGAAATGACACATGATGGCTTCTCTGCTTTCGATTCTCCTCTACAGATTGTCCTTTCATAATTAGGAAGAGTTAATAAGCGCTTTCTCCCTTCAACAAGTCATGAAGAGAGCTGGAGAGCATAATTACACACGGCATTTTGCAGACTTGCACAGAATCCCCCAGTGTAGATGCTACACCAAAGGATTTCACTGAAATGTAAAGAGACAGATATTCTAGGCCACTCTGATATTCTCACAAGCCAAGAGATTTCAGGGGTTGCCAGTTCTCTAACTACTCATTTCTACTCCGCTCTTAGGAGTTCTCTGACTCTTCTTGCTTCTTCTCATCTCTCTTTCCTCAGAGCACAGGATATTCCTTAAGGAATTATCCCTGGGTCTTTCTTGCTATTAATATGCTTTCTGTCCTGTCTAATTCAATCTGGAATATTCCCGAGTTTCTACCAACTGCCAAAGACTGTATAGAGTTATCTATCTGGGGTTGCAAAGATTAATCAGAGTCCCTGCCTTCAACTCACTTCCAATCTGGTGGCAGAGATAAACACATGCAAAAGAAGTAAATCCTATATAGGGAAGGTTAATTAAAGACTGCCAGGGGTTTAAGCAGCACCAAGGAAAGATCGAGACTGAATGTGATTCCAATAGGAAAGGAATGATTTCGCCAAGGGGGCACCTGGTGTTTATTTGCCTCTTGGCTCTGGGTTCTATTCTTCGCCCTTGTTCCTGCTCTGTACTCTATCACAGGAGGGCTGATTCCTGAAAAATACATTTCCCAGGCTCCTTTGCCAACTAGCTAGCTTCACTCAGTGGGAGGTTCAGGCAGGAGGCCAAGTATTTGTGTGTCTCTCTATGCTTTAGTTGACATCTCTGGCTATAGCTGAATCTCAGTGATGCCTCAACTCCCACGGGATGCCCCAGCTCCTGGTCTCCGGGACCACCCCCTCCTTCTGCTGTCCCTCCAGCCCTGGCCATAGCAGTGCTAGCAGCTTCTCCTAATGCCTCGCCATCCTCTGTTGGCCTTTTCAGCTCTTCCAACAGGTCTTCAACTAGTTCCCCAGGTTAAATACTTTGCCTTTAACTACCAGCTGTGGTCTCTGTCTTATAGATTGGACACTCAGAAGGAGTTGAAGAGCTAGGAGTTTCTCAATAGGCAAAGTCAAAATAAATAAATAAATAAATAAAATAAAATAACAAAAACCCTTCTAGGTAGAGATGACAGCATGGCCATGGTTCCAAGTGGAGAAAAGTGACCAGGACAATGGAGCTGTGTCTTGGAAGTCACTGGGGAATATCTTGGAGAATATGATTGGCAGTCTAGGGAGAATGAGAGCACAAAGGCCTCTTGAGTTCACAAATTGAGGAATATGAATTTTACTCCATGTACTGGAGAGTTGTAGAGGTGTTGAGCACAGTAAGGTAACCAGACTCATTCTTTAGGAAGTTCAACCTGTAAATGCACAACCTGTTTGTGCAAACAGCAAAGAGAAGGTACATTTGAGCAGAGCCAATTTAATTTGGCAAAAAGAGGGGCACCTGGGTGGTTCAGTCTGTTAAGCACCCAACACTTGGTTTCAGGTCAGGTCATGATCTCATGGGTTGTGAGACTGAGCCCCTTGTCAGGCTCTGCACTCAGCAGGGAATCTTCTCAGGAGTTCTCTCCTGCCTCTCAGCCTGACTCACACGAGGTTGCTCTCTCTCTCTCTCTAAAATAAATAAACCTTTTAAAAAATAAAACAATTTGGCAAAAAGAAAGGGAAATCTTAGGGGTATCTGGGAAATGATGAGCCCAAGTGATTGAGTGGCCATCCCAGTGACCAGGAGAAAACTGCCGAGGTGAGCTTGATCTGCACTGACACGACAGGAAAAGCACTTATTTGAAAAATGTGGGCTTGAAATTCATAGTAGAGATACCTCCGGGAGAAATTTTTTTCGAAAAGATTTATTCCCTTTGGGTGGAGGCACTGTGGGGGTAGTACAGAGTACAGAGATTTGGAATGAGGCTTTGCTTTTTTTTTTTTTTTTTTTTTAAGTAAACTCTACCCTGAGAGTGGGGCTTGAACTCATGACCCCAAGATCAAGAGTCACCCACTCTACTGACTGAGCCAGCTGGGCACCCCCAGGGGGAAATTATTTTAAAAGGCATTCTCACCCATTGATGAATCAGTTTGTTGGACTGAAGGAAACACTTAGAACATTTGTGTTAACAAGAAGCAATCACCTTGATTAAATTAATGTACAGTAATTTTTCATGTTGCTATTTTATTAATGACAAATTCATAAGAAAATGGTGTTTCTAAGACACAGCAACTATATTATTAACTTGTTTTTATTAGTGTTACAGGTAGAATTTTTTTTTTACAGATAGAATTTTTAAAAATGTTTTCATGACTTATATTTTAAATACTTGAATGAAATCATCAGCATTTAGCGATGATAAAAAGAAGGAAGCCTGGGCTGCTGGGCAGATTAGTCAGTCAAGCATCTGAATCTACATTTCAGCTCAGGTCATGGTCACACAGTTGTAAGTTCAAGCCCCGGTTTGGGTTCCACACTGGGTATGGAGCCTACTTTAAAAAAGAGAGTGAGAGAGACAGAGAGAGAGAGAGAAGGAAGCTTAGTTGATCTTTTCCTTAAAGGTGGCAGGAGTTTTATGCTCTTCATGTGTCCCAGACCAGCACAAAGGGTGCAGAAATTATTAGCTGCTGTGTACGTGTGTGTATTCTTCTAACTTTTTCATTTGTCTTTCTAGACTCTGGGAATGTCTAGAAAATGCATAACAATGCATTTTGGAAATGCATAAACAATTTCCAAATGTCATGTCATTATATGAGTAAGCACTCTAATTAGAAATTAAGTGACAATAATTTGCTTTATTAAAAAGTTAGCTTTTTAAAAAAGGAATGATTTATTTCCCTATAATACCACTTGAATATGATGCAAAAACCAAAGAACTAATTTTTTTATAGTTGTCAAAATCAGTGTACTTGAAACCCAAACTCCCATCTAGTAATGTGACTTTGTTCATATGATTTTGGGGTCCTGAGTAACTCCCGGGTGAATCCATTTGTTCCAAAATTTGTCGGTGCTTTAGGAGAACTACTGCCTGAACAATGTACATTTTGCAGCTACAAGGTGCCACTGAGATCTTTAATTCTATTTTATGGAGGAGTAAACTGAGACCTACAGGAAGCTAAATAAATTGCTTGAAATGTCACGACTAGTCACAAGAGCCCAGCCATATCCCTATCCAACATTCTTGCCATCATCATGACACAGGCTTCTGGTCTTCTAGCACTGGGGACACCTCTGGTCCCACTCTGCATGAAACCAGGGCTTGCTGCTTGATCTGGGGCAGGGAGCCTCCCAGAGCCATCAGATGTCCTGCCTCTGGTGATGGGTAGGCATCAGAGCAGAACAAAGTCACTCAAGCTTCACCTGCGGGGGATGCAGGTTTTATTAACCTTGTCACACACTCACACCTCTGGCTGCACGGCTGCAGCTTTCTGCATACAGCCCATCCCACTCCAGTGGGTCCTCCTCCCAGGGCCATGTCTAATAGCAGCAGACTTTGGATGGTTCTGACCGCCTTTCTGGTGCAAATATAATGGCTTTATGTTTAAGCACACATACATGCCACAGGACAGTGAACAGAGATTCCGACTTGTGACAAAGTCAGGCATGTGCTGTCAAACATAGCAGGATGGGTGTGAATTATTAATAGCACCCCTCCCTATGGACCCAGGACCACTTCCTTTCATAGAAGTTCTTTCCTACAGGTTGTTGTACAGCTTCAAAATTCCAGAACTGTCTCTAAACACAGTAACCAGTCTGCTTTCTTTTCCCAAACCACTCTTTCAGGAGGATCTCTGTGTTTCACCTCTATGACATGTGAGGGTCTAAAGGCAGCAGAATGGCCTTTTTTTTCTGTGTTTCTGCTTACAAGAGATGTGAATCAGGGCAGCCAGGTGGCTCAGCGGTTTAGCGCCGCCTTCAGCCCAGGACGAGATCCTGGGGACCCATGATCAAGTCTCAGGTCAGGTTCCAGCATGGAGCCTGCTTCTCCCTCTGCTTGTGTCTCTGCCTCTCTCTCTCTCTGTGTCTCTCATGAATAAATAAATACAATCTTAAAAAAAAAGAGATGTGAATCTCTCCCCTATTCTCAGGGGTCTGGCTGTAACATAAACCACATATAACCTGCCTGAAACTTTCTTCTGCTACGGGAGACAGAAGAGAATCGATGTGTTATTGGATCAGCTTAGATGCTCAAGATGCTGAATTGTCCCCTGAAACCCCAAATTCATATGTTGAAGTCCTAACCCCCAGGACCTAAGAATGTAACTATATTTGGAGATAGGGTCTTTAAAGAGATAATTAAGGTTAAATGAGGTCATGAGGGTAGGGTCTTAATCCAATATGACCAGTGTCCCTATAGGAAGAGGGGGAGACACCAGGGATGCATACACATAGAGAACAAGTCATACAAGGAAGAGAGAGAATGCAGCCACCTGCAAGCCAAGGAGAGAGGCCTCAGGAGAAACCAAACTTGTCAAACTTTGATCTTAGACTTCTAGCCTCCAGAGCTGTGAGAAAATCAATTTCCGTTGTTTAAGCCACCCAGTCTGTAGTGTTTGGGTATGGTAATCCTAGAAAACTCATGCATAGGGTGATCCAGAAAGTAGTATGGATCATGACCTTGATTATAAAACTCAGCACCCAAAGGGTGCAAGAAGCTTTGTGCTTTATGTCACTTGACATGAACAAATCTGACCAATTTCCCTGTGGAAGAAGCACAAGCCAAGGTAATCAATCTCACAAGCAACAGGAAGGAAGAATGGTGGCCTCACAGCAAGGTGGATTTCATTTTGGCAGCTGTGGAACAGAGTCATATTTCATGGAGCTCAGTCATATTTCATGGAGAAACCCATATCCAAGATTATCTTGCCCAAGAAAATGTCTGTCCTATCAAATATCCTTAGTCTATACCTTATAGTCCTGGCATATGTAAGAAGAGCTCATTAATTCAAACTTCCTACTTACTTGAATTTTGTGACAAAAATTAGACTAAAGTTTCTCTTTATGCAAAGTATAAGTGATTTAATGAAGAAATCAATCCATCAACTTCAAGGAAATGGTATATTTACTTAGATTGGCTGGCTTCAAGAACCTTAGAAATATGCATCTGCATGTAAATAATGATTGTACTGAAGTCTGGGGTGTTCATCTCTCTTCCCAGAGCAGCTCCCTGCCTTTCTCTCCTACCCTAGAGAGTGATTCTTAACCCGTGTACTCACTTTGTACGTTGATCTAGAAAAATTAGAAAGATGAATGAAAATCTAATGAACCTACAGGCACAAGAGGACAGGATCAGTATGATTTATTACACTTAAACATCTCCAAATTCAGCAGAAGTACCTAATACATAGCAACTACTCCCTACATGTCATTTCCATTCCCTTTTCCCAATTAATCTAAACAGTAAGTTTTACTACAGTGATTGATATTGGTGCTGAAGGATCATAAAAGTTCATGAATTATAAAGCTGAAGTGAAATTAGAGACCATCCACTCTGGCTCCTTTAGGCTAAGATGGAGAAACTCCAAGACAGATGAAGTGACTTCTTCATGTTCATTCACCCACCAGTGAACACCTGCTGTGTGGCAAGCTTTGGGCTGATCAAGGAGTTGGTTGTTGACAAAGTCAGGAGTGGGTCACAGGGTGTTGGACCTTGAGCTTCTTCCACCCCAAACCCCAGAGCTGCCCCTGAACCAGTTTTGTTTCAGAAACCATGTGATCTCAGGCATATCTTGCCACCTCTGCCCACAAGTATTTAGGGCTGATTCTCCTTTCTTAAATGTGGTAAAAGAAGATACAGAAAACAAATCCCTAAATGCTGACAGGATTATACACAGAGAAAGGAAGTAAAACGTCTTCAAATGCTCCTCTGGGTGTTTGGGAATGCCTGACTGGCTCTCAATGACACTCGACTTGGAGCAGCATGAGGCAGGGTGGAGCTGTAGGTGACAGGGCCATTGGGAGGCTGTTCACAGAAGGGATTCTGTGATGGGGGTTGTACTGAGCAAGCATGGAGGTGGAGGTGGGGAGGTTGGGAGCAAACTAAGAATGACTCCAAGTTCAGAGACAGAAGGGAGTGCTGCTCTAGGTAGAGGGAATAGGACCAGTGCATATGCCCGGGAGCATCTGTTCAATGTGGAATCTGAAAAGGCTTTAAAAAGTAGAAAGTAGGATGCAAAAATGTGTCATTATTAATAACTTGTAATCCTCCTGTCTAAGAATTTATGTAAATAGGCTATTTTCAGCCTGATTCATTTTTCTTGTAACCTGGCTTCCTCAAGCCTCTCAGAGTGCCTTGAATGCAAACGCAACAACTTTGTTGAACAAGTCAATATTTACCCTTTTATGTGCTTTCTAATTTCAGCTTCGTCATTCAGCTAATATTTTAGCAGGGCCTCGAAACTGGCCATAGGGAAGCCTGAGATGCTTCCTGGGCCTGGCCTGTGAACGGACCAAACATAATATTATATCTGCTAGGCTCACAAATAGTGAGCTCAGTTTACTAGTCCAATTTTTTTTTAAAGTGATAGTGATAAATTTATTTAGAAGAACATTTATGAAATCCAAGTAGCAGCAGCGCATGCATGCACATGTAAACACAAATACAAGCATGCACACGTACACACACATATACACACACTTACACAGAGTCTTCCCATCTGTTTCATACTTTGGAATATGAGACCTAAAAATTGTCTATCTTGTATAGAGTCCCAGGAACATTTTAAAAGGAAGAAAAATATCAGCTGATAAGGAGATACTTCAACTTTCTCATGGTTATTATTAAAAACTAAATCATGTTTCTTGGCCTATGATAGAATATCTGGTACCAGACTTGTTCTCCTCATATACACCTAAAACTAAGAACAAATTGTCAGAAAATTCAATTAAAAATAGTATTTACAATAATATTACAAACACAAAAGTCTTAGAAATAAATTGATGGAAGATGTACAAGACCTCTACATTAAAAACTAAATAAATGTATGTTTATGGATCAGATAACTCAATATTGTTAATGTGCCCACCTCATACAAATTAATCCATAGATTTAGTGCAATCCTAACCAAATTTCTAGAAGACAAGATGATTCTAATACTTATATGTAAATGCAAAGGGCCAGGAATAGCAAAAACAGTATTAAAAAAAAAGAACAAAGATTAGGTGAGGTACACCATTTAATGCAAAGATTTACCGCAAACTTCATTAAGCAAGACACAATTCTTTTGGCTAAAAATATAGTTATAGATCAATAAAGATGAAAGATATAAACCCACACATATCTGGCCAACTGATATTTGAAAAATGCAGCAACATAGTTTAATGGGAAAGGGGAATCCTTTCGAAATAGGCTTCTGAAACAGCTGAACCTTCAGGTGCCAAAACACACACACACACACACACACACACCACCAGAATCTCAGCTCCTGTTTCATGCCACACACAAATCTAATCTAAAATGAGCCACAGACGTAAACATAAAAAGTTAAATTATAAAAATTCTACAAAAACACATAGTACATAATCTTTATAGCCTTTGGGTGGGCAAAGATTTCTTAAATAAGATACAATAAGCATGGACTGTAAAGGAAAAAGGAAGTGATAAATCTAGCTTCATCAAAACTAAAATATTCTGCTCTTCAAAAGACAGTTAAGAAACTGAAAATGTAAGCCACTGACCAGAAGAAACTATTCACAATACAGACATATGACAAGGGACTAGAATATAAATGCTCTCTCAACTCAATAAGAAGAAGAGAAAAAAAAATAAACCAAAAAAAAAATGCGCAACAAGTTTAAATAGATACTTGATAAAAGAAGATATTTCAACTGGCCCAGGAGTACATGAAAAGATAGTAAACATCTTTGCTCATCATGCAAATACAAGAATAACTAGAATTAAAAGACCGACAATACCAAGTGTTGACAAGGATGAGGAGTGGGAGACTCATACATTGTTATGGATGGCAAAATGGTGCAACCACTTGGGTAAACCACTTTGTGGTTTCTTCTAAAGTTAATCATACACTTAGCACAGTACTCAATTACTTCAATCATAGATATTTGCTCAAAAGTAATGAAAATGTATATTCACGAAAAGATTTTGTGTGAATATTCAAAGCAACTTTATCCACAGGAGCTCAAAAGTGGAAATAATCCAAATGTCCACCAACTGGTGAGTAGATAATTGAAATGTTGCATAGTCAAATGATGGAATACTACTCAACAATAATAAGGAATTAACTGCAGATACACACAACAACATGAATGAATCTAAAACGTTACACTGAGTGAAAGAAGCCAAATATGAAAAAGTAGATCCAATATGATTCCAAGTATATGAAGTCCTTGATCATGCAAAACTAGCTAATAGCGCTAGAAATGAGATAAGTGTTTGAGGCAAAAGTTATGGGGGGTTGCAGGGAAGAGAATCAAGCACAAAGGGCCATGAGAGAAGTTTCTGGAGTGATGGAAATGTTCTCTATCATACTGAAGTGGTAGTTACTCTTGTGTATACATTTGTCAAAACTCATCAAAGTATCCACTTAAAATGTAAGAACTGTATTGTATGTCAATTACTCTAGAAGAAATTTGAAAATATAAAAATCATAAACAGAAACATGCACAGCACTGTTTAGAAAGGCATTTCACTAAAAAAAAAAAAAAAAAAAAAAAAAAAAGAAAGGCATTTCACTGTTTGGTTGATCGTCTTAATCCTTACCACCACCTTGTGAAGTAAGCATGCTACAGGCTTCTCTTGTGAAAAAGTTACTAAATTATATAGTCTGTTCATGAGCTAGTATCTCTCTGAGCATAGGATTTATCCCAAAACATCTTGGAGGAATGAGAGGAACACCACACTCCCCCACTTACACCAATTATGAAAGCTGCTTAGGATGGAACACCACCTAGATTTTCGGGGGGGGGGAGTGTGCTCATAATAACAATGGCCATATTGATTTATTATTTAATTATAAGGTCCCGATATGTGCCAGACATTGTGGCAAGCTCTGAGCAAGCAATTCTCAAAACAGTCCCGGGAAGCAGGTATTATGATCTCCATTCACACATGAGGACTTCTTCTTATTCCCTTCCATCTCTCTCTTCCTGGGTCTTGCATTCCTCCTGCAGCCCTGGACTTGACACTATCCATTCCTTGCTTCTGCTTGGATCTGCTGGGTCTACCCAGGCTTTGCCTCAACTCTCTGTCATCAACCTGCCCACATTCCCTGCAGCTGGCTCAGATGAGAAGGACAAGAACAAGTTTCTGTTCTGATTAAAAACAACAACAACAATAATAAAACAAACAAAAAACCTCAGTGACATAGGCCCCAGGCCTGTCCACTGAATCCCCTCCTGACTGGACCTTAAAGAAGGCAAATCTGACCATATCATGTTCTTTTTTTTTTTTTTTTTTCATGTATTCACTAGAGACACACACACACAGAGGCAGAGACACAGGCAGAGGGAGAAGCAAGCTCCATGCAGGGAGCCCAATACAGGACTCAATCCTAGGACCCCGAGATCATGCCCTGAACCTAAGGCAGACGTTCAACCACTGAGCCACCCAGGCGTCCCCTATGTCATGCTCTTGATTAAAATCTCCTTCATTTTTCCTCAAGATAAGATCCCTAGCATGACCTGCAAAGTCCCACAGGACACAGTTTATAGCAACCTGTCTAATTTCTTCTCTCTCCATTCTGTACCTCCACCTGCCACAACCAGCCCCTACATGTGTCCTCTACTTTCCGGCCAGTACCCACCAGCACTTCCCAAATGTGATGCACTCCCTCTTGCCCCAGGGACTTTGTATATCCTCTTTCTATTTCCTGGAATTCTGGTCTCCCACATCTTCTAATGCCTTTAATGTTCATCTCTTTTATTCTTCATGAGTCAGTTTAGCCATCACTTGGAAAATGATCTCTGATTCCCTGGGGCTATTCAGGATCCATCTTGCCTGCATCCCTGGATCTGTAAGTTTCTATTATAGGCCTGATTACCATCAGTTGGCCTTATTTTTTTCTTTTCCACTAGACTGTGAGCACTAGGAGAGTGCATTTGCACTCTAGGTAGAGGGAGTAGGACCAGTGCATTTGCACTCCTGAATGCCCAGCACCTACCAGGGAGCCTAGCGTATAAGGGGCACTCAGTGAGCACTTGCAGAATGGTTACATGAAAAGAAATCAGGAATGATGAGTGATAACTACATACCTTTAAAGGAGGTTGTAGGCCCTGGAGTAGATATCCCTTAAAGGAAAGGAAATGAAAGGGAGAATTTCAGCAATACATTTTCTGTGAGATTTCCCAAAGGATCCCAGCAAATGGGGCCAACAGCAAGCCAAGACCACCAGACCACCCTGGAAAAGCAAAACCTTCTACTCAGAACTGTGTGGGAACCCCTTCCACCCACATTGTGCCTTCAGCCCACTCAGTCTGGAAATGGAGTGTCACATATTTTGGTCTGTGCTATGCACTGGCCTACTCCAAAGTTGAAGAGAATGGCATTCTCTACGCACAAAGAATGCACCCAGACCCGCTGATTAGGAATGCATTTTGAAACCAAAAAGTTTGGGAAGAGTTAAGCAGCCTGGAAGCTTTTAGAAATCTTTAGCAAATGGGATTCAGCACAAAGACCTCCCAGGACGTAGAACTTGTCCCAGACAGGAATCAAAGCTGTCCCAGATCTGGTAAAGATTTCTAGGGGCTTAAGTAATTACCAAAGATCTATTTGCGGCAGGTCCCCAAGGTGGATACTAAGACTCCTAGGGTCTGCTCTCATACGAGGCCTACAAATGCAGGCTTCTTTGCGCCAGCAGATGGGCAAGTTTTGACAAATATAGGTTGGGTTGAAAGAGTACCACTGGATCCTTGAGATACAGTTGAATAGAAAGACTGCAAAACCCATTTCTGGTCCGGTCATTATATGGATAGATCACTCGTAACTGTCTCCTACAAGCTCTATTTCTTCATCTCAAAAATGCAGACCCACTGACACAATTTCCAGGGGGCCAGCAGTCAGGACATGGATCTGACAATGAGCTGATATGACACAGCACTTGACAGGGGGACAGGGTGGTCTCTGGGATTCAACCTGGACCCTATCACTCAGGTGACTGTGAGCCTCACTTTCCGCAACTGTAAAATGGGAATAATGAGAAGACACGTAAGGGTAAATATACAGTAGAATTAGAATTTAATATAGAATCCTTGTAAGTCTTGGGACACAGTAGAATCAGTGAGTTTCAACTACCATTAATGACATGGGGCTCTCCTTGACAATCTGAGGTGCAGAGTAGCCAGGGGATGGATCAGAACACAATCTTTTCTCAAGTGGCTCCCTTCCCAACATTGTAAAAGAACTCTGTAGCTCAACTATCCGATGCCCACTAATTTGGATTTGTTCTCTGTGTCAATCGACATATATTTACCAAGATTCCTTGCCCACCCAGTGCTCAGCTCCGAGGCTACAAAGATGAAGGAGGAATGGTCCCTCCTTCATTCCGTTTTCTTAAACTCATGGATGAGTGGGAGAGCCAGATCCAAACGGATGTCCTGGCAGAACAAGATCCATCTCAGTACAGTGTGATAAGTGAAAGAAGGAGGTAGGGTTTCTGTGGGTGCACAGAACTGGGGCCACAAGTGTGTGGGAGGCTTCCTAAATGGCCGAGATTCAGGGGGAGTCACAAAAGAATGAGAGAGCTGAGTTCACCAGCTGAAGAAGGGAAGAGAAGCATGTTCAAAGCAGGAAGGCCAGCCCTGACAAAGGCCCAGCGATGCCACATTCTTTGGGAACTATTGGAATGACCCAGAGATATGAGAGTAATTCATCTCAGCTAGAGGCCAGGGTATGAGGACTCTGATGAAACTGGAGCTTGATGTAAGTAGAAAAGATCTCAGGGAAATCCCAGGGGCTGAATTCAGGTATCTCCACCTCATCCTGCCCTTTTGAGTAGGATTCTTGTTCACTGTGGGTCCTGTCCTGTGCACTGTAGGATATTTACCAGTATCCAGGGGCCTGTACCCTCTGAGTCCCAGTAGCATAGACACCTCTCCTTCCACATTGTGATGACCAACAATGTCCCTTGACCTTGTCAAATGTCCCTCAAGCGTCAAAATCTCTTGATTGAGAACCAGCGGATTAAACTAAGGATTTTGGACTTAATGCTGGCTTAGAGGTTCCTAAAGTAAGACCAAATGTAAAATTTAATTTCAATTGTTTCAATTAGAAAGAGTACAAGACAGCCAACTTGGCTTTTGTGACCATCTAGGAAAGAGATTATAAATGACACAGAAATGCTAAAGAGGGGGTGTTCTCTAGATATAGATATAAACATAGATATATAGAGTTTATACATCTCTCTCTATATATATACTCTGTGTATAGATATATGCATATATGCTAATCATATACTAATATATACTAATGCTAGTATGTATATACATAGTATAGAGTATGTGCGATACTAATCATACACTAAGATATATAACTCCCACACACTAATTGACCCCATGGGAAAATAGAGGGAGGCTAAGAGAGAATGGGGTGATGAGTCTTTACCTCTCCAAGGACAAATATGAAAACTTTTTTTTGAATTGTTCATAATCCTCCAGAAAAATTATGAACGCCACCACCTCACTTTAAAATTAATAACACAATTTCACAATCACATTAGCTCATGAAATTCACACAACAGGTGCGCAGATTTGGGCTTTATAATCCTCACCTTACTAATGGAGAACCTGAGGTTTAGAGAGTCAGTTTACCCAGAGTCACACGACCCGTAGACTGTGGAGTGTGGACTCACTTCTTGAATCCAAATCCTGTTCTCTTCCCCCCCCACCCCCCCGTATCACAAAAGATGTTTCACAACATCAGGCTTATGGTATTCCGACTTGTTGCAATCAGATTTGGGGCATTTTAATACGAATTCCCGTCTAGCTTTTCAAACAATACATCTCCAAACAGATGATCTCATAAAAATACATAGAGAAGAGAACCACAAAACGTTCTGGAAAGTTTTGTATGCCTTTTTTTTTCTTTTTCTTTTTAATTTTTGGTATGTGCTTTCTTTCTTTTCTCCCCTCTTTCTTATGGTGTTAATTAAGGATGCGCTGTCCCTTTTGTACTCAGCTCAGGCTCTTATAACTTGAGCTTGTCAGCCTTAACCGAAGTACTCATCCCAGACCCACGCTATCCCCCGGGAACTCCTCAGGTTTCTGTGAGTGTGACGCCTGGAGTCCATGTGCCACAACCAGGCCACTGAGGGGCAGAGAGAATCAAGCCCTTTGCTTAATTTGTTTGATTTGCTCTGTTGCTGACAAATTTTTCTGCTTCAGGATTAGAAACAGAAAAGAAAAAAAAAAAAGTGTTCCTTTTTTTTTTTTTTTTCCTGCATGGTGCAAAGCTTACAGCTGATAAATCTGTCTAAATGTTGTTAACAGGTCAAGTGCACCTGGGGGCCAAACATGATTTCGCCAGACCCATGAAGAATGTGTGCATTTTCCCCAGTTGTGCCCACACATCATTTGTTACACTGTTTGAAAGGCTTGGCCAGTGGCTGTACTCAGCTTCACTCCCACCTCAAGTTACAGAGCTTGTTCCACTTACAGAGTTTTCCAACTATTGCAGGGGAGAAAAAAAAAAAAAAAAAAAAAAAAACTTTGCAAGAGGAACATCGGCATTGTTCTGTACCCTGGGAAAGACACAGAAGAGCTCCAGAATGTTAAGTGTGCAGTGGCTCTATTCTTTCCATTTAGATTTGTTTGAGGATTGCATTAAAAGTCAGAGGGAAAAAAAGAGAAAAAAAAAAAGTCAGAGGGAGAATTTGGCCACTGGAGGTGAAAAGAAATCAGTATTTATCCAGAGGTTTCCATAAGCTAAGCCTTACACTAATCTTTGCCTGCTCATCTCATTAATTGTCACCACCATCCTGTGAGACATTATCCCTTTTTCCTCAAGTTCTAAAAGGAAACTCAGAGGCCCAGAGACTATAACAGACTTGCCCAAGACCACTCTGCCAAGGAAGATAGAAATAACAATATTTCTCACTCTTTCAGGTGCTTGATGAATGCTTTTGGCAAGCCCTGTACTGGGCACTGAAGACACATCTGTGAACACTGAAGACACAACTGTGAACAAAACAGATAAAGACCTCTGTCCTCGTAGAGCAACCATTCTTGATGGGGAACAGATCATGAACATGGTAAAGGTTTAAAGTATCTCGTGTGTTCAAGATAGCAAAGACCCCAGGAGTCACCGAGGCTGTTCACCAAATAGTTCCTGTGCTCTGCTTTCCGTGTGTCTGGCTCTCCCAAATGAGTGACGAGAGGCTCCACTTCTGGCTGGAGCAGCTCACTGCTAGTGTGAGACTCTCCAGGACACGCTCTGTCCCCTCGCATTGTGAGAGGCAAGGTTTCAGGGGATGATCATTCCACCAGCCTGCATCCCAGGTAAGAACTCAAGGGTCCAGTGCAGGAAAGAGGGGGACGGCTGTTTGGAGGTGAGAGGTTTAACTGCAGGTGCAAGTGGTGGACGTTTAATTAGGAATAACGCAGTAAGGGGAACTCTGAGGCCCTGCCCTGGAGTTCAAACCCAACATGCAATCAGCCTAGAGCCTAGAGCCTACGAGTCGCGTCCCATTGTGCAAGGAGCGTGGTGGAGCACATGAACTGTGGAAGGTGACTCAGGCAGACATGGGTTCAAATCTCAGCTGTACCAGGAACCAGTTAAACAAAAAAATCTTGGCTTGGAAATACTTAATATTTGAACAGCAGTTTACTTGCCAATGCAAATAACAGTCTTGCTTGATAGCGTTGTTGTAGGAAGGGCCAAATAACGTGGAGGATGTGAAGTCCAAGTGTTTGGTCCCGTGTTCATTGACTATCAGTGTCCCCACAGTCCCTCCGTCTCCCCAGCCCCAGTGGCCTTCTTTGGGCCTCCACTCCTGAGAATTAGAAGTTGTGTGTCGTCCGCCACAGGCTACAGACATGACTTTTTCTCCGTTGGCTGTAATTAGACTGGCTTTCCTTTTAAGAGCCTGGTTCTTGTATTCCTCACTTGGGTTTCTTTGTTTTGTTTTGTTTGTGTGCTTTTTTTTTTTTTTTTTTTTGCCTCTTTTCATTTGTCTTCAAAAAATCATTTATGTATCCGCTGTTTAACATTCCAAAGACTAAACACTGATTCTCACTTCCTATGGCAGCTGCTATAGCTCCTTCTCCTCTTCTCTTGGCTTCTCTTTCAAAAAAAAAAAAAAAAGTGAAGAGCACAACTTCCTAGCTCCCCTGCAGTGGTCTCCATACTGTGCATCATCCTCTCCTCTCTTAGGACTCTGTCTGTTGATTGAAACATATAATTGGATTAAGCAGGTTTATGTCTCTGTTTCCTGTATAATTTGTGTCCTTCACCACACATCAGTAAGGGGGGGGGGGGGGGGCGAAGGGAAGCGTCTTCCTTGTTCACAGAGAAAAATCAATTATCCTTCTTCTAAAATGAAATCATATGTATTTATTTGGTGGGAAGTCTTCAAAGAAACCAAAAGGATCCTTCTAAAATATTCAGGCCATCTTCACAAAGCCCCCCACTCCTGACCCGAGTCTGGCTTAATGTTTTATTATCTAAAAGTTTATTGGTTACCTGCTGGGCACTAGATATCAAAATATAAACAAGAAGTGGTCTCTCTCCCTAAGAAGTTCACCGTCTGAGAGAGAAGTAGACATGACTCATTACAGTACACGGTGATTCATACAGTATAAGAGTGCGGCGGTCAGAGGTGGCCCAGGGGAAGGTGTGATTAATGCAGTGGTGTTTGGGGCAGGAGTGGCGGGTCAGAGGGGACAGTGAGGTGGGGCATAAGGTTGGAGAGATCGGCCAGACTAGGTCATAAAGAGCTCCCATTTATGGGGGGAAAAGTTTAGACTTTTCTTGTTTCTCCAAGGGAAGAATGGATGAGAAGATTGTGGATATAGAGGTGGATACTGTAGTGAATCTAGATTGGTTCTAATCCCAAAAGGGAAAGAGGAGAAGATGGAATTAATTAGACTCTGTGCCGGGAAGTTAAATTACTTCAATTACTTCGTTTGAATCTCAGAATGCCCCAGCATGCACCTGCTTGGCCACAAGTTATTTGTATTCCCGTTGTATGCATGAGAAGATGAAGGTTCAGAAGCATTTGCCCTGCACCTGCCCGATGGACTGAGAGACTTGGCAAAGCTCTTCTGAGTGCTGGTTGGGAATCCAAAACGAGATGTCCTCACCGCATGGGTTTTCTTCCACTAATTTGTCCACTCCAGGGGCTTTCATGATTATGGTTTCTTAAATCTGATGGAAGCTAGATGAACCAGTGATAGCGGGAAAGATAAATACCCAGGCAACTGCACAATCGCCAAGGAAGGCAGATTTCCCAATGAAGATGTCAAGGCCTCTGAAACAGCTTTGCTGTTTGGAACTTTGAAACAATGGAACCCATTGTTTGGAACTTCAACACGGACCCACAAAAGGAGCTTAGACCCCAAAACATCACAACTGGATGAACAGCGCTTGCATAGAAAACATGTGGCCTTCACAAAGCTTTGCCTCAGGATGTGGAGAAGCACTTCTTGGGGGCCCAACGGGAGCCATCTCATCATCACCAACCAGCCCGGGCATGTTTGTCACATCTCCCTCTGACAAGAGGAGATGGATGGTGGCCCTAGGCACTCCACACAGCTCCCACTAGCAGGCTTCCTCCCTGGGGTAGGCTACCTGGAAAAGGAAATCTCCACCCTTGCTACTGTGGGGTCAATCAAGAGGAGTTGACCACTAAATTTAAGGAGTCCTTGTCTCAAGCCCACATCCTCCAAAAGGATGAGGATTTTTATTTTGCAGCAGTGTGGTGGTTTGCAGGCTTATGAAGACCTACCACCAGGTGACATTGGTCAACAGAGGGCCAATAACTGACCGGCACCTGGGTGGCTCAATGGTTGAGCATCTGCCTTCAGCTCAGGTCGTGATCCTGGGGTCCTGGGATCGAGTCCTCCATCAGGCTCCCTACAGGGAGCCTGCTTCTCCCTCTGCCTGTGTCTCTTCCTTTCTCTCTCTGTCTCTCACGAATGGATTAAAAAACAAAAAGGCCAATAACAACAGACCTTTGGGCTGTTGGGCAGGACAATGGCCACTGGAGCAAGCACCTGGTTCCCCAGAAACAAGTCCAAGCCATCGGCTCCGGATTACATGTGGGATAAGGAGCTGCCAGGCTGGCTGACAACGTGAAGAAACTCAGATATGTGGCCAAACACTTCATCTGTTTGGAGGGTAGGCTTCCAAGAAGGGAGGACGTAGCTCGAGGTAGGATGTGAGGGGTTGGGGGGTGGGGAGGGTGGCCTGTCGATCCTCCTCAGGTCAGCCTCAATCAGGCCCAGTTTTATCAGATGGGATGCAGCTCCACCTCTTTGTCTTGTTTCCTTGAAATGTACTGCCCAAGATTAGCAATTCTTGCTTCCATCATGTTGCGACACAACTGATTCTTTGGCTCAAGTTTTGAAAAGCAGGCGTTCCGTGGGTTGCCTGGCACACTCGGGGCCCCTGCAGACCCCTAAAAACCCTTCAGGACAGATGAAGCAGATAATACCAATGACCTCTCATCTGACAAGTGAGGCCTCTGACAAGGGGACAGCTTTTCCCAGCCCATGGGGGAGACCACCTGCCCAATCTGCTCAATTTTCTCCCAGAATGTCCTGCGGGATTGAACAGCGTGGCCCTGGTTCTCGCTGCCACACGCTTGCTCGCCGCAGTGTTAAATCCAAATGACTCTCTCCTCTCTCAAAGTGCTGTAGGGCAATAGTTTCATCATGCAGAGGAACTCCATCAAATTTAGATTTTATTTATAAGATGAAAGGTCCCCTTTGTGTGCAGGCAAAATGGGAATAGGCTACAAGTCAAGACCATCTTCCTGAACCCTTATTATTTTATTTATTTTTCTTTTTTTGGTCTATCTCAGCACAATGCTGTGTGTCTAAAAAGATCCAAAGAGTCATCACTATTATTGCTATATTTGTTGTTATAATTCTTCTGATTGCTTGCTTGCTTGATTGGTGGTAGTGCTGATTGTCTCGGGCTCACTCTCAAGCTCTCCATTCCTCACTGAAGCGTTCGTTTTTTCTGACTTCTTTACCCAGACCTTATAATGACAAGAGATTGACCATCTACTTGGCCCTGCTCTGCCTCCCTCCCCTCCCTGATCGTTTTTCCTCACTATGGAAGTCAGAAAGTCACACACACGCAGGCTTTATCCATTTCCTATGGTTGTAAAACTTCATGGCTCTAGAATTTCTATCTAACTATAAAATGCTCTGATTCAAAATTCTCTGTGCCTCTCTGTCAGTGCCAAGCAGCATTTCTGCTATCAGATAATTTAGGACAAAAATAATATCTGCACACATTATTCCTTTTCCCTCTACATTCAAAATGAAGACAGCTGTATTGGGTCCCTAAGAGGCCCTCATTGCTGGAGGGACCATAAAGTGGGGCTGCTCACAGCCAACTCTTCTGCCCTTCATCACAATGGCCTTGGGAGTTGAGGGTTGCCCCAGGGCAGGCTCCTCCATCTTTACAGATCCCCCGACTGTCAGAAACCTAAGGAAACTTCCCTAGCACCACCCTCAGTGGTGGTACCAATGAGTTCTAGTGATGTCTGTGCTGTTGTGTCTCAATTTGTTTAATACGATACTTCTGAGCTGGTTTTGCTTGTAAAATACAGCACATTCGTCAGTAAGTCTGACTTTAAAATCTCATTAAGAATTCTATGGTGAATGATGTATATACAACTGATGGTCTGTCCTTGGGGCCTATTTGACTTAACGTGGTTTCTCCTGTGGCTATTTCATAATATTTTTGATTTGTGAAGAGAGTTTGGGGAATTCTTCTGTGTACATATTGCCATTGTTCTCTTTTGACAATAAAATCAATATGATGTCAAAGAGTCAGAAAATAGGATTTATAATCCTATTTGCCTCTTGGCAAAGTAAATGAAAGAATATTTGTTGTGATTTCTTCATCAGTATAATTTCGGTGGGAAATGGATTGGTTTGAAATAGATTGTTAAAAAAAAAAAAAAGAAATAGATTGTTAAATTATTTACTCAAGAAATACAGCCGGTGATAACAATGAAGACTCTAGTCTAATTTCAATCTGATAAGGAAGCCTGAGCAGATACCCAGTTTGTTTGCAGGGCTATCTTTCTCCTTTTCATTCTACAAGTTAAAAAGAACAGAGGGCGTAGTAGGGTCAGGACTTCACCCAGGACGCACGGGAGGTTGACGGCTGGGCTGCAGTGAGAAGTGAGACCTGCGGACTCCCCGGGCAGAACGTGTCCACCCTTTCTGGGGCTCCTTCCTAGCTCAGGACCATTCTCTTTTCCTATTCCATGCCGGGCACCACTAAACCCTTTCTCTTGCATTGTACTAAATGGCTGATGAGGGAGGCTCAAAGTAACATAGAGAACCATAGTTTCACATCCCTGTGTACACATATTTTTGCCATGTCCTCGTGGGAACTGGATCTTTTAAAGTACGGTATGAGAGAGCAAATCTGCTCAGTTGAAGAGCAACGTGGTACACTAAGAAGAGTTTGGGCTTTGAAATCAGACCACTTTGGGTTTTTAACCTGATTCTATCTATCTCTAACCAGTCGAACGGTCTTGACCACATCACAGAGCCTCTCCGAGTGTGGTATCTGGACCATGGAGATGTCCCATGTACATGTTGCGACAGCCTGTGCCAGGCAAGATAGCAGACAGATCATATCTGAACATTCAGAATACAGAAGTGGCTACAAAAGTTCCCAAATGTGGGGGTGTTTTAAGGTAAAAAATATTCACATGCTACTCCAATATCCCATGGGTACATGCAATCTGTAATATTGGTTCAATCTACAGATAGTTCTTGGGACATGTATACATTTCTCAAATCTTGTCCTAACTCTGCAGGTAAACCTTCCCTGCCTTCCACGACAATAATCCCCCTTTTGGCTCTCAGGATAATGCCCATCTGGCAAATACCTGATTAGTCAAGACCCATATCACATATTTGCACTTTCTGTAAAGACATGCCAAATACAGGATATGTAGTATCAGAAAATATAATTTTCTATACAAAAAAATAAATTATCTTCTATTATAATAGAAGAATAAAAGGACACTTTTAATAGATGAGGAAATCCATTTTCTTAGAAATTATAAATTTAGAAAAGGTATTTATCTTTTAGTTGTTAAGAAAGTAAAGTTAACAAAATAAGCTTTTTATCAGTCTATTACTTAAATGTATCTTTTGAAATGTAAAAACTGTACTGTTTTTGTATATTCTTTTTCTAAGACTTTCAGATTAACTTCCACTAATTTTTTTTAATAATTTTTTTAAGATTTATTTATTTATTTATTTATTTATTTATTTATTTATTTATGATAGACACAGAGAGAGAGAGAGAGAGGCAGAGACACAGGCAGAGGGAGAAGCAGGCTCCATACACCAGGAGCCCGATGTGGGATTCGATCCCGGGTCTCCAGGATCATGCCCTGGGCCAAAGGCAGGCGCCAAACCACTGAGCCACCCAGGGATCCCAACTTCCACTAATTTTTGTAACATTCTCATCAGGAAACACAAAGACAATTGTAACTGGATCTACTCAGATGAGGCATAAAAAAACAAGTTATGTTTGTTTGACTGGCCTAGAGAGTCAACAATAGCTAGAACACTCTGAAGCAGGCAATACGCAGGCACATCATGATTCCTCTGCCCTTTGGCCCTTCACCATCCACAATCATGAAGAGGACTGGAGGTCACAGTGGTATCATCCTTCAGTCCAGGATCTGACCCAAAACAAGGGTCCTATGAAATAAGTCTGATGAAAGTCTCCAGTAACCTAACTGGGTTCCTCTCTGCCACCACTTTTTGTGTGGACCCAACCCTTCCCCCCAAATCTTCATAGACATCAGGGTTTAATTTCAAGGTTTCTAGTCACTACTTCATTGTTTTTCTAGAGTCAACCATATGAAGCTCCATCCAATTTCCTTGTCACTTCTAAGTTATACCAAGTGAGTCTTTACTGCTGAATGACAATTATATTAAATGGAAACAGTCTGTACATACAATGATTTGATATGAATAAATAGGCCACTTTCCCTGATGTTGTGGGTCTCTGGGTATGCTAATGTCTTTGGGACAGGAAAGGTGTATTGAATGAATGTGCTTGCCCATGTGAATTCCCATGTCAAGACCCATACTGCCTAACGCCAGTTCTCAGAGAGAATTCTCCACTGCCAATCTCAAATTGCATATTGTTAATGCATGCCATTAAGATTAATCTTTGCTTTAGCTGTCAGTTCTTATTTACAGACCCTAATTTTCTTTGCTGCAGTTAACTCTAGCTATGAAATCTTCCCTGATTCTGAGGCCCTTGTGCCACCTTAAATTCACTAGCCTTAATTTGAGGATGGAATGTGTATGGAGGGGATTAAGACCCATCTGAATTCACATTCAGTTAATACAGATGAAACCTCCCTATCTTGTAGATTCTTCAAAAGAGTAGTAATATGGTGCTCCCCAAGTTTTATCACACAAAAAAATTACCATGTTCTCGGTCAAACTTGGATGACCCAAGGGAAGGAAACTACCACTTATAGAATACCTACCATAGATGAACATCGTGTGTGCCCACAACTTTATATACATTAACTCATTAACAACAACCCTATGAAGAAGTTTTCTCCAAATTACAAATAAGGAACATAAATCTTAGAGAGATAAAGTAACTTCCCCAAGTCAAAAAGCTTTTTAAGCATAGTGGTTAATATTTTCTTAAAAAGTAGGGTTGGCATATCAGTTCTACCAGTGCTTTTGTCACTAGAACACACAGAACTAGAAATTAAGAGCCTCCAATTTCACTTTCCCAATTAATTAATGCTAATAAGAATTATGTTCTATGAGTTAACATTATTTAGCACATAATGCAAAATAGTTGTATCTCAGATTTAGATCATATCTAATTCCAAAGGATGTAAAAAGAATTAGGGAACTGATTTATAGGGATCCACATACTTTTTCTTGTCTCAGGACTGAGACAGGACTTCATGCACCGCATAGGTCACTCCCACCAAAAAGCTTATTGTGGGTAAGAACTTTCAATAGGATACCCCAGGATCTATTATACTAATTCTATTTTCTAAAGAACCTGTGGCTCCATACACTTAGTGCAAAGAGACATTCCTAAGGTTGAGTCCTAAGGAAATCCACAGGTGACCACTTAACTGTCAGTCACAAATATGACTCCTCCTCCTTCTCCTCCTCATGGGGAACAGCAGTTTGTTTGTTCTTCGCACAGTTTGCACGGGACTGGAGTGACTGATAGCAGAGCTGTCTCTTTTGAAGCCACGGATAGGTAGAGTTAAAGACACCAAAACAAACTCAAACTCTGTTCTTGCAGGGTATAGTGATATGGTTAGTGCTTGTGGGAAAGAATCAAAGAAACACATTAAAAAGGGAAGAAGACATAGCAGCCTCACCAGATAAACTTCTTGAAGAAACCAAATCCAACCTCTGCTTAAAAAGGTGAGGCTGAGCACACATGTTTACCCACATCCCCTCCTTCCCAAAAGTCTACTTCAATGCCATGAGGCACTATAACGTGTTATTATTGTTTGTTCATCTGACTGCCTGTTTGTTTGCTTTAAAACATAAATACACAGGGCCAAAGATGACAGAGGAGCTAGAGCAAGAACCTGTGGGAAGGTGGAAAGTAACTGGATGACTAGTCATAGATGAGCAGAACCCTAACTTGAAGAAAGATGTAACTTCAAAACAATGAGAATAAAGAGGATCCTACAGATTTGCAGAGAAGAAATACAGCTTTCATTCAAAAGTTTAAAGGTGAGACTGGCATCATAGTTCCTAACACAAATCTCAGAACCGAAACAAAATTGAGCAATGCCTTCAGAATTCCAAGGAGTATTATTTCCCACCCAGAAGACTGTGCCCAACTAAGCTATTAATTAAATGTGATGGGAATAAAGCCATTTTCAGACACACAGGTTTTAAAAAATATTTTCTCCTTGTATCTCTTCTTGGGAAACTGCTAGTGGATGTACTCCATGAAAACAAGGGAGCACAGCAAAGAGAAGAAGCCAGGAGATCTGGAAAATAGAGAATCTACCATAAATAACGATGTATCCACACGATTCTCCAGGATGGTAGTGAGGAGACGCTGCTAGAAAACTCCTGTGCAGTAGCCTCAGAGAGTAACTAGTTTCAGGCTGGTTCTCCAGAAGTAGACTCTGAGGAGTTTGGCAGGGAGAATTATTTATTAGAGCTTGGTGTTTCTCAGAATATGGGAAGAAAGGAGAGGGAAGAGGCAGGATTGAGTAGATGGAGAAATTACATTGTGATGCAGCTAAAATGACACCTCAGCCAGTCCCTCCAGGAGCTCTGCAACATTACAGCGCATTGGAGTTGTCTCCCAGTGGGCTGAAGTGACTTTTACACCCCCTCCGTTATCAATCATTGGATACAGGCCACTCTTGGGAAGGGCAGCTCTCTGCAGGTCAGGTAGGAGAAGAGGGGGCCGACAGCAACTTACACAGAAAAGATCCCCCCTTGAAGGGGCTTCTGGGCAACATACCTCCATGTCCACCATACTGTTCCAGGCTGGAGCCCATTAAAAGAATTAAAAAAAAAAAAAAAGAATACAGAAGAAAGTTCTTCAAGGAGATGAAATTAATAAGATACCTAATATGTTTCAAAGTTACGCAACTGGCAATAAACATAGGGATGAACTGATGAGTGCACAGAAATCTAAGCAAGGAACAAAAGCAACATTAACTCCAAAGGCAATGAAATATTGTGTGAGAAAAGGAATCATACAGTACTGCACACCCAGCTACACAAGTCATCTACACACGGTCACACCGTGAGATTGAGAGAATGGGGAGATGAGCAATGCGGATAGGGGTAAATCCTCAGCTACTCTAGTGGGAAATCAATATTAGTACTTAAAATTGTTTTTGCAGAGCAAGAAATGGCAATGGTCTAATATTTAGTTTGCTTTCTGAACTACAAGTGTATAATACAATAATAGTGGTATTATTGTCATTATTATTTGTAAGAACAAACAAAAGGATGGGATAGCTTTTATTTAGTGATCTGTAAACTTACCCTACTAGAAATGATGCCTGCCTATATATAATCTTCTGGACTATCTTATTCCAGAATATTTTAATACATGGTTAACAAGGGTCTCAAATTATCACATGTCCCACTTCATCAATTCTTGTTCAGTGAGTGGAATGATGGAAGAAAAAATTGCCGTGGCCCTGAAGACAACTTGGATATTTATCAGACGTTCCACGTTTCCAGGCTTAGGGCTTTGCACATGCTTTTCTGGCTTCCTGGGCCAATCTGGTCCCCCCTTTCTGCAGAAGTTGCTGCTTCTCATTGAAGCTTAAATGTCAGCCCTAGCCTGAGGCCTTCCAGGAGTAGGACCCCTCTATCTCAATGCATCTTCTGTTACTACACAACTGAGTCCCCAACATTTCCAACAAGCTCCAGTTATTTTAATTTATTCACTTCTCTGCTTTGTTTTTTTTTTTTTTTTTTTCTTAACTCTCTCCCCACTCAAAAGTCATTTCCTTGCAATGAGGGGACTTGCCTGTCCTTTTTACTCTGTATCCAGGTACTTGGTACGTGCTCAACAAAGTTAACTAACTAACTAACTAACTAACTAACTAAAAACAATGAGTCTCACAGTTAACCTGATTAGGTAACCATCTGATTAGGGGTTGTATTTCAAAGCAGTTCCAATGTCACTGATGGCAGCTGTCTGACTTCATCACTGCAAATGCGGGACTGAGCACTCTCAATTGAATTTTCAAAGCTACTCTACAGATAAGAGCTCCTATGTTACAAACCATGCCTTTCTAAATTCCAAAACTCAGAGCCACAGCTGGTAATTCATCAGCATGTGCCAGCCATTCCACCAACATAGAAATTGACCGAGCAGAAAGCAAAGACATGGACACATTATCATGTATTGAGCATTTACTGCATATAAGGTCCTCTATGTTTCTTCTTAACAGTCCTGGAAGGATAACTTTTGCTTTTGCTGTTGCTGTTGCTGTTTTCATCTCACTTTAAGATGAGAAAATGGAGCCTCAGAGAAGAGAAGTAACTTGTCTAAGAAGGCACAGCAAGTAATTATCCGAGTGCTGAATGAGAACTCAGGTCTGTTGTTTCTGACACTAGTGTTCTTTTTGCTATAAAATGTCACCTCTTAAAAAAATAAAATAAAATAAAATAAAATAAAATATCACCTCTAGAATGTAAATTTGTACCTTTTCACACCCAGAAGATCAAGCCACAGTAGCTAAAACTGTGCCATTATAATAACACAGCCCTCTTATGAAAGGAAAAGCTAGGAAGCCAACTCCTTCTTCAGTTTGTTGTCAAGAAATGTAAAGAAATTTTTTTTCGTTCATGGATCACTTATGCAATTTTATATAATGACCCTGAGAATTGTGGCTCCATCACTAAGGTCTCAGCATAAATCAAGAGGGAAAATGATAATAAATATCTTTGAGCTAAAAATGGAGAAGTACCAAAGTCTTCCAGGGGTTACAGGTTAGCAGGAAAAGATATAAAATGTAAATGACACTTCATTTACTGTAAGAACAAGGTACAAATGTTCAGAGTAATTTCTTTCTACCATGAATTCCTAATGAAATGTTGAGATCAATGTCAAGCAGATTACGGAAACAGGACATGGAATATATGTCAAAATAAGTCAAACTGAATGAAGTAAGTTAGAGGAAACAGAGCCATATGATCCTTTGTCTTTGGTTTCAAGAACAAAGAACCACTTTTTTTTTCTTCTTGCAAAGCAATAGTATTTAGAAATTATTAGTTATGATGAAAATGCCAATTTTTTTAAAAAATATTTTATTTATTCATGAGAGATACAGAGACAGAGAGAGAGGCAGAGACATAGAGGGAGAAGCAGGCTCCTTGCAGGGAACCCGATGCGGGACTCAATCCCCGGACCTGGGATCAAAACCTGAGCTGAAGGCAGGTGCTCAATCACTGAGCCACCCAGGTGTCCCGAAAATGCCAAATTTTTAAGGCAGAGTTATAATTTCAAAAGATGTTGGACAAACCGAAACAATCTCCCCCTTAAAACATCAAAATAATTTTTAAAGCAATCTCAATTTCAGGTATTCATATTCATTGTTATTTTGATGGATAAACCAAGATAATTTAGAGAGAAAAAATGTATAGAAAAATCTTTGTTCATCAGAACACATCCTTATTTTCCTATATCTGAAAGAATCATAATCACATTTTTCTAATTATCAGATAGACGTTCATTATTTGCAACTTGAAAAATGAGAAGGAAAACCCTCCCATAATCCCACAAACCATGATATTTTTCCTATAAGGATAAATATGTTTATATATTGCATATGCAATAGATATTTCATGCTTGATTTTAGGATGTTCATAATCCTTTCCCTACTCTGTGCTTGGGGCTTAGGGTTTTCCAGGATGATCATGATTTTATGTAATTATTTTCTTAATTAACGTGGTTTTCATTGAATATGTGGTTGTACATGATATGTTTCATATTCCCTCAAAAGACGTCTCATTTAGATACATTTGGGAGTTTTACTGGATGGTGTTCTGAACCCTGGGCCCAAGAGTCACGTGAGGGCAGCTTTCCACTGGCCTCTCCAGGAGGGCTTGAGAAGTCAGCAGCCTTAGGAAGTCTGGAGGGGCCTTGGAAAGCCCTGTCCACCTCTAGGGGACATAGGCCTTCCTAGAGCGCACCGTGCCACCTGCTTCTCTCCTCAGGGAGATGGAACATGTGTCTCTGCAGTGGTGGTGGCCCCGAAGCAGGCTACGTTCCTCTGAGGACAAAACTCTCCCTGACTAAGCTCATCACTAGGCCTCTCTGTGAGACACAGCCTCCCCCGCAGCTGTGAGGGTGCAGTGTCTTCACCCTGAGCCCCAAATCTATGCCACTAAAGCCCCACAAGCACCTTCAGCCTACCTGTGTTATCAGATGCCCTGTGGCTGGCCTTACCCAGAAAGAAATGGGTTTCGGGTGTCAAACTGCTTCATGCAGCTTGACCCTGCTGGCCCCTCCAACACCATCTCCTTTTCTCTTTGCTCAGCAGCCACCTACCTCAAGATCTGCTTCAGAATCGCACACTGTAGTTACCTGTGACCAGGGAGTGGGTTTTACCCTTGCCCATTATTGCCTTAAAGCCAATCCAGAGGCTTCCTCTTCCTTATCATTAGCTACTTTTGGGGATACCATGGCCCTGACTATCTATTTTTTCTCTTTTCTCTTTTCTTTTTCTTTTTTTTTTTTTGAGGAAGATTAATGATTGTCCCATGCCATGAAAAAGAGGGCACAGAGCACTTCTTACAGTTCAGCAAAGCCGTGGGCTGAAGCTGTAGAGGACCACCGTGTGGACACTGCCACCCCGCCACCAGAACACCCAGGTTTGTCCCTCCACCTCACACTCCCCACAAGGTCAGTTGTCATCCTCCTTCCAAACCCTGCCGCAGCCACAAGCCAGACAGAGGACCTTTCTCGGATTTCCTGCATTGGCGTGAAAGTTCATACCCTGCTTCCCTCAAGCCTGCCCTTTAGGCCTCAAAAGCTCATGCTGAAGGTTGAAAAAAAGCAAAAGGAAAGTCCTGCTTCCCCCCCCCCCCCCGAGTCAGTGTGAAAGCCACTGAGGAATGGTCACGTGCAAGGGAGGGTAGAGGAGAAAGAAAATGTGATGGTTCATATTCCAAAACTTCATCCCACTGGTTCAATTACCATCTGCTCCTCAACGGCTGTGAGCAAGCAGCGTGAGGTCAGGAGCACCACTCTCGATGCTTGTGCCCCAGTGCTTCCTGCCACTCCTGACACCACTGCACAGCCACAGGAACTACCCACAAAATGGATACACATTGGGCTATTGCGATTTTTGATGATCAGATATGGAGAAATCTTACTGCAACGACAAATGGTTTCCCTAACAACTTCCAAGAGTGCAAAGTTCCAATTGAGCAGCAAAATGCTTTCCTTCTAAGTGGAGTACTGGAGTACTTAGTGTAAACTGTTGAATTAAGCAGATTTATGATAGTTCTGCAAAAGTAAAAGTTTACAAGGTGTTTTAAAGAAACTGATATCACAGGCCATATAATTTCCACCAGCCTTTCAGCGTAAGACTGTGTAATCCCTCTGCATCTGATGGTGATGTAAGTGCAGGCAGCCAACCCTCCGCCCTCCACCCTCAGTCAAATGGGATGACCAATGGATATAAAATTAGGGAAAAACCAGCATCAGCGTTGGAAAATAGGAAGGATGCCATACATATGCCCAACACGTTAGGGGATGTATATTTCATATAGGCTAGTGGTGATGAACCCAAGGCACCATTTAGGCTCTATTCATGATCGTCCTTGTGACAGAGAAGGGATAGTGAGGAAGTAGAGGGACCACAACAATTCCTATGAGAGCAACTCATCTGCAAGGGTGAAAAGAGATCTTGGGATGGGAAAACCCAACAATCAAAATGCTAGTCTTGCTGTGAGGCTTTCTCCTTAAGCCAGGATCCATGTCAAGAAGAAAGTGTTCGTGACAGAAGTAGAAGGCCACCCTGAGTAGGAGGCCGTACCCAAGAGGGGGTCGGTCCTCAGTCCCAAAAAGAAGCTGCAAATCCAAGAAAGAAAGTCACCTTGACATGAAATACTACTTTTAAAACATTGATGCTAAGAAATAAGAACTCCGATATGCTAATTTCTGTCTCAGAAAGATTCCGGAGGGCTTCTGAATGAGTCTCTGATAATAGAGTCAGCAGGGGAGGTTAAAAAAAAAAAATAGTTACTGAATGTGGTATATAGATGACTGTTCACCAAGATTCATGGTCCCCCTTCCATTATCATTCTAGGAAAATGTCTTCCATGTCACATTAACGTAAAGCCCTAGGAGCAGTGCTCACCACAGAAACAGGAGGAAAAGTGAATAGTCTGTCCCTCTTGGACTGAGGCCTCTGAGAAGCCAGTGTGCCTTCTCTATGAAGCCTGTCTACTTGGCAGAAAGGTCATCAGGAGTGGAAGGAACCTGGGACTCTGAATCGTCAAGGGGGAGAATGAACTTCTGTTGCTAAGAAGAATCCTGGAGTCTGTTGGTGCAGATTGTTTGATGACTGCAAATTCCTTCCCTCTTAGGGTCCATGCACTGTTAGGTGTGACTTAGGAGTGCCTTGAGGACATAGGGAAACTAAAGAGACCCCATGAAGGATGGCTTTTTTTTTTTATCCTTTTCCTGCTTCTATTCTTGCTAGGACCTGCACCCCCACCTTACATACTTCTTAGGGCACAGATAATGTATATCTTCCTTGCAATGGTCAAGGAGTTAAATGGTTTGCTTGGAGTCTTCCAGCACAATAGATAACATCTAATGAGTGACCAGGTGGGGTTGTTATGTACATTTTCCAGATCACTGATTCCAGGGCATAAATGGCTCTAGGGCACAAGTGGCTTACAGAGGACATCTAAACACTCAGGACACCTAGACACTCAGCTTTGTTCCTGGATGCCTGCGGAGATGTGAACACCAGACCACAATTCTCAATAAAAACCCCAGACCCCAAACTTCTTTTCTTTCCGAGTCTCCCAGACCTTCCATCTCAATCCGTACTCTCTCGGTGTCTTCAGTAAACTCTGCTCTCACTTCCTTTCAGCTTGTGTTTGATTTCTATCCTGCACAAAGGCAAGGACCCTCTTGGAGGAGCCTGCGGGAAAGCCTCTGAGTCCTCGGACCCAGCCAGCCTACATCATTGGGAAAGGAGAAACTCTATTTCCTCTCTATGTTTTCTTTACCGACTAAAGGAAAACTCGGTTTTTCCACACTGCACTGCACTCACACCTATAGTTGACTGCTGATACCAGATGTGTGGGTTTTTTCCTCCTGCACCAAGCAATTCTTCAGTTCCCTGGGGACAACTGGGCAATGCATCCCCCTGAAGCCAGCATCAGATCCCACAGGTGAAGGGCTTAGTCCCACAGGACCGCCTCCACCTCAGATGCCAATCACAAGTTCTGGTTGTCACCTGTACTTCTGACTGACCGGCAATAAATTGAGGGTCCATGACCCCCTCCTTTGGTTCAGCAATGTGTTAGAATGGCTTATAGAACTCAGGAAAACAATTCACTAACTAGATTACCAGTTTTTTATAACAGGATACAGCTCAGGAACAGCCAGGTGTAAGAGGTACCCAGGGAAAGATATGGGGAGAGACATGAGCTTTTCTACCCATGCTCTCTCTGGCACGTCACCTTCTCAGTACCTCTAAGCGTTTAGCAACCTGAAGTTGTCCAGACCCCTTCTGTTAGGATTTTTATGGAGGCTTCACTATGTAGGCTTGATGGATTAAGTCAACCACCAGCCCCGCTCCCCTCCCTAGGGATTGGAGGTTGGACCTGAAAGTTCCAACCCCCTAATCATGTGGTCGGTTTCCCTGGTAACCGGCCCAGACCCTGAGGCTATTCAGGAGCCCACCCCCTCCCCCCTCCCCCCCCCCCAGCCACCACCTTCTCATTAGCATCCAAAAAGACAAGTCACTTTGGAGATTCCAGAGGTTTTAGCTTTGGAACATAGATGAGGATCGAATATACATTTCTTATTAGAAATCACAATGTCACACCTTCTATCCAGAGGTGGATGGAATCTGGTTGGTCTTGTGACTTGTTTAGACCAACAGAAAGTGACAGAAGTAACATGGGCTAAGTTCTAGAGCCTAAGCCTAGTTCTAGAGCTCTTGTCTCACCTACTGGAACATCCTCATCACCGCATAATATGGCCTGGATCAGCAGAAAGAGAGGATGGACAAAGACCCTGTAACAGCCAGTCCCAAGGTCCCAGGCTGCATGAAGTCATCTGAGGCTTAGACTCTCTAGCACCAGATGAGCAGATAAAGACGATAGCCATGGGAGTGAGTCCAGGAGAAATCAGTAGAAGAACTACAGAATACAGAATGTGGAAAAAAAATAACATTAAAAAAATACAATACAGATAAAACAGGGATCTTTGTATTGTAAATTTTCAGAAACAATATTGGGATCCCTGGGTGGCGCAGCAGTTTGGCACCTGCCTTTGGCCCAGGGCGCGATCCTGGAGACCCGGGATCGAATCCCACATCGGGCTCCCGGTGCATGGAGCCTGCTTCTCCCTCTGCCTGTGTCTCTGCCTCTCTCTCTCTCTCTATGTGACTATCATAAATAAATAAAAATAAAAAAAAAAAAGGAGTGGAGAGGAATAGAAAGAGATGGAATTTGGATTTAAAAAAAAATAGGGTGGTACTGAGAGCATATTGAGGGGAAAAGATTGTGACAAAGAATTCTATAATTAAATAATTATGTATATGAAGCTAAAATAATTATACTGAGGGATATAAGACATACCATTCATTTATGCTTCCAGAAAATCATACATGGATAAAAATCACTTAAAGATTTAATCAAGATACAAACCAAATTTTTAAAATTCAAGAATGTGGAAGTTGTGGTAGAAAAGCTTCAGTGATACAAATAAAATCAGAGTTAAATGTTTAAATAATTATAAATATGGTTTTAAAATCTATTTATAGACATGAAAGTTATTTCTTAAAAGAGAAGCTACATGATGAAAATGATAATAATCTGGGTCAAAGTCAAAAATTATCAATAAAAATTAGGATATGAGGGAAAAGATATACATAAGTATGTTAAATTTCTTATGCAATGGAAATAAATACAGCTTAATTCTCAACATCAATAATTAGAAAAAACATAATCACTTTTTTTAATTAAAGGGAAAAATATAGGCTAAATTTAAAAAGTTGCATTTTTAAATTTTCACCAGTGAGACTTTGAGCAAAATATATCTCCACTCCAGTGATTTCTTAATAAGTTATATATAAACACATGTACCATTGTATGTACATGTATATCTACAGTAACAGAATCATGGAGAGGAAAAGACAAACCTGAAATTAACACTAATTTAAAATAAATTTTATTACATTTCTTAATAATATATTTTCTTTCCCTAAAAATAATAACTTTTATTGAGAGCAGAATGATTAAATTTGCCTTCAATGTGTTTGAAAATCTTGGTTCCACATCTTGCAATAAAGCAATTCAAAGGTGTCATTCCGGATCCATTTTTATTTCAAGCTTGGTTTGCATGACTAATAACTGAATAAGTTCCTCCACAGAATTTAGGCAAAGAGAAGGCAGAGAAGTATGTCATTGGCTACACTGAATAATCACAGCACTTGTGTTCTAGCCCCTCCACCAATTATGTAATTGTTATTGTTGAAATGTGGTAGTAAATTTCCACTTTCAATTGTTCTTGAAAAGGTATCAGTATGTGTTACATTTTTATGCTTCAACAAATGGGTTTAAAATTCTCTAAAAACTTTTAAACAGGCTAAAAATTCTATTTCAAGTTTTTAAAGTGTGTTGATATGAGAGATTATCTTTTATACATGTAACATTTATATCGATTTCAGCAATGTATCAGATAGCAATGGAAACACCAGGAAACATTTCCAAACATCCGTTTTAAAATGCTCTCTATTACCTCATAATGTGGCTGATGGTGAATTCCTGCCAGGAAAAGGGAAAGTATTACCTAGCCTATTGGGGGGGTGAGATGTGGAGGGAGTATTGAGGGGAGAGAGTAATTGTTATTGTTCTCTTGTGTTTGTGTTTGTATAATGGACATTACTTTTAACTTGCCTTTTTTTTTTTTCAGGAATCATTTAAAGTTCTTGCCAATTTTGTGAATTACCTTAGATAAAAGTAAGAGAAATAACCTTTAAATCCACTTAACTGAGTACACTTAAACTCCAGTGAGTCAAGATAAGTGAGTAAAATGTAAAGGTGTCAACATCATTTACTCTTTTTTTTTAATTAAATTAAATTAAATTATTTTTTTTTTAATTTTTATTTATTTATTTTTTACTCTGACTTCTCGAAATCACTCTCTTCTACCTCTCTCACTATGAATACAGAGCAGGTCTGCCTTACATGTGGACCTGAGCAAAATACTGGTATCAATGCATATTAAATATTTGTAAAGCTTAATATCTTTCTTGTTTATAAAACAATCATATATTCTTTTGAGTTTCTTATACACCAGCTGGGGTATATGTGTTCCTCTTTGGAGAATAAAACTCTAATGAAATAAATCAGTATGGAAGCATGATAGAAAGAAGATCATAGAAATGAAACCAAACATATTAATTAGGACAATAAATAGAAATGGTTAGAAATCAAAACCTAACAGGAAGAGACACCTCTAACCCCAAAGTATTAAATTATTTTAAAAGATTAAACACACAAAGACAGGGAAAAGCATATTTATGTTTTAGCAAGTCCAAACAAAAAAGAATTAGGACTCACAATACAAATTTCAGACAAAAGAGAATATTCAGCAAGTGGCCTTAAATAGGACAGGGAATATGCCTGCATATTGACAAAAAGCACAGTACACAGAGATTTCAAGAATAAAAATGCATATATATTAGAAATACTAGGCAAAATGTCCAGAAACACAACTATCGGAGACTAAAATACCACCCCAGCCTCAGCCATTCAAGTAGATAAAAACCAACCAGGGATATAGGCAATAAATATGAGTAATAAAGTTAATAAGTGAATACATACATAGTGAATTCAGGAGAAGAAACAGAATATTCCTTCATTCCAAGACCCTATGGAACGTTTGCATATACAGATCATATATTCAGCTGCAAAAATAAAGCCAAGAAAAATTCCCAAAAGTAGAAATTATATGGGTCATGTTGTCAGAGGACACTGCAATTTAAATGTAGAAATTAGTAACTTACACGGTCTCACTGGCTTTCTACTATAAGCTAGTTTCTCTAAACCATATGCTTTCCACCAAAACATCATAGAAATCACTGTGATCTAGGAATACGTAAATTTATTATGTTCTTGGAATATTCCCTTTCTAATTTTATGGAAAAGGGTAATTCAAATTGTAGTTCGCTTCAGAATTGAAGAAATACATGTATATTGTAAGGGATTCTGACAATCAATAAAAGTTTAAAACAAAAAAGAAAAGAGAAGGTAAAATAATCTATAAGCACACCACCCAGAGATATTTTTTATTTAACCACTTCATGCTTTTTCCTATATACACATACACTAACACACACGCAAGCAACCACATACTTTTTTCTCCCCACAAAATAGTCACAGTGTAAGTTTATAATTTTCTATTCATTAACTAATGTATCACAGACATATTTCCACTCCAATAAATGACAGTCTACACTGTTGTCTTTAAAAACAGTGATTTTCCCTAGTGCATGGATGTGCCAGGAGTTAGTTCATCAATCTTCCATTGAACTCTTTCTGTATTCATGGATCTATTAATACTTGACCGCATTGCTTACATATGTTCCAGTTTGTCATATGATGGTGTTAATTTTCTGTGGATTTTTTCTGTTGTCTGGTTGATTTAGTTAATTTTTAATATTTTGTAGTTTTGCTGGTGTGGTTTGGTTTTGCTAAAATATTTTTAAGATTTATATAGTCAAACCTATCCTTGTTTTTTTTTTATAATTTATGATTTTAATGTCATTTAAAAAGGCCTTACACATCCCAAAATTATAGAAAGATTTTTTTCATATTTTGGTTTTAAGTGTACTTTTTAAACTTCAAACCATTTGAAATGTATCTGGGTACAAGGCATGAGGCCACATGTGAGACAGTAAAACATAATAGTTCATAGCATGAACCCAGAGTCTAGACTGTCTGGGTTTGAATTCCAGCTCTACTCCAGACTCTTTGTATGATCTTAGATGAATTACTTAGCTTGTCTGTGTCTCAATCATCTCCTCTGTAAAATGGTGAGAATAATAGTATCTACTTGTGGAATTCCTGTGAAAATTTAAAATGTTAATTGATATAAAATATGAAGAGCTATCCCCAACACATAGTACTAGTTACCATTTGCCCAAATGACTAGCCAATTGTGCTAATCCATTTACTAAATAATCTGCTCTTATTCCTAATTTGAAATCTCATTTTTCTCTTACTAAAATCTCTTTTTTGGTCTGTCTGACCCTATCCTTGTACCAACACTTTTTAAATTATTCTACCTTCGTTTTTTATTTATTTATTTGTTTGTTTGTTTGTTTATTTATTATTGGAGTTCAATTTGTCAACATACAACATAACACCCAGTGCTCATCCCACCGAGTGGTAGAGATACCAAGGTAACATCCCCCCTTCAGTGCCCATCACCCAGTCACCCCAACCCCCCGCCCACCTCCCTTTCCACTACCCCTTGTTCATTTCCCAGAGTTAGGTGTCTCTCATGTTTTGTCACCCTCACTGATATTTTCACTCATTTTCTCTCCTTTCCCTTTATTCCCTTTCACTAATTTTTATATCCCCCAAATGAATGAGACCATATAATGTTTGTCCTTTTCCGATTGACTTATTTCAGTCAGCACAATACCCTCCAGGTCCCTCCACATCGAAGCAAATAGTGGGTATTTGTCATTTCTAATGGCTGAGGAATATTCCATTGTATACAAAAATTATTCTACCTTTGTAAACATGCTTTCATATATCTGCAGTAGGTATGCCATCATTTGTCTTTTCCAAAGTGTTCTTGACTCACTCTACCCTGATATTTTTCTAGATGAACTTGAAAATAATTCAATTGGAATTTCAACTGGAATTGAGTTGAATTTATGGATTGATTTAGTGGTAATTAGCCTCTTTACATCAAAACATTTTAATGACAAATAATTTACATTTTCCAAAAATATACATTGCCTCCATTTAACAAACAAGGCTCAAAAAAGCTTAGGAGCTCAGAGGAAACAGGTGTTAGAGTCAAGTTTTATATCTGGATCTAAGTTGTCATCTAGATGAATGTGTAACTTAGGTATGTGATTTATGATAGTTAATTTGAATAAAAATATATAAAAATATAATTTTAGAGGTTAAATATTTTTTTTTACCAACATGTTCACATTTTCACATTTTCCTAGCTATTCTTTTTCTACCTCATGGTGTGCATTCCAAAAGCAACATGTAATCTTGGATGTCAATAAATTCTACAAGCAGTGGCAATGTTCTCTTCCCACAGCATGACTGTAAGCAGAGAAACCTCACTAAATGCTGACATTTATTTCTTTTAGGAGATCTAGAGACAAGATGCAAACACGTATGAGTTTTTCCTGAGCTATATAAGGTATGCTTAATAAAAGAACTTTTCAGCTTTGTAAGTTTTTTTCACTGTTTGTTTGTTGCAAAAGCCTTTGACGGTCTACTCTGTGCTAGCATTTATATAGGTCCTGGGGTAAAGAAGTGAATAAGAAGACACAGTCTCCTGCCTCAAGAACTATAGAGTTAAGTGGTTGATACGTACAAATAGTTTAAATACACTTGGATATTATTGTACTTCAGTTCTTAGGAATATGGACAAGATAGAGGGAAGGCTTATAGAGCAGAAGAGCAGAGAACTCTCTGAGGCCCCCTGAGAGCTTCCCTGAGCATATGATCTTACCTTGGTCTTGATGGATGAGTAGGAGTTTATCACTGGTTAATAGCAGAAAAGGAATTCCTGGAAGAGAGAAAAAAACATGAAAAAAATGGTAAGGTCAGAAAAGCAGTTGTACTTGAGTAACTGCACATGATTTCATATGCTGACTATTAAGTATAATTTCCATCCCTCAAAAGATGCCTTAGAACTTCAGTATATGAAGACATAATCAGACTCCTATCACCCAATCAGCCATTCCTTTTCTCAAAGTCACTTTTCATATCACCAATTACTTCAAGTCTTATCTCTTCTGACTTGATACTTCCCTAATTTCTTCTTTGATAGTTTAGAAATAGTCAAAGCAGAAAAATTCATAAACACCTTCTAGCTTCTCTTTTGCTGGGGTGAAAATTTGACTAAATCTTACCCATTCGTAATAGTCAGTTGAAAAGTATGGTTTATGTTGTGTGATATCAACACATCCCACATTAGAGTAACAGTCCCCCTATTTTTTGGGGGGGACACTATACAATCCCCAACTCCCAGTGTTTTGTGAAGCTGGATGTAGGGCCTGGGTCTCTGCATCATCTCTGAAGCAACAGCAGGTTGAAGAAAATATCTAGGTTTGGAGAGTGGACTTAGGTTCCAGTCCCAGCACTGCTACTTGTTCTGTGTGTGATCCTGGGTAGTCATTTGTCTTTCTGAGCCTCAGGTTCCTCAGCTAGACAAATAAATATCATTGGATTTGCTTATTTGTGTCTCTATGAGGAACAAAAATGAATTACACGAAAAGTCCAGGTAAACTCTCAACTTCTTGAGGATGTCTTAAAGCCTGAGGAAAATAAAATCCTATGAGTGAAAAAACTGGCTGACATCCAGCTCAGTAAAAATTGCCAGTCTTTGAGTAGATTTGGTTCTATCACATTGGTAAATCAGTTTATGATTCTCAGCTGCAACACATACCACATGGTATAAATCACAATTCCTGGGCAGCAAATGTTCCTAAATTGTGGCCATGATGATTTTATAATTAGAAACAACACGTGTGGGAGGCAGAGACTAAGTACCTAACAACTGCTCAAAAAACCTTGCAGGAATCCACTTATCTAGGTCCTGCCTTGGTCTGGGGTAGATCCAAAAAGACAAGAGTAGGGACTTGAGGATACGTCTTTGCAAGTTTGTCTTCTGTCTATGCTGATGAGAGTCATCAGGAGGCATTTCTGACTCTGTTGCCCTCCACCTCACTCCTTTCCTGCTTCCTTTTGCTTCTCTTATGCCACTAGCATGATAAACACCTTAGTTTTCATTCCCAGACTTATTTTGGCAGACTGTCCATGCTCATACTTCCAGTCTCATGTGCTGATAGTCCTAGCCAGAGCAATATGGCATGAAAAAGAAGTAAAGTTCTATGGATTACAAAAAGAAGTCACCTTTCTTTCTTTCTTTCTTTCTTTCTTTCTTTCTTTCTTTCTTTCTTTTCTTTCTTTCTTGAGACACAGACTGAGAGAGAGAGGCAGAGACATAGGCTGAAGGAGAAGCAGGCTCCTTGCACGGAGCCCGATGCAGGACTCGATCCGGATCCTGGGATCACGACCTGAGACGAAGGCCGGCACCCAAATGCTGAGCCACCCAGGCATCCCACATTTTCTTTTATTTACAGAAGCCATGATTGTTTATCTAGAGAAGTTTTAGGACTTTCTCTCTCTCTCTCTCTCTCTCTCTCTCTCTATATATATATATATATATATATATATATATAAACTACTAGAACAAAGAAATAAATTTACTATGGTGGCAGGATACCAGGTTCATATTTAAGAATAATTATATTTCTATATAATGATGACAAGCAATTAGAAATTTACAATAGCATCAAAAATATAAAATACTTAAACTCATTTTAAAAAGAGAGATTTGGGGGTGAAAGAAATGTTCTACATTTTGATTACATAAGTACTTACATTTGTTAGAACTCTTTATACTTAGAATAAGTGCATTTATTATATGCGATTTTAAAAATTAAAAAGAAATAGATGGCTAGATTTTTTTTTTTGAAAGATATCTCTAAGATATGCTAAGTAAAAGAAGCCAGACACACAAAGTCCCATCATGAATAACTACATTTGCATGAAATGCCCAGAAGAGGTAACTCCTTTGCTACAATGCAGACTCACATTGCCAGGGGCTAGGGAAAGAAGAGAATGGGAGAGACTGCTTAATGGGTACAGGGTTTTACCTGGGAGTGATGGAAAGGTTTTGAAACGAGACAGAGGTAGTGGTTGCACAACATTGTGAATGTACTAAAAGCCACTGATTTGTTCTGTTAACATGGTAATTCTATGTTTCGTGAATTTCACCTCACTAAGTTATTTAAAAATAAGCATAAAAAATGATGTTGGAATAGGATTAGAACATAGACTGAGGAGTGTGTTCGAGACCTGGAGTTGGTGACCTGCCCCCTCTGAGCCTCAGCTCTCCAGAACTACAGCCTTGGGGCATCTGCAGGGTGCCTGGCCCTGTGCCCCACATGCTCTACATCTGTTTCCTCATTCGATCGCCATTTACAGATGAAGAAACCAGGCTTAGAGAAGTTGAATGACCTGCATGTCTATAATACCACAAAACTGGATTCTCTATCTCCCATCTCCTGAAGTTCTAGCTTTTCCAGGGTCAGATCAGCAGATTGCCTCCCTGCCCACCTCCACCTCATCCCCACATCCTTCCAGGGCCAGGGAGTGAAGTGGATCTTGGAGACCTAACCAGACATGGGAGCTCTAACAGGGCCTTGGAATAATCAACCAGGTCCAGACACTCAAACCTCTGGTCTAACATCAAGCACTTGCAATCATCCCTGGCTACAGGTTTTATCACTGTGGAGTTCCAAGTACCTATCCTTTCTGGAAATTAGAGCAACGAGGGGATTCTTCAAGTGCTTTCTCTGTGATTATATGCGGAAATGAGCACTCAATACTAACTAGCACGCTTTATTCCTTTGAGCGCCCTTTTATTTTCAGTTGAGTGGCTTGTGTGCAAATTGCAATTTGAGTTCTTTCTTCCTGGGCTTCTGCAGTTTTCCAGTGTGCAGCTTACTTATTAGTCCCTGCAATGTCATAATAACAGGTTAAACCCAAGCTCTTGCAGGGCTTGTGCCAAGATGAGATTTTTTTTTCTAATCGTATCTAAATTACTTCATGAAATAATGTTCCTATCTGCCTCCAAGCTGCTGTCAAGGCTGAGGCCAAAAGCTGTGCTAGGAACAGAGCAAACTGAGCCAGGGGTCCCCAGGGAAATAGTGGAGTGAAATCCAGCTCTGGGGAGAGCCCTCAGTAGACATCATCTTAGTGCATATTTTCCTCTAAATGGTATAGGTGTTACCCTTTGCAAAGTATATTTCATAATCAGATTGTGATTCCACATGGGTTAGAAGCCCCCAAACCATATATCCCTGGCTTTCATCTAAACTTCTATTATAATGAAGATGAAATAAGAAGAAAACAACTCAGTTTTCTTAGACTAAGAATCCTGATCCTTAATGCGAAATTTTGTCATTCATTTATTTAGCAAACATTCTCTGAATGCCTGCTAAGTTACAAGCCCTGGATATAAACATATGCATGGAAAACATTGTCCCTGCCCTTCAGAAAGTCACTGTCTAATGAGAGCAGTAACCATATAAATAGATCATTATAGTACAAAGTGATAGGAGGTATTATTGTTGAAAGGTGGATTAGTGACGCTTTGAGGGTCAGTGCTGTATTATCCTTTCTATTCTCATTTGTTTATTCATTCTTCATTCACTCAGCAAGCCTTTACCAAGTAATCAGAGTATGCAATGTGCTATTCATTATTCTCGGGGCCACAAAAGTGAATTGAACAGTCTCTTCAACAAATGATGTGAGGGAAACTGGACAGCAACATGTAAAACAATGAAACTGGACCACTTTCTTACACCATACACAAAAATAAACAAAATGGATTAAGAACTTCAATGTGAGACCTAAAACTATAAAAATTCTAGAGGAGAGAACAAGCAGTAGCTTCTCTGACATTGTTCATAGCAGCATCTTCCTATTATATATGTCTCCTGAGGCAAGGGAAACAAAAGCAAGCAAAAATAAATTATTAGGACTACATCAAAATAAAAACTTCTGCTCAGCAAAGGAAATAACCAACAAAATGAAAAGACAGCCTATTGAATGCAGTAGATATTTGTAAATGACATATCCAAGAGGGTTACTCTCCAAAATATATAAAGAACTTATACAACTCAACACCAAAAATGTCCCAAATAATCCAATTAAAAAAAACAAGCAGAAGACATGAACAAACATTTCCCCATTGAAGACATACAGATGGCCAACAGACACATAAAAAGATGTTCAACATCACTTATCCTCAGGGAAATGCAAAGCAAAACCACAATGAGATACCACCTCACACTTGTCAGAATGTCTACAATAAAAAACTCAAGAAACAACCAGTATTGGCGAGGATGTGGAGCAAAAGGAACCATTGTCCACTATTGATGGGGATGCAAGCTGGTGCAGCCACTGTGGAAGACAGTATAGAGGTTCCTCGAAAAATTAAAGGTAGAATTAAAAATAAAAATTAAATTTAAATTAAAAAATTAAAAATAGATTTACCACATGATCCAGTAATCATTCTACTGGGTATTTACCCTAAGAATACAAAAACACTTATTCAAAAGGATGCATGCACCCCTCTGTTTATTGGAGCATTATTTTCAATAGCCAAACTGTGGAAGCAACCCAAGTATCCATCGATAGATGAATGCATAAAGGAGATATGAGATATATATAATGGAATATTATTCAGCCATAAAAAGAACAAAATCTTGCCATTTACAACAATGCTGATGGATCTAGAGAGTATAATTCTAAGCAAAGTAAATCCGTCACCAAAAGACAAATACTATATGACTTCACTCATAAATGTGGAATTTAAGAAACAAAACAAATGAAGGAAAAAGAGAGACAAATCAAGAAACAGACTTAACTACAGAGAATAAACTGATGGTCACCAGAGGGGAGGTGGGTGTCGAGATGGGTGGGTGAAATAGGTGAAGGGTATTAAGAGGACACTTGCCATGATAAGCAAGCACTGAGTCATGTACAGAATTGTTGAATCCCTATATTATACACCGGAAACTAATGTAACACTGTATGGTAACTATACTGGAATTAAAATTAAAAAAAGAATTGGATAAAATTGTGTGCACAGTGCAGAGTTTTTATTGACCTATTAGAGAGATAGTGCATGTGCTAGGTACTTTCGGCTGCCCCTCCGGAACTGTTATTCACCTATTCCACTCTTCTCTGATCCACAAAGTTCACCTTTAGTAGACTTCGTCATTGATATATTGTCCTCCAAAATGTGTTTTCGAGAGACATACCACTCCACCTTTTGAATTACTTCATCAGTATTCTTCTAGCACAGCAACACTAGACACATTTTCCCCAGGGTCTTTTCCACATGCATCACAATAGAGATATTTCTTAATTTATCCAGTTTTTTTCCTCCTGTATTAAATTTTACAAATTATACCTTCTGCCATTGCAATCTGTTGTTGCTGTTGCTGTTGTTGCAGTTGCTGAGGTTATTTCACCATTTTTTTTTAACATTCAGAATATTCTGAAGATATGACCTCATTAAGGTAATTTAATCTTTTATCAATTTTTAATCAATAAGTTTAAATACATGTATCTTTGCTATTATCAATATTGCTTCATGTTGACCATCTCTATGTGTAATACTGAGCTGTGATTTCATTACTGTAAAAATAAAAGTAATATTTTTAAATTCTTTAACTGCAGAAGAACTTTTTGTTTTACCTCAGTAGGATTAAAATGGCAATGTCAAAACAATGAAATAAAAAATATTTTGCTCTAGGAACGCCTGGGTGGCTCAGTGGTTGCCTTTGGCCCAGGGTGTGATCCTGGGATCTGGGATCGAGTCCCACATCGGGCTCCTTGCAGGGAGCCTGCTTCTCCCTCAGCTTGTGTCTCTGCCTCTCTCTCTCTCTCTCTCTCTCTCTGTGTGTGTCTCTCATGAATAAATAAATAAAATCAAATAAATAAATAAATAAATAAAATCTTTAAAAAATATATTTTGCTCTACTTCGGACAGCTTCTTGTATTTATACATCTATAAAAGCATTGAGCACAGTACGCTGAGATTCATGGCTGCCTCCCTGAGGAAAACACAAACTCCTTAAGGGCAGAAATGAAATATTATTCATCTCTAGGAGGCCAACGCCTTACCTGGCCTGCCCCAGATGATGTTGAGTGAATGTTGGTTGATTATAGGGTCATAAGATTTATTATTATTATTGTTATTATAATTATTATTATTTGTATATTTGTATACTCTTCTGTGTGTATGACTTTCCAGGTGTTTCATCTAAAGAAGTAACCAGTTTAGTGTTGTCAACATTCTTAGATGCGGAGAATCCTGAAGCACAGAACTGGTATCCACCTACTTTGATGATCTCTGTTCCTACTCTTGTCACCATTCGTGTTCAGTTCTCCACGCCCCTTCCTAAACCCTAGCCATGGAGTAAAAATATTCAGTCTCACAATACCCATCCTCCAGCCTTTGAGCTATCATTCCTGGGGTTAGGTTCTAGTCATCCAGGAGTTGCAACGGGAGCTGAGGGGAAGTGAGGTGAAGAGGGGTGGGGAAGAGGGAGCCCAGGAGGAAGCAGGGGGAGAAATGCTATGCTGGTGGGCGTTCATTAGCCTGTTGATTGAAAGCTCCATGGAGGCAGTGAATTCAATTATGTTATTCACTATTACAAATCCAGCTTCTAGAACACTGCCTTACACATAGTAAATGGTCAATAGACATTTTTAATGGATGGGAGAGACTTGATTAAGGACACTTGGATTTACTGAGAATCTTCTATTTGTTAAGTTCAGTGACAATGACTTTAACTCCCAGTCTCATTTGAAACATCATCCTAAAACCATGTTTGTGATGTAGGTCATCTTATTCCTGTTTTACAGAGAAGGACACCGAGCCCTCACTTCTATACACAAGCTGTTGGTAAAGTTTTGCAGATTAGACACCATGGAGTAAAAGATTTGTGAGAGTGAAAGAGAACTCAGAGATGATCTAAGCCAACCATCTCCATCTCATCTGATGGAGAAAATAACACCCAGATGGCTGAAGTGACTTTGTCCAGGTCTCACAGGGGTTAGGTTGGGAGGCTGAACCTGAACTCACATTCCCCCCCCCCCCCAGTCTGTTCTGCTTTGATGCCTCTTGCTTTTCTTATCACTGCCACATACACAGGATTGGAAGCCAGCAGTCATACTGGGTTCAACTCCAAAGAGAGCTAATTCTAAGCCTTCTTTGAATCGTGTTCCACCCACGTGATTACCCACCGCATCCCCTTCTGACTGCCACCAACTCCATGAATTTTGTTTGTCTACCAGGGTGGCCCTGCACTCAGCTCTTGGCCCTTTAAGCCTCTAGCCTTAGATGTGGACTTGAAAACTGTGGAACTCCTATACTTGGCAGAGAAACATTTGCCAAAGAACAGAACATGATCTTTTTCTTGTTTTAACTTGACTCCATTGTTCACCAAATGTATTTTTCTTTCTGTGAAGTATAACCCAACAGTTTATGACAGGACTTAACATTTAAACCTGTAATATAAAGATCTCTCTTTGTCTCTGTACCCTGACGGTTTGTCAAATAAGGTTAATGTAGATGGCTAAAAGCATGACGATGTTATTAGATAATTCCTCAGGTGAGCTCTTTGGGTCTGTGCATGTTGCAGACCGCAGCATCAACAAGGGGAATGAGGATCGGGAAGCAAAGGAAGGGGAAATGCAAATATGAAGTTGAAATTCTGATGGGCATCAGTTCTGCTCTGGCGGGCCACGTTCTGGATTCCTGAGGCTGGCATCACACACTGTTTACCTCATTTCCTGGGCTCTCCCCTGCTTTGCATCTCAAGTAGACACTTCCCTATTGTCCTCACTTATATTTGTCATTCAGAACTATATAATTTGATGTATTTATGATGCATAACATGAGCTAGGTGTTTTACCAAGCAAACGAGACAGTAAGTAGGTGCAACCAATGCTGGTTAATGGTGAATTCACACCCACAGCATCTCTCGAGTGGACTGATGGAAGAATCTCTTGACCAGTGTCTCTGTTTCCTTTCTGCCTCCGAAGGATCATCTCAAAGTAATCTCTCTAAAATACAGATCTCATCATGTCACTCCCCCTCTTGCTTATAAACCTTGAATGTTACAGGATGAAGTACCTGACTCATCAACATGGTAAAACCTGGCCCCAACCTACCAGTCTGATGTTCTCCATCTGACACGATCCTTTCCACAATACTTGATGACTCATTTTCAACAAGACAGACTGTTACTTCACAAGGATTACTCCTGTGCCTTTTCTCAAGATCTCCTACTCACACTTCAAGACCCAGTATAGAGGTTCCATCCCCTGGAAACATCAGGATCTTTCCAGGTAAAGCTAGTCATGTCTTTCTTTCATTAGAACCCAGGTCCCACTGAAACCTAGTTATCTGATTACTTATCCATCTACCCCATTGGACTGTGAGCTCTTCAAAGCAGGAGACTATGTCTTATATTTACTTATCATGCCAGTAATTAGCACAGTATCTGCAAAAGAGTAGGCGTAAATGTCCATCAAATGGGCATTGACTATGTTCAAAGCACTGGGCTAACTGCCATAAGGAATACAAAGATGAAAAAAAAAAAAGAATGCAAAGATGGGTTATTCAAAGTCTATCCTTAAGAAACCTGCTCTTCAGGGGGCACCTAGGTTAGTTAAATATCTGACTCTTGGTTTCAGCTCAGGTCCTGATCTCAGGGTCATGAGATCCAAGCCCAGAGACCCAAGGTGGGCTCTCTGCTCAGCAGGGAGTCTGCTTCTTTCTTTCCCTTTCCCTCTGCCTTGCCCCTTGCTCAGCTCTCTCTCTCTCTCCTTCTCTATTTCTTTCTCTCTCTAAAATAAATAAATAAATCCTTAAAAACAAAAACAGCAACCATCAAACCACCCCCTCCCTGCTCTTCAATAGGATAGCTATTACCCACATTCATTTGTAGATTATATGTACAAATATATCTGGATGGCAAACTTTGGTGGCACCCTGCTGGAATTAAATTATACCTTTCCTTGATCGCTCTTCAGTATCCTTTGAGAATTTTTACCATTCTGATTGTCCTCTCATACACTCATGAGGCAAAGCACTATGTGTGTTCCAACCAACACAAAATCATGCTTTGATACTGCTTGGTTTTCCTCTGTTTTCTGAAACAGTATATACTTGTAGTTGAAATAAAATTAAATGTACATGCTGATCAAAGTTTGACAGAACATCTGAGATGGGCTTTGGTACTTCTGGGGGACAAGACATGTCAAATGAACTGTGCTAACCTATCCAGGTAGTTATCATATGCATATAGTCTTTAACCTAGCGTAGACCCTATACACACTATAAGAAAGAGGTTAAAGGTCTAAAATATAGAGAAGAAACAAACAGGAGGGCCAAGGAAAGCTGCACAGAAAAGGGAATTCCAGAATCTAATGGAAAAATGGAACTTACGTTTAAACCCTGTAAATAATTTAGCAAATTTATCTGAGTCACTTTGTGGAATTTCAATAAGAAAGGTAACCATCACAGAGGATTTCAGCCAGAGCAATCTGGTGATGAAATATATGCAAAACGAAAGGAAAGTCAACTCAAAGATGTAATTAAGTAGCATATGAGGGAATCCTCTAGGTAGTCCAGGACAGGCCACAGGCTCTTACCTTAGAGTTGCGTTCTGTGCTTGCTAAGATAAAAATCACAAGATTGATCCCAGTTGAGGGTGACAGGAACGAATAACAGAAATGTTTCTGGGGGCAGAAAACATTTCCTCCCCAAAATCCCAGTTTAACTATGAGGAAAACATCAGACAGATGAGGGACATACTACCTAACCAGGACTCCTCGAAACTGTCAAGGTCATGAAAAAACAGGGAGGTCTGAGAAATGATCACACACCAGAGGAAGCAGAAGAGTCATGACAATTCAACGTAATGTGGGATCCTGGATGGGATCTAGAAAAGAATGAGGACATTCGGGGAAAACCTAGCGAGAGCAAAATAAACATAGAGTTTAGTTTATAGTAACACAGAATTGGTTTCTCAGTTGCGATGAGTATTCATAGTGATGTCATCCATCAGGCCAACTGCATGAGGAGTATATAAAACTCTGCAATTTTCATGACTTTTCTGTAAATGTAAAATTATTCTAATTTTTTAAACTACATTTATGAAAAAACCAGCCTTTTGAAACCAGCTCAGTGGTATAAGCATCTTCCAACAGACAGATCTGCAAGGGAGAACAACATGAATGGACTAGTGAAAAATCACAAGTTCAAATCCCTCCTAGGACTTCACCAGTTGAATGACCTTAAAACTCTACGGGCCTCCATTTCTCCCATTACAAAACAGAAGTAGCAAGACTCGTCCTGCCTACCTACTTTAAAATAAAGGGGTGGGGGGGAGAAAGAAGTACATTTTAAGTGCCAATTCTGTGCCGGGCAGGCAACTTGCATTTGTATATCTTATTTAATCTTCACAGCAAGAGCAGACACTGTAAAGTCCATTTTGCAGACTAAGGGGGCTCAAAGAGACAACGTAAGTTGCCCAAGGTCATGTTAGTAAGAAGAATTAAAGTCAGGTTTTTTTTTTTTTTAAAGTCAGATTTTGAACAGAGGGTCTCCCCTCCCTAAGTGGCTCCCCGTTGCTTCCTTTTCTCCAGGGCTGCCTTCCGCTGGGAATGCTTTCTATCCTGCCACAGCTCGGTGTCCCTGCCTGAACATCGCTTCCAACACAGATGCCTGAGAGCCCAATTGAGTGCCCACGCACAAATGTTGGAAAGGGTCTTTTGCCATTCACTAGTATTAAATAAAGAGCTCCCCAATGGGGCAAGGAGTACTTGAGCAGCCTTCCAAGGCACCATGAGCCTGCGCCTCCTATGAGCTCTCATGTTCCTCTTCTTGGTCTTTGAGGCTGCCCTTGGGAATGCTCAGCCTGCCTTTTGGCAACTTCACAGACTCCTTCTTTCTGTTGCTGAGTGCTCCGTATCAGGGGTGTCCAGGGTTGGAGCCTGAAAGGCGTATTGGTAATGTGATGCGATAATAGTGTATCGAATTCAAATTGCCACTTCTGCCAAATGGAATTTAATTAAGCACAAAAGTGGGTTACTGCAATGAAATACACATGTGTTCTTTAAAGTCATGCGTGCCTTTGGGTATTTGGAAAATACCCTAAATGCATGTTATTACAGGAATCTTGTTATCAGCCAGAAGGAAGGCTTTAGATCCTAGGTATATGTTTTGAAATATGTGAGCATCTTGGAACCTCAGTGTTAATGTGTCAGTTTATCTGCATGAGATAAGCAGCATTTTGTGCCCAGGCCAAGACATAATCTTCCCCCTCACTAATCAAGATACAATGGACTTTTCTAGTTTAAAGTTTCAGCTTTGCTTGCAAATCCAGACCAAGCTCTCCAAAGTTCTAGGCAACTAAGCGAGTTTCTATTATTATTTTCACATTTAATAAAGGCATTAACTGCCTCTGAACACAACCGTCTGTTATCACGGGTTCATAAAAAAAAAATCATACATTGTCTAATCCAGAGGGCTATGATAGGTCATCTAAGTCCATCTCTTCCTTTTACAAATGGGGAAACTGAGGCCCAGAAGGATAAGTAGCCCAGGATGGCACAATGAGTCAACAGCAGAGCTGAGTCCATCCATAACTCAGGCTCCAGACTTGGGGCACATGGCTCGCAAAGACAACCAGTTTGGGACCAGGTGACCCATTAGATGACTACATATGTGACACAGTCTCTTTTAAAAGTCACTCATCCAGTGGAAGATGAATTACGTGAATCTAACTGGGAGGAAACATCAAATGTATCCCAAATGAAAAATTTTCTAATTTACAAATAGCAAACAAATTGAATTCTCCCCAAATCTCAGCATGGTAAAACACAAACAAAGGATGAGGAACTGTTTCTGATGAGAGGAAAACTAGAGACATGATAACAAAATGCATTACCAGCTGGACCTGTACCAGAGGAGATGCTGCTGGAAAGGACGTTCTGGTATCGACTGATGATCGAAATATAGACCATACACTGGATAAACATATTGTGTCATTGTTAAACTGATTGGGGCTGATAGCTGTACTATGCTCATAGAAGACAATATCTTTCTTCCTAAGAAATGAATAAGACATGCAACTTACTCTTAACTTGGTCATAAAAAATTTATAGTTTATATAGATAGACATATAAAACA